>NW_022900931.1:40529606-40542524 GCF_012274545.1 Fukomys damarensis | reverse complement strand
TGGCAATATATATCAGCACTTAATCCAGTGGCTTGCACAACAGAATCAAGGTTCAAATATGATATTCATGTTTCTTTGTTCTATGGAGCACAGTTTAACGGGATCCCAGCTGTTACATTCCATCCACAAAACCATGTTAATTCTAAGTGGAAAGAAATATAATCTATGTATTATTTGGTTTTTAGTTGAAAAGAATTGAGATACATACAGGAATTTCAGGATTAAACTGTCAAACTACCTACAAATCTAAATGGAATTTACGTAAGAATTTTTTCCTGTACTATTTTTTTTTTTTTTTTGGTACTGGGGATTGAACTTGGGTCCTTGCTCTTGCAAGGCAGGCCACCGAACCACTGAGCTAAATCCCCGGCCCTTTCCTGTACTAGTTTTAAAATTTTTTCATTAAGATGTTTTTGTTGTACATAATGATTACATTCACTATGGGGAGTTGGTAACTTACATAAGACACCTTAAATCTTTTTAATCCATCTTTTCCTCTTCTTATCTCTTGGTCCTTTTCCCCTTTGCAAAAAAACAGGGGGGGAATAAATTATTTCCCAGTTTCCTATTGTCTATCTTATGACCTTTCCCAAAACTCATCATGACTCAAGGCAGAAGACAGTCAACACATCATCCATCTGTGGGGAACTTTATAAGAAGCTGCACAGTTGCCTCACTTCCATATTGAGCAAGGTTATAAAACCACTGATAAATAAGGAAGATTTTGGACACTTCAATGAGCATAAAATAACCTTCTGAGACAAAGCGGCTCATTTTCTATAAAGGAACACTTTGGCTAGCTTAAGTTACTTACATCCTTTTGAATAATAAATTCAAACCATGAAAGGGATAACCAAAAGATGTATTACAATTATACTTTTCCGAGAAGAGAATTTTAATTGTTCTAAAGTCTAAAGAGTAAGCAGTATTGAAAGAGCTGGCGGAGCAGCATCTGCCCAGAACACACAAAACTCTGGGTCCTGAGGCGGCTCATTGTCTTCTCCACACCTGTTCCTCCTTCTACAGTTCTGGCTCACAGTGCTACTATTTTATGAAACATGGAAAAAAATCACCTCAAAGCCTCCTTTTATCCTCCATGAGAATGCTTTTACTAAAGTTTGATCGTTTCTCCTTCCTGACTAAGCCATTAGATATTTCTTTGTAATTGACAGCATAAGGTATGAATGCCTTCCAGCCACAACTCCTGCCAGAATTCTCCTGCACTGAAATAGTTTTTTTTTCTTTGTTGTTGTTGTTAAACAGATTCTCTGCAGTACTTTCTTCCTCCGAAGTTTTATGTATATGGCTTTCTCTGCTCAGCATGTTCTCCTTCTCCTTTCAAGTTTATGGTCATCTTCCAAACTCTGCTGTAGAAGTCAACACTTGCATCAAACTTTCTCTACCTCAGTTTCAGCTTCACTGACACCCCAACAAAACTCCTGTACTCTGGCTAACCACATAGAATTATAACCCGAACACTGTGACAAGGGTGCATCTAAAACTAAGATGCTATAAAAAGACCATGAGAGAAAAGTGACAGAATTTAGAATGCATAGCTCACGTTATCCAGCCAGTCTCTTCCCAAATCATTTTCCAACAGCTTGATAGTAAGAGATGACTCAGAAGACAAAGACAAAGCATTAACTTTGTGAGCTCTGGATCCAGGAAAAAGTAGGGTTATAAAGACTGAAATATAGAGCAAAATGAATATGCTAGCATTTACTCCATAGAGCAAATATATCCCCAAGTTTGAAAATAAACTAAAACTCAGCTACATGAAAATTTAATGTATGTATTCCCATGAGACCTTTCTCTTTCTAGATCTATGGGTGGAAGTTCGGAGGCAAAGAAAGTAGAAAAGAATGAGAAAGCAAGAAAGGAACTAATATCTAAACATACTAGTATATTTATGTGCCATTTCTTCCTATCTTGTTTCATTTAACCTTCAAAAACATACAATGAAGTAGATATTGTGATGTTATTCCATCTTTTAGGGATTAAACCAAGATACCTGCCCTTATTCCCATGGCCCATAAAAAGAAGGGAGCAGGAAATTGTGATACACTGGTATTCCAAAGCAGGCTTGTTCTAAACCCTTCCTTCTTGATAAGATGTGAGGAAAATCTACTATGAGGATGAAGTAGGACTTAAGAGAAAGGATTCATGGTATGTACTCTGTTCTTGAACTTTTTTTATGGACAAAAAAAGACAGGAAGAAGTCTGCTTGGAGAGAGATAATAGTTCAGCAAAAGATGTGATTTTACTTTTTTAAAAAAAGTGGGAGGAAAGGCAGGAAAACTGTTCTTTTCCTTCTTTAGATTTGCCGTCAGCATTCTGTGCCTGGAGTTTTGCCAGCCATCTTGGGATCATGAGGAGAATCACCCCAGGATGATATTCCAGAATGCTGAGAGAGGCATGGGTGAGATGCAGAAAGACACTAGTTCCAACGATGCTGATCTACCGTGCTAACCTAGAGTTGTCCTAATTACAGGCTTCTCTTTATTGTAGATTTGGATTTTTGTTTTCTCTGCTTGAAATGTTGTAACTAATAAAGCTATTTATCTTCATATTTGGTGATAGTGGTTTCCCTCTCTCTCTCTCTCTCTGTGTGTGTGTGTGTGTGTGTGTGTGTGACTGTGTGTTTTGAAGGAAGAAGGGAAGGAGAAATATGATTCTACCTCATCAAAAATCAAGCTTCCAGACTCCCAGGAAGATGGTAGAGTGGTGAGCAGCAGAGAAAGAGCTTGACCAAGATTTGGTGTCCTGTCACTGGAATATATCTGCGAGAAGAGAGGGAGGAGGAGGAAAGTGGGTCCTTGGGACTCAGGAAGGATCTGAGGCAAGAATTGAAGTCTACAGGGAGAGTGAAGAGAGAGACTTTAACTAAGAGGATAGAGGAACCAAGCAGTGCTCTCTCCAAGAGGCCATACTCTCTGTGAGGGAAACGTGGGCCCAAACTGCAGAGACACAGTGACTATTCATGATCCCAGAGGCCTCCACAGATAAATGCACCAGTGGAACAGAGCAGTGGACAAACCAGACTGCAGTGTCTAGGAAAAAGAATTTGACATACAGGTAAGTGAGGCATATAGGAGATACCAGTTAGCTAGCCATGATCAAAAAATGTTCCCCATGTCATATACTAGTCAAGATTCCAGAAATTCAACACAAGGACAGAATTTTAAGAGATGTTAGAGAAAAGAAACAAATCACCTATGCAGGAAAGCCCATCGGAATCACAGCAGACTTCTCCACACAAACTCTAAAGTCAAGGAGAGCTTGGAGTGAAGTATTTCCAGCCCCAAAGGAAAACAACCTCCATCTCAGATTGATGTACCCTGCAAAACTATCCTTCAAAACTGATGGATAAATAACATACTTCCATGACAAAGAACACCCGAAGAAATTAATGACCACCAAGTCAGCACTCCAAAGTGTTTTGAAGGATATTCTAGAAAGAGACAATGAGGATTACAACTCCATGAACCCCACCAGAATGAATCCATCAGGCAAGGCAAGAAATTAATCAGAAAAGGAAAGAAAGCCAGCAGCAGGAAAATAATATGACAGAGATAAGATAATATATATCAATTATAACCATCAGTGTTGATAGTCTCAATGCAGAAAAAGTTTTTGACAAGGTACAACACCCATTCATGATAAAAAGCCCTACAAAAAAATTGGTATAGATGGTCTTTATCTCAATCTGAAAAAAGCCAGCAACAATGAACCAACAGCCAACATCTTATTGAATGAACAGAAACTGAAAGCTTTCACTCTAAAATCAGGAATAAGACAAAGATTCCCACTATCATCACTCTTGTTCAGTATGGTTCTTAAAACTTTATCCAGAGCAATTAGACAAGAGAAAGAAATTAAAGGAATAAGGATAGGAAAGGAAGAAGCTAAATTATTATTATTTGCAGATGACATGATACTCTACATAGATGACCCCAAAAACTCTACCAAAAGATTTTTAGATTTGATAACAAAATTCAGTGGTATAGCTGGATACAAAGTCAAAAATCAATAGCTTTCTATACACAAATAACAGACCGATGGAGAGAGAAATTAGAGAAACAATCCCTTTCACGATAGCATCCAAAAAAATGAAATACTTAGGAAAAAATTATAACAAAGGAACCAAAAGAACTCTACAATGAAAACTATAGTACTCTGAAAAAGGAGATTGAAGAGGATATTAAAACATGGAAATATACCCTTTGTTCTTGGATAGGAAGAACCAATATGGTGAAAATGGCCATAGTTCCAAACCGTTATACAGATTCAATGCAATCCCAAACAAAATCCCAACAGTACATATCACAGAATTAGAAAAAAAAATCCCAAAATTCATTTGGAACCAAAAGAGACCTAGAATAGCAAAGGCAACAAAAGCAAAGTAGGAAGTATCACAATCCCTGACTTTAAATTATACAACAAAGCTACAGTGATAAAACAGCATGGTACCAGCAAAAGAACAGACCTGAGGATCAAAAGAACAGACTAGAAGATGGAGAAACAACTCCAGACATACTCAACAACCTTATCTTTGACAAAGGAGTCAAACACCTTTACTGAAAGAAAGACAGCCTCTTTAATAAATGGTGCTGGAAAAACTGTCTTTCCACATGCTGAAGATTGAAACTAGACCCATATTGTTCACCATGCAATAGCCTAAAATAGAAATGGTTCAAAAATCTAAATCTTAATACAGAAACACTAAATCTGCTAAAAGAGAGAATAGGGAGAACGCTTGACACAGGAGTAGGCAAAGACTTCATGAACAAAACTCAGACCACACAGGAAATACTACAAAGAATGAACAGTTAGGACCTCATCTTATTAAAAAGCTTTTACACAGCAAACGAAACCACCAGCAAAGTTAAGAGACAACCCACAGAGAAGGAAAAACTTTTAATCAGCTATTCAGATAAAGGACTATTATCTAGAATATATAAAGAACTCATAAAAAAGCATATTTTCCCCATTTCTACAACCATTGTCTTGTTTCAGGACATCTTTATTTCCATATTGACTATTTCGACAGCTTCCTAATTGACCATTCTGTTTCTGCAGTGCAGGAAGAATTCTATCCCTAAAACTTAATTTTAGAAATTGAATCCCCATGGGTAGAAGCTTTCTGTGGCTTTTCTCTTTCCTTGAGACAAAAAGTCAGTTTCCTAAAACCAACCTACAAGACGCTGGGCCCAGCTTTTCTCTCTTCTGTGTCCTCCTCACATGGTCTGTCTAACTCGTACTGAAATTCGTACTAAAAGACCCTCAGATTTACCCAGGCCCACTCCTGTCTGTGGACTTTTACGCTTTTGTCTTTTCTGTCCAGTTCCCTTCTTCTTCCTAGCTCTCACATGGATGACTCCTCAGGTCTCCTCTTGGATGTCGTTTCGCCAGAAATCTCTCCTGACTCCCCAAGACTAAGAGAAGTTGCTTATCAAAAAGTGCGTCAAAACCATACTGGCCACAAGCCATCGTGGCATTCACTTATATCTATTTCACTCTAGACTACGTATTTCATATTGTAAAGCAGAGCTGATGTCACATGCACCACTGTTTCTCCAAAGTCTTGCATACTGTCTGGCTTGTAAGAATTCTTACAAAAATTATTTTTCAAATAAATTAATGAGTGAATTTCTTTACAAAGAAGAAATCTGTAACTCAGAATGATCAAAGGCTTTGCCTGAAGTCCCTCACCGAGTAAATGTACGGGAAATATGAGCCTTCAGCCCCCCTCCCTTCACCTAGCGCCTGCCCCCTCCCCTCTCCTTCATTTGCCTCCCCTTCCCACTTCTCACCTTCTTTTCGCATAATCTCTTGCCCCCCCGAAAGCCTAGCTATATGGTAATGACTCACAAATGTGAATTTTCACCCCATAGCTTTTTTCAGAGCTTCAAAGTCACACACTTTTCCTGTGGTCAAACTAATGCCATTTGATTAATTCTGTCTCTGTAATACAAGCATCCGAAGGAAGAAAGTCTGTTGGCCTGACATGGACCAGTTGAGGATCGCCCCTGTTGCTATGGCATGCTGTGTGCCATGCAAAGATGAGCACAGAATGGTGGGAACGTAGAGAGGCTGGGCACAGCTCTACCCAGAGGGCCAGAAATGAGCTCCTGAAGAAATCGCATACATAAGGGTTTATAGAAGAATTCTCAAGATCATTTCCCCTGGGTCAACAGAGAGCTCTGTCACCTCCTTGGCTGGAAGATGTCCATGAGTTTGAATACAAACATCTGGGCTCCCATTCAGACTCCTCCATGAGAGGTGGGCCCTCATTCCAAATTGGCTTCCAGCGGGGCCCCTCTGCTGTAAGCCCTAACTCCAGAACTCTGTGGGATAATAAAATACAACATCATGGCTTGAAAATAGAGTGTGCATCTGGTGTGGAGTGTTGTTTTAGATTAATTAGGACTTGCTGTTTCCTGAATTCCTATAGTCTCATTTGATGAGTTGTGTTGATTACTGGCTCTGCAGGCTTTGAACATGTGGTACTTACTGGGAGAAAGGACTCCCTCCTCCTCTTTTGACAATAATCTGTTAATGCAGTAAAAAAAGCAAATTTCTTTGTTTTCTATGATTATCTACAGAATTACCAAACAGTGACAGACATTTTCTTCCCTGCAGGAAGAAGGACCTACTCTAGTATGCACTGAGTACTTTCAATCCAACGTGTCCGAAGGCTCTCTTGCATATGTGGGGCACAGTGAGGGGCTATAAAAGTAAGGAAAACAATCTTTCTGTCCCTGGAGTTCTCAGAAGGAGTCAGGAGACAGAACCACTGACAAGTAACTACAAAACAACACAGACTGTGATAAGAGCCATAATAGAGATAATTATCCCTTTCATTTGTTTACCACAGTTTAGTGTACAAAGGGCTCAGAGAGATTAAATATCTTGCCAGAGTTCCCACATTTTACAGTTGGCACACAGATATTTCAAATCTCAATCCAGCAGGGATTAGGGTTAGAGTTACGGTTAGGGTGAGGTTGGGGTTAGGGACCCTAACCTAGGACACAGCAGGTACAGTAACTCAGGCAAAAGTGTAAGTCTCATGGAGAAGATGTGGTTTAAGAAATCATGCCTCTTCAAAGGGATGAAAAGGAAAGGATCTACAGAGAGAAAAGAAACATATTGGTAAAGAAATCTGTGGAAGTATATGTGGTAGGGTTATCAGTGACCCTCATTTGATGCCATTAAAATTAATTTTAAAAAAGCACTTTACATGATTAAAAAGAAAATTGTTTTGTCTTCAAAGATTACTCTGTTTCAGGGAAATCATAACCACCAAGCAAGTGCAAATACTCTAACATTCTAATCTAATATTTAAATAGTAGTTCTACTGTGAGCATTCCATCAGTGCTATAGGAGAATGGCTTTATTTTGCTTAATTTGTTTTTTATTTGATTGATATATTGGCTAACTGCAGGAAAGCCAGTTTATAAAATGCAAGTGTGGTGGCATTAAGCTGTTGTACAGAAATCAATGTTTTATAGGGAGATATTAGCCATTGAGTTGGATGACGCTGGAAAACTGTGAGCATCTAGGGTTGCCGTTGCTGTGTCCTGGGAGGCCGTCAGGGATAAGTGTCTGCAAATTATGGTGGGATATATTGAGGGCCTTCATGGCTATCTGTCACTTTAACAAGTGTGTGGGGGCAGATGGTCCTGCTTGGCAATGTCTGTGAGGCTTGCAGGGGATGGAGGAATTTAAGGAAAAGAAGGAGAGCTCAGTGTGTGAGGTGCTGAGCTGTGCTGACTCATCTGCCCTCAGTGAACCTGTTAGAAAACTTGGGAGCTGATTGCACCTCCGGAGCCCAGCCAGGCAGAAGTGCAGGGAGCAGCCACTGATGGAGTCTAAAGTGCTCCTGGCTGGAGGCTGGGAAAGGACTTCGCTTAAGCCTGATGCCAGGTTTTGAAATCCAGCAAGCAGGTATCATAAATGCACTTTCAGGTAGGAAACACTCTTAAGGAGTTAAGTGACTAACTCAAAGTCATGTTGTTAGGCTGTAGTAGAGCCAGAATTCCAAACTGGGTCCATTTGATCTCTCAGCCTCTATCAGCTGTGTATTAAAAGAGTAACTTTTATATTAGCTTTGGCATAGCTCATTAAGTTGAATGATAAAGCATGGCAGAGATGCTATGCTTAAATTCATAAACCTGGGTTATAAAGTGCTGTGATCCAAGTTAGAAAACTGTTACAGGTATATGCATTGTTTATGAGTATATTGTGTGCATGTACAAGGCATAAAAATATGGTGAATATTTACATTTAAAAATTGATTGAGTCGGGGACTTGGTTTAATGTTTCTGCAGCCTGCCTTGCAAATGCAAGGGCCAGAGTTTAATCTCTGGTACCAAACAACAAACAAACAAACAAACAAACCCCAAAACAGGAACAACAACAAAAAAACAGCAAATAAAAATTGATCGCAGTGAAAGACACATTGCTACGTATGTCCCTTAAAATAGCACCCCCCACACACACTTTGAACACACTGATGCAATCCTTCTTGTCACTTTCTGAAGCCACTCTGGAAGTATTCTTTCATGAGTGCCATTAGCTGTACTGTCCTGTGTAGCTGCTTGGATGGCCTGAATCAAGAGGTTCATCTTTCCTGGTCATTTTGACTTTGAGGAAGAGCCAGAAATCAAATGGCACCAGATCCAGTGAGTACCGTGGATGAGGACACATTCTCTTGTTTTTTCCAAGCCTGTTTTTCTGTTGAATGGAGCTTGGCGGCAGCATTCATTGTAATTTTTAAAAATCATACTTTGCATAGAAACTCACAAAAGAGCACTTGCAGAACTGCTTTGAAAAGTGACAAGAACAGTGGGATCAGCGTCTTCAAATTATGGGGCACTATATTGAGGGGGATTCATGGCAATTAGATACTTTAACAAATTTTTAATCTTTCAACATTCACTGTATATTTTGATTACTGTTTGTGCGTGTGCATGTGACAGCACCTAGAATGATATATTTACTTAAAGAGGGGCTTTATTTTGTTTCTAAATGAAAGATAACAAAAGCATATTTGTGTTCTAGTGGGAGAAAAGTGTGGCAGTTGGTGACATGAGGAAACAGAGACTGAAGTTCTATAGGATGTGGCAGGGTGGACCAGAGCACAGGGAGATGCTAGGGAGATGCAGTTACCTCTCTGTAGCACACACAATATCTGCCTTAGCCAGGCATTGGTACAAAAATGGATCCACCTTGAGACCATAATGCTAAATGAAATAAATCAGATCCAGAGAGTTAAGTATCAAATTATTTTTCTTATTAGAAACTCAAAGTACAAATAAAGAACAAAATAAATGATAGATGGTAGGAAACGGAGAGGTGAACATTTTAGTTATTCTAGTTGAGGTGCAGGAGCGTTCACATTTTAACAGCATTAAATCTCCCAATATATCAATATGCACATCTTATTAGTTCTTTAGTTTCTATCAAGAATGTTTGTATAGTTTTCAGTGTACAGATATTGTGTCTTTTAAAACTATTCCCCCTGGAAGGATTTAGCTCAGTGGTCCTGCCACCTGCCTTTCAAGTGCAGGGTCCCAAATTTGATATCGGGTACAAAAAAAAAAAAGTAACTACTTTTTAGCCAGGTGTGGTAGCTCACACCTATAATCCCAGCATTCAGGAGGCAGAGGCAGGAGGATTGCCGAGGGTTCGAGGCCAGCCTGAGCTACATAATGACTTCAGGGTCAGCCTGAACTACAAAGTGAGAACTTGTCTCAAAATATAACAACAACAACATAAGACTAAACCAAAACTGTATTTCCGAACATTTTATATTTTTGTTGCTACTGTAGACATTATTTTTACAATTTTCAACTGCCCATTGGTGGCAGTACACAGGAATATAGTTGATTTTTGTATTGCTCCTTTACATGCTGAAAACTTGTTAACTTCAATTATTAATCCTAGTGCTTCTTCAAAACTCAATTATTAAAATAGAGCTATTAAAATCAATTTTTAAAACAATGATTAGTTTCAGTGTGTTAGTTTTGGAGCAGTCTTTTGGCTTTCTATATAAGCCATAAGGCTATTTATCTTAGAAATCCAACATTGGTTCAACCAAAAACCAACTGGTATTATTCACTATATAATATATTAAGAAAAATATAATTATCTCAATAGGTGCAGAAAAATCATCTGACAAAATTCAGTATCCTTTCCTGATAAAACTCTAGCACCATAGCTAAGAGAAAATCCTGTTAAAGGGAATCTACAAGAAAGCCTATAATGTAGGCAACAGGAAAGGGGACATTACCAGAACCCCTGCAGTGGATCCTGGTATCCTGTGAGCCATGAGAGCCGAAGGCAAATTAAAGAAGACAGGAAATGAGACTTAGAGAAAAAGCTGGGTTCTGGGCCTGATCAGTGCTGCTCTTAGCAGCAGAGACAAAGATACGGTGAGCTTGCCGCTATTTATTGGGTTCCCAGGGAGTAACAGACGACTCAGAGGGTGGTGATAATCCTAAATTGACGAGGACCTTATAAAGTATCAGGTATCTCAGATGGTGATAGCATCCTATGCTCATGAGGATCTTAAGTGGATGAGGAGTTTATGTTGATCAGGATGTAAGATGAGAAAAGAGGTTCTTACCACAGTAGGTGGGATGAGTTAAGCTGTCTCTCCTCAGGTGAAGCCTTTCTCTTGCTACTCCATTCTAGATGAACCAGGATGTCCTCAGCTGATGTAATCTTGCCCTTCAGTGTCACAGCATCATGGGGCCATTGTGGTCTCAGCCGTGACCAGAGGCAAAAATGGAGCTATGTTTCTGCAGTCACAGCCAGGTAGGCAAGAAGACTAGGCCTAATCACAATCTCAGGGTGAAATGACTTTTCCCCGAAATTATGTAGAATGGCTCCTGACCATGAATGTAATATTTAACAGTACAACACTGAACACTTTAGGAATAGAAAGAGCAACAAGGCATAGGTCTCGGCCATCAATTGATTTGTTCTACATCGTATTAGAAGTTCCAGTGAAATAAAGAGAAAAACAGTTCAGATTAGAGAAGTAAAACTTAATCTGTGCAGACAATCTATTGGATTTCTAAGATAAATTACATTTGGTCATGATATATTATCTTTTTATATTAAAAATTTAAGCATTATCTTTAAAAATTATTTAGAATTTTGTTTAAAATATGCATTTATGTTAACAAGAGATATAGATATGTTTTCCTTACAATATCTTTACCTTGGTTTGAATACAGGTTTATATTGGCCTCATAAATGATTTCACAAGTATTTTTTTCATTTTAGTTTTTTTGAAAAAGTTTGTATAGGATTGGTATTATTGTTGTTGTTGTTGTTTTTGTTTTGGTGGTGATGCTGGGAATTGAACCCAGGGACTTTTCACTGAGCTGTATCTCCAGCACATTTTTTTTTTCAAATTTTGAGACAGGGTCTTGCCAAATTGCTAACTTGCCTAGGACGAGTCAGAACTTGGGATCCTCTTGCCTCTGCTTCCCAGACTACTAGCTTATGCCACCAGCTCAGCTGGTACTACTACTTATTTAAAGTAATGGGAGATTGTACCGGTGAAGTCGCAGAGCTCTGGTGGGCTCTCATGAGGGGGCCAATAACTATAAATTTGATTTAAAAATAAATACAGAATTATTTAGTCATTTATCTCTTCTTGAGTGAGCTTTGATAGTTGGTATATTTTCAGGAACCAGTCTCATCTAATTTTTCAAATTTACCAGTTTAATGTTGTTTATAAAATTCTCTTGTTATCTTTTTAATGTCTATAGAGACTACAGTGATACAATCTCTTTCACTCGTGATATTACCAATGGATTTCTCTCTTCTTTACCTGAATAATCTGGCAAAAGGTAACTTTCTCATTTTACGTACTCTTTTGTTTTGATTTCAGTGATTTATGTTCTGATCTTACTTCTTTTACTTGTGTTTCCTTTTATTTTTGTTTCTTATGTTGGAATCTGTGTCCACTGACTTACCTTTTTAAAATGGCACCTCCCTCTCAGGGCTGCTTTAGCATTTTCAAGAGACTGTGTTTTCCTTTTTTTCATTTTTGTTAATTCCAAGATGCTTTCTAATTTCCTTGGTGATTTGGTAAGAATATATGTTTTGCAAAATTTGAACACTTTCAAATTCACTGAGATTTGTTTATGGCCCAGAATATGACATATCTTGATAAATGTCCCATGTACTCCTGAAAATAATGAGCATTCTGCTGTTGTGGCCCAAGTGTTCTATCAATGTAGATCAGACCAAGTTGGTTGAGAGTATCCAAGACTCCTACATCCCTACTGCTTTTCTGTCGATGTGTTCTGTTACTGAAGTTTCTTCCTGTGTGTATTGACTTATCTATTGTTATTGTAGTTCTAACAGTTTTTGAAGCTCTTCATTTATCTTAAACCTCTGACATTTGGTGTACAGTATTTATCTTTATTATGTTTATATCCTCTTGATAAATTAATTCTTTTATTATAAAATAGAGCTCTTCATTCCTAGTAAATTCTTGCTGTGAAATCCATTTTGTATTTTATTAATAGAGCTGTTCAAATTTCTTTTGGAACATAATTCATGAGAAGTTTTAATAAATCTTTTTATTTTTAACCTACTTTTTCTACATGACTTTAAGGTAGATTTCTTATAAGAGGTATTTAGTTTAATCTTACTTTTTATTCCAATCTGAAAAATTTTGTTTCTTTTTTTTTTCTCTCATTGAGTTTATTGGTACATTTTAGGTATACAGTACAGTTCCATTCATCATATAATAGAGCTGCAAATTTCTTTTGGAACATAATTCATGAGAAGTTTTAATAAATCTTTTTATTTTTAACCTACTTTTTCTACATGACTTTAAGGTAGATTTCTTATAAGAGGTATTTAGTTTAATCTTACTTTTTATTCCACAAT
>NW_022900931.1:40484202-40521793 GCF_012274545.1 Fukomys damarensis | reverse complement strand
TTGTCTCTTAGTTCTGCTAATGGTTTCTTTTGAAGTACAGAAGCTTTTTAGTAAGATGAGATCCCAGTTGTTGATTCTTTCTGCTAGTTCCCGTGCTACTGAGGATTTGTTCATAAAGTCTTTTCCTATACCAATGTCTTCCAGAGTTCTGCCTAACTTACCTTCCAGCAAGTTTAATGTTTCTGACACCTGAGCTCCCATTGAAATTCCTGAGATGGAGCAGCAGGTGATGGAAGGGTAGAAAAGGAAGAGGAGAATCCACACCAACAGGAGGGCCATGTGTATGTGTTTGTGTGTGTGTGTGTGTGTGTGTGTGTGTGTGTTACTGGATAATGAAAGAGGTTTATTTACCTCTTTCTGACAGGGTATTACCTTGCTGTGCTCAACAAAGGACCAGAACACGTTCGTTAGTGAACTTACCCCACCACAGCCACAAGAATCTCAAGATGCAGAGATGTTCTTACTGATAGAAATAGACTCTAACCTCGAAATCCACAGAGAGGAGAATGTCATGGCTTACCCACTTCAGAGTGAAAGTTCCAGGAAGGCAAGCTGGCTTGTAAGAAGTGCTGGATGAGAAGCCTACAGCTACAATGTGATGGCCTTTCAGTCACAGAGAGAATGCACCTGAGTTTCCTGACATCCCAGGTTGGCATGGCAACAGAGAGACCCCCCCCCCAGGCTGGGTGCAGAAGCAGAGGCTGGCCCCTTAGCCATGGAACCCTTTCCTTCAGAGACCCCAGGAGAGAGCTGCAGAGCCTGCAGTGGCTCCCAGGAGACTCCCGGGCCCTGCTGGTGTGCTGCCTCAGCAGAGCATGCACCAGCTCCATCTGGCTGTGCTCCTGGGGCTGACTTCCCTTGCACTCCCCACTGAGTCTGCTGTCCAAGGCTGCTGTAACAAAGCACTACAAACTGGGTCCCTCAGACAACAGTGATTTATTACCCCTAAGTTCTGGAGACCAGAGATCCAAATTCGAGTGTCAGTAGGCCTGCTCTTATAGGGGCTGTGAGAGAAGGGCCAGTTGCAGGCCTCTCTCTTTGGCAGAGAGGGCCTGGTTATCTCTTCACACTGTCTTCCTTCTACGTGTCTGTCTCCTATCCACATTTCTCCTTTTCATTAGCACACCAGCCTTCTCCGATTTTGGCCTTGCATAGTGACCTCATTGTATCTTGCTTATCTCAGTAATGACCCTCCATCCAGAAAAGGTCGCAGCCAGAAGCACTGTCGGTTAGAATTCCAATCACTGCTTTTGAGAAACACCATTCACCCCATGACAACTGCTGAGAAAGATTTGGGAACATTTTCCTTGTAACTCCCTTCAGCAGTTTTTATGGGGCAGTGTGCTATTCGTCCCTTTTAGCCTTACCCTAAAAATAGAAGCATAGGCTTTAAGGAAACATAGGAAAGTCAGGTGGCTTAATTTTTGCCCAAAGAATTGAAGACAAAAGCTGATGAGGTAGGCGTAGGATCAAAAACACTGTTCTATTTCTTTGTCTTTTGATTTTGTGAAGCAAGATCACTAAGTAGATATTCCAAGAAAAATCTTCAAGGTGAAGACGACATCGGATGCACAGAACAGGGGGTGAGCCCAGCTGGATAGGTTCAAGCAGACACAAGGCAAGGTATGGGGATGATGTAAACTGCAAAGAGAGAACTGGTAGTTTTGTAGTATGGAGTTGTCCTTGCCTTCTCATACAGCCTTTGAAAATTTTTGCTTTGTCCAGGTGTATTAGTCAGCTTCCTCATGACTGGGACAAAATACCCAATACCAACAACTTAAAGGAGGAGAGGTTTAATTTGGCTCATGGGGGCCGGGGATTTATTTAGCTCAGTGGTTCCACCACCTGCCTCTCAAGTGTAAGGGCCTGAGTTCAATCCCTGGTACAAAAAAAACTGGCTCACGGTTCAGGGCATTCAGACCCTTCTTGGGTGGCTCTGAGCTGGAAAGGGCAGGACAGAGGAGCGCTGCTCGCCTTATGGCAGTAAGGAAGCAGGGAAAGAAGAGAGAAGCCACAGAAGGAGATGCATCCTCCCAAGGCACCAGGGATGCACCTCTTCCCAGTAGGTTGTGCTCCTAACACCACATTCAGCTATCAGCTGATTGATTCATCAGTGGATTAATCCACTGAGGACCTTCCTGATCGCAACATCTTTCAGAAGCCCTACCTCTGAGCACATGAGTCTTTTAGGGGGCATTCTAGATCTCGGCCCTAACACTGGGCCTGGTAGCACACCCCTGTACCCCAGGACTCTGGGAGTCTGAGGCTAGGGGATTGACAGGTCAAGTCTGACATGGGCAACTTAGCAAGATTTTGTCTCAAAGTAAAAAATGAAAAAGGGCTGAGGATGTAGTGAAGTACAAAGGTCCTGGGTCAGTGCCTAGTACCACAAAATTGGACAGATGATAGGTAGACAGACAGACAGACAGACAGATGAACCAGAAGGGACATGAAGAAGAGAAAGCACACAGTGTGAGGAGTTTGTAAGAGTGTGCGCCGTGGACACAAACATCTCCAGTTATCAGTAACCCACTCACCCTGCCTGAACTCCCAGCTTGGCCACTTTCTAGCCATGTGACTATGAGCAAGTTACTTAACTTCTCAGAGCCTTGCTTTCTTTATCTGTTAAATAAAGATTTTATGTGACTTTCATGTTTTTAGTGAGGACTACGAATTTTAGACTATACAATACTATATTGATGATACTGTGTAAGAGAAAGCATAATTCTGTCAGTGATAGTTTATTAGGGACTTAAAGTCACTAATGTTGCTATCATGATGGCAGAAGGATGATCTAGATATTGATTTCAACTTTGGTTACACATAAGAATCACTAGGCAGTTTTAAAAATGCAAATATCTATGTTGCCTCCAAAGTCTATTAAATCAGAATATCTGAAAGGTTCCAGTGCACAGCCAAGCTCAAAAACCACTTGTCTAGACTACTTGTGCCAACTCAAATCATTCTGATAATGAAAAACCCACTCAAATATTAAAAGTTCCAAAGGCATACTATGTAGCTATATGTACAGAAAAGACTTCAATGTAATTTTCAGCTTTATAAATCTATTTTAAACCATTTTAAAGATGAACTTAAATGCAAATCAAATATCACACCAAGTTAGGATATATTCACTTTAGCTGACAAGCAAGTGTTAGATTTTAAAAATTAAGTAGCTTCCAATGGAAATGCATAGCACACCGATGAGAAAAATTATCCTGTGTGGTGCTGTCAGTAGATGTACCAGTAAACTAGGAAGTGCTGGGACTTTCTGAATCCCTAACTGTCTAATCATCAGAGGCCTGAATACTTTTCATTTCTTCTTCTTCTCCGGTTTCCTTAGTATACATTCTTTCTACTTAAGCTTTTGGTCTACTTGTAGCAATGGCAAACACGTTAACATACCTCTTTTGAAGAAATCATTCATGGTCACTTCAAGCAAGTCAGGTTAACATTAGGAGACTGTAAACCCAGGAATGAATGTAATCTTCTCATATCCTGGGTATCCTATTGGCAGTATATAGAAGCATCTCCAGGATGTGGAAACTCTTTCATGGCTATCACGGAACCCCCATGGATATCATCAATTTAAGGGAGCCAAGATTGGTGTTTAATAGAACCCTCTTAAGAAAGTCAGTATCTTTTCCATGGAATAACATAGCCCTGAGCTTCTAGGGATGGTAATAAAAAATAAATAAACACTTAGCCACTCTAACTGACCATAAGGAGAGTTGAAGATCGGTATGGCTGGTATTGAAATGCCCCCTACCAAAGCTTCATACACTTATAAGTGGGACTTTTCAGAAGTGACTGGATCTAGGGCATATGAATATGGATTAAGAATGTGATAACTAAATTAGTCACTGATTGGGTTAGTGCAGTTCTGGGCGTGGATAATGGGAAGGCCACCCTGGGTATCGTGGCACTAACCCATAGGCTTGTGTCCTGGATGGGATAAAAGGCTCCCTGCTGTGGCTGCTTCCCACTTTCCCTCTGCCCCGTCCCTCTGCATACCGCCCTGCTCTGGAGCCAGCCAACTGTACACGGAAGCCTCTGCACACTGAGCTGGAATAAACCTTTCCTCCTTTACCTGGGCATTGGATGTTTTGTCTCACCCATGAAAGAGTAACAAAGACAGGAGCCCTTTCCAGGGTTGGCTACCTGGTAATACTGGAAGAACGTGTGATAGGAAGTTTAGCCACAGACAAATTATCCCCTGGCTTGATGTGTGATTAACATCTCACCTCAAGGCTTTCTTTGGGCTGGAGGTTAAAGATTCCACTAATCATGCATAGTTTGGGTGAAGTTAATACAGGACATAAATCAATCATCACTTCCTCAAGACAAACTAGTTTATTATTTGTATTTTTAATTGGTCAAATTGTTTAAAATCACAAGAATAAATAGAAAACAATGAAGGACAATGGGTAACATAATATGTAATGAATTGTTCTGCTATTTTTGTAAGACCAGAGGAATAATGGCCTTCATGTATGTGATTGAGTGAGTTTGGGAGATTTGCTTTATTGTTTGCTGTTTTATGGACTTGGGCAAGAGTTTCATCGGGCAGTGTTAAAAGGGGTAGGTCTAAGATGTCATCTGTCTGTGTCAGACTTGGGCAGGTTGAAGGGCAGCTTTTTCTATGTGAATAGAAAATTCTAGAACAAAAGAAGTGTCCAGCTCCCACCTGAAGGCGGGGTAACTCCCACTGCCACACAAGGGTGAGATGCTAGGTACTAGGGCTGGCAGTGCAGGGCTTTGGAGTGCTCTTTGTTGTTAAGAAATCTTCAGTGGCTTCTGTCTGCCACTTACTGGGTGACATCTAAAACATTTGACCTAGAGTAAATGGCCTTATTTTTTAGCAGGTATTTTCCAACTTCTCTGCCTTCACCTCTCAGTTTATACCTGTTGCTCCAGCAATATTAATCTGTAACCCTTGTCTTTCCATCTCCTCTACTTCTCTAACCTCAGTTCATCCCAGAAAACTTAATTTTGATATAATTTCCTTCAATGAGTCCTTTTCTGACTCCCCCAGATCTCAGGAGCTCTTCTTCCTCCTGGAAATCCTGATGTCTATCTACTCTTACAATCATTTTATAATTTAAGGGTCTGTCTCTTCCATTAGTCAATTAAATCTCTGTGTGGAGGGACTATGATTTATTCACCTTTGCGTTTAAGATCACAAGTACATGGATGGGTGGATGGGTGGATGGAAGGATGGATGGGTGGACAGATGGATGGGAAAACTGAATAGCTGAATTCTGATCTTGTATGAGATTTTTTACATTATTATCTATGACTTGGTTAGAACAAGACACGGCAAATGAGGGCAGGTGCGGTGTGAATGATTTGTATCAACATTTTGACTGTCCCTAAATTATGACAGTTAAATATTAGAGTTTCTAAAAGCATTTTCAGCTTAGTCCCAGGAAGCCTTTTCAGATTATCCATGCCTCTCTTCATTTTCTCCTTATAGTTATTTGAATAATTGATATACTTGGCATTTTTAATATGTCTTGCTTATTACCTTCCAGTTATATTTTTGGTCTTACTTATCTACAAAGTAAGTTTATAAAACATTATTTCCTAACATTTTTTGTCTCCTGCTATGCAGTTCACAGAGTAGTAATTATGAAACTAACTGCTGAATCCAGAACACCAGGCTAGCACTACTAGTTGAATGGCCTTTGGAAAATTACTTAACCACAGTGTCTCATTTTTTGTTCATATGTAAAACGGAAATAATATGAGGTCTTGTCTCAGAATATTGTTATATGAAATAAATGCCTTATTTGTTTAGAAGAGTACCTAAAATATAGTACACACTCAAGGCTAAATCTTTTTATAATTACTTCCTCATGATATCTACTGGTAGTGCCTTTTACATGTTTGTAAAGTGATTTTGCATTCAGTAACAGCAGTGAATAACTAGTTTGCACCAGGTACTATGCATGAGCACTGTGTTAGGTGCAGGGCACACTGTTGAGTAGAATTAACTCACTCCTACCCTCTAAAAGGTTTACAGAGCTGGACTTGAGGGCACATGCGTGTTAATTCCAGAACTTTGGGAGGCTGAAGCAGAAGGATTACAAGTGTGAGCCCTACCAGGGAAACTTGGTACTTTAGTGAGAATCGCATCAAAGTAATAAATAGAGAAGAGCTGGGATGTAACTCAGTACAAAGGCTCTGTGTTCAGTCCTCAGTACCACATGAACACACACACATGTGCACACACACATTCACATGCACATAATGGCTTATACAAACCAGATGGGTTTTTACACTTCAAGAATATAAAAGTGCTACCCAATTTATGGCAAGAAAACGAGAGTCCTCAACAGATTAATTCACTTGACCATAGTCATGCAAGCAAAGATGCACCAGAACTACTTCACTAACCAGGTCTTTTTGCTGCAAGTTCAGTGAGAAGTTACATGATAGATGTGAATTACATCACTGTGAATCTAGAGTTAAGTCCTATGAACTAAAAACTTCATCCTGGAAACATACTGAAGTTACAATGAAGGGTTTAAAAATGCGTCAGGAAATAGGATGATAAAAGGAGCCAATGGTCAGTAGGCAGTGTGGACAAAATGCTGGACAATGGAAAGGGAAAGCATCGGTAGTAACTGGCCAGATGGAATTGCAAAAGCTGAGACCCAAGCATGTGGGGTAAAAGCAAAGGAGGAAATCTCCAACCCATGCTACAGATGCTCAGAAAGGTTTGGGAGTTACGGGGTTTCTGGGTGGTGTTTATATGGAAGGCTGAGAAAAAGGAGTCATTCTGTTCATAAAAGGAGCTTGATCTTACATATTCTCAACTCAGATCTCATAGGCAGGTGGTAGGCCCCTCTCTCCATTCTGCAAAATGATAGACATTTCCTCCCAAGAGAGATTAAGCTAGGGTAACTTTGGACTTAGAAGCTCCAGACCTCCATGAGTGTAAAGGGGCAGGCTGTATACTGAATTATAAAAGAAGTAAGTTTTTTTAAAAAAAAGCCTGCAGGTGGAAAAACATAGCCTAACATAACCTTTCCCAACCTTATATCCAGAGCTTGGACAGTCAAACTTGTACTCCCATCCAGTCCAAGTTGAATTTAATTAGGTGCCCCTCATTTAATTTTGAATTGGCCAGAAAATATCATTTCAAGAATGAAAAGAGACAAAAGCAAACAATAAAAAGGGCAAATCATAGAAAATATTTGCAAACCATATACCTGACAAAGGGTTAAAATTGAAAATATTAAGGAACTCCTACAACTTAATAGGAAAAGG
The DNA here is from genome assembly GCF_012274545.1 of Fukomys damarensis. Lineage (NCBI taxonomy): Eukaryota > Metazoa > Chordata > Mammalia > Rodentia > Bathyergidae > Fukomys > Fukomys damarensis. The sequence goes on along the minus strand of NW_022900931.1, from coordinate 40,514,518 downwards.
GGAAGCAAAAGACTTGAGTAGAATTTCCCTCAAAGAAGGCATATAAATGGCTAAGAATGTGAACAGGTGCTCCATATCACAAATCATCAGTGAACTGCAAATCGAAATCAGAATGACATATCACTCCACATCTGTTAGGATGGCTATTTTTTAAAAAATATAGATGTTGGAGAAACTGGAGCCTTTTTACACTATTGGTGGGACTGTAAGATGTTGCAGCCACTGTAGGAAACTGTATGAAGTTTCCTAAGAAAATTCAAAAATGAAAAATTAAAATGAAACGTAGAACCATTATTTGATCCAGCAATTCCACTTCTGAGTATTTGTTATGGCCTGTATCTATATGTCTGCCCATACCCTCACGCACTCATATAGGGCGATTTTCAGAAGTAGCTGGATCTAGAGTGTGGGATGCTGGGATTAAGGCTAGGGCGCAATGCTGGGATTCAGGATGCCCCATCCTGGGTGTGAGGGCCTCCCAAGGACAGGCACTTTGGATGTAATATACGGGACAGAAAGAAGCCTGCTGCTGCTTTGCTGTCTCCTGCCTGTTTACCATGGACTATTTCTTCTCTGTGCCTTAAAGCCAACCAACTGTGGACTAAAACCTCTATAAACTGTGAGTTGAAATAAACCTTTCCTCCTTTAACTCTGGGTACTTTGCCTCAGCAATGAGAAAAGTAACTAAGATGGTATTTATATAAATGAATTTAAATTAAGATTGCAAAGACTTACTTGCACTCTCCTGTTCACTGAGCATTATTTACAACAATCGAGATATGGAAACAGGTTAAATGCCATGAATGAATGAATGGATATAGAAAATGTGGCTTTGTATGTGTGTGTGCAATATAGAGTAACTCTGAAATATATATGCTATACGATGGAATATTATGCAATAATAGATTATATAATTACACATATATATTAATGCATATATAATGGAAAATTGCTCAGTCACAAAATGTAAGAAAAACCTGTCATGTGTGGTAATGCAGATGGACCACAGGATATGAAATAAGTCAGTCACAGAAGGACAAATACTGTAAGATTTCACGAATAGGAAGTATCTAATACAGTCAAAGAGTAGAATGGTAATTCCCAGAGATAGGGAGCATGGGAAGTGGAGAGTTGATATCCAAGGAGTTTAAAATTTCATTTACACAGATGAACAAGTTCTGGATATCTACTATACAGCAGCGTGTCCGTAAGTAACAACAGTTTATTTTACTTTAAAAATATTATAAGAGAGTAGATCTCATGTTAAATACTCTTAGCACAATGAGAGAGTTAAAGAAAAATGTTTCTCACTATGTAGTCATGAATCAAAAACAGGATGCCATGTAAAAGGATCATTGAGAAAAAATGAAATATCCTGGAGAATTAAACATTGTTGATATTTACCAGAAATTTCAATGCAGTTTTTGTAAAATAAAGTTAAGTAAAATCTCTTAGAATATAAAAAACAGTAATGATGTACAAAATAGAAGACAAATGGTAGTAAAATTAGAGAGTCATCAAAGGCTATGTCTAACCCACTCTAATATAAGTTTAGGTTAAAGAATCATCATAAGATAAGAAATTGAAAACAGGGAAAGTGTTTGTAGTGGGGATATGGGGACATAGTGAGAATATGAAGGTAGAAATAGTGCAGGAAAACTTCCAAGATGTAAGCCTAAAACTGAAATTTCTACCAAGGGTCCTTTGTTATGAACGAAAAAAGACTCTCATCAAAGCACATCTTTAGGGCATTTCGAAATGTATCTTTTAGAGACAGGAAAAAAAAACAACCCTAAACAAGCCATAAAAAGCTAGGTCACATATTAATCTCTCAAAATAAGAATGGTACTGAATTTATCAATAGCAAAGGTAGAATCCAGCAGATAATGGAGAAGTGCTTTTCAAATTAAGGAAACTTAAATCACAACCTACATTTGAATAGCCATACAAACTATTACTCAAGTGTGAGAGTAGAGTAGGAGGTTTTCATGTATACAGAGTCTCAGACATTAATCCCCTTTGTATCTTTTCTTACTTGCTAAAAGGATTTTCATCAAGAAGAAACTAAATTTTTAAAAAGAAGGGGAGGCAGGGATTTAGAATCCATGAGGTGCGATTCAAACAGGAAAAAGGCAAAGGACATTTTAGAAAAGCCATAAAGCTACAAAAGTTTAGCTGTTTAGTTAGTCAATAGCTAGTAGAGAAAGTAGCAAGAGAGTGGGAGGCTCCGTGAGGAATGACTACAAGAAAGAAAGAAGAGTAATATATAGATTTTGTGATATACTTCACTATAATAAGAGAAGGCTTATAGATCTGGTAGAAACTGTGCATGTGAATTAGCGACAGAACACTGAAAACTAAGTAAATAACCATAAAATGGATAATTTGTTCCACTGAAACGAGAAATATGTAATGACATCACGGGCCCAGTTGTGAAGTCTAAAATAATCATGACAATATACGTTTTGAGTATTGAAATAGCCAGTACAAGATTGTTAAAAGGGAACAGGCAGGTAGAGCCTATGAAAATAAATGGAAAGGGTATAAAGAGACTGAAAGTAGAAGAAGGGGACATAAAAGGACATCAGATATGTCAGGTATATGTACCAAATACAATGAATGCAATCATTATATGTTGCAAACATGAACTAATAAGAAAATAATAACCATGCAAATGGGGGAAGGGGATGTAAAGACAGAGGGAAGGAGTTGGGTGGGGAGGGGAAGGGGAATGAAAAGAATCAGGACAGGTTACTAAGATTAACCTAAACACTGTGTGGAGCAAACATATACCAATAAAACAATAAACAAATATATAAAGTTACCTTCTGGAATTTGAAAGATTCCCCCAAAGTCCTCGTGGTGAAGGCTTCATCCCCAGCCTGGGGTGCTATTGAGAGTGGCTGGGCCTTTAGTAGGCGGGGCCTGCTGGCCGGAAGTTAGGTCATTGGGATATGCCCACTGGGACATAGCAATATTGGGACTAGAGCCCCCTCCCATCTCTCGTTCTGCCACTTCCCCACCACCACCCCTGCTGGTTGCCAGGAAGTGAGTAATTTTCTTTGCCATCTGCTACAACCACTATGTAAGAACCTGCCAGGGGCCCAAAAGCAATGGAACCAAAGGGGCATGGTTGAAACTTTCTTAACCTGAGACCAAATAAACTTCTTCTTTTAAGTCAAGTGTGTTAGGGATTTTGTCATAGGAATGGAAAGATGGCTAACAAATATATTTGTTATAAATGTGTAAGTGCAGAGAGAGGAAAGGGAGCACTACGGCTAAAAGCTCATTTATATTACAAGAAATTAAGTGTTTAAAATTGAAAAACCAAGATATAGTGCAGTATTTTTTAATCTAGGAAGATGATGATTACTAACAGAACAAACAGAGGAACTGAGTCATTACCTACTGGAGTAGAAATCAGAAGCAAGAAGGAGTAAAATTGCTATTTTTCATCATAAACTTTATAGAACTGTCTGAACTTTTAGACTACCTATTGTGTTATTTTAATACACATTAAATTATGAAGCAAATTAAACACATGGGAATTTGATGATAGAAAGTTTAAAGAAAATTGGATGCAACTGTTGTTCTTTTATATGACTCAGAGTATCATTATATAGAAATCTAAATCTGATTATATATTTGCGAAACATCTAACGTTCTTCGTTGCATTTTTAAGAGAAGTCATAAATCTCGATCCTCCTTCATTTGTCTGTTTCAATGTTGCTGAGGATTCTAGCAAATGCTTTTCTTGAGAAGCTAGAACATCAAAGCTTTCCTCTTGGCAGGCATCAGAATGTGAACACGGGAGCAGAGTGTTCTGAGCTAACCTTGATCTCTTCATTAGCACTTAATTTTCATGGATGCCATCATCGCTACCAAAATGCCTAGAACCAGGAGATTGTATTAACTTGGGAAAATTTAGGAGTATTTAGAATGTTTTAATTAGGCTTTTTGACTAGAGGAGATATATGCATCTCTTCCTTTAGCCTCCCATCTCAAGAAAAGGCTGTTCTGAAAAGACAGCAGTCTTCCTACATTTGCTAAAGGTCTTTCCTAAGTTTCAAGTGTCCCTAGGAATCTTGGGAAGGCAGGGGAATAACACGGCAGAAGCGCCAGTATCATATCAAACTAGCTTTCAGGAAACTGGGAAAAAAGGTACATTGACTGTGGCATCTATTTATAAAATAAGTGATGTAACGCGAGAACGTTGAATTACTTATAGGAAGAGAGAAAGACACGCAGGAAGACTGATGAGAAAGGAAAAGGGGACACAGGACAGGGTTATAGAGAGGGGAGAAATAAATACCATAATAAGAACAGAGAAAGGAAAGAAAGGAACGGAGAAAGGCTGAAACTTGACAGTATGTGTATCCATGACCCCAGACTCTTGTATATTATGTGACAACCCAACACTTCTTCCTGACCTGCTCCACTTGTCTGCTAAATCTGTACATTCCAACTCCACCTGAGACTCTGATCACATCAGTCATGGCCAGAAAATTCCTTTCATAGATTTCCAAGGACTTATATTCTACCTGGCCTGGGACCCTAGGACTCAAGGGCCTGGGATAATAGGCATAGGATAATTTTTATCTGGTCTTGGATAAATAAATAGTCTGGCTTTTCTTCTGTTCTCACTCTAGGTGGAGAAAAGAGAATGTACAGTAAGTTATGCTTCCTGTTGAAGGGTTTAATATGTGTAATAGACATCTGTCTACAGTTGGACTGTACTGGGGGGCTAGAGGAATGTACGTTGGACTGGCAGGTGTGGTGTAGCGCATGGATGTGATCAGTATGCTTATGTTCTTGTCTGTGCTTCTCCAACTCCTCAGTGGTCTAATGTCCAGTTTTGCTTGCCTTTGAGTTCATAGATAAGTGGTTCTAAAAAGCCAATTTTTTTATTCTGTGTTCATGGGCAGAGCTAGTTAACCAGTAACCCTCATTCTCAAGGTGTTCAGACTAGGACACAAATGTTTCTTTGTAAGATCAATTGTCCTCTAATGTTAACTACGTCCTAATGCCCCAAGTTTCTGACTCATTAGATGACATGATGTGAGAAATTAAGCTCATAGATGAAATTAAGTTTGCTAATAGGTTGACCTTAAAGTAGGGGGATTATTCTGGATTATCTGGGTGACCCCACTGTAATCACAAGGGTACTTGAAAATAGAAGAAGGATTTTGAGTAGAGAATCAGACAGACAGCAGTGTAAAAAAGACTCTGCTGGCCACAAGCCACCTAATATAGGAAGCCACTGGAAACAAAGAAAGACAAGCAACAGATTCTCTCCTATTTCCCCCAGAAGGTCAGTTAACTTGAGTTACTGATTCACTCAGTGAGGTTATCCCATTTTGGTCATGTGACATGCATAACTATAAGATAATAATTTTTGCCATTTTAAGCTGCTTATAATTTGTGATAGCAACAGTAACAAAGTAATATACCCCCAATGACAGTATATGTAGACGTTTTTTGCCTAGAAAGTTGTCAGAGAAGAACAAAAATACTGACATCTTGAAATCTGGCAGCTGATAGGAGGAGGCAAGGGTCTTTCTATTCCATCTTCAGGCTTTTTCCTTAAGTTGCATGTTGTGTGGTGTTCCACATCTTCCCAGCTCTCAGAATGTTGTCATTCAATTCTATTTCCAGGCCCTCTTGTTCTCCTTTCATCAAAGATACCTGGAACTTATAATTCCTGAGGGCTTATGGGGTCCTTGTTTGTTGTTGGCTTTTTTAAACACCATGCTACTTTGATAAGTTGTATTGGCTGCATTCCATCAAATTAGTAATCATTCATGAGCCTACTATCCATCATCTGACATTGAATTCACATTTTTATGCGCTGTTACTCTCCTATGGTTTTACAGAATGTAAGATATTCACACTTATTTTACCAGGACTTCATAAGGGGTCATAAACAAGTCATTTCATTAATTATGCTACCTCTTATTTTATAACTGAGAACACTAAAACTAAGTGGCTAGGCAGTGAATTTTAAATCCAGTCCCATTTGACTCCCATGCCCATGTTCTCATGGACTTCTGGCCTGGAGCAGTTGGAGTCTGAAAAGCAGTGAATGTAGGCCTCCTGAATGGACAAGTAGTTGCTCTCTGGTGTCCTTACAAAGATGGATTGCATGAGAATACCTCGATTTGCTCCAAATTCTTTTTATTAAATTGTCAGACACTGAGCCCTCCTCTTGTAGCTGAAAAGTGACTGCCTAGTTATGAAGCATGCTTACCAAGTCCTTTATCCTCTTTGCCTATATAGTTCCATGTGACTGGTTCTTGTAAACAGAATATAAAGAGGCAAAAGTGTTATTTCTAGGCTCAAGAAATTAAGAAGCAGGCTGGCCTCTCCACTCTTTGCTTCCTCCTATATGCCTGCTAGAGGCTGTAACCATATTGTGATCTAGAAGAAACTTCTATTGTAATAAACCACTGGTGATTTTAAACTGTTTGTTAGAGCAGCTAGTGCAGTATAAACTTAACAACTGCTGAGTTTATGACACAAAACCAAAGCACTGGATTAGGACAGCATTTATTCAAAGGCAGGGAAACTGTTTTGCTCCTCACAAAATAGTCTTTGGCCAGTCAAGGCGTGTGAGGTATGATTGAAAAAGACAGTGACTGTGTTACAGCCAAAGACACACTGCCCTTTATTGCCTTCAAAGCATTCTGCCTCCCTGTGAGCAGACTTAGCCCGGCACTCTTGCCACTTTCTAAAGCAGTTCTGGAAGTCCTCTCTCGTGAGTGTCTGTCTTTAACTGTGCTATTGAGGCTGAGTTGATAACTGAATCCATTCTAAATGTTGACCTTTCGTGGCCATTTTGGCTTTGAGCAAGAGCCAGAAGTCCCGTGGTACCAGATCCAGTAAATAAGGCGGATGAGGAACACCATAATGTTTATACGAGCCCACGGTTGCCCTGGCTGGCACTTGGCAACAACATTCACTGTGTGTTTTTATCACACCTTATAAAAACAGTCATGAGAAAGAACTTTCAGAATGATGGGATAGATGTGTTCAAAATGAGGGGAAGAATTTGGAGGGCGATTCATAGCAATGGGCCTTGTACTATAATAAAATTTAAAAATGTAAGCATTCACTGTATATTTTGATCACATCCCAGGCAAGGGCACAGCAGTGTGGCTGGGACAACTGGGAATGGCCTGTCTATTGTGGAGACTTGATGACCACGGGTACAGAGCAGCAGTTCCCAGGCCTGGTACCTATACCAATCTTCTGACATGAGATCAGGCTGAGCCCCATTCCTGGTTCCAATCTTCTAGCATTAGATCAAGCAAGATTTTGGTGGGACGGCCTGGATCTAATGTCAGAAAGAAGATCTAAAAGATGACAGTGACTTCATTGCCAGTGCCTTCTTGTTCTTGTGGTGGACCATCCTATGTACAGGATGGATTTTCTCTTTTTACTACAGAGAACCTTTTCTTCTTGAGCAGTTATTTTTCTTGCCTTTTCTTTTTCTTCTTCTTCTTCTCTTTAGACCTAAAATAAATGTTAAATGTTCATGTTCGCCAATTGTTCTGACCAATTCTTTGCACAGAACAGTAAGAGCCTGGAAAGCACTGCTGGTGGCGATTACACCTGGTAACAACACAGTACATTTATCTATGCAAAGGCAGAGCATGCATTTTGCCAAGTGACACAAATATGATTATGCATAGGTTAGTAGTGGCCCTGTATTGAAGGCAACCGAGCACATGTTAGTCCTCAGGAACGAGAAGGAGCGGTAAGTCTTGAAAGGGAACAGTGACGCTCAACAACTAGGCCACACACACCTAGAGGTCCGACTGGAGATTTTATTCAAGGGGTGGGAGTAGATAGAGAGAGAGAGCAGAGAGAAAGAGTAGAGAGAGAGCGGGGGAGGGGAGGAAGGAGGAGAAGGAGAAGGAAAAGGAGAAGAAGAAGGAGGAGGAGGAAAAGGAGAAGGAGGAGAGGAGGAGGAAGAGGAAAAGAAGAAGAAGAAGAACAACAACAACAACAAAGAAAGGAAGGTCCTTTTATCAGTTTTGGGCGGGGCTATTGATTATTCATGAGGAGTGAGCTACTTTTAACCTATCACAGGCCAGGTTGCCTTTTATGGGTCCAGCCCTGCAGAAACAGGTTTCAACCTCTCTGTCTTGCTGTGGCCTTGGTGGGAGGGAAATGCAAGATAAGAGCATGAAGTCATTCTAAGAGCCAAGAAGCACTAGGAAAATGCAGCCTGAGATGGTGGCGTCACAGCATACTTTGACATGATCAATTCCCTAACAAGTCCACATTCAGCTCTGTCCCCCGAAAGGACTATCTGTCCATTTAGAACAGTACTGTAAAGTACGAGAGAATTTGACCACCAGACAAGCCAGTGATGCTTGAAAAATACTTTGAAATCTTGGCTCTTGAGTGAGAAAGTGGGTCCCCACCCCACTGTAGTTTAAAACCTAACTCTGATAAAAACAAAACAAAGCTAAACAAAGCAAAACACTTTAGGGACAGGAAATGAATCTGGTTACAAACTAAAAGCTAAATTTTCCAGCCTGATCTAATTGTTCCAGGAAAAGTACAATGCCATAGGGAAATAAGGAATGTCTAGGCAGAGAATCCAATTAACCTTTTAAAAAGTGAGCTTGCTTACACTTTTCAAGCTAGAAATAGTCTTTAGCTTGGCCTTTCTCTTCCTTTCCGCAAGTATGACCTGCTCTTTACGTGGTCCAAGAACATTTTCCTAAGATCCTTCATTGAATTGTGAATCTATCTGCTGGATGTTTATAAAATGTAGTAATTTAGAGGAAATAGAGAGAATGAAGAAGGCAGAGAAAGAAACAGTTGAGGATAAAAGGCTAAACCTATAAATTCTGATTTGTTTGCCCAAAGTTAATCCAAACACCCTGGTAACAAGTGTAGCTACTGGGAGAAACAATAGTGCTGTCTTTTCTATCAAAAAAGAGTGCCTCCATTTTGGACTCTAGTCTACCCTAGGTGGCCCCTCCTGAACACACTAAGTTACAAGAAATTCCTGTCCAATTTAGACTCTGGGAACACAGTTAACAGTTAAAGACAATTTATCAACAGCCAAGCGCTTTCAGGGCCTCATATCCCCACTCTCCCTTCCCTTAGCAACCCTGCCCAGCAACCCTTTACACCACTTATACTAGCCAATCAGGATAAATGGTAAACCTTCCACCCAACCAATGGGGAAAAAGGTCAGCTGCTTCTCTTACTTCAGGGATAAAAGGGGGCAACTCTCCTTTGTCCTGTGCATCTGTGACCTCATTGCTGGAGTGGGCTTGCCCCCTTCCTCAGAAGTAAAATGCCTTGTTGAGAATCCTTGATCTCAAAGTTCTTTATTACCTGCACAGAAAAATTGAGTCTGAGGGCTTATTTCCAACAGTATCAAACATGGGATTCTTGTTGAATGATAAGGGCTGCTTTCCTTGACAAATGAAGCATCCAAGCATGCTGGAGTACTCATTTTCACACCTAAGACCTCTGAGAGTAGGAAGTTAAAGAGGATGATTGGTAAGGGCTCTTCCAAGCTTACAACTCAATGAAATTATCTCTGACATATTCTATAGAAGATGCAAATGGGCAGCCAGTGTTTTTGGGTTCTTGGAAATGTAAGGTTATAGCTTAGATCTAAAATGTGCCCCCAGATTCTCCTATGTTTGGAGGGTGACTGGATCGGGACTGCTGTACTCATGGGTAGAATCATCCATTTGATGAGTTCATGGCTTGCTTCTTGTGCTGTTAGGAGGTGGGGCCTCATTGGAGGTGGCTCTTGGGATTATGTGACCCGGAGGGGAGTATTCTTATCCCTGGCTCCCCCCTTCTTTCTCCGCTACTTGGCTGTCATGGAATAAGCAGATACCCTCCGCCAGGCCCTTCCACCAGCTGGAGCCAGCTGACTTTGAACTTAACCCACTAGAAGCTGTGAGCCAAATAGACTCTTCTTTTAAGTTGTGGGTGTTGCCTACTTTGTCCCAGCTATGGGAAGGTGATTAATGCATACACAGGAAGACCGTTGTGATACCCTAGAGAATGGAGGAGTCTCTATGTGTTTCGGAATTTTCCTGTTATAAAAGCACAAACAGCTCTTTGATTTAAAACAGTAATGACTTCCCTGGCCCACATCCGGCTGTTAGCCTCTGAGTACTACTGCTGCTTTGCCATTGTTGGAATTGAGTTACCAAAAAGATCAGTGTCATTAATACATCGTTTGAAGAGTGAAAATGCCAGGCAGGAAATCTATGAGTCTCTAGGGACTTTGAGCAAAATCTTTGCTCTGATTTGTTTACTTTACTATCATTATTTTCTCCAAGGAACGAAATTACCCATGGAAGTTGATCAATCATTTGTTTCTGTAAACTGCTTGCTCCTGGAGCCCTTTGATGGTAGAGACTCTGCTTTTCAGGTCTCAAGCAGCAACTGCCTTGGCATGTTCATAAATACTTGAGCCTGGGTTAATTTGTCACCTTAAAACTTATACACAAGTGAGCATATTGTATGAAATCAGTGGGCACTAAAGAAGTTCTTGGGTTTATGGCAAAGACTTCCAGGATGATGCCAGTAATCTTGGTCCTGATCCCAGCTGAGCCATTGGTACTTTCTATGACTTTAGAATAATCATGTTAACCAGAAAATGCTAGGTTTTCTATAATGGAATTGCTTTCTTGAAAGAAAGTTGTAATATATAATTGATTCATAATATTCAAGATTTTTTTCCTTCACTTAGTGAGACCTGTTAATTATCAGTTTGATGCCAGTTCTGAGTTAGGAATAAAATTATCGTGTAACAATGGATAAGCAATGATTTTTAGAGTTGTGAAGAACCTGACTTAAATGTCAAAAGACTTGAATTTTCAGGACATCTAGTTCAATGCTACTAGTGTGATTCATGACTTCAGATAGATTATATATGTTTATCTGATTGCTTGCTTGTTTGCTTTATATCTCGCAAAGCCTCAATTTCCTTATTTTAAAAAGATAATTCAAAGCCCTTTTAACAGCTACGATTCTGAAGAAGACATTGTAGATATAACAGCATGTACATGTTTTGACACTATATATTTCGACCTCAGCTTGTCATGATGAACAAAATGCCAGCTAAATTACCGCTTTAAGACTATAAATTTTGTATTAACCTAAAGCTACCATCTCTAAACATAAAGCACCAGAAAAAAAAAAAACGAACTGATTTACAATAGAATATTTCAGCTATGTGTTGATCCCACAATTAGCTGGATCAACAGTGAGTCTTTAAGAATTGAGAACCAAGAACGCTGTATAGTAATATTAGTGTTACAAGGTGTGATTGAAAAATATGGTGAATATTCAAACTTTTAACATTTATTACAATAAAAAGCACATTGCTATTAATAACCTTTAAAATACTTTCCTTCATTTCAAACATACTTGCCCCATCATCCTTGCCGCTTTGTGTAGCAGTTCTAGAAGTCTTTTCTTTCAGGAGGGTCTTTAGCTGCACCGCCCTGGCTGCCTTGGTGTCCTGAATGGATTCAAAATGTTTTCCTTTCATGGTCATTTTAACTTTGGAGAAGAGCCAGAAGTCACCAGGTGCTAGATCCAGTGAAGAGGGTGGGTGAGGACGCATCATAATGTTTTTACAGCCCTGTCTTTCTGTTGGATGGCACTAGGAAGCGGCATTCACCATATATTTGATCCTATTTCATAACACAAAGGAGGACATCCACAACTTCTTCAGAAAGTGGCAAGGATGATGGGGAAAGTTTGAAGTGAGGCGGATTACTTTGAGGAGGGTTGATGGTAATGGATCTTTTACTGCAATACGGTTTTTTATTTAAACACTCTCTCTATATTTTGATCACTCTTTGCACATTCCTAAACACAAATGCCACATGGGGGAAAGAGAGCTGATGACAAATTCTCCTTGCTGCACAGTTTGGCCTGGATAGCTCTGGTTCTAAACCTATTCTGAAGATGTAAAACAGGCATCGGTCACCATGAGAGTTATTTCTTTGGAACAGAGACAAGAACAGTGATTAGCATGTTATGGTTAAGAAGCTTCACTTAGTAGCCATAATTACTACTAGGGATACTCAGTCACGTAATTATTAATACTGTTTAGTATAGAGGGGCGAACAGGCACATAAAGTCCAATGACAGAGAATTCTATCTGCACACTTTCATACATATTTACTAAAATGTTCGTCTCCTTCCCAGAGATTTTTGCATTAGTCTGTTTTTCAAGATCTATATGAAATGACATTTGCTCCATAGAATCATTGGTCTTCCCAATGAGATATTCCATCTTTCCAGCACTTCATTAAGTAATCACTTACTGGGGCCTTAGTCTAAATGGGACCCGGAGCTAGACACTGTAAGAACTGAGCTAGTTCCCAGCCAATGTACTTTCTGAAACCATCTCAGCTTTTTGCCTGTACTAATACCTAGCATTTTGTTTACACTTAAGGCATGTATTATGCACTAATCTAATTAAGCAAGCACTTGCTTACCTGCTTTATTGCAAGCCTGACCCTATCCTTTGGACGTAACAGGTGTTCAATAAACATTTGGAGAATAGAGGCTGTAACCAATTCCAATTGCAGACCATCAAGCAATGAGAATACTATTACATTTAAAATTATAATGTAATTGAGTGAAAAAATATATATTTATCTATTAAAATTCAATTACATAAGACCTTTGGGGATAATATTTTTGCCTTTGCCTCAGTTAACTAGTGTGAATAAATAATTACATCTCTTTAAAAACATACTTAGGTTAAGTCAGGCAAAGCAGCAATGCAGGCTCAAAAACTAATCCATCAGCATTAAACACAACACTATCCTGTGAATCAAAGATTCCCAGACAGCTGCGGATCAGGGAGATACCAAAAACAGCCTTGTAAATTCCCAGCCTTGCTGTGCGCAAAGACAACTCTCTATAAATAACCTTCACAAATAAAGTCTGAGTTCTGCAAGCCTTGGGCAAAAGTCAGGAGACTCTTTCAGCTTTCTGTGTGCAGAGCTGGGGTTGAGATTGGATCCCCGGTTGGGAATGTCCCTGAGCTATGATGTAGGAGTCCCACTTGGGTCTTGGGACACTTTGCTGTGGACCCATTCCCATCCATTGTGCTCTAGGCATCGACACTGGACACCCAAGAGAGGGAACAGAAGATCGGAGCATAGGTAGCAGTGTGGGAAGGGAGGGAAGGACTCTACCAAGATATAAACAGAGCTGAATGTTCTCTCTGAAAGTGTTGGCCTATGTAGAAGATTTACCCTTCTTACAAGATAAAGTTACCATGCCGCATTTCTGCAAGTGCAGATTAGCAACAGATCTGTGCATTGGAATCACCTCTTGGAACAGAAATTGGGGATTTGCAAGACAGCTGCACTACAGTGGGTGGTATTACAGGGGGTGGTATTACAGGGGAAAATCCTGAGCTGAGGGAGCCCAATCTTTCTGTTGTTGTTGTCGTTTCTTTTTAAATTTTTATCAGTATATGTTTTCAGAACATGAATTGTACAGTCATCCTGGGGAGTTGGCACATGTACCTAAAACAGCTTGTTTCTTTTTTTAATCCCCTCCCCTCCCCACCTCCTCTGGTTCCCATTTTCCCCCTTTCATTCTTGATGGTACTATTAATTTTAGTTCATGTTTATGGCATATCCTGTCTGCACTCATTGAATTTATTAGCACCTTACACATGAGGTATCTTCACCCTATTTCCACGTCCTCTTCGCCTTGCTCCTTGCCCTTAGTCCCCTGGGCCCCTTCCCATCTGTAAGAGACCCATCTCCTTATCTCCTTCTATCTTTCCTTTATTTTTGTACTGGTTTGTACTTTGCTTTACTCAAATGAGAGATACCATAAAATATTCAAGCTGTGTCTGATTTGCTTCAATTAACCTCTTTTCCAGGAGCTTCTATCTTTCTACGTATGTCTCAAATTTGTCCTTCTTTATAGCCAAGTAGTATTCCATTATAGAACTGAAATTGCACAATAAACCACAAGAATCAACAGATGGGATTATATCAATCTAAAAAGGTTCTGTACAGAAAAAGAGTCGATTAGTAAAGTGAAGCAGGTGTGGTGGTGAACGCCTGTAATCCCAGTACTCAGGAGGCTGAGGCAGGAGGATTGCCGTGAGTTCGAGACCAGTCTGGGACACATGGTGAGTTCCAGGTCAGCCTCAACTACATAGTGAGACCCTGTCTCAAAAAACCAAAAAAAAAAAAAAAAAAAAAAATTGAAGAGACAACCTACAAAATGGGAAAAAATTTTGCCAACTACTCCTTGAACAGAAAGGACTAATATCTTAAATATATAAATTCAAAAAGATTAGACTAGGGCTGGGGATTTAGCTCAGTGGTTCCACTGTCTGCCTCACAAGCACAAGAGTCTGAGTTCAAACCATGGTACCAAAAAAAAAAAAAATTAGACTGCCTAAAATTAAAGCCTCAGTCAAGAAATGGGGAAGTGAAATGAACAGACACTTCATAGGGAAGAACAAATGGCCAGCAAAGATAGGGAAGAATGTTCAACATCCTTGGCCATTAGAGAGATACAAGCTAAAGCAATGTTAAGATTCCATCTTACTCCAGAAAGAATTACAAACATCAAAAAAATATATATATATATAGCAAATGCTATCATGGCTATGGTGAAAAAGCAACCCTTCCACATTGTTGGTGGTAATAAAAACTAGTACAACCACTGTGGAAATCAGTATGGAGATTTCTCAAAGAACTAAAATTAGAAATTCCATATGACTCAGTTATCCCCCTTCTAGGTATCTTCTCCAAAGAGTTTAAGACATCATAACAGTGATACATACATATCAATGTTTACAGCTGCAAAATTCAGATTAGCTAAATCCAGAAAGCAGCATGTATACTCATCAGCAGATGATGGGTAAAGAAAACATGGGATGCAATCTTTTTTCATGGTCAATAAGCTTTCCTGTTCTTTGACTAGAGAGACACCCTATCTTTTTTTTCCAGCATGCTTACATGCAATTGTACTGGAAAAGATAATCTGGGATAAAGTCCATGTCTCCACTCATAAGGAATGCAGGAATGTAAGAGACTCTTAAAGAAATCACAGACACATGCGTCTTACACTCTATCAGGCAGAGACAAATAAATGCATGAATGCATGCATGAATGAATAAGTGAATGAATTAATATGTGAAACTAGACAGTAGTCTATAGAATGGAAAAATCAGAAGTATGGGCGTGAAGATTGACCTAGAAGGCTATTTTCCATAGGCTTGTCAGAAAAATCTTTTGGGGGAAGGTAACATTTGAACAGAGACCTGAACGAGTTTAGGGACAGACCTATATAAGTATTCACCAAACAGCTTTCTACACCAAAAGAACAAGTACTGTTAAGATCAAGTGCAGGAGAAGAGGGTCTGGTGTGTTGGGAAACAGCAAGAAGCTTAGTGTGGTGGGGACAAATGGATGAACAGAAGAAAATGAGGTTGGACGGCAGCAGGGACCCACGTATGCCGCATGCTCAGAGTGGTCCTCAAGTGACAAGGGAAGAACTGCCTTTTAGATTTTAGATGGGATAGGTCACATTAGGAACTCAATGCACAGACAAATAAATGGATGAATAAACAAATGATTGAATGACTTCCTGCCACAGGACAGGAAGAAGGTGAGAAATCATTCTAATCCATGGCTAGTCCTGGAGGGACAGGTACCTCTGAAGAAAAGCAGAGTGATGCAAGAAACCAGACATGAAGGATCTAAAGAGGAAAGGGCTGACCCGGCAGCTGGCTCTGGGTCTTAGCTGGGGTCATGTGTATAGATCGTGGGACTCTAGATTCCCAAAAAGGAAGGCACCACCCGGACCCAATGGCTTAACACTGCTTCACTCACCTAATAGGGGCTCTGCACTCCTTGTCACTCCCCCAGTCTCACCTGTAAGTCTTTCTCTTACCTTCTTCTATTTCTTTCCCTTTACCGTTTTCTTGTTTGGATCCCTCCTCTCTTCAAATCGCATTGCTCAGGGGGTCTGTCTTATTTCCCCCGAACCCCACCTAGCACGAGAGAACTTCTTCCTCTTGTCTTTGTGACTCCCCGATTCTGGTCTCCTACTTCCTCTGAAGCCCTGTGGTTGGCACATCTCACAGTAGTTGGAGAAGATAGAAAGAAAGAAGAGGCTTCCCTCCTCCCCCTGCTCCACCCTTCTCTTCTCAAGCTGGATCCACAGAAGGTGGCCCACGGGTGAGGAAGAATGGAAGAGCCAGCCCCAATCCGGCAACACTGTCAAAAAAACCCACTGTCCCCAGATTTTATAAGAAGAGCCATGGCAGCATTGAGCGTCTGGTGCATGGTAGATGCTTTCCAAACATTTGTGAACATAAATAATGTGTATTATAATTATCGTAGTTGTCTGGGAGTATTCGGCATGCATGTTTATACCTAAATTAGGCAGAATCGCAAAGCCAGTTTTTTCTTTTACGAGCTCAGGGAAAAAAGTTTTGTTTTTTTACAGCCAGTGATTACTATAGCAGCATAGAAACTGCTTTTTGTGTTCTTACCACCAAACCAAAGAATGTGTGATAGACAAGATATAAACAGCATAATCTCAGATGACATTTCTAGACAAAAACAACAAAGGAAAGCATTGAGAGACCCAAAACAAGTAGCAAGGAAGTTTGCCTGTACTAGCAGTTGGCTTCAGTGAATTCTCAGTTTTCTCTGACTTCTATTTTACATTGTAAACATTCTATTACCTTCCCCGTGCACCTCTTATCCCAGGGTGTCATGGACTCTGGCCCTGGCAAGTTGGGGTCAGTTTTCTTCCTTCTCTCATCAAACACTATCTGAAGGCCTCCAGGTGCCAAGCACCATGCTAAAGTTTGGTTCTCAGACCTCCTGCAAAAACTCAGGAATCCAAAGAGTGATGGAGGGACATCATGTTCCCATAACCACAGTCCAGGGTTGCAGGCCTACAATGGACACACTCTTGGGGGTACAAGAAAGTCCAGAGGAGGGGTTGTCCCCATAAGGGTGAAGGATTTCTGTAGTGTAGTGGTTATCACGTTCACCTCATCCATAAAGGTGAAGGTCAGAGTTGGGACAGAAGTTAGGAAAAGCTTCATGTAGTGACATCTCAGCACAGAGCACCTTGAATGAGGGATATTTCCTAGATGGAAAGGCATAGGGACGGGCAGGACTCAGTCTCCTCAAGAATTATAAGCAATTTGGTATGGTAGAAGTGGGGGACAGTACAAGTGAACAAAAGTTCACTTGTTGAAAACTGAATCCCCAAATTCATATGCAAAGGGTATTTACATGGGAGGCCTCTGGGGAGTGATTAGCATTAGGTGAGGTCATAAGGGTGGCCTCCGCCTTGCTCTGTCTTTCCAGGTGACACCTTCCACCATGTGTCTGGAACTGTGAGCCAATAGAGCCCTGTTCTGTAAACATAACCCAGTCTATGGTATTCAATTACAGCCACAAAAAAATGGGCTGCTATAGAAGAATTGAGGAAATAAGGCCACCAAGAGATGAAGCCATAGAATTATTCAGCAAGGACGTTGGGTGTGGTGGCACACACCTGTGAACTCAGCACTCGGGAGGCTGAGTCAGAAGGGTTTCCGTGAGTTCAAGGCCCAGCCTTGGCTACATAGTGAGTTCAAGGCCAGCCTGAACTACATAGTGAAACCTGGTCTCAACAAACAAACAAAAACAAGCAAGCAAAAAGAATCAGCCGAGGAATCATTTCTGCAGATCTTCATGGAAATATTGTGCAGTGCTATTATTCTTGAAAAATTTGACCAAGAACATTCTTTGTCTTTCTTGTTTGGTTACCAGAAACTTTTACAAAAGAAACTATACTGAGCAACACACACCTGCACCATATATTATGCACACATACTTATAAATCCACTCACAGCTACACCCCACCAAGCATTATTGAAAGCCAGCAGACAGTTGTTATTGCATCACAAAATAGATGGGGTTTTATAAACAAAGATTTTTTACATTTTAAAATAAAGTTGGTTGAAGATATTTCACTGTGTTACCACGTTTTATTAGAGAAAGTTAGTAAGATTAGATAACAAAAACAAAACCTGAGAGACAAACATCCATTTCCCAAAGGAGGTCATTAATTTATTTCCTATCAGGCTTTCTTCTTATGTATAAATTCTATGTGTTTGTGTTTATTTGTTCGCCTAAATGCCGAGCCTGAGTGCGTTTTAGTCTGTTGAGAAAGGAATGGTTTCATAAGATTTCACCTCAAATAGATGATTATAAAGGTTATCTGACCATGTTTACTGATTTGCTATCATGTGCTAAGAGCCCGACACATATTAATAAAGCAGAGCAGTAAACACAATAAGCACAGCATCTGCCCATGAGGGTTACCATGGAAATGTGGAGGCCTGGAGATGGAAAGAGAGGGCTGTCGTGGCGACACACAAGACTGACAAAACTTTGGCTCTGTCAGCAATGCCCTCCCCCTGCCCCTGCAGGCTGCTCACTCTGTCCCTTCCCTTCACACCCACGAAGGCGCTGGATCGGGAGCTCCCTTTGGGGAGACTGTGAGCTCTTGCAGTGTGGAGAATCATGCTTTTTTTGTTGTCGTTTTGTTTTTTGTTTTTTGTTTTTTGAGACAGGGTCTCACTATGTACTTGAGACTGACATGGAACTCACTATGTAGCCCAGGCTGGCCTCAAACTCACAGCCATCCTCTTGCCTCAGCCTCCCCAAGTACTTCATCGTGCTTCTTGATCGAAACAAACAGGACATGTTTGAGACTGGCTTTTTCTCCTAATCCCTTCCCTGGACCAATATTAACTTCTTGAGCTCCCCTTCCTCTGGCACAAGTGCTTCCTGCTGCTACCTGCCCCCTACCACCACCACAGCCAGAGAACAGGAAGCAGTGGAGAGCCTGCCAAAGGCTCTAAGCAGCAGGCCCCTTCCTTCCTACCCCAGGGCTAAGAAGGCACAGGCCCCAGGCAGCGAACCCCTCAAGGCTGAGCACACCATATGGTGGCCACTGCCTTGGACAATCAGAACTCTCACTCCCCAGTCTCCACCTAAAGTGCAAGTCACCATGGTTTGGGGGAAGCAAATGGCTTAGTCAGGCTATGTGAGACGCAACGTCACACGGGGCGGAATTCTTGGTCTCTACTCCTCCACTGCGGAAAAGAGGTGATATCTGCCCCCTCGGGCAGCACAGTCCCTCAGATTAGACCTGTAAAAAGCCATCTCTGCAAGGGAAGGCCTGTGGTTCCTACAGATCCCATGCCTAAAGGTACTAAACCTTCCCTATGTCCAAACAGTTATTAATCACATCCTGGTAACATACTCATATCAAAACTCCCTGCAACCCGCCCAGTCCCTGGCTGGTCAGTGGGAATAAATAATTTAGAGAGAGACCCAGGTTAAGAGACAGCATAGTGAGTGGCTGGGTTACCACAGCAAGTTCTCAGAGAAGCCCGGGACTGGGGGTGAAGGGGTGTGTGTGCACCAAATGGTTGGTAGGACAAAGTTACAAGAGTACACTTTCCTTACTTACCACTTTATACATCCACACACAAAAAATCCACTGTTCTCACAGTAACTGGTAGTTCCGTGGACTTTGGAATCTACTCGGAAAGTCACATGTCTCTGCTGGCTGTCCCAAACCCCTCTGAAGCTGGGAATTCCTTTGGCTCTGGTTAAACATTGCCTAGTACATGTTGTACAGCCGAGTATGAGAGGAAAAACTGGGGCTCCGAGACACTAATATGTGAGTTACCGTCCTTTCGGTGGTCCGATTTTGAGTAAGGGCTGCTTCTCTAGATTTCGATCGCATTCAACAATAATGCATTATGATACTTGCTCAACTGTATAAAATATCCCTACCTCTCTTTTTCTTTTCCATAATTTTCTACCCTACAGAAATATTATATATATGTACATGTGTGTGTGCATGTGTGTGTGTGTGCGTGTGTGTGTGTGCGTGTGTGTGTGCGTGATCATTTTTATTTCCTTCACAGAACTGTGATTCCTGAAGGATCATAACTTTGATCCCCGGTAAATGGCCATGGTTGCAACTTGAGCACTGCAGGATGAACACCATAATAAGCTTTCTCAGGAGCCCTCAGGAGGTCCAAGGGAAACACTGTTTCATAAACTGTAAAGCCCTATGTGACTCTAAGATGTGGCCACTGCATAAAAAATCCGTTAGTGTACTCCATGAAACTCAGGAAACCAAAGAAAAAGAAACAAGAAAGCCATCAGCAGCACTCTCACCTCTAGAGGTAGCTTCTGAGGGGCCAGAGGGGAAGGGAAGGGCACATTCTTACTTTACAGCACTGTTCCATAGCAGTGTGGAGGATTTTTGATATGCCTTTGCTTGTTTTCAAAATAGGAAGTAAGTGTGCACAATACCAGTCAGCACCTTGAGTACCTACCTGGGAAGCCCATGGACCTCTGCCAAGCTGTGCTGTGATCTTTATTCCATCGGTATTGACAAGAAAAATAACAATACCGTTCCTATTTTTACACTGCAGGCTGAGCTTTCTGCAATGTGTGTTATTCTCAGAACAGTCACAACTGTATCAGGGTAATTGTTATTAACTATATATAATTGGTAGAAAAACTCGGACCCCCAGAGGAACTTAGTAACTTGTCCAAGACTCCAAGCACAGTGGACAAGTTAAGACTAGAATTTAGCAGACCCAACTGGTGTTGTTGGCAGTGAGTGAAATCTTTGGGGTGCTAAGGATACACGAAATGGTCCCTCAAAATAGATTGTCTACTCTCTGTCCCAAGCAGAGAATTAGTATGCGGAAAACTGTTCCCTAGACACAGGTGGCTTCTGAGGTCCTGGTCACCACCTCTCATGGACTCCATCAGGGAGCTGCAGAGTGAGGCTGCAAGCCCGTGGACAACCTGCTGGCTTGAATCTGATCCCCTCGCCGCTGAAAGAGTGCTGTGACTTTGAACAGCCACCTAACCTTTCCGAAAGTCACGCTTCCTAACCAAGTGGGAAGACCAACACACCTCAGGCGCAGGCGTCCGGAGGACACCTAATGACATAATGTGTACGAAGTCTCTTTGTGAGTTTATATATTTATTTCATAAATATCAGATATGTTATTTATTTACAAGCTTCTGAAGACTACCGCGCAGAGGCATGGGTACCAACAACCAGCAAGAAAATGTAAAAGTCTAGGGGGATAAAGGATAAAATTATTGTCCAAAGAAGTAAAGAAATATCCCCACTCTATGAGCCTCTCAGTAAATCTATTGCTTTTCCCTCCCTGCATCTCACCCCAGCTGTGACAGCCACTCAAATCAGCACAGCCATCTGAACAAATAAATTTCGCTTTATGAGTCCTTAGCCTGAGGATCCCACAGTACCATAAACACTGATATGAACGGCTGTCTTCCTAGTCACCAAAAAGGAAACCCCCAAAATGAAAACTACTCCCTTCTCTTCATCTGAAGATAGCTCTCCTAATGCTGGTCTTATAATTTACAAAATTCCTCAAGTACTTGTTTTAATATCTTGTCTGTAGATAGAGAACTGTATTTCTCCTTCGATTTCACTTTCTGGCCTCTGTGTGTCGCCTAAAACCTCTAGCACAATAATGGATAGAAATGAGAACAGTAGACACCCTGTTGTATTTTTAACTTTAAAGGAGGAATTTTTAAGTGTGTTCCTCAGCACATTTGCTAGATTTTCTTAGTCAAGTTAGGGAACATGTCTTTCTTTTCTAGTTGTTTTTTATTAGATGCTTCCCTGCATCTGTTGAGTTACTTATCCCACTTTTCTCCTTGAATTTGATAATGTGGTGAGTTACTTTTTAGATTTCCTAATGTTAATATTTCTCTGCATTTCTGGAGGAAAAAAACAAACCTCTCCCTGATCACAATAGACATAAAAAATACTAACTGGCCAGGTTCAGTTTCCTTATATTTTGTGAAGTTTACATTTATGTTTATAAATAAGATTTTGAATTAGATTATTCTTTCTTGCCTTTTTCCTGCTTTGTTTTGCTAAGTTGTGGTAGTTTTATGAATTTATAAGAGATGTTTTTTCTTACTTCATTTTCACTGGAAAGTGCTTGTAAGATGAAAAGTTAAGTGCCAAGGCCTTCATTTAATGAGTCAAGTGCTTTAAACATTTCTATAGAATCAAATTTATTAATTGTAATATTAAGATATCATTATAAATTGTATTTACTTGATCTATAAGGTTCTAATAAAACAATTTTCCATTTGATTTTGTGTTTGTCAATTTGCATTTGTAATGTTTAATAATTCTTATATATTCCAATGAATTGTTCTTTTAATCATTAAAATAAAATTTTAATTAATAATTGTTCATTAAGGGAGGGCAGGGTTAAGGGGAAAAAATGAGAACCAAGACCTGTCATGTAAAGGTACAATATCCCAAAGATGAATGCAACTGTACTGTATTCCTAAAATGTACCAATAAACTCAATGAAAAAAATAATTGTACATTAAAACTTGTATTTATCTGATAGTAAAATTATAACACCAAATTTCATTTTTTGCAATACTTATTTGTAAATACTTTTGCTTTAAATTTTTCTAAGTTCTTATTTTTTAGGTGTACAAATAATGGATTCTTTCAACTTAATTTGAAATCTCTGTCTTTTAAATAGCCTACTCCCGTGCATGCTTGTAATCCCCGCACTCGGGAGGCTGAGGCAGGAAGATCACTGAGTTCAAGACCAGCCTGGGCTACACAGTGAGTTCCAGGTCCATCTCAACTACATACTGAGGCCCTGTCTCAAAAAAACCAAAAAAAAAAAAATAGCCCACTTCCTTTGTATTTATTGTGATTACCGAAATGTATGGACTTCTAGTGTACTTTCTACTTTTCATGTCATTTATCAGCTTTATCATTTACTACGCAGCTTTCCTTCCTTCTCCTTCTCCATCTATTCATTTGAATGTATGTATGTATTTTTCTTTTACTTTTTAACATGGGTACCCAATAAAATCTAATTTTAATCAATATCCCTTATTTACCAATGTTTAAGTTCAATCCATTTCCTTTTTAAAATTATTCTACGTTAGTTCCACTTGATTTTAAAGCATCTCAAAATAGCCTCTCTTTTTGGTTATTGTTTATACAATCAATAGTTTGATTTGTCAACATGCTGACCAATTTCTCTATTATCTGTTACTGTTTGTCTTTCTAACCTTTTTTCTGGAGTAGCTCTCATTTTTCTGAGGTTTGCCCTTTAGTAGTTTTTTCAGTGAATGTTTGTAATTAGTAAACTTGGTTTTCCTTTGTACTGAAGTAACTTTATTTCACATACCTTTCGATGACAGATTAGCTGAGCATTTTGTAGATATTATTCTAATTTATTCTGGCTTCAGTTGTTGCTGAAGTAGGTTATGACTCTTAACAGTTTTCCTGTGGATCATCTTTTTTCACTGGTACTGATATATCTTATTTTACCTTGTTTTCATTATTCAGAAGTTTCACTATAAAATTCGCCCTCTTTGGGATTGCTTATTCAGTTTTGCTTTGTTTTTTTTTTTGTTTTGGTACTGGGGATTGAACTCAGGTCCTTGTGCTTGGGGGACAGGTGGTAGGACCACTGAGCTAAATCCCCAGCCCAAAAGATAGTCATATATCTGTGTCTAAATCTCAGTACCGCCCAATGTTCAGTGAAATCAATTAACACCTTGGTGCAGTATTTCTAGTTTTTAATTTTTTTTTTTTAAACCAGGGACCGAACTCAGGAACTTATGCTTGCAAAGCAGGTGGCGGAACCACTGAGCTAAACCCTGGGCTTGTTCAGTTTTAGTATGAGGATACATATCTTTCAATTCTGAAAAATTACAAAAAGTGTCCTTTGAATATTATCTCATCCCTAATTTTTCAAACAGATGATTATTAAATCTTCTAATGTCTACATCTTTTTATCTCTTTCTATTTTAGCACATCTCTATCACTCTTTCCTGTACTGTGGCTATTTTATTTAGATCTTTCCCTTTCATTAGTTAATTTTATCTGCATAGATTTCGCCATTTAATGTATGTCTTGAGATTTTAATCTAATTATGTAGTTTTATTTTTAAAATTTTACTGTTGTTTTGCTTTTCTTGTACTATTTTGGTTTTACCTTCTCATTTCTATTCCTTCTCTTAATGTTCTGAAGTGAAAATTTGAAGTTTTTAGCTGTTCTTTTTCACTCACTTGATAATTTATTGACAAATTTCCCTCAGGACTTGCTTGTGTCATTTGTCATTTGTCTATAAGGTAGTGGTCAGTGGGATTCTGTTGTGCTGATTTGTGGACATGAATCTACAAACTTTTCATATTTGTCTCTGCTAAGGCTTTGGGGTTTCTCCACAGCTGATCTGTTCTGCACTGATTTCTAAATCTGAGACCCCTGCACCTGATGAGTAGGATAGATTTAGTCTACACACACACTCACACACACACACACACAC
The DNA here is from genome assembly GCF_012274545.1 of Fukomys damarensis. Lineage (NCBI taxonomy): Eukaryota > Metazoa > Chordata > Mammalia > Rodentia > Bathyergidae > Fukomys > Fukomys damarensis. The sequence goes on along the minus strand of NW_022900931.1, from coordinate 40,490,076 downwards.
ACACAAACACACACACAGTGCCTGCCTAATTTTAAGGTTCTGAATTCCTGTCACTCACAGCTTTTCCATACAGCCCTCATCGTGTAACTAGTTCCTGAGGAAGGTACGTGGACTTTTGCTAATCCCCTTTCTGTGGACAGGATCTGCTTTCACGATTCTCAGCAATAAGCAGGGCCTCTCTTATAGCTGCTCAGTGACTCACATGGCTTTAGATCACATTGCCTATGCACTGTGAGCATAAAAAAAAAAGCCCAAGATCCAGCTCATGACGCTTTTATGTTCAGGACCCACAAGCCACTGTAGCTCAACTCCTTCTTCCTTCTTTTGACATGAAGGTTCTCTTTACATCGCTATGGATTTCTTCTTCTTTTCAGTTCAGTAATATATGTAACTTTCTCCTAACTTCGTGTTTCCATTGTCTTCTAACTGAAGTTTGGTACCACTTGGTACAGCACCTCTAGGTTTCCAGTACTGTAGTACTTGCAGGGAAATACCACTCACAGTACCTCTGAAGCTGTACTCAACTATGAAAATAATATTTAGCTTAAGTTTCTACTGTAAGCCTCCAGTTAGCCCAATTTTTTTTCTGGTTCCTATTACAGTTGATAGATCTTAAAACCTTTTCCCCATGGGCCAGGGATTTAGCTCAACAGGTCGGTGGCCTGCCTTGCAAGTGCAAGGACTGGAGTTGAATCCCTGGTACCAAAAAAAAAAAAAACCCACCTTTTCCCCTTAATGCTAAGATATTTCAAATTTTCTGAGTGTTTGTGTAGAAATAATATGAATTTTTAAGTCAGAGAGACTTTGGTAATCAGTGCCATCAATGCCAACTACTGTGTGACCCTGAAAAATTTAGCTAAGTCCTCTGAGCTGTAGTTTCTTCAGATAGCAATTTAAGATAAAAATATCTTCTTTGGAGTGGGAGTGTGGCTCAGTGGAAGACAGCTTGCCTACAATGCAAGGCCCTGGGTTCTATCCCAGCCCTGGAAAAAACTGTATATAGTAAAGGTAATATATTTACCATATAGGGAAATGTTCTACTTTATTCAGCTTGTACAATTATTTATTTAAAATATTATCTGGAAAGGTATTGCATTTATGATGCTATTTAATTTTCTTTATATAAAACCAGCTGTTCATTTTAAGAAACTTGATTAGAATTGTCAGATTTAGCAAATAAAAAGAGAGAACTTCCTGTTAAATTTGAATTTCAGACAAGGAATAAGTAAGATATTAGTATATGTATGTCCTATGTAATATTTGGTATTTCCTTATCCTAAAACTAATTATTGCTTCTTTGGGATTCAAATTTAACTGGGCATCAGGCACTTCATTTGTCAATTCTACACTAGGCCAACCCATTCTACTTTGAACAGTAAGAGCCATTTGTGGAAGATCTTCCATGCAAGGACTCCACTTTGTCAGTCTTTTTTAAACAAGAAGGATACGTTTATTATATATTTTTTATATGGAATCTCTGCTTGAGGCACAGGGGACATTTAAGTCAAATGGCTCAATCCTCTCACTGAAGTCTAAGCATTGCTCTTTTTTGATCTGACCTTCCTGGAATTTAATTAGCCATCTCTGTAGTGCCAATGACAGGGTATAGAATTTTCCAGACACTGCCTAAGCCAGCTGAGTTTAAAAGGAAGGTGCTGTCAAAGCCTGAACTCATGGCAAATTGGGAAATTAGTCCTTTGTGAAGGACATTTTCTTGTCCTGGCTTTCTGTCTGCTCTATTACCCCCCATGGTTACTTTAAATCGCAGCTAAGTTACTCACTGGCTGGAGAGCCCTGTGTAAAACATTTTCTATCTCAAGGGTCTGTTTCCCATAGAAAATCTACGGATATCCATGGCCGCCCACTCCAGGGTCACAACTGAAACAATAACAGTTCCCAAAACACAGAGGCAAGAACTGGTCCTACCATAGAAAGGTGAAGAGAATCTGTGCTTCTGAAGGATCTGGAAGTGGTTCTTCTTGATGGAAATGAGCTGTTTTGTCGAGCCATTTGCTGAGGTCTTTGCCCAACACAGGCTCCATCCCAGGCCCTGTCCCCTAAGCAAGCTCTTCCTTTCCCCCTTTTTTGTGCCTGTACCTTGTTACTGCAAGCTCTTCTTCCTTTAAACCCAAGACTAGAGAGCGCTGCTGTACTCAGATAAACAAGGAAGATGGCTGTCACCCTATAGATTTTTCCATTTCTAATATGGCCAAGGTCCCTGAGGAATTGTTACCCCTTCCCATGAACAAATTAAATTCCAGAAAGAAACCATTTCTACTTGCTGATTTCTCTCCTGTTCTCTTACTTTCAGGACCAGGGACTATCTACACTAAATTCAATCATAAAATTAAACATAGCTCAGTTGAGAAACCACAGCCCAGAGGAAAAAAGCAACAGAGCTAAAGAAGGAGGAGAAAATGAAAACCAGAAAAAAATTTCCATGAAATTCTGTTTTAGAGTCCAGAATAGATTTGCATAGAATTATCTTGCTTTATGTAGCAATTTATCCTTGAAAAGCTGTAAATAATGAAATGCTTCGAAAACAGATTCATGTATCTCAGGCTGCCATTAAAACTAAAGCACGGCATGTCCCTAGTTTCTGCATTTGCAATGGCTCCTGCCACCCTGCATTTCTCTACCATAGTATTTAAAGCAAATCTCCATAAAATCAAAGCTCCATTTATAGTGAGATTACTCATCATTCCTGCCTTTCAACCTCCCAGCGTTTTCCACCCCCAGAGACAGTTGTGTGAAGTGGGAAGAGGGAACTGGGGACAAATCACTTTGTCATCTTGTGCCTCCAAGGCCCCCATGCATGAGGGAATAATAGTACCTATCTATAGATGAGGTTTTTTCCTATTATATCCTCCCCCAGCATGCCACGATCCCCTTCATCACTCTCATGAGTCTTGTAAAGGAATAGATGAATACCTATATTTCTCATGACCTATAATCTTGAGACAAAGGATTGCATCTGTCTCTTTCAATCCTCTCACACCTAGCACAGTGTTTGACATTCGATGTAATTAAATATAGCTCTTATTGGTATTACTGTCTAGCCCAGGATCACAAATTCTGTCAATTGTCATTATTCATGGTAGCTGGGTTCTATAAAGTCACTGCAAACATTGGATTAGCAAATAATGGCTTAACCCTCCTAGAAGTACAAGGTTAGATTCCTGTGAGCCTCTATGGTCACAATATTTTTGTGAACTGATCAATGCACCCCTTATTTTGTGTATGATTTTGTTTAACGACATCTTACTTGTATTTTTGCTTCAGTAACATTGAACTTATGGCCACTTTGTATTTCTCTCACCCTTCAACTTTGGGCCTCAGTTCAAATTTTGACTACTACATGAAATGTTCTTCCTCTTTACACTTATTCAACTCCTCCACTTCCTTCAACTCTCCTCTCTCTAGAGATGCCTTCTTAAATTCACAGAGAAAGAAATAATGCCTATCTCTCATAAAATATGCTTTGTAACCGTATGTTAGCAGTCGTTAGAGTTATTTGAAAGTTATTTAAATCTATTATTTATTTCAATCAGCTTGTGCTATCTTGATGTCAGAAGTGAATTATTCCTTTACCTTTCAAACCCCAATAGTTCCAGCACTGATCTTTACATATATAAGTGATCAATAGTTGGTTTTTAAAAATGAATTTAATTGATTTTTCTCTTAGGGCTGAAAGTAGGCTCTGGAAAGCAAAGATCCTCAGAATTGCCTTTGTCCTGGTAGATCCAGCCAGCTATCTCCTCTCTGCATAGCTAAACGTTCCAGGAAGCCTGGGCCCTGACTTTGCCCCAGCACTACCCTGAGGTCTCTCTACTCTGGAGACAGGAATCCAATTGTTGACATACCGTGGAAACCGAGGCCTGCCCTGTGTAAAGCATGAAATCAAACATTAAGTTCCTTCGTTATTGGAAATCAGACCTCTTGGCTGAAAAAACAAAATCCTTTCTCTTTGGAGGGAATAAACAGGATTTCAGGCTGTGCAGGCAAAATGTCTTATCTCAATCATTTGATAAATGACAACACTGTATCCCCAGATCTTGGATGGTGAGCACGCCTTGTGAGCAGAGAGGCTTTGGTCTCTAGGGGGCGCTGGCCTGTGGGACAGAAGAAGACTTTCCTCAGAAGGCTTGGGCAGGAGCCTTGTAAAGAGCTAATAAATCGTGAGGGAGCAGCAACAAAATCCCTTCTATCGTATCCATATTGCTCTGAACCACGGGGTATGTGAGATATTTGTATTCTTATCTGTTTTCCCCTCACTTGACAAGGCGATGAGGAAGTGAAATGGGTAAGATGGTGAAGATGAGTATGAACAAGATTAACAAAAGAGTCTTCGAGATGGTTGATTACATCATGCATAGATGCTTTTGGGTTAATGAGAAATTATCTCCAGAACACTCTCGTATGGAAGCATACAATTGATGAGATTCTCAGACAAAGCAATCAAACCCTCAAGTGTGGTTTGTGGAATTAGTCTCACTTATTTCCATCTGGCAAGCTGCCGGAGCAGCAGTGTAAAGAAAGATGTCAGCCCACAGTCATGCGGTGTTGGAAAGGATGGACATCTTGCTGTGGAGTGCAAGTAAATCTCAGGAATTCTTCAAGGATGTCTCAGCCCGTTGCCTGAGGGGCTCTGCTTCTCATGGACCCACCCATCCATCAATACGGACAGAGCAGCCCATCGTAGTCCAAGAGACCGAATTCCAAGGAACTGCATTCCCAGCAGTTTCAAGATTCAAAGTTAAAAAGGAAGGACCTTAATCATTAATGTGGTCTAGTTTTAAAAATAAACCTTTATACGTGTACAAGTCTCACAGGAGATAATTATGAAATACCCCAAGGCACAAAATCAAGGTTATTAGAACTCAGATATCCTAACATGCAAGCTCACATTTTCTCACCTATAGGACCTTCCACCATGAGAGTGTGGGGATTATTCCCGTGGGCCACACTCTTCTTGCTCCACTCCCCACTCTGCTCCCCATGTCGTGTCTGCTTTCCTGAAGCTGCAAACCTGAAATCTCCCTTCCTCAGAATCCCAACCAGTGAGGTTTTAGTGCTAGATCTAGACTGCAGATCAGAAACAGAAACTATTAAGGCCCCTGTGGCAGCAGCGAGCAGTTGTATGACTCCTGTAGGCTTCAGAGGATAGGTGACGTGGCACTCTCCAGCGGTTTCCGTGTGTCCCTGTGCAAAGTAAGTCATTGGGTGTTGCAGCAGCTGAAAATATCAGCGATAGTTTTCTGCAGTTCCTTAAATTCCTTGATTTCCAGAACACCAAGGCGAGGACCTTCTCTGATCTTCTCTCAGCGGCAGATCTCAATTTCTCACATTAAATTTCCTTCTACTTGAAACATCCAGAATGATTCCTGCACCTGGACCCACCCCTGACTGAGGCCACCTCTTTCTGCAAGCCTGTCTCTGAATTATCAGACATACCTGTGGCTCTCAAAGATCATCAGAATGGTGCAGAACCTGTCCTGGTGATGGCCTTCAGAGAGAACTGCTCCAACAAACACAGAGCCTCTGACAATGTCCAGATCGACACACAGCTCAGGGTTTCAGAGAATTATTTCCTTAAGACACAGCATGTCATCGATGGACAGGTGCTAACCTGAGAGTATAAACATGTAGATGAGAAGTAAAAAGCTTGTGAGTCTGGGAAAATCTAGATGTAATCTGTATAATGTTTTAGAATGCATAAAATAAAATATACTTTTTCCCCCAAAGAAAACAATTCCATTTAAATACAGTTCTCAAAATACTAAAAATAAAAACTTTCTGGGCTGGGGATTTAGGTCAAGTGGTTCGGTGGCCTGCCTTGCAAGTGCAAGGACACGAGTTCAATCCCCAGTACCA
>NW_022900931.1:40477688-40483945 GCF_012274545.1 Fukomys damarensis | reverse complement strand
ATATATATATATTCTTAACTCAAGAAGCAACAATATTGAACTATATTACATGCTCAGTAATTATCATAATTTCAAAGTAGTGATGGTCAAGAAAAAAATTTTGATATAACACTTCAACAATTATAATGTAACAAGGTTTATAGTGGTGACTGTCACCATTTGACTTGATTTGTTACTCATATTTGTAAGAGAAAGCAATAACAAATCCCAATTAGGGGTTAATAAAAATAACATTGCAATTTTTTTTCTATCTAAACTCATGAACCCAAAGTGTAGGTGGGTGGGAAATCCTTTCTTGTGTTCCCATGTACTTGAAAAGTTTCTGATGGCTGGAACTGGCTCTAGAACCTGTTGCCTCAAAGAACACTCGTCCGCAATCCACAATCTATAATGTGTGTATGCAATATTCGTGGGGAAGGGGAAAGAATATTCATACACGATGAGGTATTTCCTACAAATTCTTTAAAGAAAAATCAACATACTGAACAAAAGCCATTTTCCAATGTCGGCATTGTCTGAGGTAAGTTAGACATGGAAGGAATGGCACTCTTCATTGAAAGGCAAGGTAAGAAGAGTACCTTCTTAATGCATTTTCCCTAGAGAAGGAGTGGGGGGGGGAAGAAATCAGCTCCTGACTTCAACAGGTGAAATAGTCATTGTTGAGATTTTCCAAAGAAGTTGGAGCAGGAAGAAAACATTTAAAAAAGTATTGCTAATTCTCCATTTTGAAAGGAAAGGAGATTGTCACATTTGATGTAAATATTAATCCTGACCTCCCCCAACCCTGGAAAAGTGTGAGCACTGTGGTAATCCTTAAAAGTAAAGGAAAGAAAGTCAATTTCACTCATATGATCTGAATAATATGCTAGAAATCTTGGTTCCTTTGAACAAAAAAATTTGCTTGAATATTTAAGCAAGCATTTGTTCTTCTGAAACAAAATGTTCAGCTCTAGTGGTTGCCACAGCAACTGCCTGGGCTAAAAATACAGAATCTGCCATAAGAAGAAAAAGTATGTACCAAGCAGGGGAGGGAAGAGAAAATGGAAAAGCTCCCCAAAGAAAATAATTGACAGGAATCAGCCTGCACAGACAAGGAAGAAACTAGATCTCGTGGAAATCTTTTTTTATGGGGCAATGTTCTTGGGTAGACACCTATATCTTCTACATCTCAAAGTGTTAATTCTCTCTCCTACATTCCTACAGTTCTACACACACACACACACACACACACACACAATCACATCCAAGCTGAATGTGGGCAGCTCACCCCTCTGAGGAGCATCCTAGCCCACAGTACAGATACATCTGGCAGGGGTGGGCTCCCTACCACAACACCATGGCTGACCTTCTTCTCACTGTTCCTGTCCCTTGGGTTCTCCCTCCTGTTAAGAGACTGAATGAGTAGTTTACCTTCCTCATGCAGTCTTCACTGTCTCACACTTACCCTGACAATTCCTAAGCTCTGTCTAGTGTTGCCCCACCACTTGGAAATATATGCTTTCCCACTTTAGTCTACTCTGTTCTTCATCTACACGTGGCTTGCTTTAAAGGACACCTGCTTTCTGCAGCTACACTTGGTCACAATTCTCTCCTGGGTCTGAAATGTTCTTTCAAAGACAGCTGACACCACAATTTTCTGTCTGTGCATTTATTTAGTCTAGATTTCTGGCTCCTGGGAGCAAGGATTTGCAAGGATTTGCAAGAGCCTTCCACTGTGCTCCCTAAGGTGCCCAGTACAGCACCTAAAGCAGATCTGTTGATAAAATCAGTTTCACCACTGTGGGAAGGGGGAGGGAGGCTAAATCACTGGTCTGCAGGTCAAGGCATTGGGATCTATCTCCTAGAGCAACTTCTTGATCAAGTACGGCTTTGGGTACGACTCCACGTGAGTACCTCTGTACAAGAACACCAAGCCCTCTCAAACCTAAAGAAACTTCACTTCCCCGCCATGTACTGCTTTTATCTAACGTATATCATAGTAGAATGAAACCCAATTTAATAATAATATCATATTCCAAATATGCTGGAGGATTTTAAATCATGATTCTACAATGCAGTAGAAAGACTAAGGCCTGGGAACCAGAACTGGAAGTCCCAGTGCCCGTGGCCTTCCCAGTGAACAATGGACAAATGCATGGATATCTATTTCCTAATTTGGACAAAGGGGCTATATTGCTGCCTGCTTCATTCTGAGGACCAGAGAGGTTGTTCACATGCTTGGAAAAATACAGCCTGCTGTGCAAATTGTAGATATTACAGGGAGTTAACTCTCTCCAACAAATAAAACCCAAACTGCCCTCTTTCTAATTCCCCCAAACTATTTTTATTCCTATTTCTCTCGGGTTCATTTTAAGTTTCTAAATTCTCTTAGCTCCTCTTAAATTAACAGAGCTAATTTACATGATCGACTTTGTCACAGGCACTGTGCCAGGCAACCATGCTTGGCATCTTTGCAACTCAACTTTGCAGCTGAAGACCAGGCCAAACTAGAGGCAAAAGCAATGAGAAGAGAATTTGTTTTGGGGATCGTGTGGCAGAGAGCCAGGGCTTTCTACCTATACCTGCATATTGACCAGGATGATTCTTTGCACCACCAACAGTATAATATATAAAACGATGATGCTTTATATTTGTGAGACGCCTTGTACACAAAGCATTCCCACGTTCACATCCATCGAGGCAGGAACTTTTTCCTGTACCATCAGCCGTGGACTTTCGGGTTAGGGAGGAAAGGAAGTGAATATGAAGACTGGGGCTGTCATCCAGCAGCCCTTCCCATATCCCATCCCCTCTAACAAATGTGTCCTCAACTGCAAGATAAAACTGCCCCCAAAAGCCTGCCCGAGCACAGAATGCCTTCCTGCTGCTCCACAGATGCCTGTCATGCCCCTGTCCTCCAGGGTTGAGAGTTCCCATTTGGCAGAGAGGAGGCCACTGAGAGATGCTGGGTGTTGAAGGAGATGCTGCCCTGGAACTCAGCCACCTCTTCGGCCCCCTTGGCCCTTTCACTGCAAATCAGAATCCTCCGGATGTTTTTTCAACTCCTCGGGCTGCAGCGGACTCGTATGTAAAGTTTTTGTCCCTACTGTCCCTTTAGAAAGAGCCCCCACATGGTTAGCACGCTTGGCTCTTTCTTGTACCTATACAATGTGCATAATGATCATCAGTCCGCAGGCTGAAAGAATTCACTTATGACTTCCTACACAAATGGTCTAAAATAGCCCAGGTTCTGTCTCCCAGAGTCTAATTCACACTGAGATCTCCAGGAGAATTTGAATTACATGTCTTTATTTTGAGTTATCTAACCCATTCCAATCTCAAAATGCCTCAGGAATATTGGTTGGCTCAGAAATAAGCCTGAAAAATCCAGGCATAGTAAAAAAAAATTTTTTGTATTTCCTTATTTATTTTTTAAATTGTTTCATAAGTGCTTACTGAGGGCTACCCTGTTCCAGAAACAGCTTTCTACTGGTGACATCATAATGTTAAGCTCTAGGGAGTAGGGTAGTGAGAGCTGGGAAAGGTGTGTTACCTTCAGAGGGGAGCAATTGAGGGGGTTGGCCAGTGTTTTTGCAGGTAAGCTTTTACGTTCTGAAGTTGTACTGGGTTGGATTTGAAACTCAACTTTTCCACTTTCTAGCTGTATAGTTTTGAGCAAATCACATAACTTCTCTGAGCTTCAGTTATTTTCCTTCGAATAATGAGAATAATTATAATAGCCATTCATTGGGTTGTTTGGGGTTAGTAATAGGACATAAGCAATTGTCTAGGGCCTGGTGCACAGGAAAGGCACAATAAATATTGAGGAAGAATAGATATTCGGTGTGGCCTATTTTTTGTGTTATCTAATTTATTATTATTTATTATAATTATTATTTCAGTGAAACAGGCTCTGAGTTAAGCGCTACACATTAAAATATGAGCAGCCTCCAGGTCCCATTTGGGAGCAGCTTAGTGGCTCGTGTAGTGTGAGGAGTTTATTATCTGAGAGAGAAATTGCAGAATCAAGAAGAAAAAGCTACAGTGGGAGTCTCTGTAGTTTTAGTAGGAACCATCCAGTCTGGGGCCATAAAGAAGTTTCCTGGAGGAGTTAATGTTTAAGATAAATGTTGGAGGAGGTAAGGAGTTATCCAGATGGAGATGTGTGTGTGGGTAGAGTTAAGAGGAGGCTGTTCTAGACAGGGGCAATAGCAAAAGCAAAGACACAGCGTGGAAGACTGGGAATGGGATTAATATGTGCACCTCACCTTGGTGAAGATGAAGGCTGGACTCAGGAAGGGGCAGGGGCTGGGGATGAAGGTGCGTGGAGTTAGGTCACAGAGGCCATATAGACTGGAATAAGGAGACTGGCTTTCTTTTCTCATATACATCTGAAAAACATGAAAGATACTAACGCACATAGATTTACCTTTGAGATAGGTGATCTATTTGCAGATTGGAGGATCAACCCAAAGGGATAAGGTGCCAGGCCTGGGAGCAGGCTTTTAAGAACAACTTCAAAACCCAAGCAGGGTAAAAATGGGACTCCCACCATCACTACCACCACAAGCATATCATACTGAAACTGCTGAAAACCAGACGCTAAGAAAAATATTAAAGGTAGGGCCAGGGATTTAACTCAGAGGCACTGCCCCTGCCTTGCAAGCACCACATCCTGAGTTTGATCCCCGGTACAAAACAAAACAAAAACAAAAACAAAAAATACAAAAAACAACTTAAAGGTAGTCAGAGAATAACAATACTTTTGAAAAAGCAAGAATAAAACTGTCAGCTGACTTCCCCACAAAAACAGTAGATGCCATATTTAAAATACTGAAAGAAAATAAGTACTAATCTGTAATTCTGAGCCAGTAACACACACACACCCCACAATAAACATCAAATAAAGACATCTGGATTTTCCTTGTTGTACCTGAAAAGTCTTCAGTTTTGTGTGGCCAGGATATATGCTTAGAAATAAATGATGAAATAAGTCCTTTGGGATTAAGAGATATGGTCCCAGGTACATGCTTTAGAAATGAAGAGGAAATGAAGAAAAATACAAAAAAAAAAAAGTGGGTGAACAGTGACGATATCAAATAAATATGCCATATAGAATTTAAAATTCATGTATAACTAAAACCATAACAAATATCATGAAAGGAAGAAAGGTCAAAGATTAAGTATTAAAAGAAGACAAAATATTCTAAGGTCTTTACATTTCCTCGTAACCACTAAAAGAATATTTAAAAATGCACAGAAAACATTAAGGAGGCAAAATTAGAAATAATAAAAATGCTTATTTAACAAATAAAAAAGAAAAAAATCATGGAACAAGTACTTAAACTAGAATATAGATATTAAGATGAAAGAATTTACCAAAAACTACACTAAAGGTTCATACATTAACTTAAGTTGAAAATAAAAATTATTACATTAAATGAATAAAAAATGACTATGCATTCTTCATAAGGTATATACCATAAATACATAGGTATAAGTTGAAAATAAAAGTGTAAAAAACAATATGACTTATGGAGCTGAGGATTTAGCTCAATGGTTCTGCTGCCTGCCTTGTAGGCACAAGGTCCTTCGATCCCTAGTACATTTCATGTTATCTGTCTGCTGTATTTGTATTACATTATTTTAATTAATGTAAATAAATGTTTTCAAATCAGCTTTGAAGCTAGCATATATATATATATATATATATATATGACATAAACACTAACTAAATGAAAGCATCTGAAGCTATATTGATATCAGATAAAAGTAGACCTTAAGCCTAAAGAATATTAGAATTTAAAGTGAGATATTTTGAAATGCCAAATGGTCCACCTACTAGGAAAATGTAATTCTAAATTATGTGTGCCTTTAATATAGACTTAAAACATGTGAAGCAGAAACTTACAGAAGTCAAAGGAGATATAAAGCTACAAAAACATAGAAGACCCCTTAATAACACTGCATCAGGAACTAATGGAATAAGTAGACCAAAAAATAGCATATACAGAGACAATTTATACCATATGATTAACTTCAGGACAAATAGTAATTCTAAATTATGTGTGCCTTTAATATAGACTTAAAACATGTGAAGCAGAAACTTACAGAAGTCAAAGGAGATATAAAGCTACAAAAACATAGAAGACCCCTTAATAACACTGCATCAGGAACTAATGGAATAAGTAGACCAAAAAATAGCATATACAGAGACAATTTATACCATATGATTAACTTCAGGACAAATATATGTATATAAATATATATATATATAT
>NW_022900931.1:40437201-40477613 GCF_012274545.1 Fukomys damarensis | reverse complement strand
GAGATATTTTGAAATGCCAAATGGTCCACCTACTAGGAAAATGTAATTCTAAATTATGTGTGCCTTTAATATAGACTTAAAACATGTGAAGCAGAAACTTACAGAAGTCAAAGGAGATATAAAGCTACAAAAACATAGAAGACCCCTTAATAACACTGCATCAGGAACTAATGGAATAAGTAGACCAAAAAATAGCATATACAGAGACAATTTATACCATATGATTAACTTCAGGACAAATATGTATATATAAATATATATATATATATGTAGATAGAGATAGGTCTCTATAAAAATGCATCTAGAAATATATACAGATATATGAATATAAATATATCTATAAATTTACATCCATATGTACTGTATAATATCAAAATATTATAGGATACATAGAGCTTTAACCAGATTGAGCATATTTATGTTGATTCATAAATATGCCTAAATACATTTCAAAGAGCTACAATAATTCAAAATATACTTGTCAGATCATAGTGGAATTAAGCTAGGAGAGGAAAAAAAGCAGAAGATAATTAGAAGTTTCTCAAGTAAGGCTTTAATTAATAGCCCTCAAAATAATCCCTGGTTCAAAACATAAATCTCAATAAAAATATAAAATATTTTCAAGTGAATGATTGAAAGGATAGAACATATTAAACTTGTGTGACACAACAAAGGCAATAGAGTTAAATTTATTGTCCTAAAATGCAAATAATGCTAAAAATAAAAGACTAAAAACGAGCAAAAATAACACTATAAGAAGATAACAAAACAATTAACAAAGTAAATGTAAAGGAAGAAGTAAAGAAATTAAATCTAAAGGAGGAAGGAAAGAAAGATGATAATGGAGAACAAGTATATAGAAAGAATTCTAGAGAAAACCATAGCCAAAAGTTTGTTCTTTTAAAAAAATCTAATAAAATTGAAAAATTCCTAATTAAGACTGATGAAGAAAAAAGAAATATTAAATAGCCAGTGCCATAAAAGAGATAAAACCAAGGATCCTACAGCCACTGCAAATATCAATACATTATTTTAAACTTGTAACAAACCTAATTTTAAAATTAAGATGAAATAAGCAAATTCCTAGAAAAAAATAACATAAAAACTGTCACAAGAAGAAAGGAAAATCGAAATAGTCATATATTTATTAGAAAATAAATTTGCAGGAGAAAATGTGTCCCACAAAGAAATCTCAAGGCTCATGTAACTTCTATAAGAGCTCTTCTTAGCACATTAAAAAAAACCATAGGCTTTTGGTTTCTAGTGCAGCACATAAGGAGCTTAATATCTCGATTCAATCCTGACAATAATTTTTTTAAATGAACAAACTGAAAATCAACAATTCTTCTTAGATCCATCAGAAAAGTAAGGTCACAGGGAAAACCACAGCCCAACCTCCCAAAATGAAGAGACAGACAAATAGACTCAGTGAACAACTTAATGGAGCAGGAACTTTATTGGAACAAGTTCTGGTTTAGGAAAACAGAAACTATGTGTAAGTGAAAAATTACTAGAAACTCAGTATGGAAAAAAGTAAAATCTTCAGAGGCACCTAGTCATAATGAATAGGACATTGGTTTTTGTGAGTTCAACTTTCAAAACTTGTACCAGGCCTTAACAGTGAATAGTGAAGAAAAATCCCCTTATGTTTCTTTATAGCAGGAGAAAGAGAAATGTAACTATTTTGAAATAAGTATTTAAGAGTATTCTACTCTGCTTAGCAAAGCCCACCCTCAGGAGAAGCTATTTTACTAGCACCTAACTTCTCTTACTATTTCTTTGCAATACCACAGAGTAAGTCCTAGGTAAGACAAGACAAAAAACAAAACAAAACAAAACAAAACAAAAATATATATATATATATATATACATACATACAGATTGAAAAGGAAGAAATAAAAACTGTTTTCATTTCACACAATCCTATATACAAAAATTTAGAAAAAAACACCATCAATGCCACCAACAACAACTTCCTGGAAATAATCAGCAATTATAGTAAGGTTGGGGACATTGTTAACATACAAAAATCAAGTGCTTTCTTATATACTAGCAATGAACAAGTGGAATTTGGAATTTTAAGTTCATTACCACTAAAAAATGAAACAATTATAAATCTAACAATATGTACAAGATGTCTTCCAGGAAAACTACAAAAATCAAGAATTAAGTAAATGGAGAAATGTTCCATGTTAATGGACAAGAAGAGTCAATGTTTTCAAGATGTCAGTTCTTTCAACTTGACCTACAAATTCAACACAATCACAATCAAAATCTCAGCAATCCGTATTAATAAACTGATTCTAAAATGTATATGGAAGGGCTGAAGACCCAAGGTCAAGATTTAGTATACAACTACAATAATTAAGACATATGGTATTAACAAAAGAGTAGACAAATAGATTGAAATAACAGAATTAGGCCATAGAAATACAGTCCTACATTAACATAGCCAACTTATCTTTGATAAAGAAGGAAAAGCGCAGTTCTTTCAACAAATTGTACTGTATCAATTGGACATCCATTCACATGCAGAAAAATGAATACAGACAAAGATCTTATGCCTTTCAGAAAAATTAATTCAAAATGGATCATAGATCTAATGCAAAACCATAAAATTCCTCCAGGACAACATAGGAGACAATCAAGATGACCTGGGATATGGCAATGATTTTGTAGCTATAGCACCAAAACTATGGTCCATAACAGAAATTATTGATAAGCTGGACATCATTAAACTTGAAAACTTGTGTTCTGTGAAACACAATGTCCATAGAGTAAGAAAGCAGCCACAGACTAGAAATGTCTGGTAAAGAACTGTTTCCAAAGTATTGAAAGAACACTTAATTCTCAACAGTAAGAAATCACCTCAATAAAAAAACAGGCAAAAGATCTTCACCAAAACAGATGTACAGAAGGCAAGTAATCGCATGGAAAAATGTTCATCACCATATATCAATAAGTAATTGCAAATTAAAACAACAATGTACTGTTACACATGTATTGGAATGGCCAAAATCCAAAACATTGGCAACACCAAATGTCGGTAAGAATGCAAAGCAAAAAGAACTCCCCTTCCTTGCTGGTGAGAACGCAAGAATGGTAAAGCCACACTTTGACAATTTCTAACAAAATTAAACATACTCCTATCATATCATCCAACGGTAGCACTCCTTTCTTGTTACTAGAATAAATTGAAATTCTATGTTCACACAAAACCTTGCACATAGAGGTTTATAATCTATAATACATGATCACCAAAAAAGCCATTTCAGTGAGAATGTTCTTCAGTGGGAGAGCAAATAAACAACTGTAGTACATCCAGAAATGGACTATTAGTCGCTGATGTGAAGAAATAAGCTATCAAGCCATGGAAGGGAATTTAAGGCATTTTACTAAATGACTAAAGTCAGTCCACAAAGGCTGTGTACTGCATGACTTCAACTGTGATATTCTGGAAAAAACAAATCTATGAAAACTGTAAAATGATCAATGACTACCAGTGGTTAGGAGGGAGGGAGGAATGAATACAGGATTTTAGGACAGAAGAACTCCTCTACACACTACTACCGTGGTGGATACATGTCATTGTACATTTGTCAAAACCCATAGAACTGCTGGGCATGGTGGTGCAGCCCTATACTCCCAGTACTTGGGAGGCTGAGGCAGGAGGATTGCCCCAAATTTGAGGCCACCCTGGTTACATAATGAGTTCAAGGCTACTCTGAATTACAGAGCAAGACCCTGTCTCAAAACAACCAAATAAATATAAAACAAAATAAAAACCCACAGAACCTTAAAACTAAGAGTGATCCTCAACATAAACTGGGGACTTTGAGTGGTAATCTGTCAATGCAGGTTCATCAGTTGTAGCAAATATAACACTCTAATTATAGTATTTTCACAACAGAGGAGGGCATGCATGTATAGGGACGAAAAGACATGGGAACTCTGCTTTCACTCAATTTTACTGAGAGCAGAAAAATGCTCTAAAAATTAAAGGTTACTAATTAAAAAAGAAATAGTCTTATATAAACTTTTTAAGAGAATAGAAAAAGAATGATACTTCCCAAATCTTTCATTTTCTCAATATATTCTTGATACTTTGACCTGCAAAGTATATCACAGAGAAGAAAACTAGTAAGTCAATCCTGAATTTAGATACAAATGTTCTAAATAAAGTACTATTAAATACTACATAAAATTATATTTTATGCCCAAGTTATAGTTAATCCTGGAAAGCAAATTTGATCTAATAATTAGAAATCAACCAATTTGGTTCCCAATATTTTTTCTCACTTTTTTTTCCTCATTGAGTTTATTGGTGCTTTTTAGGTATACAGTACAGTTACATTCATTGTTGGGATCTTGTACCTTTACATGACAGGTCTTGGTTCTCATTTTTTCCCCATGTCCCTGCCCTCCCTTGGTTCCCAATATTAATAGAAAAAAGAAAATATTAACATTATCATAACAGATTCCAAAATATTACTTAGCAAAATTTATTAGTTCAGAACTTTCTTAATTGATAAAAAGCACCTATTAAAATTTCCTAAATATGACACTGGCAAGATACTGAAGGAGCTTGCAATCACCATGTCAATATTGTGTTTGATGCTTCATCAGTCAATAAGACAAGAAAAAGAAATAAAGGAAAAAGACTTACAAAGAAAGAGTAAAACTATTGCTTTTCAAAGACAACAGAATGATGTATATAGGAAACTCAAAAGAATCTCTGATGAAGAGTTAAAAATTACTTTAGCAAGTTTACTAAATATTAATATACATAAATACATTTAATTTCGATGGTGTGTAATGGTAGAAGCCAAAATTTACAAAATAGCAACAAACACCAATACCCTGAGGATAAATCCACATTGCAACAAAAAATAAAAAAGACCTGCATACAAAGAAATACACCATATTTCATGGATCAGAAAATGAAATATTGTACGAATGGACATTTTCCTCAAACCAGTCTATATAGAGTTAGTACAACCTCAGCTAAAATTAAATTTAGCGGAAAGTGTGTGTGTGTGTGTGTGTGTGTGTGTGTGTGTGTGTGTGTGAACTGACAAGCTGATTTTATAATCTATGTGGAATTTCAAAGGGCCATGAAGAACCAAGATAAACACAAAGAAGAACAAAGTTGCAATACTTATACCAAGCCAAACCGAGGCATTGGAAATATACTTCTAATTTGTATAGTTTATTGGTTGACAGGAATCTTTAAGTTTTGAAAGTAAAGATAGAGAAGAATAAAGATTAAGAAAAGATAGCTGATTTTAGCAATTTTAAGTCAAGGGTTACCCATAAGAGAACAAAGTTCATGAGGGGAAGCATGATCAGATAACTGGAGATTAAAGTAGTAATCTGTGATAAAATATACAAAGCAGCTTTTTAAAAACATGGTGAAGAAAGAGGAAGATGGAATGTGTTTTGAAGAGGCAGGATGATCAGGAGAGGGCTTTTGCTTTTCTAGAATAAAAGATAGTGAATCAGAATTCTAAGTAGAGTTATTCAAAATTGAGCATATAGAATAACAAAAATAGGAGCAGGGTGGGCAGAGTTAAAAGAGCATGAGATTAAATGGAAATGGAAATCAAAAGCAAGTTGAGACCTTCATACTAAATGGGCCTGAACATGTAGATAAGCATAAAGGGGTGTAGAAGTTTCTCGGTGAAAATGTGCTGAAATAATGAGTGAGTCACCCAAATTACTAATGCAAGAGTTAATTAACAGCTCTCTGCACAGGTCTGGGCACCTGGCTGAGGGTGGAGGACAAGAACATTTAGAAGAGCTGGTTAGTCCGTGTACTGTTTTGCTTTGTTTTCCCAAACACACCAGTTTAGGAACAGAAGTGTAACACATAACGTGAGATCCTGTTTAGCCAGATGTGGGGCTCTTCAAGGTAGAACAGATACAAAGTTGAGGTGTGAAGTCCTTGAGCGTCAGGGAAAACATCAGTTGACGTGACTGATCATTTGGCCCAAGTTTGGAGGTGCGGAGAGATGGGAAACAGGGCTGGGAAGGAGGGAGGGAGGGAGAGAAAGAAAGCCGGGGACGACCTGCAGTGATGAAGGCAAAGACCAGTGAGTGTAACGGAAGGAGTAGCTGTGGTTGAGGAGGAGAGTCGCGGAGTTGCAGGCTGTGGGGGGCAGCAGAAAGGAGTCCTCCCTACATACTGCTATGGTGTGTGATTGGGCAGCGAGAGCATTACCAAACAGTGTGTTGTTGAAGTGGGGTCTGTGATGTTAAAGTCAGATACACAGGAAGAGAAGGATTTAAAACTACCAAGCTGCCAATTTGAGAGCAAAGTTGCAATACTTGGCAGAGAGTAGTCTCATGAGGTGCCTTCTGTAGGGTCCCCCAGAAAGGGGGTGAGGAGGTCTGATGATATTTAGGGGTGAGGAGAAGTGGGTAGAGATGAACCGTGAGGGGCAAGCATGGGAGTTACATAGACATTTATTTTTAGGGTGGTAAGGAGTCCCTCCTGTGATCCCTAAAGTCCACTCCTCCCCCCTCCCCCCCAGGCACACCCTACGGCACACTCCCAGCTTCCCTTGCGTAGGAATGGTCACCTGACTGCACTGTCGCCACAGGACTGTGGTGGGGTGATGAATGACGTTTTCAAGATGGACCTGTAAGAATCTCCTCTATGCTTCTCCTCGCTTCCTTTCTGCATTCGATGGTCTGAAGCAAAAGGCCAACCACAGGGTTCTGCTCCAGGGCCTAGGAAGGGAAATAAACTTTTTGAAAAAGGATAAGATATTGTAGACTGGTGAGGACGAGAGCTGCCTAAAGCCAAAGATTAAAACTAGGCCCCTATCTTTCACCATGCACTTAACTAAAATCCAAGTGGATTAAAGATCTAAATATTAAAACAAAAACACTAAGCTTGCTGGAAGATAAGTTAGGTGGAACTTTTAAAGACATTAGCACAGGAAAATACTTTATGAACAAATCCTCATTAGCACGGGAACTAGCAGAAAGAATCAACAACTGAGATCTCGTCTTATTAAAAAGCTACTGCACTGCAAGAGAAACCATCTACAGAGCTAAGAGGCAGCCCACAATGTGAAAAAAAGATTTTACCAGTTGCTCCACGACAAAGGACTAGTATTGAGAATATATACAGAACTTAAAAAAAATCAGACCCCCCAAATATAAAGACCCAATTCCGAAATGGGCATCTGAAATGAACAGACATTTCTCAGACAAAGAAGTAAGACTAGCAAATAAACATATGAAAAAAATGTTCCACATCGCTGGTCATTGGAGAGATGCAGATGAAAACAACATTGAGAGTCCACCTTACCCCAGAAAGAATGGCTGCTATCAAGAAATCAACCAATAACAAATTCTGGCAGGGCTGTGAGAAGAAATGAGCCCTTCTCCATCGTTGGTGGGAGTGCAGACTGGTAATCAATATGGAGATAACCTCAAACAACTAGGATTAGAAGCCCCATTTGACCCAGCTATTCCTCTGCTGGGTATCTTTCCAAAAGAATTTAAAGAATCATAGCACAGTGATACATACTCACCTATGTTTATAGCTACACAGTTTATAACAGCTAAGACTTGGAAACAACCCAATTGCCCATTGTGTATCAACTGGAGACTGGATAAAGAAGATTATAAAAGAATGAGAAATTAGAGACATTTATAACTAAATGGATGCACATTGAGGCATACTCTCAAGTGAAATTAATAAGACCCACATGTGTAAATACCAAATAGTTTCTCTGGTGTGAAAAACTAAAAGCATAAATAAGGATCAAAATGTATAATTGATACTATGTAATAGAAAGAAAAGGTCTAAAGGAGTAGGGTAAGCAGGAGGGGTAGGGGAAATGTAAGAAGGGAAAAGAAAAAATATGAGGAAAGGAAAAACATGGAAACAAAGTCTTTGTAAATCGGGAAGGGTAGAGGGTGCGAAGGTAGGTCAGGGGAATAGGGAAAAAATAAGAACCAAGACCTGTCATGTAAAGGTACAAGATCCCAATGATGAATGTAACTGTATTGTATCCCTAAAATGTACCAGTAAACTCAATGGAAAAGAATGAAGTAAGCAGGATGGGTATTCTTAAATATAGGATGACCATAGACTAATACATTTATATTTACCACTGCAACCAAAACATCCAGTGAGGAACTAATTCTACCCATAGCTTCTTTAATTCAGGCATTTTTGCTGTATGATTAGCACGGTGGAGAGCAAGGGAAAATAATTCCAAATGTGGTTGCTGAATCAATCCTTTCTGAACCTAAATTAACCTTCCCCAAGTTTCTAACCACTGGTTTTATTTCTGTCGTCTTCAGTGACACAGTAAAAAAATCTTACAGGTCTTCTATATGATATCCTTCTACTTGTGAAGCCTTCTACTCAATAAATCATTAAGTTTTTAAATGATAGAAAAGGATAAGATACTACAAATTTTAGATTTTGTGGGAAAAGAAGAAACATCCAGGTGGTTGTGTATGTATTTTCTTTTTAATATTGTAGTGGTGCATATGAATAATACAGAGTAATGGGTTTCATTGTGGTGTATTTTTATGGGCATATAACATACTGTTATTATTCTCACCCCACCCATAACCCCCTTCCACTCCCGCCCATCTCATTTTCCCTTCTCTAATGTAACCATTTAAACAGGTAGAAGTCCTGTTTTAGTTCTTGGGCCGTAAACAGGCTGATGTGGCCCACAAGCCATCCTTTGTTGCTCCTTGCTCCAAGCTGGGAGGAGCCCAAGTCTCCAAATGACTGTGTGGAGTAGGTGTTCTCCTTTACTCACTGTTGACTGGACATTAAGGAGGTTAGAAATGAATATTGGTTTTGCTACATCCAAATCTAAAATTCAGGTGTTGTTTGTTATAGCAACCTGACTGGTAGAGATAATGTATATTTGGAAGAAAAAGGTGCACCTGATAGTTTAACATTTACTGAGCATTTACTATGTGTCAGTCCTTATGCTAAGTGTTTTCCAGGCATTATCGCATTTCATTTTCACAAAGATAAACTATAGGCTTTATTCTTTTTTTGCGGGGTGGGTGCTGGGGACTTTGTGCTTGTGAGGCAGGCGGCGGAACCACTGAGCTAAATCCCCAGCCAATATGCATTCTTCTTCATCTTCCTCCTCCCCCTCCTTCTCCTCCTCCTTTTTTTCTTCTTCTATTATATGCACTTTACAGATAAAGAAAATGGGAGTTAAGGGAACTGTTCAAGTCAGAGAGGTAAAAGTTGGTGAACATAGCCTCAAACCCAAGTTGCTTTGGCTCCAAAGCTATTCTCTTTAACCAACATACCAGGTTGCCTCTTACAGATGGAATGGGTTGTGGGACAATGTGCTCTGTGCTGCCGAATTCTATTTACTTATTCACCCAATTATTCCTAATGTATAACTTGTCTGGTTCCAAGAACAACTTGAGTACGTTTTTATTATTTAGGAAAATGTAAGCAAACTAACCCAAAGTGTCAATTAGGAAACAAATATATGGTTATAATCCCTGGAGAAAATTCTTCCCAGAAGCAAGTTATTGCTAAAGTAAATAGATCTTTGAGCAGTGAAATTCCACCCACTGAAGTCCAACAAGCTTTTCTCAGATGCTACACTCTCCTTCTTCCCACAGTTATTTGTTTATTCGGTTTTGAAGCTGAAAGCAATATATTCTCAGGTGAGTGAGAAGTTTCTAACATGTACCACACTATCCAAAGTAGGTCTTGATAAATCTCCCTGATGGACGGATGACAGCCCGGTCCTACCAGCACCACAAAGGTACAATTGTGCCCTTGACTCCTCTCCCTAAGACTAGAAAGCTCATGTAGGGGAGAAGCAGCAATTTTGAGTGGTCCTCCGTGCTAAACTGAGGAACTTGACTTTTATCCTGAAAGCCCTGGAGATCTATTGAGGAATTAAACAAGGGAGTAACAAAATATGAGCCAAAGAATGAAATCCTGACTCCAACAGCACTTCACACTCAAAACAGGGGCAGAACAAAGACATTGAGAAGGGTACTCTGTGAAGTAGGAGAACCAGAACAGAATGACATCTTACAAGTCAAGGGGGCAGCTAAGAATTAAGGTCAAAGGATAATGCTTCACTTACGCAGGCTGAGTAATTCCTGGAGATCTAACGGGCAGCAGGCAACTGTAGTTAACAATACGGTTCAGTGAAATAATAAGACACACGTGTAAATACCGAATAGTTTCTCCGGTGTGAAAAACTAAAAGTGCACATAAGATCCAAATTGTATAATTGTGAAATAGGAAGCAAAGGGCTAAAGATGTAGGGGAAATGGGAAGGGGAGGGGAAAGGAAATAAAGGAAAAGAAAAAAAATATGAGAAAAGGAAAAAAATGGAAATAAAGTCTTGGTAAATAGGAAAGGGTGGAGGGGGTGAAGAGAGGGCAGGGGAATGGGGAAAAAATGAGACCCAAGACTTGTCATGTAAAGGTACAAGATCCCAAGGATGAATGTAACTGCACTGTACGCCTAAAAGGTACCAATAAACTCAATGAGGAAAAAATTTAAAAAAAATAATATGGAACTGTATCTGTGGAATTTGCTAAGATGAAAACTCTGAAGTATTCTCTCCACAGAAAAAGAGAAGAGGATCAAGGGAAGAAGGGGGTGGAGAATAGAAAGGGGAGGAAGATGGGAAGGCAACTATGTGAAGCAATGCGCTTGTTAATTCGTTTGATTGTACTGATTATTCTCCATATATATTATATATTATATGTATTATTATTAGATATATAATTCAGTTAAAAAACCAAACATAGGGCATCTATACAGGCTAAGTGGTCCCTGCTCTCTAGTAGCCAGGAGGATGATCACTGTCTTATCGGGGACTGTGTAATAATTGATATTCATAATAAAGATTGACTGTCAGCAAATGTAAAAGCACCTGATCTAGTTAAGAAAAGTGTATTTTATCAAATATCCCATCGAACATTATCAATTTCAGACTAATGTGTTTTTAAAAATAAAGGCACTAATTGCCTGAAAAATTCGTCCCGTAAATGCAGGACAAATAAGACCCTGTCTTAAAGGTTAGATATTTATTTGCTGGAAAACTCTATCAAATATGATTACTGTTAACATGTGATCGGCTGTCCTCACTGCCTGAGAAATAACGAAAACAAGTAAAATTGAAGGTGGGAGAATGTGTACAAAACCAAATCTATACTTTGTATTCTTTTGTAGTAAAGACATTTCCTGATATCAGTTCTGATTATTAACTTTTCCATAATAACTTTAGATTTCATTGCCCGATTCCTCGGGTAAAGGTAATCTTTGGAAGATTCTGGGGAGAAATCTTTGTCAGGCTTGAAGACGCTAGATAATTGGCCTGTGGGAGACAACAAAAAAGGTCAAAGACATGCAATTCAGGTGACCTCACAAAAGGTGATATTTAAAGTTCCCCCGCTAAATGTTTAAAGCACTGGGACATAGGTGTAAGACTTGTGTCTCATTTTTACTCCTGGAGCGTGAACAGCCAAGAGGCCTTCACGATGCTGGGCTCAGTAGCTCAGCGAGGCTCCAGGAGCTTGTCCGATATCGAGAGTCACCCAGGAAGGAACACACCAGGCACAAGCCAGGCAAGTTGGCAAATAGACCTTTATTAGTCTGGCCAGACGGCACTCCCAAGCCTAGTAGCTCAGAGAGGAGGCCAGCTCAGAAACAGAGGCCATTTTATATAGATCAGTAGCTCAGCGAGGCTCCAGGAGCTTGTCCGATATCGAGAGTCACCCAGGAAGGAACACACCAGGCAAGTTGGCTAATAGACCTTTATTAGTCTGGCCAGACTGCACTCCCCAAGCCAAGTGGCTCAGAGAGGCGGCTAGCTCAGAAACAGAGGCCACTTTATATAGGGCTGAAGGGGGGTTTACATATAAAACTTACGGGAAGAGGACAAAGGCAAAGAAGCGGTCGTTCTGACCTAGTGGTTATCAGGCACATACTTGACCATCACGTACTAATGATTAGCAGATTGCTCATCCGCTGTTCCATTTACAACTTAGATTATAATGTTCAGAACATTCAGACTACAGGCATGCAAAGAGTGACACAATCCATGTTGAGTCTCTGTGTTCACTAGTCTCCACCCAGCCTCCCAGCTACTTCAAAGCAGTTATCTAACAATTCACAATTAATCACTAGTTATCTTATAAGGGATGTGGGGAGCGACAGTCTCTAGGTCATTCGCTGGCCGATATGGAGTCGCTCTGGTTCAGTCAGGCTCTTACAATAGGCATGTTTATCAGCCACCTCTCTGTCCCTTGGTTGATAGCTATGTACTCATGAGGAAGACAGAGAATGGCCTAGTGGGCTTGGCTTTAACGGAAAAAGTTTCTGAAAACTGGTATTATTCTAAACACAGTACTACCATATGCTATAAAGACCGGGTGGTAGTAAAATGAGGCAGGGAATGTAAAGCCGAAACAATGATGAGAAAACTCAACTGAAGGCACTGCGCCCCTCGTGTTCCTTTGCCTAGAAAAGGAACAAGTTAAATGCAAGAATCTCCAAGGTTCCTTCCAGCCCTGACATGCTAAAAATCATGATTCTGCCAAATGTTACTCTAATCTTGGTAACTCTGAGAGCAGCTCCGGCTCTAACCATGTAGAAAACTGTGAGTACTACAATAAGTCTAATGTCCTTTAATGTATTTTGAGAACTCAGATTTCTGCTCAGTTCCTCTCAATGAAGTCCCAAAACCTGGCAGTCAACAGACATCTTGAATGTTACCTAATCTTGTATTTATTGAGATGGGGTGTCTAAGATTTGGGAATTTACCCAAGGTTACATGCTGTGGTACAGTAGGACTAGAACCTGAGTTTCGAACTGCTGAGCCCCTCTTCTATGGTGCTACTTCTTTGCTATGAGGGTGAAACAATTTCTGGATTAAAACTAGAGGCAATATCAAATGTCCACAAGCTTCTAGAATCAGTATAAAGAGGAAGGAAGCCAATTTATTTATGACTCAGTAGAGGGTTTTTTGAAAAATATTAATAAAACATTGCTGAAGAAGTTAAGTGTCTCAAGGGATAAGAATTTGGCCTCCTCTGTCAGCACCAAACTCAGTGAAAAGTAAGACTTATGTGTAAATGTATTTTTGTTGAAGTTTTTCCATTAAGACTAGGAGAGGGCAAACTGGTTTAGACAAAATGAGAACTGACCTCAGTTGACCCAAAACTTTTGCCCAAAGCACAAAACAAAGCCTCAACCAAACTCTAGTCACAGAAAAAGTTCAGAGAAAGGTCATTTAGGGGAGGGTGGGTAAGGCTGGAGGCTGAGAAATAAAAACATTCGTATGATTCTCCTCTTCCTGAACAGAAATTGTGCCAAATTATCATAAAAAAAGCTGTTTATGCAGACATCCCAGTCCATCCAAAGTAAAAACTGAGAGTGTAATTTAAAACATGGTTCTCAAAGAAAGAAGTTTAGTGAGGCTTCCAAGTTACCAGCTCCTTAGACAATGAACAGGAAGATAATCTTGCTATACTGGGAAGACGCGTTGAGAGAAGAGGTTGCTTCTGTTCCCTAGGGAGGAAAGTTCTAAAAAATTAGTGTTCAGGGTTTTAAAAATGATCACACAAAGCCAAAGACAGTGCTTGGATAGACCAGGCCTCTTAGGTTCGCTAATATGTGGGCTTTAAGTAAGTCAGCACCTACAAAGGTTTGGTAAGAAAACAAACGTGACTCCCCAATTTGGATCAGACCTTGGCATTACCGGACAGAAATTCAAGAAACTTTAAAACTCATCCTTGACCATGAAAATTTTGCATATATAGCTCTGAAAATTTGTTTCTTTTCTGTCTTTTTTTTTTCAAGTTTATGCCATGAAATTCTTAGGTTCTGCCCCAATCCTTACTTTAAGGTGCCCTAAGTAAGAGAAGGCTGGGTTAAATAGATGGAATTTTTTATTTAATGTGGCACATACTATGTTTTGCAAGCAAGTCTACTATTTGAAAGGCCAAAAAAAAAAAAAGTGATTTGGGCAGCAGTCACCCAACTTTGGCTTTCGTTAATGCATTTCTAATACAATTTGCATAACCCCAACCTGCTTGAGTACATGAAAGTGAAGCCCAGCCAGAGCAAAGAAAAACAGGAAACAGGTCCATGTGACATTAAATCCTCCCTGCCCACTGTGCTGGCTAATCTTTGTGCATATGACTTACATCTTGGGAGATGAAATGCAGACATTTAAAGTTCTGACTAGGAAGAAAGGACATAGGCACAACGGGCCTCCAAAATAATCATATTTCCCACTCTCCCAATCCCATTAACTGTGTGAATAATTATGTTTGTTATATAACAATGATATAAATAGCTTATAAGGTGAGTGCTTTTCAGAAAGTCACAGAGAAAAGTCAATTCGGTCATAAATATACATTAAGCACAAGTTTTATGCCAGAAATTATTCATCACAGGTAAAACACTAAGTAGTATGTGGCTTTGCTCTTGAGAAGTTTATAGTCCAATGGGAGAGAAATATAACTGGCAGTGACACCAGAACTTCAAGAGTTGTGATTTGCTCTCTGCATAAATGTGGAGTCCTCACCCACTCCGGGAACCTCACCCCTCTAGCTTCATGGAGTGAAGAGAGCCAGTTAGAGAAGTCTGAGATCAAGGCACTGGCCATGGTGTCTAATGAAGGTTACTCTCTTCCAAGATGGTGCCTGTCGCTGTGTTCTCTGGCAAGGACAAAGGTCACTGTCACCCATTTTAAGGGCAAGAGAGCAGTCCCTTCAATCTTGTGTCTTAACCACCTCCCAAAGCCCACACCTCACAAGACGGTTGCACTGAAGATTATATTTCTGCATCAATTTTGGAAGGGGGAAAACAAAACATTTGCAAAAGACTATGGGTAGGTGAAGTGGGGTGAAGGGCTAAACTTCTTTTGAGTTTTATGTATTTGTGTTCTTTCATCACAATGAATCTCAGAAGTAGATATGGTTACATCAATTGCATTGAGTTTCTGAGAGGACAAATTATTTTCATAAGTCATCATAACTCATTTTAATAAAATATTCATTATCATCTCCCACACTACAATCTTGCATGTACTGGCTCTCTTAACCCTATTGAGTAGATAGTACTATAGGACTTATTTTGCAGGTAAGAAAAATAGGGTGTTAAGAGCCACAGCATGAGCTAAGTGAGTTCCTAAAGTTACAGAGCTGATAAATGCTGTTTGGGGATTTAAATCCGATTGCCTGGTTTACAAACCTCTAAGCAGTCATCAACAAATCTGAGAAACCAACTTTCATCTGACTCTAAATCTGTCCTTTTTTATTCTATATAGCACAGTGGTGGCAAGGTAAAAGATACACATATTTAATTATAGCTTCTCCAATTTGAGATAGGAAGTAACTGCTTAACAAAAAGAATTAACCCAAAAGGGAATGGGCTATAATCTGTGCGTCCCCTGGTACAAACATGTGTTGAAGTAGCGGCTACCTAATCAGTTAGACAAGGGATTGCAGAAGGAAGCCAAACATTTTAACAAGGGGCCAGGGGACTGAACTTTATTTCAGATCCTAAGTCCATTGTATAATAACAGCAGTGGTTCTGATGTGTCAGAATTTGAATTTTTGTTTTCTAATTGATTAGCTTGGAGTCTTCTTTAAAGTAGCATGTTAAGGCAATGTGAAAATTCTTTCCCAAATACTTCTAGTATTTATTTCTTTTACAAGACTCACAGTAGGACTCAGCTCAAGAGAAGGCAAGAGACCACTGTCCACAGCCCAACATTCACTGGTATTCCTTTCCCACTATGTCCTGGTGCATGAAGGAGATCATAACTACTGGCTCTGATCCTGGTCCCCTGAACATTTGCTTCAATCCTTTTCCCAATTAAGAACTCAATTTTGATCATATACTGAGAAGCTAGTTATTTCTGGGGACATCAAAGCCCTAAGAGATTGAATCAGACAAGCTAAGTTTCATTCTCCCTTGAAAAGTGATTACACAGACCTGGGTGTGCAACACGATTTTGGCTAAGGAGATGTCAGTGAAAGTCTGTTAGTGAGGCTCTGGGCAGTTTTTCTCATTCCCAAGATGGTCCCAAGTCTGGCAGTTTCATTTTCTACCTCTGAATTGATGTCACCTGCTAAAGACACCTGCAATGAGAAAGCCATCTGGCATCATCCAGGGAGCCATAAGAAGGCAAAAGAAATTCCTGTAAATGACAGCAGAAAAAAGGAAAGATACTAGGGCCGTGGTGACATCACTGAGCTGCTGAATTAACTGGTTTTCCAACTTCTCTGTGTCTGTACAAAGAAGTCCGTAGGGAAGAAAACAGCCTTGTTGCTTATGCCATTTGTCTTTGAGTTTTTAAACTTTCAACTGAAAGCATTCTGATAAATTCAAGTAACACATCTATTTATAAGGTTCTAAACATTATAACTCTAAAGACTCCATCATATCATAGAATGAGAATTTTTCTCTAGAAAGATGATGAAATAAAAAATTAATGTAAATAAAAATTATTTTAAATCAGTAAAATAACTATCACTATTTTGTAGCATCATGGAGAACAGATATTGGTTTCAGATAAACCTAAGTTTAAAATCCATCTCTTCATCTTGCCAATTTAGTAATCTCAGGAAAATCATTTTATTTCTCTGATACCGGTGTCTCCTATTTTGAAAGAAAGTAATGATAGCAACATTATTAAAAGTTGCACAAAATCGTGATACATCTAGAATGTTGTAAGTACTCAGTAATTAGTAATTCTACCTATTGGTCTTTTTTCTTATTGGCAAAAGTTGATAAAGTAAAACTTTCCTTCTGTGGCTTACATGAATACTAAAGAAGGCAATGAATATACATAATCAGCACTTAATAAATAACTATAACCCCGTGCATGGGGATGGAAAGTGCAGTGACCAAACTGACCAAGGAAGAGAACGAGCATTGCTGTGCGGTGAGGGGTTGGGGTTATCAACTGCGCTCTGAATACTGAAAGAAGTGAACCTCCCGCGGGCCCGAAGACAGACTCTCCTTCTCCAATTTTTGGCCAAAGGTTGTCCTTAGAAGTAGAAAACAGGGAGTTAAAAGGCAGGTGGAACCACTGAGCTAAATCCCCAGCTCAACAGATATTTGATTCCTACTCACTGGTTCTTTTCCTTCTCTCCATTCTCCCACTAAATGACTACTTGTGCTCGCTCTTAGTGATCTTCAACAATTTTTCGGAACTCAAATTCTTCCATGTTTTATTTTGTCACTTCTATTAAAGTTAAAGTTGATATCTTAGCGTTGGCCTTAAAGAAGCAGAGTTAAGAAAGCTTTTCTCCCAAGATTGCTGGCATTTGTGATACTGTCACATGCATGACCACAAGTACACTGATCAAACAGTGTAAACTTTGATAAACCATTGGCAAGTGAGGACTTGGAACGGCCGCTTTACTTACTTGGGCTATAATTTACTTGCCTTTAAAACAAAAGGGATTTCATTCAATCCCATTAGTCTTTTCAGTCTAGATTTAACGCTTCTCTGCATAGCTAGTGCATTACAGGAACATCCTCTGCAATATTTTGCATATTTCTTTAATATATCTTATTTAATATATCTTTGCATATTTCCGCCATAACTAGATGACCTGGCAGAGACTACTGAACATATTTCTTCTTCATCTTTGCCATACAATGAAACTACCTTTCCTAGCTACCTTGCAGAGATAGGACCACATGACTGGGTTCTACTCAGTGACATGTGGGACAAACTGACCTCTGGCAATGGCCCCAGAAACAAGTCTCCGCCTCCTACCCTCAACCCTTGACTCCTGGTGGATCCAAAAGATCCACTGGAGGATGCGGATATTAGGATGTGGTAGGGCCAGATGATAAAAGTAGTCTACCCTACACCTTCTACTAGCCATCCACCCCACCCTCTGCTCCATCTCTCTAATTGAGTTACATCACACATAAGGAGCATGCATTTATTGTATTAAGCCACCTAAATCTGATGGTTATGTAGTATATTTGGCCTACTCTGACTACATGACCAGCCATTAAAAAAATCTTTTAAAAATATTTTCCTTTAAGAATTAAGGCAGATTTCAGGGTCCAGTTAGGTTACTGGAGTTGCACAAAATTGTTCCAATAAGAACAATAAGAAGAGGAAGAATAAAGTTGAATTTTCTTAAGTAAAAGTAATTTTTTTGCAATGCCATATTTTTCTCTGCAATTCACAGTGCATATATTTCTGGGTACACTAAACCAAACTTTGAAGGCTATATTCTCTCTGCCACTATAGAGCCCCACAAATAATTTCAGCAGCTCACAACAACATGGTGTGTCCATGGATCCGAGAGCTGGAATGAACCTTCGAGGTTCTGCTACCCAGGCTCATCATGACTCGAGTGGAGAAACAGAAGAGAAGAGACGTTAAGGTCACATAATAAACTGACGGAAGAGCTTGAGTGCCTTAGTTCATTTTGCATTGCTGGAATAGAATACCACCACTGGGTAACTCATGAACATGAGAAATTTATTTTGCTCGTAGTTCTAGAAGTTGGAGAACCTGAGACAATGGTACCAATATGTGAAAAGCATTCTTGCTGGGTCATCCCATGCCAGAAGGAAGAAGGGCAAGCAATCACAAGAGAATAAGCAAGAGGATGCTTGATTTGCTTTCCATCACAAGCTCACTCTTGAGACCATGAACCCACTCTTGAGATAATCGCACTAATCTGTTCATGAGGACAAAACCTCACAACCTAATCACCCCTTATCATGGTCCAATTCCCAACACGATTGGATTGGAGATCAAGTTTCTAATACATGAACTTTGGGAGATGTATTCAAACCATCGCATGAGTCTACTTGCCCAGCTCCAGTGATTTTTTCTTTACTTCAAAACATTACAGGTCAGACATTTATTGTATGTAGAATAAATAAAATAAAATTAATTTTGAAAATATTCCCAGAATACATGCAGCATGGATACTGATTAAAACTGAGAATCCTTTACAAGACAATAAAGTAACATCCACTGCCAATTACCTTGAGCTAAACTGTACAGCAATTCCAGAAACATGAGCAGTAATGTTGGATAAGAAAATAAACTAAAGAATTCAAAATGTGTGCTAAGACTAAAGGAGTCATTTGTCACTGACCACCTGGCTTTTTGAGAGAACATCTAATTCATTTTGCATTCCCAGAGCCTACCCTTGAGTCTGGTATTTAATGATTGAATAATGTTTGCTGGATTAAATTAAATGCGCATGGAAACTCTGGGGGAAATTCTCCGGAATCCTTCAGGGGTAGCAATGTGTGGCAAAGAGGTAAAATAAAGCAATTCTCTAGAATTAAATTTAACTTATTTTGTAAGGAAAATGTTATGTTGCCTATATTTTGTTTTCCCTTTGGGAAAACAATGAGAAAAGAATGATTAAATTCAGTCGATATCCTGTGCATTTAGGTGACATTAACTTGGGGCTTAGAGAAGGGAAATAAATTGGGTGGTGTAATAGGAATTTTAGCAGTTTTGCCTTGAAGAAAAGGAAGAGCTGACTCAAATATTCCTGGTCCTGTAGAGGGAAGTTAGAAGGATCATCAGAGCTAGGCAAGAGGGAAAAGTGGATCCCAGGCAGCACCCACCCAGGCAATGCCATGCTGTCATACGGAATTTATCCTGGGCAGAGTTAAGGACATGGTGGTCAAGATGGGCCCAAGAGACTGGAAAGACTCTGGCATAAACAAGGTCTCCCCTCATATCATACATCATTGAAAGTTCAGGCAGTGTTTCTCTTAATAAGACCATCCAAACCACGCAGAGTCCCTCATACGATGAAATTTAGAACTGCCATTCAAAAGTAGTAACAACAATAGCAATTATAACATCGGCTCTGATCAACTACCCAGTATGCGACTGTCTTAGTTTTTCAGAATGCAAATGCAGGATGCACCACTTTTAACAAAGGCTCATGGCCTAGAGGGATACAGAGAAAAATACCTAACGGACACAGTAGTAAGTGTCATTGCTGACTTCCTGAACAAAGGACCTCCCTGCTCAGTTATCTTTGTTTTTTTCAATGAGAATCAGAATTCTAAGCAGTGAGAAGATGTAGCTCTGATGGAGATGGAGCCCAAAAAGTTGAGGGTTTTTCTCTTTTCCAGGAGACTACAGCCTGTGTGAGTCTGAGTTGTAGAGAGAAAAAAAATCTACTGGAGGGTGGGGGATTTAGCTCAGTTTTTCCGCTGCCTGCTTCACAAGCACAAGGTCCTGAGTTTGATCCCTGGTGCCAAAAAAAAAAAAAAAAAAAAAAAAAAAAAAATCTACTAAAGAGATACGGGAGGACAAGGATATGCCACTTATTTTTCTCTGTATCCTAACTTGCAGCAAATATTTAAACCTAGGATTACCGAGCTTCATTAGGCAAGTACAAATAGGTTGTACTGCAGAACGTCAAACCTGCCAGAGGCAGGAGAAACACAAGTTTTTATTTTTACACTACCAAAAAACATTACAACTCCTGACTTAAGGGATGGTGCTCAGTCAAAACAGAAATTGGTAAACAGAAACCCGCTACTGGAGTTCCCCTTTATCTGCACAGGGTGCACCCCAAGTGCCCCATACACACCTGATACTTCCAGCAGTACGCAACCCAATATATGTGCTTTTCCAATACATATATTCCAATACACATATATTTATAATGAAGTTTAACTTATAAATTAGGCACTGTATGAGATTAGTAATAACAAATAATAAAATAGAAAAAATGCTATAATAAAAAATTATATATATATAATTTCCCTCGAAATATCACTATACTGTAAACTCAGTATAGAACTTTTTCTCTGCTTATTAAGAACATCCCCCTTTTCACAAGTGTGAGGTACTTTATAGCTTCTCCTTAGCGTATGTGAATTTCCGTCATGCCACTCTTGCACTTTGGGTCACTAAGTTAAATGAACCCCAGCAGCAACGGGAAGCCATGACAGTCACCATGGTAACTGAGAGCAAACGAATGCTCTAGGAGCTTACTGCATGGACACAATGGACAAAGGTAATTCACACCCCAGGAGAAATGAAATGGGACTGCATGAGATTTTTATGGTGCTGCTCTGAAGAGAAAGTGCTAATAAATCAGACACCTGAGCTTAAATGTCACATGGTTTCCCTTCTATGGAAAACCCAAAATATAAATAAAGAACACAACTAAAAGACAGGTGATAAGAAATAGGGAGATAGATGTTTCACAAACGGGAAGGAATCGAAATGGAGAGGGGAGAGAGGGGAGGGGAAGAGAACATAAAAAGAATTAAGACCCATTATGTACATGTACTAACGTGAGGAATGTAGTCATTGTGCACTGGAAACATGTGCCAGTGAAAACATAAATAAAAACAGAAAGAACAAACCTTATGAGCTCTTGGTTTCTGGAGTCTTCCCTTTAACAGTTTTGAGCTGAAGTTGACCGTGGGTGACTAAAACTGCAGATAAATGGGGACAACTATCTTGTTATTTGTCCTCATACTCAGAGAAGAAATATTGGCATCTTGAATGAGGGCCTTGCGAAGCACTGATTTCTTGTAGAATAATAACCTAGGTACCAGCCAGAAATGCAGAAACAGTCAGACATTTTGTCCACTGTTTCTTCTGAGGCAGATTCACCTAGGTGGGATGGCTTTGAAGGGCAAATCTTAACCCTACCTGGCAATGCGAGGTAGTCAGATGGCCCTATGTCTTAATATTTTTAAAGATGATCAAGGTTTCAAGTACTACATCTTAGAATATGCATGAACTATTGTTCTGTTAAGAGGGGCTTAGGAAATAGGCCATTTTTCTCTTGTCCCTGGTGAAAGGAGAGATAGGAAGATATCCAGTTCCTGAAACTGGGAACCTCACACATCTGATAGCAAAACATGCAGAAATTTTACCTGGGGCAGATTCCAGCTGCCTACTTAGACAGTTTGTATGCCAAAGCCATACAAGGCACCCAGGTGAGGAAAACAGGAATGTGCGGAGCCCGGAGGACCCCTGCTCGTTGGCCTAAAGCACACTAGCGCAAACCAAGACCACCCACCAGGACCACCTCTGTACCTATCCCTCCTAGATTGCACCGCAGCTCGGGCTAGTCAAAGCATGAAAAGATGAACTCAAGGGAAAATGCATTAACATGTGTCCTGAAAAGTAAAGACAAGCTTGCTTCAGAGAAAGCTTATTTGTACAAATATCAGAAAACTCAGCTGCCTGGAAGTGGGCCCCACTGTCTCCCTGGTCAGCCTCCCTCCTTGACCTTCTGCAGAAGGTGGTATAAGGACTGACACTCTGTGCTCTTCCTCCTGTTCAGACGGAAGACCAGTCAAACAGCTCAGCATCTCAACTTACCCGGCCTTGCAGCACACAGCTGCTATAAGCAATTCAAGAAGGACTCCTTCCTCTTAGCTTCTCCCTTCCTGCTAAGAGGAGGAGAAAATTCTATTAACAGAATGTATTTAGCCTGAGTGCAACATGACAGTAGCTAGGTCCTCCTCTTTAAAAACCAGTACTCATAGCATGGCATGGTGGCACACACCTGTAATGCCAGATACCCAAGAGGCTGAGGTAAGAGAATTGTAAGTTTGAAGCCAGCTTGTGCAGACCCAGTATCAAGTGGAAGAAAGGGGGGCGGAGAGGGGAAGAGAGAGAGAGGGGGAAACGCAAGAGAAGGCAGGGCTGGGGGTATAACTCAGTGGCAGAACAGGCACAGTACTGGATTCAGTATCCAGTACCATCAAAGAAAAATAAAAGCAAATACTCATAGAAATATAATACATAAGTCAATAAGCCCCCTGAAAATGTTTCTTAGTTGTGTCCGTCCCTGGAAGGAAAAAAATGGGTCAATAGGAGTAAAGTGGGTCCCCAGAGCGGGAAAACAGGTCTGAAAGAGAAGCAACGGTTCTCAGTTCAAAACAAAAACAAACCTTTAGCATAAAGGGAATCTGGGGACTTCAGAACTCTGCAGACTTAGATTGAGTTCTTCCACGTGCTCTAATTTGCTGTGTAATCTGTAAGGCATCTAACTTCTCCTTGCCTCTGTTTCTGCGTCTGTGAAAGGTGAATAGCAACACGAAATGATACTTCTGACTATAGGACACAGAATGCATTTCAAGCTAGCAAGATAACCCATTAGAAGACTACTGCAGAGGCCCCGTTAAGAGAGGAGACGGCATGAACTAGGGTGCTGGTAGACCCAGTGGAGAGAAGTGAATATGGTTGAAGAGTGGATCTTTAAGAATCTCCCGTATGTATGCAGAGGGACTAGATGATCACCTGCCTGGCATGTAATGAAATGTCCTCATAAGTCCTTTCTATCCTGAATTGGCGGGGCCATTGTGGTACAGTCAATAATGTATCCATTCCCAAAGATCTCCACGTTCCAATCCAATCCACAGAACCTGTTAACTTATTGACCTACATAGTAATAGGGACTTTGCCCACGTGATTAAGAGAGGGGCAATTATCCTGGATCACCTGGGTAGGCCTAGTGAAATTATAAAAGTACTTGTGAAAGGGAAAGCCATGTGCAGACAAGCACAGAGAGATTAGAAGATGCTGCATAAGTAACTTTGAACAGGAACAGAGACCAGGAGAGCTTCTAGAAGCTGGAAGAGGCAAGGCACAGCTTCTCCCCTGGAGCCTCCACTAACCTGCTGACATGTTCATTTTAGTCCTATGCCATTCATTACAAAGTTTGAAGCCAGCGATTGTAGGAGAATAATTTGTGTTGTTTTAAGCTACTAAATTTGTGGTAATTGGTCACAGAGCTCCAGAAAATTAATACAAGTTGGATTCAGTGTTTTCTATCTCTAGCCTAAACCTCTATTCAGGAAATACTTTCTTGATATATTTGCCTTAATGTAGCAAAGCATCTCACACACAAGGTGTCCAAAACAAATTTATAGTTCCCATCTGCCATTACTCCCTCTCCCCACACAACACACCTGGTCCTTTTACTGCGACCTCAAGTTCAGGAACTAATAATACTTTTGCATAATCCAGAAGCCCAGGCATCCTCCTAGGCTCTTCCTTTTCTCCTCCCACCCCTGGTACTAAGCCCACTGCCAAGTCCTTTTTATTGTGTCAGTTAGATTCATCCATCTTGATGCACCTTCCCCACTGGGTCTACCAACAACTTAATTCAAGCAGTCTTCCCTCTTAACAGAGCCTCTGTAGTAGTTGTCTAATTGGCCATCCTGCATATAGTCCTGTCAGCTTTAAATACATTCTCTACGCTAGAGTCAGATCATTTCAAAGTGCAAATCTGATCATGCTACTCTGCTTAAAACTGTATGCTCTGCTTTGCTCCTGGTATTAAGAACATGAAAGAGAACCAAGACCTGTCATGTAAAGGTACAAGATCCCAATGATGAATGTAACTGTACTGTATACCTAAAATGTGCCAATAAACTCAGTGAGAGGAAAAAAAAAAAAGAACATGATTCTTACCATGGCCTAAAGGTTCTGCATTATCTGTTTGCTTATGCAATTCTCCAAAAGAATCAAAAACTGTGAAGTCCTTCTGTCTCTGTGCCCCAACCAAGGCAACTTCCTTTGTATTTTTTCAAATACAACATGCTCTTTCATTCCCCTGGGCCTTTGCAAAGGTTCTGTTCTCTGAACTGAAAATGTTTCCTGTCACTCCTAACTACCAACCTATAAATCTTCTCAAAGACAGAAAACATATCTACCTGCTTTCATTACCATTTACCCATACTGTGATAGCATAGTACCTGACCCTTCTAAAGGATATAAATAGGGCTGGGGATTTAGCTCAGAGGTTCTGCTGCCTGCCTCACAAGTGCAGGTTCCCCAGTACCAAAAACAAACAAACAAAATATATACACACAAATTATGTATAATTATAAAATACACAGTATAATTCTATAATATATTCTATAATATAATATTCTATGATACATGATAGAATTATAATTATATAGCTTATGTAGTACACTATAGAATCATAAAATAAATTACACATATATGCTATGTACAGTATATTATATATAAATATGTTATATATAATACATATACATTGGTTGAACAAGTGAATGAAAGTCTCCTCATTAAAGCATAATATAGACTTAGCTTGTCAGTCAGCTTTCCCTTTTTATTTTAAAGAAAATACCCAAGATAATGAATTTAAGTAGAAGAAAGGAAAATAGTTTTACTTTGGCTCATGGTTTCAGAGGGTTTAGTTCATGGTTGGTTGGCCTTTGCATTTGCGGCTATGTCCAGGCAGCACAGCATGGCAGGGAGAATGTGGTGAAGGAAGCTGCTCATCTTACAGAGCCCAAGAAGTAAAAGACACAAAGAGCAAGAGGCCAGGGTCCCACTGTTCCCCTAAGGTGCACCCTCAATGCCCTAAGACCTCCTGCTAGACCACATGTTTCACCACCTCCCAACAGAGCCATAAGGCTACGGACTAACCCTTAAACACAGGGACCCTTGGGAAACATTCCAGATCCAAACTGTAGCAAGCACAAAGAAGGGAATTCCAAGCTTTGAGGAGTGCCTGGTTTGCTTTAGCTATGCCAGTAAATTTGATTCTAATCTCTTGATGAAGAACTACACGCATCATGACAACATTTAATGATCTGAAGCAAGTTTCTTTTATTATGTGTGGCAGACAGGATGTGAAATGACATGAAGCCCAGTGACCCTCCTCCTTGTCCAGTTCCCTTCTCCCGAGTGTGGTGGGACTCTGGATATGGTGAGATATCATTGCCTGGATTATATTATTTTGCATGGCACAGGGATCTTGTAGATGCCATCTAGATTGTGAATGAGTTGATCTTAACCCAGGAGGGGCTGACCTAGTAAGGTAGGCCCTTAAAATCTGTTTTCTCTGGCTGACTTTGGAGGAAGAAAGCTTTGAGCAGCTGGCTAGGAAGGTTGTGTGGAAGAGCGGAAGCTAGCAAGAAGGTGTGGCCCTAAGCCATATAATCACCAGGAATGAAATTTGGCAAGCCACCTGAGTGGCCTTGGAAGAACTCCCGGATGAGAACTTTGGCCTCTGCTGACACCTTAATCACAGCCCTGTGAGGAGTGAGCAGAGAACCCAGTCATGCTGTGTCCCGACTCCTCACCCATAATGACTGTGAGGTTATAATATGTATTGTGTCCGCTGCAAAGTTTGAGGTAATTTGTTACACAGTGAAACAGGACCAATATTGTCAAACTGCACAGTGTTAATTTTTTTTTTTTTGACAAAAAACAACAAGTGTGCTGGACTAGAACTTTCCATGAGAAGACAGTTTTTAATTATCTGTGTATACAAGGCATTGAAGAACTTTATATTTTTTTAGCAGCATTGACTTTTCTCACTCTGAAAACTCAAAAATAGCTAAACAGATTTTCTTTAGAACTTTCCAAAAATAAAGAATTTCTTAGGGCTGAAATCAAGCCTGGGAAATGTTAATCTAGAAAGGGAAAGAAGCTTAAGTAGTGTAAATAGCTCGAAATAGGATACATGGGTCGACCTTTGGGATTCTGTGGAGAAAATTGTTCATTGTTTAGGATAGCAGAATTTTCTGGTTACTATAGTTGCATGCAGGGAACCAAAAGAGGCCCTGTGCTTAGTGATGTCCTCCCCACTCCAGAGAGCAGTCAGAGGGCCAGATATCATCCTTGCTAAATTCAGTTCCAAAATATAATCGTGTGCCCAGAAGGGATTTTGTAAGGGTGCATGGTCTCTCCTTATGGCTTTAGACAGAGTTGTGATTTAATCACAATACAAGAATACACATTTTGCATTTGTCAGATTCTTCAGAAAATAAGCTTGATCTCATTTTAAAGCTTTTTTTTTTTTTTTTTTTTTTCATCTCCATGATTCTGCCTCAAGATTCCTGAGCTTTATGTACCGGTCTGTTCATGTCATTCCTGGAGGCTGAATCTGAAAATCATTAAGTGCGTAATCAGTGCACAACAGATGTGAAATCCCCTTCATTGAGGATTTAATCAAAGTCAGGTCCTGCTGCAGATATTGTTGTAAAGATTTTGAGCGTGGTCTGATTTTCCAAAGTCTTCCATTACCTTCCCAGAGATTTATACTTGATTTATACTTGGAGTAATTAAATACAGGCTCTAATAGGAGATTTCCAGATTCTTGATACTGATCCCAGCATATACAGCCCATCAAGGTTACTTGCACACTCTAGCACTATACTGGATTTTTGTATCCTGCCAGATATCTGCTTGGATGTCCCTCTACCTCTCCAACTCAGTTTACCCAAAAGTAAGTGTACAATTCTTGCCCCCTCAACAGCCCATCTACCAAATTTCTTTGTTTGGTTTCTATTTCAATTACTCCATCCTAAAATATTTACATCATCTTTTATCCTTCCTTCTCATTCATTTTCTTTACCCACAAAGACAAAACCATCCTTACTTTCCAAGGAAATTAACATTTTACTTTTGTTGTAAAACTGTGCTGATAGCACAACTTACAAAGTCACTTGGAAAAGTCCTGTGCACATTTTCTGTTCCATTCTTGGTGGTTCCGTTTCTGATTTAAGTGGCTTATGCAGAACCTGTTGTATGACTTTCTCTTGGTCCCCATTTCTCTTCTCCAATTCATCTTACAAATCTCTGCCAACTTTCTGGAGCTCTTCTCTATGCTTGCTTCCCATACACTCAAACCTCCACACACTTGCACGGCTTACACAATTAAACCTTAATTTCCTTAGGTTGTTTTCTCAAGTCCTCGCCAATCTGGATTTGGCTTGGGGTTGACTTGAAGAACTCGAGTTGCTGCTCTGACTCTAAATGTGGGTGAATCACACTATGACTCGAGCCTCAGGTCTCTCTGTGATAAAATTAGAGCAATCGCTACACCCTAACAAAAATACTGTGGGTCCAAAAATTATGCATAAACATGATTTCATATAAAATGCACTTTACACTCTTGTTGATTTTTCTCCACTTTCCTCTACTTCATTTCACAAATCCTCTAGTTCAGGATCACTTTCCACTTGTTTCTCAAATGCATTTTAAACATTCTGTCCTCTACACATTTGGCGACCCTCATCCTTCTAAACCGATTTCTCTCTCCTTCCTTTCTTCCTCTTTCAGCTGGATTTTCTCTGTAAAAGTTAAATAAATTCCATCTTCCCGATGAAACTTTTCCCTACAGCCCTGGTCTCTGAACTCAGACCTCAGTCTATTGTGTATCCCTTTGGATTTCTAAGGTCCTGGGGCACTAATTTAGCACTTAGCTTGAAGCAGTGTGCTCCACTTTTTTTTTTGGTACCGGGGTTCGAACTCGGGATCT
This sequence comes from Fukomys damarensis, assembly GCF_012274545.1. Taxonomy (NCBI): domain Eukaryota; kingdom Metazoa; phylum Chordata; class Mammalia; order Rodentia; family Bathyergidae; genus Fukomys; species Fukomys damarensis. The sequence goes on along the minus strand of NW_022900931.1, from coordinate 40,449,338 downwards.
CGCGCTGGCAAGGCAGGGAGCGGCACCACTGAGCTAAATCCCGGGCCCCAGTTCCTCTTGTTTTTAAGTATGCCTTGGCTCCTCGTTGAGTATATGGTCTGTGTGAGCAGGAACCATTCTACACACACGGGATGACAGTGATAGTATCTATCACCTCAGTTACAAAGCATCTAGGCACATCGGGGACGCTCGGTGTCACAAGCTGACATTCGCAATGAATTCGTAATTAGCGTATTGGCAAGTACGCTTCACAGATGTTTTGGGAGGGCACTCACAATTGTGCATCAGTTCTTATCAACATATTCTGAAGAGGTGAGGAATAAACATCATTCACTGCCGTTCTTTTTGTTTTTCTACATTGACAAACGCAAAGGACACTGATTTGATGAGATGAATCAAGAATATGAAATGCAAGAAACTGACATTTAAGTGTAAAATAAATTACTTGTCTTGCCGGGGATTTAGCTCAGTGGTTCCACTGCCTGCCTTGCAAGCACAAAGACCAGAGTTCGATGTCCGGTACCAAAAGAAAAAGAAAAAAAAAGAAAATTACTTCTCTTAACCCTCTCTGCCAATGCCAGTGCCATCCCACAATTCTTTAAGGGAAGTAAATAGTGTCTTATTTGATTGCATTGAACTGATAGGAGTCCTGGGAGATTAGGAGAATCTCTAGTCCTCTTTTTAGCTAAAAACTTTCACTTTAGTACCCGAAAAAAGATGATTTTATTTTATTTCAACTGTCCGTTAGTTTGGTTTATGTTTTTCTGATTTAAGTTATGCAAATGAAATCCAAAGTAAGTTTTAAACAAGGATGAAGGACAGAAAACAGCAAAAAGAAAATAGAAAAATAGATTGAAAAAAATAAAATTAAAACCTGATAAACCTCTAGCCAAACTGATGAGGAAACAAAGACGAAATGCTTAACCCAACAGTGTTCACATTGAGAGAGACATCACTACCACTCCATCAGACATTATGAATAGATTTATGACAATAAATTCAAGAGCTTAGAAAAAAATGAAACATTTAGGAAAAAATTTTGAAAGAAGCAAACTACCTATCACAAGAAAAAACCTGAAGAGCTTGTCTATGAAGAACACTGAATTTGTAATTCAAATCCTTCCCCTAACAAAATGCCCACAGTTGAATTCTGCCCAACATTGATTGAAGAAATAATGTCCACCCTAGACAAACTGTTAACAGAAAATAAAAGAAAAACATGGCCCAGCTTATTTGAATAGGCTAACAGTACTCTAAAACCAAAATCAGAAAAATACACTATAAAATAGAAAGTTACAGGAGTGTTTTTTATAAAATGGATAGTTAGTAATCATTTAATAAATCAACTGTATAAAATATTTTAAAACAAGGTCATGACAAATGGAGTTTAGTCCACAAATGCAAAGTTGCTTTAATTCTTAAAAATTAATTGCTATAATTTCTCATGACAATAAATAAAAAACTTAATAAATAATCAATTCAATGCTTGCAGAAAAAGCATTTGGTAAAATCCAACACCCATGCATGGTAAAAATTCTCAGAAGACTAGAAATAGAAGGGAATTTCCTCAATATGGGATTTTAAAAACCCTTATCTCACTCTCTACATAGAAGTTAATTTGAAATAGGTCATAGATCTAAATTTGTGATTTTTAAGAACTAAAACTATAAAAATTTTCAGAAGAAGAGAAAATGAGAAATCTTGGCAATTTTGCCTTAGGCAAAAATTTCTGAAATAGGATATAGAAAGTATGAACTATAAAAAAAATGATAAAATGTACTTCATCAAAATTTAAAATTTTTTATTTTCATAGACACTGTTTCAAAATGAAGTCACAAGTGGAAAAACTGTGTGCAAAACTTCATATAGTCAAAATACATGTGGCATAGTAAAAAATGAGGTGAATCTTAAATTTCAAAAAATTATTACAGTGTAATCCTCATTTGTGAGTGTCTTTAGTTGCACTGCTGTGGGTACCTCAATGTCCTGAATTGATTGAAAATGTTTTATCTTTCATTTTGACTTTGCAAAAGAGCCAGAGGTTGCACAGTACCAGATCCATTGAAAAAGATGGATGAGAACATACAGTAATATTTTATGAGCCTACCTTTTCAGAGCATAGCATTGGGCACCAACATTCACCATGTTTTTTCATTCGTGCTATTTTTTATCATGCCTCTAATGACACTTACAAAAGAGGACTTCCAACTGCTTCAGAAAGTGGAAAGACCAATGAATGAGTATGTCAGAAGCACAGGGATGTATTTTGAGGAAGATTAATGGCAATGTGTCTTTTATTATAAAAAATATTTTAAATTTGAACATTCACAGCTTGTATCAATCACACCTCATATAAACAAGTCAATAATAATGTGACAAGCCTGAAAGTAATGGGAAGGAAGGGGAAGTGGAGTTACATAAAATTTTCACCAAAGATGACATAGGTATTGCAAATAATTATGTGGAACGATGCTCAGCATCGTCCATTACTGAGAACACACATACTGAAAGTACATTGGATTTCCACTTGAAACTCACTAGCATGGTTCAAACGGAAAGAAATAACAATGCCACCTATCCGCAAAGATGCAGTACAACTAGAACATTCACACATTGCCAGAGATACATGCACTCTGAGAAAGATTTGGGAAGCTCCTTGTAAAGTGAAGGGAAAGTTGCCTAATCATTCCATCCCTAATATGCACCCAGGAGACATGAAAGTTGTGACCATACCGGACGGGTGCACAAGAGGGAAATCAGCCCCCCTCGAGATAGCAAGAAACCTGAAGCAACTAGAACACCCAGGACTGGTGCATGGAAAGTGCAACTGTGCTCTGTATGCAATGGAATGGCACTGACCTCAGCAGCAGGGCAGCCTCCTTGGGTATTGTGCTAACGCAGAAGACATCCACTAGAAGACCCTGCCTATGTGAAATGATAGAAAAGGAAAACTGTAATATCTAGTATATATATATATATTATTATTATTATGTGTAATAACAGAAAATCCACAGAGTTTTTCAAGGGTCAGAAGTTGGAGGAAGAGGGCTGGGGATTTAGCTCAGTGGTTCCACTGCTTGCCTCATGAATGCAAGGTCCCAAGTTCGATGCCCAGTACCAGAAGAAGAAGAAGAAGAAGAAGAAGAAGAAGAAGAAGAAGAAGAAGAAGAAGAAGAAGAAGAAGAATAGCTCGCCTATATTTGTTCTTCATTTGTGTCCACCTTCTCATCCCGACTTTATCCCCTATCTAGTTGTTCTCCCCAGTTACAAGCAACGGTCTTGCAAGCACAGAGATAAAGATAGTCTGAGTTTGTTCTCTCTGGGCCAAGGCTGGTCCAGCCTCAGACTTTTCCTGCTGGACTCAGTGCTCCCTTCCTCCTGCCAGCTTGGTCCTGTCCACGTTCTGAGTCTGTGCCAACCTCTGCGGCCTCACTCCCAGCAGGCTCTGGAGTCGCTTTTGGATGTGACAAAGCATTTGTTCTGACTCAACCGTGAGACTCGGCTTGGGCATCAGTCCTCTCCTTGAGCTTCAGTGCAGCGAGATGCTGCTCTCCTGTGCTCTGTGGGCACCATCCACCTGCTCCTGACCTTGCAGGTGGGGATAAGCACATCTTACTGGCTCACCTGGTGGCAAGGTCACTTCCCCATTTGAGGTGTGGGCCCCAGGAACTCAGCAGTTGCCTGTTCCATTTGTGTAGTGCTGGCTGCACAGCCCTGACCTTTGGCATAAATCTCTCTGCCTCTGCTCTTGTCTTTCTACAAGCCACTGCAAGCCAGAGTGGTGTTTTTTTCTTGGTATTCTTTTTTTTTTTTTTAAATACAAGATGTGATTGAAAAATGTGATGAATGTTTACACTTTTAAATTTTATGATGGTGAAGACCAATTGTCATTTATCGACCTCAAAAAACTCCCCCTCACTTGCAATACCTGTATCCCATGGTTCTTGCCAGTCTCTGAAACAGCTCTGAGACCCCTGTGTGAGGGTCTTTAGGTGCACTGCTATGGCTGCCTCGTGTCCTGAATCCGTTCAAAATGTTTTTCTCTCATGGACATTTTGACTTGGCCACGTGGATCCAGACCCAGTAAACGAGGTAGGTGACGATATCCCGTGATGTTTTTAAGCTGCCTTTCTGTTAAGTGGCACCCAGCAGCAGAATTTTTTTATCATACCTCGTTATGACTCTCACAAAAGAGGGCTTCCAGACCTGCTTCAGAAAGTGATGAGAACGATGTGATAAGCACGTTGGAAGTGAGTAGGAGGATTTTGAGAGGGGTTAATGTTAATGAGTCTTTTACTATAATGAGCTTTTAAAATGTAAACACTTATGTGTATTTCAATCAGCTCTTGTATTACAATTATTAACATGCGTCAATTGTTACAAATTAACAGGTTTCATTGTGACATTGCCATACAGACACATATCATACTATGATCACGTCCATTCTCTTTTACCCCTCTTCTTCCCTTTTCCTCCCTGATCTTTTAAAGATGCAAATCATTTTTCCTTTAGTTTTTACCTCTTTTAGAGTAAGAGGTTGGTGTTCCATTTCCCTAAAATGATGACCAATGACTTTATTTTTGTTTTGGCTGATGGTTTTATGGTTCTTTACCCATTTTTATTTTTGCCTGTATCATTATGAACTCATGGACTTTTAAAACATATTGAAAATCAGTCAGCCAGTTGCAGGTACTGTTTTCTTTGGTGCTAAATAGCTCCATCTTGTACCACCAGAAGCTCTTGTAAAGTAGCCCCTGGGGGATGCCTTTGACGCAGCCCTCTTACCTTTGATAGTCTTTGCTGACTGGAGGGATTTATCAGACTCCCTTGCTTATTTCCTTCCCCACACTTGGAACCAGCCCCTTCTCCACGGATCCCCCGTCCCCTTCAGTATAAATGTGACTCAAAGACCACAATCTGGCCTCTATGGACATTTCTTTCCACTGATTTGATACTGCTCCTGGGACTTTAGAAAGAACAAAAATATAGAATGTGTGTTAGTTTTGGCTTCCAGTATGACTACATTTCAGAATAACAAAAAGAAATCCCCAGTTTATGAGTATTTTTTTCTTTAGAAAATAATTATAGTTATTCCATGTAGAAGAATTAACAAAATTAGAAAATTCCCATTTCCAACCGCTAATGAAATAATGCATTCAGGCAGTGAGCATCAGCAGATGCTAAAACTGTTAAGAAAAGGAATGCCCAGGAAATTTAATTTATTGCAGGAGGACCAGGCTGCCCTGTATGATCTCAGCCATCAATTTCAGCTTGTCTCAAAATGAGACTCCAGACATTAGGTGCTGAGTGATTTAATGCCCAGAGCCACACACATCACCTGTATAAAATGCTGTTGACAAAAAGAAAATTAAGCTTAAATTTAATCAACATTGAGGCCTTTTGGTTTACAAGGTAGTAGGAGACAAAAAGTAAACGAATGGAGAATTTGGAACACTTTATAGGACTAACCTAGTTTCTCCAATAAGTCAAAGAACAGAAAACAAACAAACAAAAGAGGAGAGAGGAGAGGTCTATTCTGAATTAAGATTAAAAAGCATCACCATCAAATGCCATAATTGGATCTCATTTGCATCCTAATTTAAGTAAATCAATTGTAAAAGTCTTTTCTTGGGGATAAATGTTTAAATAGACTTGGAATTAAGAGTTATTAATGAGCAAATGGGCTGCTTCCAAATTTTAGCTCTTACAAACTGTGCTGTTATAAACATAGGTGCACGTATATCTCTGTGATATGATTCTTTAAATTCTTTTGGAAAGATTCCCAGCAGAGGGATGGCTGGGTCAAATGGAACAGCCCATTTGCCCATCAGTTGGAAAATGGATAAAGAAGATGTGTTTTTTCTATAAAATGGAATACAGAATGAGAAATTAGATGCATTCATAGGAAAATGGATGCATACTGAGGATATACTCCTAAGTGAAATAAATAAATCACATGCGTAAACACTGAACAGTTTCTCTGGTGTGAAAAACTATAATAGTATATAATATCCTAATGAGATAAATGACAATGTGAAATAGGAAGAAAAGGGCTAAAGGTGTAGGGAAAGTGGGAAGGGTAGGAGCAAGGTAATAAGGGAAAAGAAAAAAATATGAGAAAATGAAAAAATGGATAAAGTGTTTGTAAATGGGGAGGGTAGGAGGGGGTGCAAGGAGGGCAGGGACAAGGGGAAAAAATGAGAACCAAGACCTGTCATGTAAAGGTACAAGATCCCAATGATGAATGTAGCTGTACTGTATACTAAAATGTACCAACAAACTAAAAAAAAAGAGTTATTAATGAAATCTTTGTTAATGTAAACATGATAATAGAATTGTTATGTAACAAAATGAAACATTAAAAAGAAAATTGTATTTAAATATTAAAGGTTAAGATCACATGAAAATAAAGATTTGTTTTAAAATAAGCAGTGACAAAACAAAACACCAAAAAAAATAAAAACCTAAACGGGCTGGGGATTTAGCTCAGCGGTTCGGTGTCCTGCCTCGCGAGTGCAAGGACCTGAGTTCGATCCCTGGTACCAAAATAAAAAAAACAAAAAATAAAATAAGCAGTGAAAAGAAAGAAGAAAAAAAAAAACAAGAAAGAAAAGGAAGGACAAAGAGATAAGTAAGGAAAAGAAAAGCAGGGAAGGAAAGAAGGAAAAGGGAAAGAGGAAGGGCAGAAGAGGAAAAAGAAAGGAAGAAAGTAGGGAGACAAAAATCCTAAGGGGGAGAGGGAGAGGGAGGGCACGAGGGAGAGACAGAGTCAGAAACGGACTGAAGAATGAATCCAGAGCCTCTGCACTGAACCACATTCTCAGTCTGTTTTTTAATGTTTCATTTTGAGACAGGATCTCATTAAGTCACTACAGTGCCGGGGTTGGGCTTGACCTTGCTATCCTCCTGCCTCAGCCTTCTAGTTGATTGACTTTTAAATCCAGGAACAAGTTATCAGGAAGGATCATCATTATCCTTCTCTCTGCGCATTTCACATTTTATCTTTAAAAGCTTTGACAACCCCCAGTACAGGAGATAATACCCCTTTCTTTGTCTGGACACATGATTATTGTATGGGTATGACAGTGCAGAGGATACAGGAGAGAAAATCAAGTGGGCTCATGCCGCTGAATGATAATCACCACTGACACCAAGCTTCCTTCCCCAGCAGTGGGTGTTGTTTTATGCGATCAGCGTCCAGACCTCGTGGCTCATTCGCATTGTTTTAAACGGTACTGCTGTCATTCTAGAGAAGCAGAACATCCTCTCACGTCACTTGGAAACTGTATCTCTCTTACTCTATGCATTGCTTGATTTGAGGGTCTTGACCGCTACAGTACAAACTTACATTTCTATGCTTGCTACACTCGCATGTGAGAATTTGCACAATAGGTGCTACCATGAACAGGGAAAGGAGAAGGAACTGCTACTGAGACTTGTAGTTCTCAGGTCCTGCTCTGCATCCTGAAAGACCCAGACTCCCTGTGCTCAGGGCCCAGAGCTGCATTCCCGCAACACCATGTGCTACTCTAGTCTGAAAGTTCAAGCGAGGAGCCGGTTGGAGAGTCCTGGTTTTTCCTGGCTGCAGACCTTTGCAGGAGACATAATATAAAACAAGTCTTGCAATAAAAAAACTTTTAAAAATAGAGGTTATTCTTTGGTGGAAAAATACAAAGAATATGTAACAAAATATTGAACTTATTCATTAAAAGATTTTGATCCTCTTCGTGTTTTAAGAAGTTAGCTTCAGAAAGTTAGGAAGAACCCAAAGTAATCGAAACAAGATATCTCTTGGCATGGGCAGAGTGTGGGAGGGCTCTTAACTGCGTTTGGTCTAGGTGAAGGTGTCTCCTTTATGTTCTTGTATTTCCTCTCTTTGTTTTCTGTTCCCTTGATCACTTTAGGCCTTTATCTCTGGGGTACCATTCTCAAAACTGTCCAATATAAGAGAGCGTTCCCTCCCTTTCCATTTTTCTTGGATCTTTCTGAGCTAGACTGCTAGAGGTCAAGATTTTATGAAACAGCACGTTCAGGGAATTCTGTTTTGTTTTTTATGTAGGAATGAAGCAGAGAGGACATACACCAAAGAGAGGTGTCAATGGATTAAGAGATATAAGAGGCCAGCATTCCAATGTTTGAAGGAAATTGGCATAGGAAAAGAGTTGGAAAACACGAGGAGATTCAGAGAAAACCAGGAAGGGGAAATTGACTAAGCATCTGTTCCGTGTCCTCCCTTACTGACATCATTTCATTTCATCCTCCTAATTAAGGCAATGGCTATTTTATCCATATTGCACAGGAAAGAAAATAGGAACTCAGAAAGGTTAGGTAAATTGTTAAACGTTGCACTGCAGGTATAAGTTGTGGGCGAGATCCAACACCAGCTCTGTCTAGCCCTGAAGATCATGATCTGTCTAAAATCACACTGGCTCTGAAGAAGAATGGATGAAGAAATGGATTTGGGATAAATAATAGATTCTAGAATATCAATTTTTGTGAAGTCATAAAAATAGTAGTTTTTCAAAGATAGGTTAACTCCAACCATTTCCACGTGAAAGTAACAGAACACAGAGTGGTCTAAATGGGACAAGTGGAAACTCAGTTGAGATTTGAATCAGATTTGCTCAGGTATTCGGGGAGTGGAATTCTATCAAAAAGTTTCACTTTCGGAATGGTTGTGATTTAGAAAAAAGAGGAATTGTAGGAGGCAAGGCATTGTACACAGGTTGCCTCCTGGGGGATATTGTACTGGAAAAGAATTGATAAGTCTCCAAACCTTGGCAAGTGTTTCTGATTTTAGCTGAAATGTCCTCCATCAGCCTCCTTATCTGCCTGAAGAACTCCTATTGATCCTTAAAAACCCCATCTTAGACATCACCTGCTCCAGGCTTCAGAGGTCCTCAACTAATTCTTGGTATCTTTTGGTTCAGGGAAGGGAGGAATTGACCATGGCCATTTTTAGAAGAAGGTGACTTTAATTGGAACTTATAAATCATTTTAAATAATGCATTAAAATATATTCTTAAAACTTCTCTTGTTCTTCAGTTTGGCCACTTAACTAATGAGAAGAATTTCCACTTAAGGTGTAAGCAGGATTATGTGAAAAGATAATTACCAATGAAACAACTAGCACATCATCTAGTCTATAAAAATGTTCAAAACTGAAGGCTGAAATAAGATTAGGAAACGACCCGTGTGTCTCTGTTTTCCTTTTGTTCCCAGATGCCCCTTACACAATGAATGTTTGAGAACTGACAATAAACTCAAACTAGCCATTTTCAATTTTTCCTTTCTTTGACTTTGCAATCTTACTATTTTGATCTGTAGGGAGAAGAACTTCAGAAAACAAGTTTCCTTTAGAACGTTAACTCTCATGAAACCAGGGCTCAAACTGTTTTCCAGAACATAAAATTACCTTCAGGACTAATAAAAGGTGAACTAACGTCTGTCAGCTGCCACTCAACATAGCAAGTAATACCGTGCCGAGACAGGGACAGGATTATACATTCAGCATCGTTGGTTTTCCACTTAGAGGTGAGGTCCTTAGTAACCACTAAACCTCTGATGGTATTGGGAAAATGGCTGTTGTTTAATTTTTAGAGTTATAGCTTAGTGAGGCCCTTGGCAGGGAGCACGTTCACACCTGTATATAGGGTCAGTCAAGTGTGCTACAGTCTTCAGGGGGCTGATACAACATGCTTGTCTTCCAACTCATGCTCTCTCTTTACTTACCCTGGTGAGGCCAAGAAGGGAAAAGGGAACTTTCCATCTGAGCAGTTCTTCAATGTCTCGGAGGCCTGAGGCAGGAGCAGGTGGCTGGGGCCAAGCAGACTCGGAGGTGACGGGCAGGGGAGAGGGAGGACTTGGTCCCATGAGAAGGCTCCCACATGGCCACCAAGTGCCCCACGGTCTGCTCAGCTCGTCCGTCATGCTTTCCCATCATCCTTCACTTTCTCATGCACTTTTAAGCTTCCCTTTACTGAATCAGCAGGATGAGGAAATGGAGGAACAGAGTCAACACGGAGAGAGGTGGGCAAGGAATGTGCAGTGTGAAATCCCCGTCACCGCACACTCTCAGCAGAGCTCACCACACAAATGCACGCCCATGCAAGTAAGGCTGTGGGGGGCAAAGGGGCTGAGTCCACAGCTCAGGCACCAAGGTGCAGAAACCGCACGGTGGAACAGCAAGATTCATCCGAAAGACACAAGGGCGCAAACATCACCCCAGTCACCTTGGCTCCTGGCTCCTCCTCCAAGAAGATCCTGTGGAAAGACTGGGAAGGGCTCGAGGCCACTCCAGCTCATAGGTTAGGACTGAATCTAATCTCCCTGTAATCTCAGTTGGCAGAGCAACTCAGCTGATGTGTGGGCTACACTATGAGATATAACTCTCTCAGTCTTTGTGTTACGTAAAAGCAGAAATCTGGAGATAATTTGTCTCAGTCCTCATGTTTTATTTGCTAAACTGTATATACATATTGAATTTGCTGCTGGACAAAAGGAAGGAAGAAAAGAGGGGGAAAAGGAAGGAGGGAGGGAAGGAGGGAAGGGCTTCATGATCTCTTGAATAATTAAAGAGTTTTGACTTCATATAGCAACTTCCAATGCTAAGATGCTATTTTATAAAGGTTTAAAAGTAACTGGGAGTTTGCTTCTTGACCTTTTGGCGAAGATCAGGTATAAAAATAAGTGGGAGAAAAAATGGTCTATATATTAATGATGAAAATCTTGATTTAAAAAAAAAAGAAATATGTTAGGGGAGAAGAGTTCAAGAGTTCAGGATCACCAAGTTCAAGAAAGAAAACACAGCTTCCTTCTACTGAGTCAGTGGAGACAGCTGATGCCAAAAGAAATCCAAGACCCAATCTCCACAGGGAGTTTTCAATAGTATTGCTTTCAACTAAGACAGTAATGCCACAGCACTGGTCCAAGACGATCGTATTATTTTGAAGGGATAAAATGGCCCTCGCCTGAGTATTTCTTTGTAAAAATCACTTTAGGGGAAAAAAATACAAGTTTATAAGCAATTATTACTAGAGAAAAGCTAGATGGACTTAAAATTTTAGATTCAACTGAAAAGTATGTCTACATTTCTTGAGAGTAAGTCTACATTTCTTGAAATATAAGTCTACATTTCTTGAGAGCCTAAGCATTCCAGTTTTTATTCAGAAATCATCTCTATTAGAGTTGCCCGTGCTAAACTGCCCCATTCATTTTTCCTCCGCTGCACTGTACCCTTCGTCTCAATCTGTCTTCCTAACCCCTTCCTCTTCTCTGTCTGTGCATCTGGGTCCAATCCAACCTTCAAATAAAGTTGTGTTACAGTTACCTCCTTAGAACCTTCTCCAATATTGCCACCACTGAGTTGTTACTTCCTTCTCTGCCCCCCGGTAGCCATAACTGAGTGTACAACACATGCATCTCTGAGCAGAAGGCTCTTAGAGGACTTCTGCTTAAACCTGGATGATGGTCACCACTTTAAGACTTCCTGCTCCCCTAGGGCTGTGCCCCCAACACTGAGAATCTGACTATGTAATGGAAACAGGAATCCTAAAGGAGCTGTATTTTCCATGCTCCTAGACCTATCCTGTTTCTTCTGGCATAACATTAAAAATAACTGTGTGACAAACTGCCAATCCCCTTGTCTAGGGAGTGGATAAATGAGGGGCTCAGCCACTCATCTTTCATCATTTCTACTTTTTGTAAAACCTGTTATTACACATAATCAAAACTGACCTCTTTATAACCCATTGTACTTAACATAACTGTGCTGGGCCTGACTTGTTTCATCAGAACAAGAGTCATACAAGAAGACGTACTTTAGATCAAAGCTCCTAGGGCTGGGAAGGAACTTGAAAATGTATTGTTCCAGATCTTTACATTAATAAAAGAGGAAAGAGTTTAGAATGTACCCAAAGTCCAAAGAGTAGTGGTGACAGCACCAGGACTTAGATTCAGATGTCTTGGACTCCAGATAACCCTACTCTTTGTCTGCCTTTCTCCTTCTCAACTAGATGATTCCTTGGATCAAAGTACCCCTATCCTTGTCTTCTAAGGGAGTCTTGTCTCAATGAGCAAGATCTTGACCTATCTGACGCGGAAACTGCATTTTTTTTTTTTTTTTTTTTTTTCTCCCC
>NW_022900931.1:40416132-40436936 GCF_012274545.1 Fukomys damarensis | reverse complement strand
TTTTTTTTTTTTTTTTTTTTGCTCCACCACAGTCTTGAGAAAGATCCTAAAGGAATCCTGGCAATGGTGATTTAGACCAGAGACTAAACTCCGGTCTGACAGCAACACTCAGCTCTGCAAGAGCCTCTGCAGTGACAAATGAATTAAATGTAATTGTGCAAAGAGCCTGGTGCAAATAGTAAGTCAATAAATCATGCTCTGCCTTCCCTTCCTCAACACCAAAAACCAATGTTGATCATCAGTTGGAAAAACCAGCAGGACACCCAACTTTTTTTATCTAAGAATAGTGATGGCAGTCAAAACCAAGTTTTCTGTTTTTGAATAAGTCTGCATAAATAGCAATGAAAAAGTCTGGAAACGTTAGCACGAAGACTTGCCTGTTTCATGAGGCCACCAAGTCTTTTGCTCATTGCACTGTAAATTGAGAATGGACCGATGTTCTACCACTGACACCAGCGCATACACTGAATGTAGATTTCCCAGTGTTTGAGTTTCCAATAGAGTTTACATTTCTGAACTTACTGTCTGAGGGAGCAGCCGGCAAGCACACAGCATTTGTGAATTTGCTTTATAAAGCAGAGTTTAAAAGATGGGAAATGAGATTTAGAAGCTAAGAGAGTAAAGAGAGGTACAGAGCAAGAAAAGCTTAACTCTATGGCCCCAGACTATTCTGATTTATTAAACTGACAATTTTTTGGTGCTTTATCTTATCTTCTTCCTCATTCTTACTGTCAAGGAAATTGCTGTCATAGATGACCTTAAAAATATCATTGGCGTCATAGAGTACAACCACTAATATGCGGGCTTCTGAGACGCAAAAGAAAGTATCGTTTTTGACAGCTGGAAAGCCATGATGGCTTAGAGTGTCAATTTGGGGCCGGGATGCTTCCCTTGTAAGCCTTGCAGTGATCTTGAGAGCTAAGTATTATTAATCCACTCCCCAGGTGATGCGCGGAGAATTTAGTTGGGTCCACCAGCTCGTATGGATGGCAGAGAATGGAATAATGTGTCAGGCTTGCCACTACGAGGCCTGTGTGGACTTCCTTATAAGAGGCAATGGAAAGACATTTCGATTTTGAGCCAGGAGATTTAGGTTAGGACTCGGCCTTTACTTATAACGTGCATTCATCATGGGGAATTTATACGTAAAATATTACATCTTGGTCCTTTTTACTTCTCCTTCCCCTCCCTTCCCTCCTGTCTCTCCCCCATCTCTGATCCCTTTCTCATCTCCATGTCGATTTTCATTTTTTTATCATTTTTTTTCTTTGAGTTATTTTTACTTTGAGTTTCTCATGTGAGAGAAGTCATGTGATGAGTTATTGAGAAACCATGTGGCATTTAAACACGTGTGTCTGATTTCACTTAATATTATTGCTTCAAGGCGCACGTGTTCCTAAAAGTGATGCACATTTATTCCTATGACAGAGCAGTCTCTATTGTCTATCTATGTCACATTTTCTTTATCTATTCCAAGATTTAGCTATTCCAAGTTGCGCTGCTACAAACACGGATACCTGTGTATCACTATAATATGAGGTCTTCAATTCTTCTGGAATTGGCCCATCTTTTGGTAGGATGCTGGCAGAAGTATAGCTAGGTCAAAGAGAACTTTTAGTTTTAGTTTTTGAGGCATCCCACACTGATTTTCTTAGCGTTGTACTAGTTTACAATCCCACCAACAACGTAGAAGGTTTGCTTTCCCCACCACCTCACCAGCCTCTGTTATTATTTTAAGTTTTTTTTCCCAATTTTAGTGATATGTCCATCTGAATTTTATGAGTCTTTTTAAAATTAATTTATTGGTATATTTTAGGTATACAATATAATAAGAATCATCATTGGAAATTTGTACATCATAGTCTTATTTTTTCCCCATTCCCCTGCCCTCCCTTCAACCCCTCTATCCCCTCCCTATTTATAAAGACTTTGTTTCCATTTTTTCATTTTATTGTATTAATTCCATTCCCTTCTTTCCTTTCCCCAATCCCTCCCACTTCCCTTCCCCTTTGGACATTTTCTTCCTGTTTCACAATATTTATTATGCCTTTCTATCCTTATTTACAGTTTCAGTTTCTCATACCAGAAAAACTATTCAGTACTTAAACACATGTGTCCTATTCATTTCACTTAAGAGTGTAGCCTCAATGTGCATCATCCATTTAGCTATAAAGGTCTCTAATTCCTCGTTCTTTATGGCTGAGTAATACTCCATTTAAATTTTTTTTTAAATCCACATTTTCCTTGCCAGTCTCCAGTTGATGGGCAATCAGGCTATTTCCAAGTTTTATCTATTACAAACTGTGCTGTTGTGAACATGGGTGCACATATATCGCTGTGGTATGATTCTTTTAATTCTTTTGGGAAGATACCCAGTAAGGAAACAGCTGGATCACATGGGACCTCTAATCCTAGTTCTTTGAGGTGTCTCCATACTGATTTCTACAGTGGTTGCACCAGTCTGCACTTTCACCAACAATGGAGAGGGTTCCTTTCTCCCCACAGCCACTCCAGCATTTGTTATTGGTTGATATCATGGTAGTGGCTATTCTTTCTGGAGTGAGGTGGAATCTCAGTGTTGCTTTCATTTGCATTGCTGGAATAACCAGTGATGTTGAACCTTTTTTCATATGTTTATTTGCTATTTCTACTACTTTGAGAAATGTCTGTTCATTGGTTTTTGATGCTTCCCATTTTTTTGCTTGTAAATTTTGAAGTTTAAATTTATGATTTTCTGTGCCTAAATATCTTCCTCTACAAAGTGAGAATGCTAGAACCTACCTGCAAGGGTGTTGTGAGTATTGAGGGAGCTCCTGTGATCTGTGGAGGAGATTTTTAAGCTGCCAAAAGCAATGGAAATGTGGTGTCCAGGCATCGGTGACGCACTCTTCACACTGCTGCAGTGAGCCACAGCCTCCCACCCACCTCTCAGGATTGCCATGAGCAGCTGAGGCCATCAGACGCCACTGCCAACACAAGCAGCAGCCTGAGGGTATGAATTATTCACATTCTTAGGAGCTCCACAAAGCTCAGGCACTAGATAAAACCATTCTTAGAAATTTGGGTTTTCTAAGGCAACCAGGGTAGACTCACCGAGTTTCTGGATCTCAAGACCTTGGTTGAGGAAATGAAGGCTCATGAGGGCCTAAGAGGGCAAAGCTTGTAATAGAATTGTGCTGCATTTGATTTTTGAGGAGCCATAGAAATTATGTGATTTTGCAGATGAAGAAAGTGAGATCTGGGTACCTAGCTAATCAATAGCAGAGTTCAGACAAGACCTTCAGCTTATGGTTCTTCTCCACTGCAGAAACTGCTCCTCCAAATCCCTGCAGAAGCACAGGAACAGCACTGACAACGAAGTTAATGACAAAGTGTTAGGTATCTAAGCCCGTTAATATAGACCTAGAAGGGTTTGAACTTACTATGCCACCTTAGGAAAGTTACTTATTATCTATGCCTCAGTGTCCACATCTACAAGTTGGGAATTATAATAGTTCCAATTGTTCTAATGATTGTGAGAATACTATATAAAAATTTCTTAGAGGACTTCCAGTAATTGCTTAACATTTCTGGTTTATTATAGAATCATCAATTCTCTGCATGCCTCTAAACCAAGTATTCCGGCTCTCTGTGCCTCCCCTCCTTAGGATAATGCTGAGCAGCCAGGGAAATTGCTAGTAGTGACTTAGGCAGATCCCATTAGTGGCCGGTCTGCTTACTGCTAGTGTCCGGGTCTGGAAGGGATCGCGCCATGGCCCAGACGTGATAGGAGTGCGGAGGGGCAGTGCTCGTTCTCCACATCCAAGTCCGAGTCCCAGTTCCTTCATCTGCAGATGGGAATATGAACCCCCAATCTTCTTACTCTCTGATTTAATAAAAAGAAAATTATAGACTGTTCATAGCTATATAAACATAAGACAAACTGCAGAAGTGATGGCAGCTTTCTCCTCGTGTTAAGCCACAGCCTCTCACTTGAGTAGCTTTGCCCTTCTAGTGTGTGCTCAGCACCTGGGGATTCGGTGTCAGGAATAATGAGTTAACAGTCTACCAATTATGTCTCATCTCGTGCCCATACACTTGGGTAATTACTCACCTCTAACAAGGAAAATATGGGCAACTCAGGGGTTCAGAGCTTCCTTCCAGCTGCCTGCAGAGAGATGGTTGGAATGGTAGCTTCCTGTGATCGCCTCTCCTCGAAGCTGTCTTGGGCAAGTGTTCGTCTATATCTGCTGAGGTCTGATGTGTATAAGGACTGGAATTTCAGGGGCAGTGAGGCTGCATCTGGTAGATGTGTTGGCATCTAGCTAAATGCAGTTTCCTTAGGCTCAGTCTGACAAACTCTGCAGCCAGCATTTGCCTGGCGGCCTCCTGAGCCCCTCTGTCAAGCCCACACTTGCTGCCCAATGAAGGTTCCTTGCATCTGTACTGGCTGACAAAGAGGCGAGACAGAAGGGTAGCTGCCCGTGAGGCACACTCATGGCCACGTGTTAGACTTTCCTGCCCTCTGTTCCCCCTCTCTGTGTTCAATCTCCCCCATCACATACCCAGAAATCTCAGAAACTTCCTCCTGGGAATTGCAGGCTGAGGGAGAGAGGAAGGTATGGAGAGTTGTCCAAATTGACCTTGTCCAGTGGTCTCTGCTCCAAATGAGGAACTAAGAACCCCAAAATGGGCAGTTTACTCACACACTCCACATGCATGGCAAATGCCTCTCCTGGCAATCTCTTGCTTCCATTTGAGCTGCTGGGAACTGCAGGTTATAGGGGTAAGGAGACTGCCCAGCTCCAACAGGGTGTCCCTGTTGGAGGATGCCACTGGACTGATCCACTTGCTAATATTTGGTGTGTTAACAGTAACTCTGCACCACTCCTCAGGTGAAATCCACTTTGCCACATGTTTTTTTGCACCAGAATTGCAACAGCATGGCATCACTTCATGGTCCACACCTGAGATGATAGAGGTAAACCTGAGCCCAACACAGTTTATAGCTCTACCCTCTTGTGGCTTTACTCGACTTCACTGCAGTGGCTTCCTGAAATTACTGAAGAAATTAAGCAGAACTCCTAAGTCCTCTAGACTACATGCGTACAGATGCTAAAGGTCACACTTGAGTGGGGAAACATTGTTTGGCTACATGACTAGGAAGGTGCACGGAATATCAGAAGGTTCTTTCACGAAGGCTTCCCTGGTAAACTGAAGCAACCCACAGCTCTGGCCCCAAAGGTCTCACAGTAAAGATGTATGAATTCAGCTAATCTTCCTAAGCTGACCACTACTCCACACATAGAGTCACTCCCACTAACCAGCTATCTGAGTGACCGAATCGCCTTCACTTACTACAGCTACTCCCAAAGACAAGCCCTTCTTCCCATCAGACTCTGCCATTTTCCATAATCTCTTGCAGTTGTTTTTCTTCGGTCATTGAGGCATGACTTGGCTGAACAAGAAAAGCAGTTGTGCTTATGATCGGGTCTTTGCCCAGATTTTAAAAGGAAATTGCAGTCATTATATCTTTTGTCACCAACCATGGGCTTAAGGATTCTCAGTCTTTGTAGACTGTAAAAATGTCTCTACTGGTTTAAAATATTGCAAAGTTTGGGGCATGTGTTTTCATTCTGCAAAAACTCATCAAACACCTAAAATGAGCTGGGCCCTTGGCAGGTCATAGGAATCCAGTGGGCACATGCAATAGTTGGTGACGTGGTCCTTCCCTTTAGACTTGTAGTCTGGTGAAAGAGATGGTCAGGTGGATTGTTCATAGCTTCCACCAGCACAAAGTACGTTGTGATCATATGGAATGGTGGGGAAGGTACTGAAAGACTGCTCGATACACAGCAATAACATGGGCCAAGGCCCAGAGAGAAGGCATTATAAAGACTGAAAGTCATGTTGTACCCTCATTGCCCAACAGATGGACAACAGGTTTTTGTCCATGAATTTGTAGGACGATACGACTTGATTCAAAAGTTTCTTTGCATATAACTTTTTTGCAATGAAATATAAAACTTCCACATTAAGTCATGGATTCTGGTTGTTTGAAGAGAAAGACTCCTTTCCAGAAAAAAAGACCTAGGTATCGAAAGGGAAGACTTATTCCTTTAACTTATGAGTACTTCTGTATGATGCGACCACGGAAAGAAAGTGGAAACCTGAGGACCAAACAGCAGGTACAAAAAAGAAAAGCAAGAGAATGCTGCAAGCTGTGGCAAATACCAATCCATTCACATTCCTGTGCAAATTGCTTTATGTGCAAAGGCTTACAAGTTAATACTGTAAGAATTCATTATTTAAGAGTGGACAATGTAGGGCTGGGGATTTAGCTCAGTGGTTCCGGAGCCCGCCTCACAAGCTCAAGGACCCAAATTTGATCCCTGGTACCAACAAAAAACAAACAAACAGAATGTACAATGTATTTGTGTAATTTATACAATTAAAATCTAAATGTCAGGCCTGTTTGGTCTAATAGATGTGGATACAGTTTATTTTACTTGAAATTTTGTTGTCTATTTTGTTTATTTAGCGTAAATATTATTATATGCCAGAGTTTAAAATCTTTGCAGTCGAAAAAAAGTTTAAGTGACATAGTTATCTGCAAGGTTTCAGTGACTAGAAAAATAGAAAACAAATACTCAATTTAAGCTAAGGAAAATGTTGTGCAATATTTGTTAGAAACTGATTTCGTTTAATAGGAAATGTGTAGCATTTATTCAGTAATGTCATTTTCAGTGGTTTAATCAGTGCACATTACACAGTAAATGTTGATGGAAAGTTATTATTAAATGAGCAGAGTAGAAAATCCATCTTACCTAACTGACACAGATTGGATTATATCATAGCTACCTCGGGTGCAACCAAGAGAGGAAGCTACTACCTGGGAAGAGAGCGGGAAACAAACGAACTAATGTATGAAAGCCTTGGTATTGCAGAACGTGCTAAATAGATTAAGACATAGTGAGTTAACCTTAAATGTGACAAAGATGGTGACTTAACAGAGCTATGAGCAGTTCTGTGTTTTACATCCAGAAGGGGTCACAGGGATGCACTGGCTTTCCAGGGGCCACCTTCCTGCCAGGACATCCCTGTGTCCACGTTGACAGGTGCCACTCTACGGACTTCTACGGATGTTTAGTTAAGAGCTATAACTCAATGTTTATTTTACAATTTCATTTTTTTACACCTTCCAGGTCTCTTAATGCATTTTTTTTGTATAAAATTTTTTTAACTTGGGGCCAGGGATTTAGCTCAGTGGCACCACACCTGCCTTGTAAGCACAAGATCCTGAGTTCAGTCCCTGGTACCAAATAAATAAATAAATAAATAAATAAATAAATAAATAAAAATTTCAATTTGATAGTAGGTTTTAAATTTCCCCTGCTCGATTAATGGATAGTGTGCATATATATATTTTTTTCTATATATGTGGGGTATATTTAAATGTTAATAATGTACTGACATAATTATGAGAATCTCACATTGAAATCTAAAGCGGTACAAAAAAGCACAAATTCAACATCTGCCAATGTGCATCTTTTTCCTGCTGGTTTCAGAAAGATATTTGACAATTTAACTATTTCCTACAGGTTTGCCTCACCCAGGTATTGCCAAGAACGGTGCATTGACGTAAGTATGTGTCTGCTTTTAGTTCTGCTTCAGATCATAACCACGTAATAAATATTAAGTCACAATCTGTTACACTGAAATCCGTCAGCCAAATGTGAAAGTCTGCACTGCAGGCTCTGATCACCATCACATGTCTAACTGCTGTTTCCCTTTTGTTATGTAGGAGAGCTTTACAGTAGAAACACCAGTAGACAACTTTCATACTATTAAACGGTTTTTCTCCCTTCCTGAATGTTTTAATTGCACGGCAGTATTTTGCCCTCTGAAGAAGCTTCTTGGGGACCCTGCAACTTCGTTGCAAGCTTGAGGTTGATGATTGTGATTGTAACCTTCACTGTGTGTGAAGTATAATACAAGTATGATTTACATAGAATGATCAGTTTTTTATACTAGCCACAGCACTGGTCAGTACCTCAGTAGTTTCACAAAATGTTTCCTGTGTTCTAATCTATTTTGAGAAATTTTGCAGGGTTTTTTGTTGTTGTTGTTGCTCTTGTGTCTTATAGATCAAGTTCATAGATTTTAATAAGCAACAGTTTTTAAAGATGCGATAAACTTCCAACTAATATTTATCCATCTCTCGTGGATCCACAAACTGCATCTTTAAACCATAAATAAGTTTCCTTAAGAATCAGACATTCTGGACCTTTCAAGCTTAGTGATGAGGAAGCACAAAAATAAATTTCTGTAAAATACAGTTTTTATTTTGTAAACACTAGTGTATTAAACTTGCTATACATCAAAGCAAGTAATACATATTTTTATTGGAAATGTAGATATGAATTGGATGCTGTGACTAATTGATGTTTTTCACTAAACAAGGCTAATTGGTTACCTCAGTGTTACAGCCAATATATTACAAGGGACCATTTCCCCGAGTCTATTATACTTTACGATGTGAAGTCTGCATTTTTGTGACTCAAAGCTGTTGGTGAGGTGGGATAAGTGAACTTGCTTTCTGTGGTAATAATGATCGTCTTTGCTTCAGAAAAGAAAAGAAAATGGAGAGCAAAGAGGAGAATAAGATTCAGAGATGCTTACTTAACCAACACCATCTGTCCAGCAGCTGGTCAATAACAGGGATCCAGAGAGAGGAGAGCAAGCCTACACCGGTCTTTGACATGAACTCCTCAGACTGTTTTTAAGGAACAGGGATGAAGGTACTCCTTTGTCCCTAACTCTTCCATACTAGGCAGTAATTATAACATTTTACCTTTATTTTCCCCCAGCGCCTGGGATTGAAGCTAGGCCCTTCTCACTTAGCTATGTTCCCAGCCCTTTTTATGTTTTTCATTTTGAGATAGAGTTTTGATGAGTCACTAAGTTGCCCAGGCCAGACTTGAATTTGCCATCCTCCTGCCTCAGCCTCTCACAGTGCTGTGATGATGGTGCGTGTACCACCAGCCCAGTGAAAGCGTTTCTACACCCACTATCCTACCTATCGCAGTGGGAACTCAGTGAGCTGGGATTTCTCACTGCCTTTTTCCAGTGAGAAAACTTTGATTCTGAGCAAGTGAGTGACTCACCATAAGCCTCTGGTGGTCAATGATCCATTACAAACCACTGTATCATTGCATTTGTTCTGTTGCCAGGGAAAACTATGCAAACTTGTGGGTAACAGAGTTCTTGCCAAAAAATTTTCATAAAAAGTAGAAATTTAACAGACCTGACTTTTCTTTCTCATTTTTTCCTCATGCATTAAATATGTTAGTTAACCAATTATTGCAGTAATGGAAAGTTAACCTTTATGTAGAATCTCTTTTAATATTTTATCATTCCAGATCTAGCACTAAAAGATGATTTTATAAATTATTTCACCTGCTACATTTACATTCTCTTTTCCACAAGATGGAAATTAACATCTGGATTACCATTAGCATTTATTGGAATATCAATTATTAATAAGGCATTGTGCTGGGTGCTTTTGTATGGATTATCTTCCTCTGTCCTTAAAATAACCTTACTTATTTCTTCTCGTCCTTTGGGCTAAGATCAAGTGTAAAATAATCTTATGAGGGGGGAATTATCATCCTCATCATGTAGATTAAGAATTTGAGGCCTTACTCTGAGACGTGCACACACTTTCACAGCTGCTGACGAGGAGGGGCCAGAACTCAAGCCAAGAGACCAGTGCCAAACTGCCTGTGCTCTTAAAGTCTGGGGTCTTTCCCCAGAGCCCACCGGGAGCAGTGTTCCATGAAAGATAGAGGGAGTCTATGCAAACCACGTAATTCCAAGGTTATGTGCGCAGTTACAGAGGAGGGAGTCGGCATAGAGCATCACACACTTTCAGTTTCAGCCAAGGTGACAATCTCAGGGCACCTCGCAGAGATTTGGAGTAGCACTGACTGCGCTTCTGAAGAAAAGCTCATCACTGAGAGAGGAGATGCGCTGTGTGATTGGAGCAGTAAGAGTCCTGGGCGAGGCCGGGGATTTAGCTCAGTGGTGCCGCCACCTTCCTAGCAAGTGCAAGGTCCCAAGTTCGATCTCCACTACCCCCAAAAAAAGAGCCCTGGGATGGCCAGCAACTTCCAGGAGCTCACAACTGGCCAGCTGCCAGTAAGACCCTGTTCTGCTGCAATTCAGGACTGAAAAACGTCATCACAGAAAACAAGTCGAGTGGCCAGTATAGAGACTGAATGCTCAAATCTGGCTTCATTCATATGCACCATTAATTCTCAAACTGCACTGAAATAGAGCGTATGTGCACAAGAGAAAACGGTTACCCAGCAACTCTCAGAATACAGAAGAAAAAGTACTGTTTATTTGTTCAGTGTATGGCAATTTGCCAATGCATCAAATTGCCCAGTATTGAAAGAAAGTCCTCACTGTGTGCTGGAGGACCAGGAAGGGAGGAGGGGACACTCCCGACCTCAGCGTCCCCAACACCAGGCGTTGCTATCAGGGCTTTGCACTCTGTGAGACTGAAAAGGAGTGAGAAAGGGCAGGGGTTGTGATGTGACTTTAAAGAAACTATTACCCAGCTGGGTAGATTTTTCTGTTTATTTAAACACAGGCCCTCATTTTAGACAGTTCTTTCAGATGTGCTCTTTTCAAAAAATAAACCTCTTTAAAAAAAAAAAGCCCACCATCATTTACATAAATAACTTATTTCAATTTGGTTATTGTTTTCTTCCACCAAAGGGCACAAAGCAGTTCCTCAGAGGGATAATTATTAGGATTGGAGGGACCGAGGACCTGAGCCATCGAGAAGCTACCCACCTCCAAATCCATTCTCTGCCAGAAACCAAGCAATCGGCTTCTAATTGTCAGACTCAAGAGAGGCCCACGGTCAGGCTGGAGAAAGTAGATGCTGGAGACATTAATAACTTGAAGGTAAAGCCTGGATTTTCATCCAGATCGTTGTTTTGGAACAATACCATAAGCTGTTCACTGACTTCTTTAGAAAAGTAAGAAGATACACGTATTCACTAGGACCTGGAAACTGAGCTCTGATGAAATAAAGGCTCAGTTTATGGTGTAAGGTTTGTAACCTGAGTCAGAATGCCTGCTGCAGATGTTACCTTGCACCAGTCACTAAAACCCTCTGAGCTTTGGAGTTTCTCTTTTTCTGTTTCTATGCAGTGCTGAAGACAGAACCCAGAGCCTTGGGTATGCTGAGCATGTACTCCACCACTGAGCTGCTCTCCGGCCCTGAGCCTGGAATCTTTGAGTGTCCAATGCCACCTGTAAGATGGGCTTGTTGTGAGGCTGAACCAAGGGAAGCATAAGGAGAGTGCAGTACAGCTCCACAGTAATCTTTTGACTCTGACTCTGAATGATTTTGTTAGCTCAGTTACAGAAATGAAATGAATCCAGGCAAATGAGTCATCGAGTCACAATGTGCAGGAAACAGTCAACTTGACACCAAAAGGATCACACTGCATTTATCGGCATTAAAACAATAAAAGTTAAAAATATATTGCAATTGTCACAAAATCCACATAAATGTTCTAGAAAGCCCAACTTATTGCATAGATGAGGTAAACCTATGAGAATCGCAGCATGATTTCACTGAACTGTCACAGAAAGTGGAAACATCTAGTACATGTAGCAAGGCTCTCAAGATGGCATCCGGGTCTCCACACCAAGAAACCGAAATGCAGCCGGTGCTTTGCTGTGTGTGAGGTGAACCTCTGTAGAACAGCTGATCCTGTGTGTCACTGGGGAGTTTGGTCCTCAAAGCAGTGCCGCGGTAAGGCTTCGGGGGAAATGATCGCCCCTTACTTTATCTGTGGTGTAAATGTGGATCTACTCCACTCTCCTGTGACCACTGCCAGCTGTGCCCCAGTCACACAGCAGCCCTGGCGGTGAACAGGGATGGTGACCTGAACCAGGACCAGCTGCTGATGTGCGAGGTGGCAGTACCAAACCAGTGATGCAGGAAGTGAAAAGAATTTACCAACAGACAAGGAAGATAGGTCAGAAAACACTGTCGATGGGCCGGGGATTTAGCTCAGTAGTTCCACCACCTGCCTCTCAGGTGCAAGCACCTGACTTCGATCTCCGGTACAAAAAGAAAACACTGTCAAGAAGGACAGCAGGTAAGTTTCCAGGAGAGGAATCACACAATCTGGGGAAGAGGTTGGGGTTTTTATAAGGGTGTGACGATACAACAGAAAGGACTGGGCAGCAAATGTGATTAGCTAAAGAATTTCTTTTCCTGGATCACTCAGCAACTTGTCCACCTTCAGGAACACCTGAATTGTGTCAAAAGTTGTGTTTACGGTGCATTTGTGAGAACATCTTTTTCTGGTTTACTGAAGGCCTTTAGCTTTAGGTAAGAGGATGATAAGGAGATCTATACATCCTTTTAAAGAAGAGGAGTCGGGATGCATTGGAAGGAATGGATGGGCCTTAAGTCAAAAGGTTTGGGGAAAAACTAGAACCAAGATCTGTCATGTAACGGTACAAGATCCCCATGATGAATGTAACTGTACTGTACACTTAAAATGTACCAATAAACTTAATAAAAAAAAGTGTTTGTTGCTATATTGTGACCACCTTCCAAATGAAGGAAGTCTTTAATGAAGTTATGCCATTAAGGGATTTAATCCTTTTGTTGTCAGTGGGCAATTAATATTTGTGGTCTTGTAAAGAATGAGGTCCCAGACTTGGACAACCAAGTTTTGAGCCTGGGTATGAAATGTACCAGCTGTAAAATTGGACAGATGAGTGAGCCAATATAAGTTTCTGCCTCTTTGCCTGTCAAATGGGAATCACCACCGTTTAAACCTAACAGCTCGTTGCTTAGATGAGATACTGCCTGCAAAGCATCAGGAGCAGAGTGTGCCAATAAATGTTGGTTATTTCCCTGCACAGACATCCAGAAGGAGCTGCTCATAGCTCCTCACAGTGGACACAGGCCCAGTAATTCCTGTTTCATATCCTTCATACAGCAGCCACTCTTTATGTCCATGTCCAGCCTACCAGGGACTTCAGCTTCCAGACCCACCAATATTACTCTATTAACTTAGAAAGAACCAAAAAAAAAATGGCTCTCTCTTTGTTTCTTTGGGATATACAAAAGGGTTCATGAATGTCAAGAAAACAAGAGAGTAAAATATGCATGTTGATTGGTAATTGCTTTTCTCTTATCGCTTTGCATCTCACAATTACTTATTTCAACAAATTTAGAAACCCCAAGTTTTCTGTAGAACAGTCACCTCATAGAGACAGCATAGCTACAAGGGAAGAGCAGAAGGGAAAGAACTGATTCATTCTCTCCAGTTAGATACTAATCAAATACTTTTATTAGTAAGCTCAGACTTAATCATAAGCTACAATTGGCCACTGAAATACACAACAATATTTGAATCTCACTGGTCCAGGCTTTTATAGGAAAAAGATAGATTTGATCAAGACTCTGGGTTACTAAAAACATGCAATAGAAGAAGATATGAAAAAATATTGGCAGGAACCTCCCGCAAAATATGAAGCCAGCACAGAGAACATTTAAAAGAATATCTGAGCTCAGACCGAGCTAGCACCTGAGCTTGTTGTCCTCAACTCCTGATCAAATCCTCAGAGCCTACCAGATTCCACTCAAGGTAGACTATGGAAGGGAAAATAGCTCAACTCATAGATGGCAGGAAGAGTATACCACGGTCTTTGTGCTTCCCAGACTATTTGTTCCTATTTTCTGCACTTGGAAATCAACTTTGAGCCTCAGGAAGCCCAGATGAAGACCAGGATAGAATTGAGAAGAGAGAAATTCAGAAGGCTGGAGGGTGAAAGACAGAAGAGAGGACACCTTTGGGGCAGGTGCCGAAGACTTGGTAGAAAAGCAGCAAAGAGGTCAGCACCCTGCTGGTGCTAATGATTCTATTTTGATCTAGAGGAAGGAGCAAGAGTTTGCAGCGATATTAGTTGGGGTGAGAGTAAAGAAAGAGGGCAAGTGCTCTGTGTGAAGTATCAGCCTAAGCCAAGAGCCCAAGACAGGAGAGAGTCCCGAAAGATTTAGAATGGCTGAAAGAGTGAAGAGGGTGATGTATGCGCAGGAGAAATTGTAGGACACGTCTGGAAGCTGGATCTCTGTTCACCCAGAAAACCCTTCCAAATGTCCATATTTAGGAGAGAATTTCTCTCCTCGAACAGGCAGCATTAGTGTTTGGCCATGATAGCTCTTATCCTCGGATATCTCTCAGGAACATGAGAATCTGGACGGTTGGGAGGCACAAGTTTGCCTAACAATTTTGACTGCAGTGAAACAACACTTACTATCCTCGGTTGTAGACAAAAGGGAAGTGCATGGCATTTGTTCTTTTAGTTGATTTTGGTCTTCAGTTTCACTGTCTTAAGCAAATACTATGCCCTGTCATTTTCTAAATGTATGAGTCACTTTTTATCTTTAAGAATGACAGATTAAAAACAGACCTTTGGGGTTTTTCTGAGATTAACCTTAGATCTGCAAGAGAAAAACTTTATTTCACATCGCCACATCTCCATTCCATGCAGTTTCCTGGACTCATACTTCGATGGGTGCGTGGAGCTGCCTATGTTTTCCTGCTGCATGACACAGTGTTACTTGATAACCTGTGGGTAAGGTCACACTGAGGAGTTAGGTTTCAGATCTGACTCTGACTGATCTAGAATAAAAGTAACGCATAGTCCCAAACAGTGTCTCTGGTTACTGGGAATGAGCACACCTTGCTGAGAAGTAGGAAGGAGGTTTGTGGGCACCGACCTGTACCAGCGCTGAGGTCTCTGGATTGCTCAGCACCTCCTCTTCCTCCTCCCTTGCCTCCTGTTCCTGCTTCCCTTCCATGATCTCAAGCCCTGGCCTATACATAGCAGCTGCAAAATGAGACCTCAGTGTATTTCACAATGTTTACATCGGTGAGTTCTTGTAAAATCCCATGCAGGGGCCTGAAAAAGATCAGACAAGTGCTCTGTCTTTCTGTGGCAAATAGTGGGACTGTGGTAACCCAATATCTAACATACCCAAGTGTCGATACAAGGCTCTCAGCATTATTCTACGTGCTTTCCTGTTGGTTGGCATTTAAACATCTCTATAACCCCACACATCATGACCGTTATGTGACAAGAAAACTGAGGCAGAAAAAAAGTCTGAGGCTCACACGGGGCTCAGACGTAATCGTTGGTAAGGCCAAAATTTAAATCTTGGCACTCTGTTACCAGAAGCCTCGTTATCCACCACTATATTATGAGGCCTTGCAACAGAAATGCACCCGTGAAATACCCTGTATGTAAAAAGTGGCCCAAATATCATCAAAGCAACATGAATGCAAATTATGGAAATGAATCAACATGGGTTCTTCCTGAAACTCTCCATAGTATGCAGGAAATGTTCAAGATCGACAGGAAAGGTATGAACAAGCATCCCAGGATCTGGTTACTGTTCCCACACACTGCTGCTGCAGCTATGAGCATCTGCACTCCCGAACCTCTGTCCATTTTGATCTTGAACAAAGGGAAGACCTCTGATTGCTCCTGAGTCACCGCTGTTGTTGTCTCACCTGCGCATCATGCACATGCCCGGCTCAGAAGCCTGCCCTCATAGGCTAAGTCATGACACTACATATTCCTCGGCCCCTGTTGCTTTCTTCCAACAGGATGAGTATCAACTGCAGCTTGATGCCCATGAAGTGTATGAAATTCAGTGCCAGGGCATGTGACAGTAAATGCCACCGAATTCTATCACACAGCACTGCTTCCAGAGTCCTCAGCATGTCGCATTGCCCATGGCCCGCACAGCTGGGAGTGCAGAAACAAAGGCCTCTGGTGTCATTTCCATTTGTAAGAAAACTGAATTAACGTTGCTAGGGAAACAAAACCTAAGTCTCTTGTTAAATTCACTTTCGGCTTATGTGTCACACCTCTCATAGCCAGGGTGAAACATAATAAAGGAAGAGAACCATAGCTCTTTTATTAAAAGCTTTAGAGCACATACTTCCCGGGTAAAGATAATCCACAGAAGATTAGATTTGGACAAATCTCGTCACGAGAGTGATTTGGCTACACCCAGATTTAAGCATGTCATGGGGGAGAGGGACATAGAATGATCACTGTGTGCTAGTACCACTGGAATTGCTGGCGCACGGACTAGGGGATTACTCTTGTCTACCTTTAGTTGGCCCCGGAAGTATCAGAACTGGTGTGTAAATTATACGTTGGAGCCAACAGCGGAAGAGAGAGGGAAGATGGGAAAGGGTCAGAACGAAGTCAGCGGTAAAAGCAGCCTGGTAGTTGGGAGGGAGTATAAAGTTCTCAAGAGGGAACTGATCAGTTGGCTGTGTTACTGGAAAACCAAGAGAAGAAACCAAAGCAGGTGCGTGAAGATGACCTGAAGGATGTGGATCTCGCCTGGATGAGGCTGCATCAGTCTAAGTGCAGGTGTGGTCCCTCCTCTTCCCGTTGCCAGTGCAGGCTATCGCCTTAGGAGCTAAAGTCAAGCAAGCTCTCAGCAGACTTCTCAGCAAGGTTGCAGTTAAAATCTGCACACCCCCAGTGGCTCGGCAAATCCAAGTCTTCACCAAAGATCCCAAAGGTCCACCAAGTGATGAACGCTTTCTTCATCTCAGCTCAATCACCGTTCCAGGGACATCTAGTGCAGCTCCGCAGGTTAGTTAGATACAATCCACATTATACAAGGAGTGCTCAAAAACTACAATGAATGCTTAACTGTTTAAAAGAATTGTTACAGTAAAATACTCATTGCCGTTCATCCCCCGCCGAACACTACCTCACTTCAAACATACTGGTCCCATCATGCTTGCCACTGTCAGAGGCGATTCTGGAAATCCTTTCTCATGAGTGTCTTTAAAAATACGGTGGATGCCGCTGCCAAACAAAGGCAGACTTGTAAAAACATTAGGTGATACCCGTATCCGCCTTATTCCCCGGATCTGGCCCTGTGTGACTTCTGGTTGGCTCTTTCCCGAGGTCCAAATGACCATGGAAGGTAAATATTTGAATGGATTCAGGACATCGAGGCAGCCACAACAGTGCAACTATACATTCACAAAGAGGACTTCCAAAGCTGCTTCCAAAAGTGGCAGGAACAATGGGATCAGTGTGCTTGAAGTGAGGGGGAGGATTTCAAAGGGGATTCAATGTAATATATCTTTTTATGTAATCATTTTTTTTAAAAAACTTAAACATTCATCATATTTCGATCACACCCGCTGCATTCTCGAAGCCTTTCATTTTCTTCAAATCATTCACCACTCGGTGCTACATGTTTCAGTTATTCCCTTTTTCTGGTTGTCTTTTATTAGACTTCAAGATTCTTGAGTGTAAGAAGTATGTTTGTTTCCGCTTAGCATTACCTTTTCAGTTCGTACATAGATTGTGGCACATGCTAGGTGCTCTGCGATTATATGTTTAAGAAATAAACCAATGTACCCCAAACATATACAGAAGAAGGTAATTTCCATCACCCTTTGAGGAATAAAGATAGCAAACCCACAAGGCCATCAGGAGCCCAAAGAATCACAAGTCTACTCTGGCTGAACTCCTGTCTAGGCACATACACAGTTCCAGAAGGCAACACTCACAGGATGGACCAGAAAATCTGGATCAATATTGGGTTAACTTTCACGTAACATGTTGGTGTTTGGCTTTCTTAATATTACAGTGCCTTTCAAAATGAGACTCTGAGTAACTTCTTGGGGGTTTTAGTGTATTGGCTTCAGCCAGGGATTGCTTATATTTCCCAAGATGGAAAGGCTTGGACTTCATAAATAAACAGCTTTTTGGGTGAGACACAGAAATCTTAATAGTTCTTGGCAGTTTCCTAGCAGCTCACAACTGCTAACCCTGCCAAACTTGGGCTCTCAGGATGCAGCTTCCTCATCTCTTTACAGTTTCTAAAAATGCCCTCCTGCTGCAAGCAAGTAGCCAGAGGCATGGAGAAGAATAGCACATACTTCAGTTCTCTTCCTGCAGCTATAGAAGAATTAAAAATTAAATCCAGTTCTAGTGAGGAAGAAGGTTATGCATTCAAGAACAATTACATAAGTGGTCTGACTTACATTACTGTTAATCAAAACTTCTTTCATTCATTTATACTATTCCACTTAAAATATTGAAATGGGGAGGGTGTCATGAAAGAACTCCGAGGAACACATAGAATTCCCAAGGGTAAACTAGAAGGCTACCCTGATGACTGTGAATTCAATCAATATCAGTGAAAGTGACTCTAGGAAGAACTGGCTATGGGGGAACCAAAAGCCACTGCCTCTATAATGGCTTGTGTCTAGATGTCTCCCCAAAATCTCATGCACTCACAGGAGGGACTTTTTCGGGTGTGGCTGGATCTAGAGTGTGTGATGCTGGGATTGATTCATGGTGCAGTGCTAGGGTCAAGGGCACTTGAATTAAGGGTGTGAGTGCTACCCCTAAGGGCCAGTACCCTAGATAAGGTATAGAAAGAGCTGTGGTCATCCCTTGCTTGCTTTGCTGCCTTCTGCCCTCCATGAACTGTTTCTCTTCTGTGATGCCCCTCTGCCAGGCCACCCTGCCTTGGAGCCAGCAGATTATTGACTGAAACCTCTACAAATTGTGGGCCAAATAAACCTTTCCCCCCTTAATTTGTGGATGCTGTGTATTTTATATCAGCAACAAGAAAAGTAACTAAAACAGCTTCTTTTCAAAGTAGAGAATTTCCTCAAAAGGAAGTAGAAAGAATTCTGTGAGTCATAGGGACCCAGCTTTGAATATGGGTTTGGCCATTGAGCTGTGTGACCTTCGGCAAGCTAATCCACCCTTCTGAGTCTCTGTACATGTTAGAAATGGAGATCATCATATCTGCCTTCCAGCACCATTTCAAGGTCAGAGCTACAAAGAGGCTCCAGACTGGTATGTGGCCCATAGCAAATTCAATCAGTCATTCTTTGGATGTCCTCTCTGAATTGCTCTCATGTCTCCATTTTTCCTTGTCTCTGTTATCACTGTGAACCACATTGTGTGCCCTTTATTTGTGCTGTTTTTCATGTATTTTTCTGACCCCAATATTGTCATTCATTTGGCTGTAATACATCTATGACAATAATGACTGAATCACAGTAATTATATTTTTGTGTTCTCATAAAAAATGAGGAAACAAAAACAGAAGTAAAAGAGCTACAGAGAAAGAGAGCAAGTGAGAGTAAACAAAGTCCAGAGACAGATACAGAAACCATATTGGTTAGAGGTCCTGCCTCTCTCAGGGACAGACATGGGCAGTGGTCAGTGTTAAATACAACTCCTGGGCATCCTGATGCCCACTTTACTATGTGCTTCTCATTCACCTCCACTTCTCTTTCCTCCCCACTTGATCTCCCTAGATGCAGCCCACCTCCTTCATAGTCATCTCTGCCTTCCCTCCATGACCAGCTTCATGAACTTGGTCCCCGGCCTCGCTCCTGTTGTCATTGCGGGCTCATCCAGAGTGATTCTCATGCTCTCTCTGACTCTGTCCAACTCCGGCATGTCTCGCACCATCTCCTTTGAAACAGAGTCATCTTGGCTTCCAGTTTCTGCTATGTCAGCCTCTCCTGAGAAAGCCCCTAAACCCACTGTGGTGGATTAACTAGTGATCAATTTGGAACACCCAGCTGAACAGAATCAACATGATTTGGGTGTGGAAGACCCACCTGAGGATTGTAGCCAATAGCATAAAATGAGAACTGGAGGGGAAGATCATCGACTGTTGATCTTCCTCACTGAAGGAGGAGCTCGTGTCCTCACTGTCACTGGGAAGGTCTGCTCTTCTCATGAGGGGAGCTCTGATCTTCACCACCAGCATCATTTCCTGGCTCCAGTATAGAGACTGGTGGCAAAAATCCTTCATCCCACCACAGCAGGTTTTCCAGCTTCCACCATTGGCCTTTGGGCCTTCCAGGTGCAGATTCTCAGTACAAACAAGCATGAGACAATACTTTCACACATCACTTGACTAGAAAGACGAAGTCCAGACTCAGGCAGACTATATTCTATTGGAGGAAACAAAGAAATGTCAACTAAACAATAATAACTTCAGAGATGATGTGTGCTCTGAAGGAAATTAAACTGAGCAGAGAAGACATTGATAGAAATGATTGCATCTTCACAGCCTGCTCTGTCTCATGTGCCTGCTCAGAGAGCAGCTTTCTTCTTTAAAATATTTTATTTGTGTATATTTGTGATATTTAGTGATTACATTCAGCTTGAAGAATTGGTGCTTCTATGGTATGGCATCACGATCCATTCTATTCCTCACTTCCTCTTTTTCCCACCCCCTTCTCTCCTTCTCCATGTCCCTTTCACAGCTCCACAAAGTCTACCTCACTATTTCTTAACATCTCTTTAATTTTTCCTCTTTAAATTGTTCATGTGTTGGACTTAATAGATGTTTATAGAGTATTCCACCCCCAAAAATCAGAATATACATTCTTTTTGGCTGCACATGGATCATTCTTCAAAATAGACCACATACTGGCTCACAGAACAGGTCTAAATAAATGCAAAAAAATTGAAGTCATCCCCTGTATATTATCAGATCATAGTGCAATCAAACTGGAGATCAATAGCACAAGAAGCTATAGAAACTTCACAAGCACATGGAAACTGAACAACACTCTCCTAAACAATCAATGGATTACAGAGGAAATTAAAGAAGAAATTAGACAGTTTTTACAAATAAATGAGAATGCCAATACAACATACAGGAATCTTTGGGACACAATGAAAGCAGTTCTATG
>NW_022900931.1:40411662-40412264 GCF_012274545.1 Fukomys damarensis | reverse complement strand
TCTCCTAAACAATCAATGGATTACAGAGGAAATTAAAGAAGAAATTAGACAGTTTTTACAAATAAATGAGAATGCCAATACAACATACAGGAATCTTTGGGACACAATGAAAGCAGTTCTATGTGGAAAATTCATAACATTGAATGCCCACACTAGGAAAATAGAGCAGGCTCAAATAAACAACTTAACAATGAAACTTAGACTCCTAGAAAAACAAGAGCAAGAAAAACCCAAAGCTCGAACAAGAGAGGAAATTATAAAGATCCGAGCAGAAATCAATGCAATTGAAACTAAAAAAATGATACAAAAAATAAATGAAACAAAGAGCTGTTTTTTTGAAAGAATAAATAAAATTGACAAACCCTTAGCTAATCATATCAAAAAAAGGAAAGAAAAGGCTCAGATTCATGCAATCAGGAATGAAAAAGGTGAAGTCACAACAGATCCAAAAGAAATCCAGATGATCATGAACACCTAGTTTGAGAACCTGTACTCTAATAAAATGGAAAACGCAGAAGAAATGGACAAATTTCTAGATACTTATGAATTACCAAAGTTGAACGAAGAAGATAAAAACATTTTAAACACCCCAATCACGATCA
>NW_022900931.1:40337109-40409222 GCF_012274545.1 Fukomys damarensis | reverse complement strand
CCTATTTGCCCATCCGTTGGAAACTGGATAAAGAAGTTGTGGTTTTTCTATAAAACGGAATATTACTCAGCCATAAAGAACGAGAAAATAGATTCATTCATAGGAAAATGGATACATATTGAAGATATACTCCTAAGTGAAATAAATAAGTCCCACATGTGTAAATACCGAATAGTTTCCCTGGTGTAAATAATCTGCAACAATGCATAAGATTCTAATAAGATTACTGACATTTAGAAATGGGAGGAAAGGAGCTAAAGGTGTAGGGAAGGTGTGATACGTAGGGGAAGAACAAAAAGGGAAAAGAAAAAAATGTGAGAGCATGAAAAGATGAAAATAAAGTGTTTGTAGATGGGGAGGGGAGGAGGGGGTGAAGGGAGGGCAGAGGTAAGGGGAAAAAATGAGAATCAAGACTTGTCATGTACAGGTACAAGATCCCAACAATGAATGTAACTGTACTGTATCCCTAAATGTACCAATAAACTCAGTTAAAGCTGGAAAAAAAATTGTTCATGTGTTTGCACTCTCATATTGGAGAAACCATGAGACATAATATCGTCACTGCTTTTCTTCCAACTGCAGTAGGAAGCTTCAGGGTCCAGGTCCCTCGTTCTCATGATTCCTTCCAGATCCTTGAGAAAGACCCGAGCAGTGGGTTCACATGGAAAATTAATATTTTTCAATTTCCCTCCAACATTTTTCTTCCATTCTTCTTAGTTAGCCTCTTCCATGTTATGTTTTCCTTCCCCCAAATATGTATTTGTCCCTGAAAGTTATTCAACATTGAATTTAACCATCTACAGAACCAAACGTGTTACAAGCACTCAGTAACTTACTTTCTTAGGTTAAAAAGAAATAACATAACATTTAATTTCTATCTTATTACATATAAATATAGACTTCCTTCCAAAGAGTGGAATAAGTAAGATAAATCCTTTTGATTCTACCGTCCACTTATGGAATAGCACCAGTTACAACAACTCTCACTTCCCCCAGTAGCAAGGGAAATTCTTCCACTTGCTTTCATTTTCCAAAGTCAATAGTATTTTTTTTTGAAGGGGGATGGTTCTTGTTATATAGTTCTGGCTTGACTTGAGCTCACTATGTAGCCCAAGCTGGCCTTGAACTCATGGCAGTCAGGTGCTGGTATTATAAGCATGTCCATGCTTATATTTCATACACTATGCTTATACATGCATATACCATGTCCAGCAATCACTTCCCAAAATAAATGAATAAACTGTTTAGACTTCTTAAGATGCCTTCCCTTTCAACACAGATGTAAGCAAAGGTGTGGCAAGTTTTCCCGTTTAACATTAATCCTGCTACAAAACCTTCCTAGGAGGTTTTGAAAGTATATATTAGTAGTAAGTTAAGCCCATTTCCTGCCCAAGTTATTTCAAGGATAAAAGTGATGGTGTGAAAATGTGCATTGCAAATCACACAACACAAGGACCACCCACATATCATAGACTTAATCATTTGGGCAAGCCTGACAAATAAAATGTAATGTATGTGCCATTGTGGTATGCTAAGAGCCATAAAGGATCAGAGCTGGAGCCCTCAGGCTTTCAGAAGGTAACCTAGATTTCTTTGGAAGCCAAAATAATTTGTTTCCTCAGGAGATGATAAGCTAAGTTTTTTAACTCAAATTTGCAAGGCAGTGAAAAGTTACCACTAAGTGATTGTCCAAAGTTGCCCACTGAGGCACTGCACTCAGCAACTGGGGAAATGAACGGTGGTTGCAGCTCTGCCAACCTGGAACCGACCGGTGAGTCTGTAGGTGTCGTGGCAACTGAGTACCATCAGTGTCACATCTGAAACTTCTCAGACTTACCTCAGACCCAGGCTTTTCATCTTTAAATGCCTCTTCTTCGCCTTCTCAGAGCTTCATACTTGGTCAAAGAGGATGACCTTCCTGGACAGAGAAAGACTGTTCTTCAGTCAGACTTATGGAATAGTTGTGTTCTCCTGCTAGAACCTCCAAAGAAAAACTCAGGAATAGAAATCATAACTAGAAGCCAGGCACGATGACTCAGTCTGGCAATCCCAGCTCCTTGGAAGGCAGAGGTAGGATGACTGCAAGGTCGAGGTCAGAATGGATAACTTAGCAAGAACTTCATCATACAAAAACAAAGAAAAAAGAAATCGCAATTACATACCACTTACCTTTTGTTGAAGAAAAGCACTAACACGTAAGTAATGTAGTTTTGTGTTGTAGTCTCTCCAGCTGAAACAACTTAGGCAGGCTTTTCTCTCAGAAGTTTGCATTATAAAGGCAATGATTTTATTTTTAGTTAAAATTACATTTAAATTGTGATTATGTCTTTTAAACTATACGTGCTGCTGCAGAGAAACTTTCATCCCCCAGCCCCCTGTATGAAGAAGGAATTAGTCCTTCAGATCAGTGCACGGCATGGGGGAAATTAGTTCTCTTGTGTGCCATCAAAAGTAGAGCACTTCAGAGGGACACACAGTCACTGCACTGTGTCATGATCAATGGGCATCAGGCTCCTGAGTGTTCCCTAGAAGCATGAGCTCAAGCTTTGAGTCAGTATGAAGGTGCGCTATCCAAACCCTTGCGCTTGTTTCTTTCTCTAAGGAAAATAACTAATAAAAAGAGATATTCAAGAGGGAGAATGAGAAGGTACTCGTGTAGATTCGTTAGCAAGGTCTAGTGTGCTGGGACCTCCTTGGAGAGATTCTGTTTAGGCTCTTCTTGTCCTGAACAAAGAATTGGACAAAAGAAATGCAAAGGGTAGCAAGGTTTTACACTCATTAAAAGTAGAAAAAGAAACGTGCTCTGCAGAGCCAGGCTGGGCCAATTAAAGTCAGGAAAATTGCACTCTACAGGATGAGAGTGGACTGCTGCGAAAGACAGCACCGCGGCCCAGAGGCGGCCCTCTTTCCTGTCCTCTACACCTCAGGCTGACATCACATCCAGGCCACCTATCAAAACTCTGCTTGAGTTCCCACAAGAAGAACTGAAGACAGCACTCTCGGATTAGTCCCAGGTGTAGAGCTTGGGCCTGTGTCCTGGATCCCCATGATCGATGGGTCACACCAGCTTGCCCAACCACTTCGCCACACCCTACTCTCTAGCCTCCAATTCCCATAAGGCAAATTACTATTCTTTCCCTAAAACACACCACAAAAACACAAACACCAGCGCGGTTTGATGTTACCAGACCCAGATCTATCAGCTTGTCACTCAAGAGCCAATATTCAGGAGAGGAGTCAGTGGGAAAGAAATGAGGTTTATTGAGGAGCTGTCATCCCCCTGAAAGAGACCATCTTTCCCCAAGAGAACTTGGGGAGGAGAACAAGGTGCGGGTGCAGTCAGACAGGAGAAGGAAAGGCTAGATGGGGTCTTTGTCATCCAGGGCCTGGTCCCTTCCTCCCACCCAGCCCCTCTTGCCAGACCAGTGCAACGGAGCTTGACCTCCCGGGGCTCCTTTCTGTACTTCCTCAGGCAAATACAGAACTTTTCTGCAAGTTAAACCTCACAGTAATCTACATGCTTTCTGTTAGCTGATGCACAGCCT
Organism: Fukomys damarensis; assembly: GCF_012274545.1. Lineage (NCBI taxonomy): Eukaryota > Metazoa > Chordata > Mammalia > Rodentia > Bathyergidae > Fukomys > Fukomys damarensis. The sequence goes on along the minus strand of NW_022900931.1, from coordinate 40,405,677 downwards.
AAAGAATATAGAGGGACACTGTATACCCAGATGTAATCTGTAGGTCATCAGATGGTTTGGTTTGTAAACCTTAATAAAGATTATCGAGTAGTTAACATTTTTATAGTTTAGCTGTAGATTTCCTTTAGTATTTAGAATACTGAGCAAAGGGAAGGGAAATAACTGGGAAAAAACAACTTGCAAAGGACTGAGCATTGTTGCAATATCTCATCTGAAACTTGGTTAACAATTGCGTGGGTGGGGTTTCTCCCAATAATGTTTCTATTGGATGTTCTTGGCTATTAAATTCCAAACGGACCTTCACGAGAACAGAAAATATTGCAAGCTCATGGAGACAAGTGACCTGAGTAGAACAGACAGAAATTAGTCACAAGGACCATTTTCAAAATAAGTATGCAACTGTTGAAAGGGCTTTCTGACATCAGTAACTATTTGCACTGGCCTTCCTCCTCCTAGAAAAAGGAATATTTATTGTTTTCTGCATTCTGCCATAGTCTTCGTGAAAGTTTTATTTTAGAGGTATTTTGCTTATCAGATCAAACAAATGCAGGTCAGTCAAACCTGAGCTGCAAGTGACCCACAGAACTGAATATATTATTGGATACAAAGGACAGAAGAAATCGAAGTCCAATAGGCCACTGTTTTAGGCACAAGAGTCAAGAAGGGAAATTTACCAATTTACTAACTAGAATCTGGAGCAAAGGGAAATATCTTATTTTATAACAGCAACCAGAAACAGTGATGGTGAGAACTAGCCAAGAGTCTAAAATCAACTGAGCACTGCAAGCACCTACTCAGCTGTTAGTGGAGTAGCGCTGGAAACGAGAGGGTAGGGACAGGGTCACTGGAAACACCCAGGTCTTGTTCTGCTCCAAGCCAGGTGACTCTTGACCTGAGAAGTAATACTCACCTGCTATTCCTGCTCTTCATCTGCTACTCCTCCTGTGGTCACCACACAGTACTCCTCCAAGGTTTGGCACTTTACTTCGTCAATTAGATGGTCTCCCAAATCAGTTCATTTTGCCCTCTCCAGGGCCCTTCAGCATCCCACGCAGTGACTACTTGATGCCTCCCAATCTATTCTCCCTATTTTCACAGCTTTTCTTATTCCACCAAGACTAAATATCAGAACTCTTGAATGACAATTTTGCCAAAACTTTTGCTGCCTTCTTTTGCTATCTTTCCAATGTTCTTGCATGTATTGAAAGGCAAAAGTGAAACAAATTTAGCTTAAGATCTCAATTGATTTTTATTTGGGATTCTAGAATAGAGCAACATTTCATTCCCTGAAACAGAATACTCCAATGGGCCAGGTAGAGAGGTAGGTTTTACACATGGTGGAAAACTGAAAAAGGTACAAAAAAAACAACCAAAAAAAGCAGATTAGTACTTTGAAAGTTACCTTTCATATAAAGTAGGGACAAGGATACCGAACAATAGAAGACTAGCTAATATCAAGTTACTTTTTTGGTAAGGATTAAAGTAGATAATAACTTCATTATGATGCCAAATGAAAATGAACTCTGAGAAATTTGGTTTTCTCTCTCTCTCTCTCTCTCTGGTTTCTCAAAAGGTCAAGAAAAGGCTTCAGTTTGATAATGTAGAAATTTAACATGAGTGACTCCATCTTGATCTTTAACCTGATCTGTTGTGGCCCAGGGTAGAAGCTTAGTCCAAAACAATGGCCTCCTTTAATTTCTACTCAACTCATAGGAATAACCTTACATTGAGATCATGCATAGCAATTTTTCTTTAGCCTCTGTAGCCACAGCACTTCATCTCAGTCCCTCCTTGTTCTCACCAAATTACTACACCTTTTACTTAAAGGAGAAAATAAAAGCCATGGAAAGGCCCACAACCTTCCCTGCATCGATTAATCTGTAGCCTTATTACCTCACCACTTGTTCAGTGCAGAAGCTGCATGTCTGTAGGTGTCTGAGTACTTCTTTACCTGGATCTTATATTTTTCCATCTTGTACTTCTACGAATTTTTTTCACAACTAAAAAATTAATCTGCTAATTCTTAAAAGAAAGTAATTTAATTATATATGCAGTATCTTCCATTAAACTATTCTCAGTCAGTATGACTCCCTTCAAAAAAAAACTCAGATATATAAAACAGTACAGGCAAAGCACAAACTGAGTTTGAAAGAGGAAAAGATTACTTCAAGCCCATGACAGAAAAAACTATCTTGAAGGGATGGAAGTGAGATGCAATTGGAACAAATAGGATTTGGACAAAAGGACAGGCCATGCGACTACCAACAGAGGCCACCAGCTTGGAAAGTGATGGGTGTGTGTATGCTCCAAAGAGAAAACTGTATATAGGACACTTATGGTAAAGCATTAATAGGCTGCTGTATCTTAAACATTGAAAAAAGAATGGCTAGAAATAGAAGACATTAGACAAGCCCTCCAAACACTCTCCCTATTTAAGATTGCTCTTTTCTTCTATTTTTCTTTATGCATCCCAGTTTGATTCAGTGCTTAATGGCTCTTGATTTCCAGACTACAAAAGGTAGACCTTGTTCATTACAATATAGACAGATTGTAAAAGGTTCCCTACGAATTTAGTTTTTAACTAGGGATGAGAAACTCAGAGCTGTTCTTTAAGGAAGCTAATCCAACTGTAGACTTTGAAGCAATCTGGAGACCGGGGAATCAGAGAATCAAGTTCAAAACTGTGATTATGAAATATGTCATGACTCTATCCAATCGTGGAGTTTTTCAACTAATCATAATATCAAAGAATATCTACTGAAAATCCATGTGAGAGCACCTTTCGGTATAGTCATAGAATTGACATTTCAATAAAATATGTTTCAATTGCTTTTATAAATCTCGTAGCCTTATTTTTTTTTCCTCATTGAGTTTATCGGTACATTTTAGGTATTTTTAAAAATAAGATCTAACATAACACTATGAAACTGAAATAAACATGTAAATAATAAAATATAGTAGTACAGAGAAAAAAACTGCAGCAAGGTTTTAATTACATAGGAAATCATTAAAATATAGGTTACCAAGGCTGTAATGTAAGAGGCCAGAGAATCAACACTTCAAGTTCTGTACTTCTGTTGTAGCAAACAAGTAGCCAAAGAAAATGCATAAAGAATAGGCATGGTTGCATTCAAATAAAAGTTTATTTACCAAAGTAGTACATGAGTATTCAAAGAAAGCTAAAACTAGTGGCTGCAACTTTGATAAGAAGCAGGATATTTACATCATCTTCAAGTCTGGCCTGTGGTGAGGGCCCCAGGGACATCACAACATGGCAGAGAAGCAGAGGGAAGTGGCTTTGCATAGAAATAGTCAAGCCTGAAGAGGTTGTCTGGCTTTGTAACAGCCCAGTCTGGGAGGAATTTAAAACCAGTCAGGTCAGGAGCTGGGTTGGGCCCAGTCAGGAGGATTGGGGCTTGATCTACGCAGGGTTCCAGCCACAGGATGGTGTCCAAGAGCGCGTGAGACAGAAAGGATCAGAGAACAGACTTGAGCCACAGTGCGTTCAAGATATCGAGTGAGAACACTAATTCCAGGGCAGGAGCGAGAAGGGTCAAGAACGAAGTCGGGTGGAACTTGAAGTGTTGCCAGGTACAGGACAAGAGACCCGGTGTTGTCCTGATTAAAGTCTACCTGGCTCACTCCTTCCCGCGGTGACTCCTAAGAAGCCCCAGGAAAGCAGCTGGTAATCATCTACCTTATCAGAGCCCTGAAAAGATGTGGACCTGTTTGATCTGAAAAGGCAGAACTAAGCAGTTAGAATCAATGCTAGATTAAAATGCTACAGTTATGCAAAGGAAGAGGAGGTGGAGGAAAGAAAAAGAAAGGGGAGGAGGGAAGGAGAGGAAGAATTAAAGGAGAAGGAAAAGAAGAAGAAAAAAGAGGAGGAGGAGGGAGAGAAGGAGGAAGAAGGAGAGAAATAGAAGGAGGAGAGAGAGGTAGTAGAGGAAGAGGAAGATTTATTTTTGTACTATGTCTTGTGCCAAAAGTAGGACCAACATGTAGAATTTATAATGCCATAGACCCTGAGACCTGAAAGTAGGGACTTTGATAGAATATTTGTCCCTGTTAACTTAGAAAAGTCCTGAAGCATTCAAACAATCAGTTGTATGTGCTCATTCGATTAATTCAAAATAAAAAGAACTCCAGTAGATTTCATTATTAGTTCCATTTTATCCGTGAGGCACCTGAGACAGAGATGATGCCACTTGCCCAAAGTCGCGCAGTAGATCCAGGATGTGAACCGGAGACCTGATGGCACAACCCCTGTCTCCGCTACCGCATTTTACCCTCTGACGGAGAAGAACAAGGGTCGAGTTCAATATCAGGCGAGCTGTGAACTCCATGACCTTGTTCTGCCCTCTGCGGGTCTCCAGTCACGCTGGACACCAGTTTTTGTTGACGTCAGATTACTCCTAGAAACTAATTTCTACGCTGACTCTTTAGTCGTCCTTCAGGTTTTCACCTTCATCAAAAAGAGACGCGCGCTTGCGTTCTTCGGGGTGCAGAGACGCGGAGAGTTTAGCTGTCCCAACCCAGCCCCCGCCAGAGATGCTCACTCAGCCTCCGCCACAGGCCGAGCAACTTCTGTTTGTTCCACTGCGCTTAACGTCAGAGCCGCGAGGGTGACGCACACAATGAGCAGCAGAAGCTGGGGACGTGTTCAGCAGCGCAACCCAGCTGACAGCACGCCCGGAGAAGAAATGCCACTCCAAGGCATGCAGGGTTGATAAACACACGGGCATTATCTGGGTGATGCGACAGATTTCTTAGCTAGAAAATTACAGTCCGAATGAAGGTAAGAGGTTTCCAGAGACTCTCACTAAATAAAACGTAGGATTCACTCCCAGGAAAAGGAACAAGGCTATGCTACAGCTCTGGAATGCACCGTGTTACAGTTTGGTCTGGAATGACTCCCACAGCCATGGGTGGAAGCCCCTGCTGCCGCTGGGAGGTAGTGGAACCTTTAAGAGGTGGGGCCTCCTGGGAGGCTTTAGGGCATGGGAGGCAGTCGGGTTCTGGTCTCCTCTTTCCTCTTTGTTTCTTGGCAACCATGAGGGAGCATCATCCTCTGCTCTGTGACCCCACCACCATGTCCAATCAGCTGTGGAATGCGGCTTCCAAAAATGGGATCCAAAATACACCTTTCCTCCTTTTAACTTTAGTATGTCAGATATTTTGCTATAGTAATACAATATATTAATACAGGGTGGTGACAGTTATTATTAAACACCAAGTTACCATAAATTATACCAGATATTTTATCACTGTTATTTACTTTTATTCTCCCAAAGTCAAAGGGCCCTCAGATAGAAAGCGGTAGGGTCACCATTTGAACGCCTTTCCTTGTGGTTCCAAATCCGTTGCTCTTCCCACTATATTAAGCTGCTTGGAATGTTGAACAGTATCTTGAAAATTTTGCTTTTAATAATGCATTGCTGTTTTTCTCTCTAGATGCAAACGCTACATGAGATGCCTGATGCCGTCACAGGAGGTCACAAGGTCAAACTAACGTGCAGGTGTGTTAAAGAATAAACATTTCACGGGACTGGCAGCAATCACTTCTCACGGCAATACCAAAGCTGCGAATGTACATGAACTGTTCAAGAGAGCTATGGGCAACCAACACTGTCCATCACAAAATGACACACACAGAACTTGGCGCTCATCGGCTCCACTGTAGTGTCTTGAAGAATGGGATGTGGGCTTTGACAGGCTGAATGAAGCCCGCATAGGTCAGGACACACATTTGCTAATTATGTAATGCGAGAAGAAAAGCACACCCTAGCAGTGAACCTTGGACAGACACACCCAGGAACACAGCACTGAGGAGACCTAGGACAGCCACAGAAGACCAGCTTTTCACAATGAAACCTGATGAAAGGAGAAGGCTTTGGCTGTTACATCACTAAGAAGAAAATAAAAGTCATAGATTAAGGAAAGATTTCAGCGGTGCATTATCAGCTACTTTCAAACTCAAAGAGCCTCATACCTCAAGCTTTTGTAAGTTGGGAGATAAAGCAAGGTCAGATAAGTAGATACTACAGAAATCTATATTTAAACCCATAAAAGCACCCTTTTTTAATAATCAAAGCCAAGTGAATAATGGAGCGAGTTGTTTGAGGAAGTAGAAAGATCTCTGTTCTCAGAGATATCCTCCTACTTGTGGTGGAAGGACAGAAAGGACGAGGGAGGGAGGAAAGGGAGGACAGAACTCCTCCAGATGGCCATCGCTGAGGTTACTATGGGGGAGTCTACAGTTCACATGTTTATGATCCACTCTGGTGTTTTCTACCTTTCTCTCTAGAAAAAGACCTGCAGCATTTGTTCCGTGGTCTTCTGAAAATTATTTTTTCCTCTGCCTTCTCTCTGTGTAGTAGAATCACTGGAACTCCTCCACGTTAGTTGAACCATGCTTCTTTCCACCTCCCCCATGAAGACATGCCACTGCTCGCTTCATGGTACTCTACCTTTACTAATGTGTCTATGGATCAACTTTAAATGAAGCCCATGAGACCTTGGGGTTCTATTATAGTAGTAGGAAAATTCAACATGTAAAACTAGAAACGAAATCATAATGAAATACCCCCCTGTATTTGTGAGCTTTGTCATCACTGGGACCAAATACATAACATCTACAAATTAAAGGAGTTTATTTGTAGCTCACATTTTCAGCAGGTTCAGTCCATGGCAGCCAGGAAGCAGAGCAAGAGTGGTGGGAGCAGGGCCAAGTACGCACACATTCAGGTCACGCTCCTCCCAGTGAGGCTCACCTCCTAACAGCACATTCAGCCATGAGCTCACCAAGGGGTGAATCCACTGAAGAGTGTGGCACCTCACAACCCAGTCATCTTCCAAAAGCCTCATCTCTGAACATGTGAGACCGTGGGGGAGAATTTCACATCGAAACCATAACAACCTCTTTCCAACACCTTAATCTACCCATGTTTAGCTTCAACTGTTTTTCACTTTTCAGATTCACTTTAAATTCATGCATCAGTGTTCTGAGACTAGCTCATCTGGCCTCTACTGTTCCTGGCAGTGGATTGGGGGGGGGTATTAACAATTTTATATTCAAGGAACCATAGAATTTCAGACCTGGAAGAGATCCTAGAAATCATTTAGTTCAAATGCCCCATTTTATGGATTTGGAAACTAAATCTTATAAAGGTAATACATGTTGTTCGAGGTCATAGAATTAGCAGCAGAACCAGCCCTTCAGTGGCATCTGCCTGAATTCCCAAACTGTCCATTTTCAGGTACTGATGGCTGATGACAGCGATCAAATTGACCCTGAAACCTGCCATCTACCCTTCCTCTTACTGAGGCCCCCAGCAGCCAGGCTGTGGCTGGATCATTTCTTAAAACAGGATGGGTGAAATCTGCGTAGGCTTTTCTTCACCAAAGGCAGTCAGCTATGGCTTTTGGTTTAGAGATCATTGATCAAGGAACCTGTTCAGTAGGAGAGCTAGTTTTGTTTCTGTATATTAAAGAAAAATGAATATATAGCTCATATCTTCTTTATATATTAATTACTACTTGTGTATGATAAAGGAGAGATAAAATTAAAAGATTCATATGAATGAAAAACCAAGTGAAAGAAAACAATATCAGTCAAAAAAGATAGCATTTTTCTTTTCAGCCAGTACCTAAATTGAATATTTTGGGTTTTTATTTATTGAAACAGAAAACAGATTTGAACAAAAGGTATTTATTTTCTAAATTCTGAAACAGAACAAATCTGGGATATCAAAAATCTCTAAATCTGTGCCATGTATTTGTGCCTTCATTTTGAGTTCTTAATCAGCACTAAATTAGCACAGATGGCATAGATATTGTCATCCTGTAAACATCAATTCATCTAGAGACAAACCAGCCCACAGCCCATCTGAAGAGAGAAAAGAAAGTGACATCTACTGAGTGTCAATTATGTGCTAGTTGCATTCCTATACATTACCTTGTAATACCCACAACAATTCTGAGAAGTAGATATTGCCATTACATTTGTGTTTTGTTTTGTTTTGTTTTGTTGGTACCAGGGATTGAACTCAGGGCCTTGCGCTTGTGAGGCCAGCGGCAGAATACATTTCTTTTTAATAGGTGAGGAAACTGAGATCATGTACCTTACAATTGGTAGGGTCAGAATTAGCATGTAGAGCCAGTTCATATCTCTCGTGTCTCTCTCTCTCTCTCTCTCTCTCTCTCTCTCTCTCTCCATCTCCATCTCTATCTCTCTCACTGTTTCCCAAAAAATCCTTCAAAGATCACCAATAGCCTACAGGAAAGATGCTAAGTGGAAGGACATCAACCATTAGAAGATGGGATGAAAGAGGAAAAGATACTATAGAAATAGAAACTAGGAATACCCAAGTGACTCATCAATCCAAGCAGAATAAAGCACTTCCCATGCCAGGGAAGAGAGGAGTCATGTGACCTGAAGCGTCCAAGCCAGGTCCTCTCACCAGACCTTCCCCTGCACTTGGGACACTGCCCACGTGTGCCTTGTTTGGGTGTCCTTCTTCCAGGGGCATCCAGGACCACCATGGCAAAATAGGAGGATCCGTCAGTACACAGGGCTCCCACTCACCATTTCCCCTCTAAAGTAGAAGTGTTACCTGTGATAGCCAAAACCCAACTGTCACTGTGAACCTGGGGTACCAGGAGGCTCTAGGCTCTAGGAACTGGTATTTTTAAAATGTAAATTGTTTTCTAGAGATTATGACCGAGTTATGAAAACAGTAAGAGCAAGCCTACTTCCCACCACATCTGTCCAGATTCATAGATTTCAAGTTGAAAAGTTCAGGCTTTCTTCCTTCTGTCTTTTTCATTCTCTTCTTTACCTTCTTTCTTTCCTTCCTCAATTTTAAATATTTTAAGAGTATTTTCTATGTAGTAGGTGACAAACTCACAAAGATAGTAGGCCACATTTCGGAACTGGAGATTCCTGTATTAGGTCTCTTGGCTTGCTGCAATACTCTCTCAAATTCTGTTTATCTTGTTGTTACTTCTTTATTTTGACTATCATTTCTGACTTTCTATCTCTCTAATGGCACTATCCACCAAAGTCATTAGATCTTGTGTTCTTTCTAGTTTAATCTTCACTTCTGAATGAATCTCTCTTTTATGTCAAGTTCTTTTCTAACTTCTGTAACCATGTTTCTGTGTGTATATAATTCTGGTTTCATTTGTGGTAATGCATTTTAGAATACTGGTTGCCTCTAAGGAGAAGTGAGGTATTGACTGGAAGAAATATTAAAGGACTTGTTTGAAGGGCAGAAATATTCTCTATCTGGGATTCCAATGGTGTGAAAAGAGTGTGTGGGCATTTGTCAAAATTTATTGAGTTATATATTAGAGCGTTGGGAAGTTTACTATATAAATTGCACATGAATGAAGTTCTGTGTTTGTCCATATGCATGCGTACTTGTGTGGGCATGCGTGCATGTGCATGAGTACGTTTGTGCGTGTGTGTTTGGAGAGTGTTTGGGAAAAGGAGTTTGATAAGAATCATTCAGATAGTATTGGCACTGTTTCCTTAGTATAGGTATCTGTCCCACTTCTGCTGAAACTATTTTCCTACATGAAGTAGGGACCTGAAGATAGTGGCTGAAGTTACCATGGTACTTATCTAACACCCTAGTGTTTGTAAGTAGTATCAAGGAAGATACGCTTTAAAGACTTCTGGGCCACAGATCAGCGCAGTCCGACGCCCCTTTGAAAGCATTACAAGTGTTGCCTTTTTAATTACCAAGTCGACAACTGTGTGAAAACTGACCAAGGAAAGACAGAACTGATTCTCAGGACAGCTCCTCTTCACATGGAGTCTGCCTTCTAATCTGGAATACTGTCCTCATGGGGTTGATGAGGCTGTTCCGGGATCTCTGTTCTGTGACTTTTGGCATCAAAAGTCCAGCTAGCCAAACTCACCTATTACAGAAATTCTAGCTGAGGTCTTGCATGGAGTCCCAGGCACCCATGGTCCATGATTGTCACTCTCTAGCTGGCTCCCCCCAGTAAGTAGACCCCTGCACTGTGGATAGATGCTTAGTTTGGAACGTCCAGATTCTTTTCTTTTTAAAGACATTAGGTCCAACAACCAGACCCACCAATACAGTATTCAGCTGTTTCTCAACTGGCTAAAACCAATCCTGGAAAAGCCAGAGCACATACTGGGGTAGAGATAGGTAAAGACATTAGGGTGACTAGCTAAAGATCAAGACCAGCTCAGCTTTTAGCACTAAAAGCTTTGTATCCCAGGATCACTCTCGCTCTGGCATTCTTGGGAACAAGAGCTATCCTTGCTAAGCTCATTAACTATAGTATCATTCTGTCATTAACTGTAGTATCACCCAATGATTATTGATCTTTTTCTTTAGCTATTAAAGTAATGCAAACTTATTGTAGGATTCCTATACAAAGCTTACCAATAATATACTCCCATTGTTCTGTATAAATAATTTCACAGTATGGTTTTCCACTTAGCACAATATTGAAGAAATTTCTTATATAACTAAATGTACTTCAAAATATGGTTTTTAGTGACTGCTGGTCCATGTGAATAAATGGACCATAATTTTGACTCATCATCTTTGGCTGGACCTCTGTGTTTTCCCCAATCTCTGCTTACTTTAAATGAAAGCTCACTTCCCTGTTAATGTGCTTTAAATTTCACAACATAAATATGCTTCTTGTCAAAATGTCAAACACAAGTTCCTATAGCAAAAAGGTGAATGTGAAGAATAAAATTTAAAAAACTTCCATGTTTATGTAAAAACAATCAGCATTTTTCCTTCCATGTATTTTTCTGTATACTTTTGTTATCATACAAAAATATGATAACTCCATACATAATATTCTACAACTTGATTTTTCTCATTTAGTGTACCAGAGACACTTTTTCCATGTTAACATTTTGAAAGCTACTTCATTACTTTCTATTGGTGTACTGATTTTCATAGCATGGATATAACAACATATATAATGTTGTCCCAACTTTGATTTTTTTTATTTGTAAAAATTCTGTCCACACCAGCATTCTTTGCAGTCATAATTTTATGGTTAGCAAAGCATTTGTTCCCTACCCTCCTTGGCTGAGAAGTGATGAGCATCCTGATTAACAAGGAGTGAACTCCAAGCACAGGGAGAAGAGGAAAAAGTAAGGGACAAAGAAGAAACAGCTGCTCTAGGCATTTTCATAATCCTCACTGATATATTTGTTGTTCTTAAAATTAGGGAATTACAGTAGAAAGCACATGGTTCTGAGGGCAATCAGGAGAACTGGGATTTGTTTCTCTTGGTCACTACCTTTCATTATCTGTTCAGAGAAGCTGGATTAGATGACCTTCTGCTGTAGCTACTCTGTGGGTTATGTAATGCAGCTAGGTTACTATTTAGATGTTAAGTATGTGTGAGTGTGTGTGTCTGTGTGTGTGCATGTGCATGTTTGTGTCTATAAAGAAAGAGGAGAATGACAATATATAGGGTTGAAGAGAGGCTGGGGGTGTTGCTCAGTGGAGAGCAGCTGCCTCACATACGAGAGGCCCTAGGTTCCATGCCCAGCACCATCAAAACCAACAGTAGCAACAAAAACCTAAGGAAAACATTACCTAGCATGTTTCGTATCCTGAACTTGAGATTCTTCTTCTTATATAATCAATGCTTTCAATGCAGTTGGAATTGAATCTGTAGTTTGCTTTTTCATATTGCAATTCCAGCCAATAAATTTTATAATTTTTTAAAAAATCATGTTGGCTGGGCCACTGAGAAGTCAGTAACAACAATTGTATTTGAATATTAACAGACTTGGAGATCTTGGCTCCAGTTTTTTGGAAACAGGATTTATGAATTAGAAAGAGGACTCTGCTTTTAATAACATGTTTAAAATTTTCCAATTGAAGAACAAGGCTGATAAAGATAATCTAAGTGAAGAGATTATCATTTAATTCTTCATGATGAAGTTTCATTGGTGAAAAAAACCTGAAACAACAGAAAAAAAATTTCCAAACCATTGCCAGCAAAACCATTGGTAACCAATACTGTGCCACCCCCACGACTGTCATACTGAAGAACTGTGTCTCTCTTGGTTAATGTGTTTATAGGTGAAGGCACTTAGATCCAGTGATGGTACTGCAGAATCTTATGGTTTATTTGGTTTCCAGACAGGTTGCATACTTCCCTAAAGAGCTAACTTTAGCATTAATGTACTTTTGAACCTTCAGATGTGTATGTGTCCACCATTTTTCCTTTTGATGGCTCCTCTAATATACATTTAACTCCTTTCTTTTCTCTCCTCTTTTGCTGTAGTCAATCTGTTCTTCCTTTCATTGTTTGCCTCTCTACTCATTGATTTGAATCATTGACTTTGCAACACTGGGGACAAAATCCAGAGCCATAGCACTGAGCTATGTCCCTAGGCCCTTTCTTTATTCTGAGACAAGAACCTTAGTTGCTAAACTGCCCAGGCTGGGCATGAACTCATGATCCTCCTGCCTCAGCCTCCCAGAATGCTGGAGTCATATGTACATGCCACCACACCTGGCTAAGTTAATGACTTCTAAGGAGGAATCTCCTGCGTTCCAGGCCCCGAGCGTGTGGCACAGAGGAAGTCAGTAGATGAGCATATACCCCACCTTCCAGGAGTGCCTATCTCACCCCCTACTTCTCCTCTGTGCCTTTGCCATGTCTTTCCTTTCCCTTTCCCTCTTCTAGTTCAGTGGACGCCTATTCTCTTCCTGTAACCTTTCAAACCTGTTCTCAAATCCTCCATAAGTTTGGTGCATTGTGTATTTAGTTCCCCAGCACTGCTACGACAAGTAGTTTACAACAGTATGGATTTTGAGGTCAGACTTCTGGAGTCAGAAATCTGGGGCAGATCTCACTGAAGGAAAACCAAGGCATTGAAAAGGCATCATTTCTTTCTGAGAACCCAAAGGAAAACCTTATGCTTTTGCCTTGTCCAGCCCTCGGAGGTGCCCCACATTCCTTGCTCATGACCCTGTCCTTTATCTCGGAGCCTTCAGCAGCACATCAAGTCCTTCTGAAATGGAGTCACTCACTCTGACCCTTCTGCCTCCCTCTACCATCATTTCATGATCCTTGTGGTCACCCTGGGCCTGTACAGTGTACGCCAAGGCAATCTCCTTTTTTGAGGTCAACCATTTAGCAAATTCAATTCCATCTGCAAGCTCCATCGCTCTGAGCCATGCAATGTGATATATTCACAGCTTTTTGGCCTTAGATTGTGGGCACTTGTTGGAAGGCTACATTATCTGCCGACCACAACTTACTCTAGGCATGTTTTCAATTAGGTGTGAAAGTCCAGGCTTTTCAGAAAGATGCTCGAACTTTGGTATCAGACTAAGTCTATGATTAAATCCAGTCTTCTGCCTCTTGTGAGTTTTGTGGCCATGGGAAATTCACTTTTAATCTTCCCAAATCCTCATTTCTTCAGCCTTCATTTAGGACATCTACTTCATAGTGTTATTAAATGCTATATTGAGATAATCTGATCTCGGTAAAGGGCCTCAGTCTTAGGTACTAGATGGATGTTCATTTCCTTCCTCTCAGCCAACAGTCACCTGCATTAATACCTGCCAATCAAGCAACAGAGTGGCACTGAGGATCTGCTGGATGTAGGGCTCTGTGGGGAGCCTAAGGGGATACACACCATTGGAAGAGATGTCACAGTGGTAGGGGAAATCTGTGTGAACACGTGAAAGATTAAATAACAATAAAAGATGGTTCATCAACACTGAAATTATAAAATCCAAGTCATAGCTAATTGCCCTATGCCTGGCAACACAAGAGTTCAAGAAAGGAGCAGTTCTGCAGGCTGGATTGAAATGAGCTAGTTCCCCAGAAGCAAAGGGATGGGAGAAGGCTTTGAAAGAAAAGCTGGACTTACGAGCTTTGTGAGGAGAGAGGCGGTAGTTCATCCTGAGCACACCCTTGTGATTCTTCTCTCAGTGACCTTCAAAGACCTTGTTTACTTTTAAGAAAGTACTCAGCTCAAGACAGGGGAAGCCAGCCACTAGAACACTACCCATGAGGATGCCGTCACCCACCTTCTCCCCGCTGACAGCCTACCTCTTTTGCCAACTTCCCCCTTCCCTCCCATAGCTCAACAGAATACAAAACAACCCTGCTTCTTTCTGGGATTATTTAGAAGCAGTCCCCCATAATTATAGTAATCTTATCTCCTTTGAATTCACCAAAATTACCCCTTTCCTTTATATCAGTGCCATTGCTACGTGACAGGCATTATTGGTAAGCTCTGTGCAATGGTACAATGTTGTTTTTTTTTAAAGTGACATCTGCTCAAGTAGACTAATGTTCCCGTCTGACTGACTCATTTGGTGGGAACAAATCCACATGCCAATGTGAATGGGTGGGGGCGGGGGTGCAGGAAGAGGAAGCATCAGGAAGATTTTTTAGTGTTTTAGATGAAGAGTAAGGCTATTCCATTTCCCACAGAAGAATAGTGAACCTTAGTCACAGAAGTGGGAATAGCTAATCATCCCCTAATGTGTGAAGCACACCACGTTTCAGGACAAGTGACAAAGGTCCCATTTCTCAAAAGCATTGCAATTACTTGGTGGTTCTCCTGCGTATTTCTTTCTCCTCCAAACCCTGAAGGGTCCTCCAGTCTTCTCTTCCCAGCTGTGCTGTCAAGAGAATCCCTTTGAGGGGCCAGGGATTTAGCTCATCGGCACCGTGCCTGCCTTGCAAGTGCAAGGTCCTGAGTTAGATCCCTGGTACAGGAAAAAAATACTTCCTTTAATAAAAAATAAAATTTACCAAAGAGATAACCCCTTTATATGGCTCTGAGATTCCATCTGCGCCCACATCTCTCCCTTCAGAATCTGTGTTCTCCCATATCCAGTGGCCTTTCTATCCCCGGAGCCCATTCTCTATGTGACAGTGAGAGTTAGAAGAAAATGTGATTGTTTGTCACAAATCCTCGTCTGGGTACCACCCAGTCTAGTTACTAAAGGTTTACTATGTGGCAGGCCTTGGGAGCAAAAGGGGCATCAGAGGTCTGTCCCCAAAGAACTCACAGTCACAAGAAAGAAAAACCTCAGGGCAATGTGGGATGATTTCCAAAGCAGAGCATGGGGAAGGGGCAGAGTCTTTCCCAGGAGGTGACCACTGAGCGGGGCATGAAATCTCCTTCAACTATGTTGAACATTTTGCAGTTTCTATGAATTCCCATAACATTTAAATTATAAGTACAACTTAGATATTGTAAGAATAAGAGTTAAAAATAAGAGTTAATGCATAATCCAAGCATAGGGTTATTGCAAATATCTTAAACTAATGAAAGAGATTTTGTTGTCTGCCTTGTATTTTTTAAGGCAAACAGGTTGTTTAGGTGTAAAATAGGAAACCCAAATCTTCATTGTAGGGTTGTCATAAAGACTACTAAAATATACT
This sequence comes from Fukomys damarensis, assembly GCF_012274545.1. NCBI lineage: Eukaryota > Metazoa > Chordata > Mammalia > Rodentia > Bathyergidae > Fukomys > Fukomys damarensis. The sequence continues at coordinate 40,390,245 of NW_022900931.1, read as the reverse complement.
GACATGCATATAAAAACCTCTGCCTGTCATGAGCAGCTCATGATGACATGGAGTGGCAGAAATGTTGTTATTTCTCAAAGGGGTTTAGTAGTTTTCCTTGTTCCTTGGTTGTTCAATAGACCAAGAAAGGTTTGTTTGTGGGTGGGAGGAGGCAGAAAAATATTTTCTTACAAAGGAAAGGTTGATCATGAAGGATAAAATTAAACATCCTTCAAGGTACAACTTACAGCTAAAATATCAAGAAAGAAAACTGTAATGTTTTAACAGGTGACAAGTCCCCATTTCACACGTCACCATTTCTGGTGAGAAGAAAACGGCTTGGCCCTAATGCTTTCTTCCACACTGTGGGGTCATTGTTCTCCGGGAGGCAGTGCTCACCAGTAATGCAGGCGCTGACTTGCTAAGGGAAGGAGAGATGATAGGGAAGGTGGCACCACTACCACCCACCTGCCCCTTCTGGAAGGCAGAGCCTGTAGAGTTAGAAGGCTCTCTGAGCCTAGAGCTTGAATACAGAGCTGTCATCACAGTCAGAATAGCGTTTGGCATCCAGGGCCATTTTTTGCCCCTTCAAAGGGCACGTGGCAATACCTGGTGACGTTTTTGATTATGGACAGGATGGGGAGTGGGCAGTTTTCTACTGGTATCTCGTGGGCACAGGCTAGGGATGCAGCAGAACATCCTATAGTGCACATGACTGATCCCAACAGAGAATTATGTGGTCCCAAATGTCAAGAGTGCTGAGGCTGAGAAACCCCGTACTGGAAGCAGTTGTAACACACAACCTGGGTCCCACCGACCCTGTGCAGTGATCTGAGCTCCAACAGCTTATCCTCTGTAACTTCCCTAGACCCAGGGTCTACAACGATCAAGTTGGAATTTGTTAATGGGAATCTGCAAACCTCAGAGACCTGGTACAAATGTCATCTCCTGAACGAAGTGGACCCCTCAGTACAGCACATTCTCTCATCTCAGCCCGGCCCTGAATGTCTGAGTGCCCACACCTAGGGGTTTTTCACACAGAAACCTGATTCCGGGTGATAGAAGAGGTAGACCCAAGCTGGTTGGCAAAGGAACTCAGAGATGAACAGCTGCCTAAGCCAGCTGTGGACTAGAAAGAAAAAGTGTCCCTAATGCCCATGGCCAGTGGTGGCTGAAGTCACACACAAGGTGCAGTGGACCCTGGAGTCCTTGCACGATCCAGAAGCAGGTGGAAAGAAGTACTTCCTCCTCACCAGGGCTTCCCATTGGTCGAGTTCGAGTGAGAGTCAGCTGACCGGAAACCGGCAGATGTGGCCTGCGTGAGTCAGCGCATGCGCAACACCGAAGGACAGGGAAAGACGCGGAATGGATAGAAGGGTAAGGACGCGCAAGACCAAGGGTGCCACAATGTCCAGAGTGCTTTGGCTGTGCCTCTTGTGTGGCTCTGAGCATGCTCTCTCATCACTACTCATCTAGGCGTGATTCGCTTTCCTTTTCTCTCTTCCTACTAGAATGCCGGTGTGATGGTTGGAGCTAGAGGAGGTTTCCAGAGCGGCAAGACAGAAGCGTTGCTAATGATTATAGATCAGCAGTGCTACCCACCGGGACATCGACATGGAAGACAAATAAACTTTTATTGTGACCAGTCCATCCACAGTACTATTTTGGATCTTCCTTTGCACAGCAGCTGAAGCAAAATTCTGAGTAGCATAAGCCCATTCCTCCTGGGCCCTGCTGTCCAAAGCACGTTAGAGATTCGCTTCCTTTTATCCACAACCTGGGAAGTAACAAGAACAGAGGCAGTGCTGTGGCAGCATCATTATCTTTTAAGCATATAAAATCTTCCAGTACCTCCCAAATTATCTTGCTTGAGCAGGAATTTAACTTTTTATCTCTATGTTCAAAAAAGAAGCTTTCTGTCAGTAACAGGGGTTGTCAGTAAAGACAAAGACGAAATACAAAGTGGTAAGTTCAGTGCCTAAAACTAGTGAATGCTTCTCAAACAGTAAGGGAGGCAACAAAGACCAGGAGAACTTGTTAAAACACAGAGTACTGGACCACGGACACAGAGATTCTGACTCTGTACCTTGGCACAGGGCTGCCATTTGCATTCCAAGTGACTGTGACTCAGCGGCCCAGAGACCATGCTTTCAGTGGAGTTACCTCAAAATGCAATGCCAAAGGATGGAGACAAGTCAATGAAAATATACATCTGCGGGGCCTCTTAAAATCACCTTTGTAAAACAGGTAAAAAGCTGAAATTACCTACATTGCCGTGGTGGAAAGATGACTAAAGGGCCGGGAGACAAGGTGAATTTAAGCTGGTGGCTCGGATAAAGGAAGTAGGTGATTAATGGAAGGGGAGTTTAAGCTGCAAAGACCGTGAGGCACCAACAGGCATGACGGCTGCTCTGCGGCAATCTTATCTGCAGCTCTGCGGCCGCCTTGGCCTCTCACAGCACTGCCGCTGCAGTGCCCTATTCTGAGCAGAGACTTCCAAGCCACTAAAGGATTTGAGACACTTGGGGAGAATTTAATTCCTTTTCTAGCCCTTCATAAGTGGCATACAGTAGAAGTTTTTAAAAATAAAGTGAGCTTGCTGTTCAAGCACAATTTCAATGCAAGTCTCCTGGCTTATCACCCTCCTCTGACTAAATTACTACCCCTGAGTACTTCCTACACAGACATCCTGGCGTTACTAAGGAGTGTGGGTTAAACTCCGGCCCCAGTGATCTAATCCATTTCTGTGCAGAGTGCATGAGATTTCATGTAGACAGTGGGGCAGAATAAGTGATTTCCCAGGCCTGGAAATAAACTCCTTGCTGCCCAAATACACCAAATTTAGATATTGGCAGAGCTAAACATAAGACTTCCTTCCCTCTTTGTCCTTTTCCTGTTCCATCTTCCTCCCTTATTTCTCCTCCTCTCCCTGTGCCGAACTCCCACTCCCTCATCCCTGCCTCACTGAACAGTCAGTGGGCTTTTTAGTACTATTGGCTCCATCCTGAACGGTTCCCAAGCTGGCAGATCCACAAGATGCTCATGGGCCCTGGTTTCATGACTGATTCTCTACTGTTCTGGATGGGGTGGGTCATTTGGGCATCGCTGCCTTTGAATCTGAATGAGAAGCCACGGGATTCAGACCAAGGCAGGCTCCCCTACCAGCTTTACCTGCGAAAATGCTGGTTCACCGCTAACTTTTTATCAGTTCAGAGTCTCCCCCATACAGAGTTTTCATACAATGCGTGAACATTGTTTAATTTTCCTTGACTGTATAAAGCTGTATAAATTATTTATTTCAAGAGTTTCCATTCCTCATCTCTGCTCCCATCATAACCAAAACCCACCCTAGAAAACCCGGTCTCTAAAATGGAAGTTTCGAATTCTGAGATCGGGATTACGAAATGCCTCACCTTGTTTGGCTCCGCAAACTGACTTCCAAACACACTGTCATCTTTCTGGACCCAGAGTTCTGACCCAACAGTGCCTCTGGCTTCTTATCTGTACCCTGTGGGAAGCACCCTGTGCTGGGAACAGGATGAGGTCACAGAAGCAGCAGGACCTCCTGGAGACGGCGTCCACAGTTGCTCCGGGAGTGACCAGTAAGGGCAGAGCCCAGTGTTCTGCACACCCCTGCCCCACCCAGCCATGTACGAGAACACTGACCAGGTCACAGAGAAAATGCCATCAGCACGTGGCACTAGGGGCTCTGTCTCTCTGTGCGGAACAAAACCATCGGAGCAGGGTATGAGCTGGAATTATGCTAAGGCTTTCTGGGGCCAAGGTTAATATTTTAAATGCTGACGAATGAATATCAAGCCCTAAATCTCCTGCTTTCAGACAAGAGAGCCAGCATGGATCTCCCAGTCCATATTGCTTCTTCGGACCCAATTCTGGTGTTTATCTTTGAACTACAGTGCAAGCAGGCAAAAGAACAAACATCTCACTGAACACAGCAGCTTCTCAGGCTGGGGGAGGAAGGCTGCTCCTCATTTCCCTGTGTGGATTAGGTACCCACCGAAAGAGAGAACACCAATTACACTTTTATGAAGCATGAAAACATGGAGTTCTGGAAATGTGTTTTATCTTCAAGTATTTAGTGTTAAAGCACTCAACAATATTATCAAAATCATTTTCTTGTCCCTGGAAATTGTGCTTTTATTTCCACGCATCTAGAAGACATTTTGTAGTCATGTTGGGCATTTTATTAACATTTGCTTTTTAAATAAATTTTGAGATCCAGAGTCTTATTTCTATTTACAAATTTTGTTTTTCTAGTTATGAATCTAGAAAACTTTAGTGCTGTTCTTGGAGGCTTACAAGTTAGTTAATGAAATAACCATGATCTAGTTCCCATAAACATATTAAGGAGCATCCATGAGTTTAGTGTAGTTGATTTACTTTGTAGTGCTTTAAATGTTTAACACAACCTTACCAAATATTTAGATAGCTTTTAGAAGTGTAGTAAGTGGTGCTTAATATGTCAATAAATCTTATAGTCTCACAGTACTACGATGTTGGTTATTATGTAATGAATTTCCTTTTTATATTAAAAGGCCACATATCTAAATCCTTCAATTATACAATGTGAATTGGTAATAAGTCCAACCTGCTGGGAATCCTACTCTCTAATGCTGCCAGTGAACTGCCCCACAATTTAGGGCCTTGAACTACACCTGTCTTTTCTCCTGTGAGCGGTGGGTTGAACGGACTTTGTGAGTTGGCTCCCACTCAGTTGTAATCACGTGACATCCAGGTCGGGCACCACCAGGAGGCATGAGTGGCAGGTCAGGGGTCTCTTTCTCCATGCTCCCCCAAGTGTCCCCCTTCTCCGCGTGGCTTCTCCGCATGGACTGTGCCACAGGGCAGCCAAACCCTTTGCATGATCTCATGGCTAAGAGAGAAAAGGCAGAGGCTAGCAGGTCCTCCCGGGGGTCAGGCCTAGAACAGAGTCATCTCTGCCTCCTCACAAGTCTAGGCCATCTCTAACTTAACGCGAGAAGAGACTGAGCCACGACATGAATCTTGGGAGGAGTGGCCCATCGGAGGGGCCGCTACAGACAGCCAGTGGCAGACCAACACGCTGGCGTGCCCAAGTCTCACGGTTTACCACACACCTTTGTGTCAAGGCGTGCGACTGCTCACTGGTGTCTCCGCTCTCCTCTTCTTCCTGGCCACGCACCTCGCAGTCAGGTGTGGCCGTGTCAGGGAGTTTTGGCTAATTGAATACATACAGCAGTGCCACGTCGCACTCTCAGGCCCAGACGGTCCGACTGTCCTGCTTTCACCTCCATGGCTGATTCTCATCTCAGCAGGCCTTTACTGTGAGGCCTGCAGAATGACGGTTTTCCAGCTCCAACGTTCCCTTCAAGTTTGCCAGTCAGTGTCTGGAATTGCTGTTTGTGAGAGCCCTCCCTTCTCACCTGTTCGAGTGTTTGTCTATTTATTGCTGATAATGATTCATCGCCGTACTTAACCATTGTAGTGTTCAGATTACCCTAGTTTTGGAAAATCTGTTCAACATGGATTCCATCTGTCTTTTCTCTCTGTTATTCCTTCCTTTCTTCCTCCCTCCCTTCCTTTGTTCATTCTTTCTTTTTTTCTTTTTTTCTGTTTTTTGAGACAGGGTCTCACTATGTAGTTGAGACTGACCTGGAACTCACTGTGTAGCCCAGGCTGGTCTCAAACTCACAGCGATCCTCCTGCCTCAGTCTCCCGAGTGCTGGGATTACAGGCGTGCGCCACCATGCCCGGCTCCTTTGTTCATTCGTTCTTTTTTTTCTTCCTTCCTTTTTCTTTAAGGGTGCCCTAAATGCCTTCCAGTATTACAAAATCCTACAGTCTCATTTTGTACCTCCTCTATTACAGTAGATTTGAGATTTGTCATTTCTCCAAGGAGCCCTAGTTCCTTCTATTGAGAGATGATATATAGAAACTAAGTCCTGGAGGTTAACTGTGCTTGTTGTTTTGGGGGTGATTCAACTTCTAGGCTTGCCCATAGATAAAGCAAGAAAATTATGAGTGCTTACATGTGTGCACATACAAAATGCTGTAGGTGAACAAGTGTGCTGGCATAAAAACATGTATGTATTTTCTTTTTTTTCAGCTTTAATTAATTGGTACATTTTAGGGATACAGTACAGTTACATTCATTGTTGGGATCTTGTACCTCTACAACGTGAACAAGTGTGCTGGCATAAAAACATGTATGTATTTTCTTTTTTTTCAGCTTTAATTGAGTTAATTGGTACATTTTAGGGATACAGTACAGTTACATTCATTGTTGGGATCTTGTACCTCTACATGGCAAGTCTTGATTCTCATTTTTTCCCCTTGTCCCTGCCCTCCCTTCACCCCCTCCTCCCCTCCCCATCTACAAACACTTTATTTTCATCTTTTCATTCTCTCACATTTTTTTCTTTTCCCTTATTACCCTTCCCCTATCCATCCCACCTTCCCTACACCTTTAGCTCCTTTCTTCCCATTTCTAAATGTCAGTAATCTTATTAGGATTGTATGTAGTTTCTTAATCATGAGTTCTCATGGGCATGTGTTCTTTGAACATCTATCTTTGTAAAATTTCCTTTTCTTCCTTCCCAAAGAACAGCACACTACTTACACTTTTTGGTACTTTGCTTTTTTTCACTTAAGATCTGTTAGTAATCACTCCATAATGGTTCATAGAGACCTTTCTCATTTTTAAAAAATAACTATACAACTTTACATTAGGCAAATCACCCCAATTTACTCAACCCATCTCCTATGTGTGGATATTTTCAGTAAAAATAAAATTTTTCAGTATACATAGTGCTTTAATAATCTTTTGCATGTTTTTTAATGTTAGGAGTATAAATCAAGGTAGGACCTAGGATCAAAAGGTAAATGTTAGTATTAACAAAATTACCTCCATAATCATTGTGCCATTTTATGTTTTTACCAGTGATGTACGAAAATGCCTGTTTCTCCAGCCTGCTAATAGAGTGTATTGTTGAGCTTCTAAATTTTTATCAATCTTGATGGCTAGGAAATAGTTACCCTCCAGGTCCATCTATGTTGTTGGAAATAGCATTATGTTAAGTGAAACAAACCAGACACAGGTTAAAAAAAAAAATAGGGCACCGTCTCACTCGTACTTAGCATCTAAAAAAAATAAAATAAAATACTCCAACTCACAAAGAACAGTGGTCACCTGTTGCAAGGAGGAGTATGAAATGGGAGATGTAAAGCAAGACGTAAACTTGTAGAACAAACAAGATGCATGTACTAAAAATAGTATATTGTATAAATTTTGTCAGAGCCAAAAAAAGCAACTCCTAAATGAAATAGGGAACTGGGGTTCACAAGCAAACTAAAAAGTTCTCAATGAGGAAAGGTTGATTAGGAAGTGATGATTTTGGCAGGGGTGTGAGTTCTCGTACCATCCACAACCAGGGCAGTGTTTCTTTGAAAGCCTTCCTGAGTCCTGCAAATTGGAGATCAAACCTCAAGTGGGGTACTTCCCAAATTCTCAAATTTCCCTGTCCTTATTTCACTCTTTTTTGTTGTTTTGTTTTGTTTTTTGTTTGTTTGCTTGTTTGTTTTTTGAGACAGGGTCTCACTATGTGGTTGAGTCTGACCTGGAACTCACTATGTAGCCCAGGCTGGTTTTGAACTCACAGAAATCCTCCTGCCTCAGCCTCCCGAGTGTTGGGATTACAGGCCTGCACCACCATGCCCAGCTCTTATTTCACTCTTTAATAATCTAAACTCGGTGCCTGATGAAGGTAGGAGCTTTGCATGTTCCAGTCAAAGTAACGATACCACCCAGTTGATTCAACTAGTGTCCTTACCACTTGATTCTTACTAGAATTTTCTGCCTTTTCTTTCTCTCTAGAAGAACCACATGTTGTACCACATGTAAATATTTAAATTACATTCTGCCTCTACTTCAGGACTCCAGCCAGGCTCTCATATCTCCCCTCCTTTTCCTACAGAGTCAGTAGTGCAGATCGGTGGTGGCAAACCTTTGGCACACACACCACAGAGGGCATGAAGAGCCCTCTTGGTTGGCACACAAGCAAAGTCACCCAGCATCTGAGCACTAGGCATTCAGGTTTAACTGCAGTGTTGGCACTTGGTGAGAAATAAGTGGGTTTAGGGTTGCAGTTAGGGTTTACATGATCTGGATCATGTGTTTTTTATTGCTTTCACAATGTAAAAGTATTTCAAATGAAATTCAAAATATATAAAAGAGCTATACAAAGGATGCTTGCTTTGTATAACTTTTATAGTGTTCTTTTATTTTGAAGATTTCCCAGCTGCTTTTCTTTGTCTAAAATTAAATAGATAAATTCAACTGATAGGGACAATGGCACTCTCACCATAGACATGAAAGGTTTAATGATGGGGACATTCAGAACATTTGTATTTGCATGTAAACTTTACCATCAATTTTGTTTTTAATAGGAACACTTTGTGACTTGGATCCAAAAAAGAACAATAGCTTTTCACTGGCTGCCATTAATAATAACTGACAATGGTAGGGATTCCTTATTATGAATATAGAAGTAGAACAAATCCATTGTAAAATCTGCACTAAAAGCTGCAACTGTCAGACGCGTCCACAATGCAGTGTGCTACCTGCTGGCTTTTTACTGCATCACTGGCTAGGCTCCCTTGAGAAGAGCACATGACATGTGGTTGTTTTCTAAATAAAATGTATAAATACACATACATTCAAATATATTTGTTAATTTTTAAATAATTTCAAAAGCGCATCATCAACCCATCGTGTTCAGAGAGGCCACATGTTTTCCATGCAGATATGCACATTTATGTATGTCTACCTGCACACACAGATGTATGAATGTTTTTTGCTGTCTCACAATGTGCCAGGCAAGCTGCTAACTGCTTTACTTGTATTGTTTCCATTAAGGCACAAAACAAGACTATCAGGTGGAAAACAGCATCAGTCCTGTTAAGTGTAAGGAAGCTTAGTGACTTACTGAAAGCACTTAGCTATCGGGGAAGGCTCTCAAGCCCCTCAGTCTAATGCTAACTGAGCCTTTCCTGCTGATTCCCAGGATTTCCAGTTTCCAGGTTTCAAAGATCTTAAGAAACTGGTCAAAAGTGACAATTATATGAGAGCCTTATTTATTTAAAAATATAATGTACAAAGTCTTGATTTAATATTAATTAAGGGATGTTCCTTTTCTGCATAAAATAATTGAGTCTAGAACTCTGGCAGAAAGCCCAGTGAGAAAGCAACGTAGCCTTCTCCCCGGGACTGGAACCTACTCAGCCCAGATTGACAGGTGAGCTGAGACTTCGAACCAGGAACGACCAGGGTGTTCACCTTGCAGACCTGGGGCCCTCTGATCCAGATGCTGAACAGGTGCAGCTTCCCCTTCACCAGGAGCTCTTGCTTCAGTGGCTCCTGGCCTGGCCCAGGCCTCACCACCCTGGCTGTCCTCCTCCTACCATCACCACCAGTGCATTACCTGGTCATGGCGGCAGCCTCCCAGAGCGCTGGCCTCTCTGCTCCAGTCTCTTTACCCGGCCCTCCCCAGCCTAAAGGAAGCCTGTGCCAGGCCCAGGGACACAGTTGCCCGTGTGACCTGGACAGTGAGTCTACCTACCAAGCCCCAACACCGCTTTAGCCACGGAGCCTACAGATCTGGCCCTGAGGTGATTTTTCTGTGCCAAGGGAAGGAAACATTGCCTCCTTCCACAAGGACAAACAAACAAACAAAAAAGCCTTTTGGGCCCCGGAAGTAGAGGGCAGCCTGTGGAGCAGAAAGGTTGGTCTCCTTTTCCCTGAGAGAGGAATGGTAGAGGGACAAACCACAGCTATGTCTGGCTGACTGGAGATGCCCACCACCCTTTGGGAGGATCTAATGGCCATTCGCAGGAGGAGGTCTCTGTATATAATATGAACAAGCTATTGTCATGAGTGAGCTCTGTCAGTGACATGGACAGGAGAGATTTTTGTCTTTTTATAGTGTCAGAATTTATAGGATAGCAACAAATTCATAAGCTACATCAAGTTTGTCAGCTTTATTCGGCCAAGTACTCAAGGTTCACTTGGTAGCTAATGACCCAGGCAATCATCTTAATTATTAACACCTATAACACTCAAGTCAGGGTCGGACGTCACACATAACATATAGGTTACTGGATGGCTAAGAAAGGGATAAGAACCTGTAGGATTTGAAGGAAAGCACTGAAAAACACAAGAGAGGGTCTAAATAATGATCACAGACCAGGCAGAGAGTCTCCAAGCAGGCTCCGGGCTTGTGAAGAGCACAGACTTGATTAAAAGCCTGAAGCTGGAGGATTGCAAGTTCAAGACCAGCCTGGGCAATTTAGCAACTTAGCAAGGCCCCGTCTCAGATTGAAATTTAAAAGGGGCTGGAGATACAGATCAGAGCAAAGGCCCTGGGTTTGATGCCCAGAACCACAGAAAACAAAGCCTGAGTCTAGATGGCAGTTTGAGTGGACCATGTCAGGCAGGAAGATGGGACTGAGCTGAACCGAGAGGGCAGAGAGCCAGGACTGAAGGCCTGTGTGTTCTGATGAGTGTGGTAACTGCTGCACCCCATTGTGGGGTGTCCCTTCTTCTGTATTATCCGGGTAAGGGGGTTGTATCATCCGTTGTGTGTATGTACCGGAGTTCAAACACAGAACCTTGCACTTGCAAGGCAGGCAGCAGCACCACTGAGCTGCATCCCCGGCCCGTACATATGAAACGTCATACGTTCCTATGTCACTGATTTAATTTGGTATGTTTACAGGTGGCAGTTTTTATTAGCAAGATTAATTTATTGCTTATTATTGTATTGTGTAGTTAGAAGTTGTTTTTGTCCCTTAAGTTGAGCGTGTCCAACATCTCTTTGCACAGATGAGTTACCAAGCATCTTACTCACTTTCTCTTTGCTGGGCCACAATACCAGATATTCACAACTTGACAGAAGAGAGGTTTATTTTGGCTCATTCCTGAGTGTCTTCAGTTGCGCTGTCTTGGCTGCCCCAATCCATTCAAGCGGTTTATGATTAATAGTCATTTAACTTTGGGGAAGAACCAGAAGTCGCACCGTGACCTCACTGCTAACCTGCCTTTCCGTGGGATGGCACTCGGCGGCAGCATTCACCATATTTTTGATCACATATCACAGGGACACCCATGAGAGAGAACTTCCAGAGCCCCTTCAGAAAGTGGTGAGAACAACATGCTAAGTGAATTTGAAGGGAGGGAAGTATTTTGAGGGGTATTAATGACAGCACCTTTTTACTGAAACAAATTTTAAAAATTTAAACACCATGTAGTGGGATCGCCTCCTGTAAAATGACCAGACACACCATGTTACGTCCAGTGAAGATGTAAAAGTAAGATGCTCAGGAAAGAGGGCTGCCAGAAGTGCTTCAGAAAGTGTGAATAACGATGGGATAATTACATTGCCTCCACGGAAGATTTCAAGGTTCCCCAAGGCGGAAGATCTGGCGTATGCATGCACTCGCACCCCCAGGCACCATGCGCAGTGACAGAATCCCCAGACAGAAGTCTCCCTAGGAGGGCTCTTGTTGCTATTTACCCTGGCTCACCTTCCCCTTCCGACCCACAGAGCCAAAAGTCTTACAGTGAGACCTGGACCCTGGAATACATATCCCCTCGGGCTGGTGGCTGGATTGCCCTTTTTCATCTTTCCCAACAAGAAGCAGAGTCCCAACTTTCCCGCGGAAGTGCACAGCCTCCCCAGCCTTGTCAGGTGCTCAGCTAATCTTCGGTGAGGACGGATCTCCTAGACGAGCGGCACTGAACTATGCTTAAGGGTTGCTGAACAAATAACTGAACAATGAGGTTGTTCTTTCTAGACTTTCTGCCCCCATCCACTTCGCTTTCCACAGCATCGCTCCGGACGGTGTGAGAAGACAGAGTTTCTATTTGTTTCTTGTAGTGCAAGATCTTGGAGGTTTTGAGTGCATGTTCTGTGTGACGCCTTCCTCGTGGTCAAGATGCAACTGATCATGGCGATGCCTGTTTCACTTCCAGTAACGTCACCCACGTCCTGCATATGCTGTTTACGCTCCTAAGTGGCATCCTGAAACACTGAAGACATTTGTAGCAGGTGTTCTGCGTGTAGCTTCACCTATGCCAGAGTCTCAGCTTTCAGATTGCCAATAAAAGAAGTGTGCACACTGTTGGTAGGTGGGAGTCAGGCTGGGATGGGGTAAGCGAAGGAGCCGGGGAAGAAGGGCTTTGGACCCAGCTTTAGGAATCACGGGGCTTCACAACGCATTCAACCCAACATTAGCAGAACTAGGGGGCCTGCAGATGCCATGTAATAAGAATCCTTTATCAGGAACACAAGGAACCTTTTCAGAGAGAAGCAAAAAGAATTCCAGGAAGCACATATTCAAAGCCTGTTTCCTAGGCAGCTGATGCCACCCACCTTCCCTTGAACAAACAGAGCCAAATTCAGTTCTCAAATCTACCATTTGCTTCAGCTTTCAAAACAATCCTGAGCGTTGGCTGGTTTCTTTTGCTTCCTGAAAGAAGCCTGTTAGAGAAGGGATTGATGCTGTTCTCTACCTAGCCGTTAGAAATCCTTTGACTCCAAGCCAATCCCGCCTCCCAGCCCTCTGCTGAGATGTCCTGGAATCTAGTGGTCCCTTCAGTGACCACCGAGGTAGAACATGGCCACGGATCTCAGCCCACAGTTCTTTCACAATCTGGGGAAAGCATAGGCCAAACTACCTGGAATGAGGCACAAGGAGACAGATCTTGGGGAAGAACTGAGAGTTTGGTTCTATAAATTATGATGCATCTATATGGTGAAATATTGCATAGTCATTATAAAAGTGTTATACGAAAGCACTTAATCCATGTGGAGAAAAATCCAGGATACAGTATTAAATGACAGAAAGGAAGTGGGTGGGTTTCAAAGTAGAATTATCTCAGTAAAGTAAAAATGTTTCTATGTAGAAGGAAAAAATATTAATTGTGGGTACAGGATTATCCATAGTTTTTAATGTCTTCTTTATTTTTCTTTTAAATTTTCTCTTATGAACCATTTTTAAATTCTAATGATAAAGAAGGTTTTATCTGAACAAAATAAAAATAATAAAGGGAATGTAATGTAAAAATTGGGCAAGAATGATGCCAGTTTACAACCACATGCTCCCCGATGCCAAAATCTGCCGTCGTCCTTTCTCTCCACCTACAGCACCTACACTGCCAGTCTCGAAGGGCTGACATTTCATTACATTCGGTCCTAGGTCTCTGGTAGCATTTCCGCTGTGTGCCCTGTTTCCCCAGGTCTCTGGCTCATTTTCCTCTTACAGGAGCACCTGCGCTGCCAGTGACGAAGCACAGAGCTGTACACACAGCAGACCTGAGGCTGACGAGTCAGCTCCTGGGGTCAGAGTCACAGGAGGGGAAGGGATTGTGAAGAGGGGCTAGGAAAGTGGGGAGTCCACTGGCCCAAAATGGAAATGGACAGATAAACCACCCCTCCCTCTCTGTCACTCTCTCTGTCTCTCTCTCTCTCTCTCTCCGTCTGTCTCTCTCTCTCTCTCTCACACACACACACACACAGAGGCACAGTTCCTCATTCAGATCTGGAGCACCTAACAAAGAACTGGGTCGTGGTCAACAGAAAATGCTTCTCCATTGTACAACACTATCCCTTATATCCCAGACCCTAGATCAGATTAAAGACTTCACCAAGCAAATAGAACAAAGCACCTATACACTCACTAACACAGAGCCTTCACTAAGAAAGAGGAGTCCACCAGACGCTGCTGCCCACTCAGGGTTCAGCAGACAGACCACTTGTTTTAATGAGGATTTTTAAACCCTTCCAGCCTCTGTGGCTTCCCAGGAAGCCTGAGAAAGAATACCTGTCAGGGAGCATGCCACCAACCCCATTGCTTTCCTGCAAGATGGAATACCTCACAGGGTGGGGATTCCGCGAAAGGTTTGGAGTAAACTGTGACAAAACCAACTAGCAATCCACCAGCCAGATGTGTTTTTTGGTTTGGGCTCCCTTTGCCTTGACGTTCAGTGTGTGGTGTTTTATAAACACTTGATTTTAAGCTTTTTGTTTTTGATGGTGCAGGTGTGCTTCGTTTACCTGGCCCCATCTCTTCCTGGTCTTTCTCCTAGTAGTTCCTGTAATTTACATTTGAATTTATAATCTGGGCTTTGAATGAACCCAGGGGAACAGCCATTCTAATATTAGGAAGAATATAACAAAAATATTAATCACGGCAGCAAATGCCTATCAGTAAGTGCTTACACTGTGCCAGACCCTCTCCCAGGGGCTTCAAATGCAGGTAGCAACCGACCATCAAATCTGGCTTGGCTTACACCACTTGGATTCCATCTGGGTCCCCTTAGGTCCTCCCTACTGGCTCTATACCTTTCTTCCTACTGCATATTTTTTAATGTTTATTGTTACATTTAAAGCAAACAATACAGTTACATTTATCACTGGGATCTTATCACTTCACGTGACAGGTCTTGGTTCTTGTTTTTTCCCCATACCCCTGCCCTCCCTTCACCCTGCTCACCCTTCCCTTTCCTACTGCACATTTCACCATCCCAACCCGCACTCAGAGCACTTTCCAGAGGACTCACAGGGATGCTGGAGCCTAGGAATTCCCATTCCCCCAACAGTGACTAATTGGCTACGGAATTACTTATACTCAGAGCCACCCTCAGAATTGGGCTGAGATTTCACTTGAAAACTCTCCTCTGCTTGGTGTCTTCCCTTTCCCTGCCACACTTAATTATTCTCATCTCCCCTATGTGGAAATCTGAGTTCAAACTTACCCCGGTGCACAAAGTGGTTCCTTGCAGAACCCAGACCTGTGTGGCGTTCAGAGAGCTTCCTACTTGCGTGTCAAAACAGAGAGAAAGAAATTGTAAAGGGCAAAAAGAGGCCTGGAGCCTTCCTTTTAACCCATAACACACATCATTGCTACCATCACGATAGCTTATTGAGCCTCTCTTTCCTCCCCTTCCTCCCACCTCAGGGTTCTCCTTGAACAAATTGTGAAAAGGGTTAAGTTGAGGAAGAAGGTATTTACAGACTAGAGTACATAGCAATAACAGCATAGTGGTGCACACACAGCTCCTTGTGCCCAAAAGATTTCATCTGCTGCGTCACTGTAAGGACCACACAGAGTATAAGGACCTCATAGCTTAGCTAGCTGTTTTCACGTTGCCAACAAAAATGGACTGCGGTCAGATGTGGGCACACATCTACGAACAAGATGAGCTTTGCAGCACTATGGCATGGAGAGATTATACCTGGAGGCAATAGTGAAGAATGACAGTCTTCTTTAGGATCTGTTTCAAGTGTGTCTTCTGTGTTCCTTCAGACTCCAGCCTTAACATCATCAGTATCACACGAAAGCCCAGCCATGCTCCTTGGCATTTCCCCTAAGTTAATTGCTTGTTCACACCAGTACTGTTACCCCTGCAGTAGACATAAGCTTGAATTAGATGATTAGTCAAAGTTCTCAGAGGCAGATTCCATTAGTAGGGCACTGAAAGAAATCACAGCAAAACTAAAGGAAAAAAAAAAAAGAAATAAAACCATCTGGTTCGTACTGTGTACAATTTCCTACAGGGGCCTTAAGTGATTTTTTTTCTAAGAACAATGATATGTCTTGAATTCTTCATAGTTACGTTTGCACTGATGTTTTAAACAAAAATACAGCCCAATATAAAAATAAAACCTTTAAAGTCTGTTACTGTTTTTCAAGATATTTTTATAATGGTACATATATTCTTATTTAAACTATAATTATTTATAAATATTCATAATTTTTAAATGCACTGTATGTTGTAAGGAGTACATTATCATTCTGATTTTACAGATAAGAAAACTGAAGCTCAGAGTTTTTAAGTTATACATCCCAAGCAACACAGTTGTTTCCACTATGCAAAGCCAGTGTTTGATTGTTTTACCTGAATGGTAATTTTCCTTCGCTCCCACTTTTCTTACTTTCATTTGCATTCCAGAGGGCACTTTCTCTTCAGGATGATGTCTATTTTAGTCTGCCTTAATTAAAAGAAACATTTTTTTAAAATCTACTCTATTTTTTACTTTTATCCCCTTACTATATGAGATTATCTCGAGATTTGGTTATAAAGATCATAACATTTAAATACTTCGCACCCTATTCTATAATTGGACAATTATAGAAAATAGTCCTCTGTTTCTGTCTCATTGGTCAGTAAACTATTTTAATAATTAATTGCTTTTGCTCTTTAGTTAACTTAGTTAGAACACGATGTTGAACAAATTTTGCCGCTGAAGTCTCCAGTGGACAATTTCAGTCAGTCTCTTTATTATCAACAGTAATATAATTCTGAAATGTTAGCTGTATGCTCTAGAGAGGCAGAAAGCAGGTCCATCTGGTTTCATGAACTTCGGGGCAATGCAGGGCACAGAGTAGCCATGGGCCTGTGGGACTGACATCCACAGAGGAGTGAGAAGAGAGAAGGAGACAAGAGATTAGTGCAGGCAGCTGGCGCAGAAGCTTAGGGAAGCTGGAAATAATATGAGCTAAATGGGTTTGGTTGTGATGAAGGTTAAAACGACGAATCTGTGAAAACAGAATTCTGCACTTTAATACCACAACTATGCAGCCTTTCCTTTTTCTTATGCTCTCCCATAGATCAAATTGTCTCCAGTGCTATGAATAATGGAGAAGCCCCAGGTAGGGTGCTGACATCACCTATGAATAACCTCTTCCCAGGGATGGGGATGATAGTGCTGTAAATCTTAGACTATTCACTGTGCCCAGTCAAATAATAGCTCTAAAAACATAGAAATTTCTCCTGCTGGTATCACACGAATGTGGTAAAAGAAGAAACAGCAGTAAGGGTAGGGAGATGTGGAGTATGGAAAGGACTCAACAGTAACTGATGACTTTGAAGATAGTGAAAGGAGGCCTCCAGCTAGGGAACTCAGGTGGTCTTAGGTACTGAGAACGACCCCTGGTCAGCAGCCAACAAGGACAGAGACCTCAGTCCTACAGTCACAAACTCTGCATTCTGCCGACAGCTTCCTTAGGGCTGGACATGGATTTTCCCCCCAGAGCTTCCAACAAGGAAGGAATGCAGCTCTGCTGACATAGTTGTTCATCTTTGAAATTTGAGCAGATTTTTTAACTTAATCCTAATGTGTCAGCTTCGTTGGGCTCACAAGACACCTCTCCAATTGGTAGATCACACTCCTGGGTTTGTCTGGGTGAGTCACGGAAGCAGGGCTTTCGGTACCATTTCTGGTCCGCAGCCCCTTCTGCTCTGGTGCTGTCCCTCTGTTCCTCTCCCCCAACCGCCATGAGCTAAGCAGCGTTGCTCCGCCTGCCCTTCCCCCACGATCTTCCTTCCAAGACCATGGTATGAATCCCTCGATATCATGAGCCAAATGAAGCCATCATCCTTTGAATTGCTGGTATCAGTTATTGTGTTCAGCGATGAGAGAGATAACGAATGCACTGGGACAATAGATGTGTGTTGTTTTAAGTCAGTAAGTTTATGCAAATTTTTATGCCAGTGATAGGAAACTTGCACCACTTCTTTCTCCTACTCTCATGAGAGGCTAATCTCCAAAGGATGGATGGGTCAGTGGCTGGTGGGTTACACACAGAAACTCCAGTAAGTATTCTGCCATACTGGATCACCCTCTTTACTTGCAATTCCTGACAGCACAACCACTGCTGAGAGCTGATGCTGCAGTGTGATTTTGTAAATTGTTCCCTTTTTTTTTCTCATTGAGTTTATGGGTCCATTTTAGGTATACAGTACAGTCACATTTATCATTGGGATCTTGTATCTTTACATGACAGGTCTTGGTTCTCATTTTTCCCCCTTGGCCCTGCTCTCCCTTCACCCCTCCTTCCTCCCCCTTTACAAAACTTCATTTCCATTCCTTCATTTTCTCATATTTTTTTCTTTTCCCTTATTACCTTTCCCCTACCTTTCCCACTTTCCCTACACCTTTAGCCCCCTTCTTCCTATTTCACATTGTCCATTATATCATTAGGATCTTATGAACTATTATAGTTTATTCACACCAGAGAAACTATTCGGTATTTACACACATGTGACTTATTTATTTCACTTAGGAGTATATCCTCAATATGTATCCCTTTTCCTATGAATGAAAAAATTTTTATCAGCTGCTCCTCAAAGGACTATTATCTAGAACATATAAAGAATTCAAAACAATCAGCCCCCCCAATATAAAGACCCGATTCAAAAATGGGCATCTGAAAGGAACAGACATTTCTCAGACAAAGAAGTAAAAACAGCAAGTAAATATATGAAAAAATGTTCCACATCACTGGTCATTTGAGAGATGCAGATGAAGACAACGCTGAGATTCCACCTCACCCCACAAAGAATGGCTGCTGTCAAGAAAGCAAACAATAACAAATGTTGGTGGGGTTGTGAGGAGAAAGGAATCCTTCTCCATTGTTGGTGGGAGTGCAGAATGGTGCACCCACTGTGGAAATCAATATGGAGATACCTCAAAGAGCTAGGAGTAGAGATTCCATTTGACCCAGCCATCCCTCTGCTGGGTATCTTTCCAAAACAATTAAAAGAATCATATCACAGAGATATATGCACACCTATGTTTATAGTGGCACAGTTTGTAATAGCTAAAACTTGGAAACAGCCCATTTGCCCATCAGTTGGAAACTGGATAAAGATGTGGTTTTTCTACAAATTGGAATATTACACAGCCATAAAGCATGAGAAATGAGATTCATTCATAGGAAAGTGTAAATTGTTCCTTAGAAGAAGGTGATCCCTAGTCTTGTAAAGACCATTTTCCCTGACTGTGGGCCAAGTTGGAAAGTCCATATTGGAATATTACACAGCCATAAAGAATGAGAAATGAGATTCATTCATAGGAAAGTGTAAATTGTTCCTTAGAAGAAGGTGATCCCTAGTCTTGTAAAGACCATTTTCCCTGACTGTGGGCCAAGTTGGAAAGTCCATCAATTTCCACATGAAACCAGGTGACTGGGTGTGTGACTTCTAGGGAGCCGAATTTGGGGAAGCAGGTATCTGGAGATACCTCTGATGTTCTGGATAACTCTGATGTGGCTCAGAGGCCAAGACATGATGGAGTGGACATCAAGTGAGATCATCTTCAGAGAGTCTGACCAAGCAAGGCCCAGGGCTCAACAGACAACAGAACCACAGGGTCAGTCCTTTTCTGTTGATACATGTGATGAACCAGCTCTGTATACCAGGATTCTAAAGAAACATGGGAAAAAGAGACTTCCAGTTTCTGTAGCTGTATCTGAAGGGTGTTGACCCAAACCCAGGACAGTGTTTCCACTATATGTGTCTCAGATTTTCCACAAGTGCAGGACATCTCAGGGCAGGGGCCTGGCTCCTCATGTTGGCTGAGTGTCCACTCTTTGATTTCTGGATGTTCAGTGTGTCCTTGTGCTCAGCATTTCCAGGACTTTCCACAGTTGCTTTCAATGGCTCTCTTTCTCCCATCGCAGCCAAAACATTCAATGGTCCAAGCAAAGGTGCTCAACCTTCTGGCTGGCCTGGCCACACTGAATGAAGAGGAGTTGTCTTGAGTCACAAATAAACTACATATTACTCTAATATGTATAGTAACAGAACTTCCTTTATTTTACAAGAATCACACAAGAAGCTGAAGGTTAATAATTACATAAGAAAATTCATGCATTTGCTTAACATGTTCATGATGGGGCTGTAATTTGTGTATCTCTCTGCTGGGAGACTCTGATTTCAATTCAATCATCTGATGTATGCTTTTTTGTGTATACAAGATGCTAAAACACAGTCAGGGTTGTTTCATCACAAGATTATTAAGCTCAGTGCTAAATTTTTCTTTTGTTATGTCTCTGTTGCTCCTTGATGGATCATTTTTTGTTTGAGATTTTCATTCATAAGTAATATATAACTTTTCAATTCATACATGTATATTTTAACTTATTCTGTTTTTATTTTAAGAGCATTTCAATTTGTAAAAGTCTTTTCCTGTTAGAGTGTCAAACACAGAAAATGAATGAGCCATCAAATTAATCTGTAATTGTACCTCACCAGGGGAAAAGGTCATGACCTGTCTGTTACTCTTCAGACGAAGATGCACTAGGGTTAGATGAATGCTATCTTGTGGCCAGTGCACTCAATGAACATAGTGCTGATCTGGATACGAATGTAGGAGATCAAGAGGAATAACGCTAGCCAATGATAGAAAGGAACACAATAGAGCGTGAATACACGGAACTGAGAAACATGGGACTTCTAATAAGAAATCTTCCTTGCGGTGATTCTTCTGCATTGTATCAGTTATTTCTATGTAATAGTATACTCAAAATTAGAGCTAAAGCACCAAAGAAGTATCCCATGCAATGTGGCTTTAGTGCAAAATGAAGAAAACATCAGCAAAGCTGGGAATCTGTTATAATTACTGAGATGAAAATTTTTATATATTGTTAATTGTGAGGATAGTACTATTACCAGGTATTAGATTGCATTGATCTTGTGCTCACTTCAACAGCATATATTCTAGATTGTATTGGTATGAAAATAATATGTATGCCAACAGGCATATAAGGAATTCCATATAATGCAACCATTTTTTAACTATTTTGAACTACTTACATTTGTCTGACAATACAACATGCAGGGCTAAGAATCCCTTGAATGAATTTAGAAAAATCAAGTAAGAAACTATTAGTACATTCAAGAATGAAGGCAGGCATGATGGCATGCACCTGTAATCCCAGTACTTGGGAGGCCAAGGTAGGAGAATTGTTGTGAGGTAAAGACCAGCCCAGGCTGGGAAGTCCATGGCCAGGGTGAACTACAGAATGCGATCTTGTCTCAAAAATGATGATGATGATGCAGTAAAACCTAAAAAAATGTAGTGATAGATTTTATGGCAAGGAAACCTGCATTTTCACTGATACAAAGGAAAATGGAACAAATATGAGATAAAATTATGTTTGCCTAATGGTTACATCTATGTTTTGCATCTCTATGCAGAAAAAATGCAAACTCTTCTATGCATTGGCATTCTTATGATATTGTTTTGAATTAGTGAACAGTTGATTACTTGAACACTACACATTATATGCAGATAGTTCTAATTTGAGTGTACCACGAGCACAAGAAGTTGTACAAAAAGAAACATATTTTTGTGTCATAGCACAGCCAAATAAAAAAATTTTATCAGTGCAACAGATAAACTATTAACCCATGAAGAAATGCCACAAGTTACTCAGAAAAACATTCACTTTATAGATGCCTATTTAAGATCACCAAGAAACGTAGAGAACATTATCAAAAATTATTTGAAAAAATGGGTGCTGCTGTAGCTGCAAAAAAAAGCCAAACATATTATGTTTTGCACACTCTGCACAAATCAGCCACCTTTATGTATAAAATGTTTTTTAAAGAAATTCACAAATATAAACAAATTTCTTTTAATCTAATGAAATAAATGTGCTGATTATTGTAATAATTTTAGTTCATATAAATAGTGTTCACATTTATACCAGAGTAGTGATTATTCACATTCAAGCAACTAACTAGCTTCAGTCCATTTATAGACTTTTTATTAATTTTATTAGTAAAAAAATGAATAAAAGTGATTAGATCTCCAGTGGTATAATGGAACATTCATGTATGTACAGCAGTAGTTCAAGCCAGTATTAATAACAACGAACAGTGTTACTTACAATAAACATCTATCTCCTGAGGCACACACATGTGGAGGTAAGTTGCAATCCTACTACTGGTGATCACCACATTTACTCACCAAGTCACACCAGTGCATGCAGCATCTGATACACTCTGGTTTCTACTGGACTGTGAGTGGTAGGCACAGGGTGCACCATGCACCACACAGTGCCCCCACCTACACGGAGTTCTGTTGTCATGTATGCAGTGAGTGCTCCAATGTGGAGCAATTAATTCATGAAAAATATTACTAAAAATCACATAACAATATTAGAAGTTCACAATCTTGCAGGGCCACATTACTACCTGCCCAGGGCCACATGTGCCCTGCAAGGCTGTGGGTTAGAAATTCCTGATCTACAGATTACAGCTCCTAACTCAACCAATGCAGTATCTTAGGATGTAATTTGCCTGTATAAAATTTTTACACTTTGTACTCATTGAAAGATGCACATGAAGGTAAGAATTACCAATATGACACACATGTGAATACCAAATAGTTTCTCCAGTGTAAAAGGCTAAAAGTGTAAATAAGGTTCAAATAGTATGACTGATAATGTAGAAAAGGGCTAAAGGAGTGGGGGAAGTGGGAAGGGTAGGGGAGAGGAAGAAGGGAAAAGAAAAAATATAAGAATATGAAAAAACGGAAACAAAGTCTTTGTAAATAAAAAAGGGTGGAGGGGATGAAGGGAAGGCAGGAAAAATAAGTACCAAGATACATCATGTAAAGACAGAAGATCCAAATGATGACTGTAACTATACTGCATACCTAAAAAGTACCAATAAACTCAATGGGAGAAAAAAGCTGTGAATTACCAAAACTGAACCAAAAAGAAATAAAAACCCTGAATAATGCAACAAAAGATAATAAAATTAAGGCAATAATTTAAAAAACCTAATAACTAAGAAAAACCAAGGACATAATGGATTCATCATTGTGTTCTACAAGAAATTCAGGGAATATCTAATGCCAATACTCATCAAAACCTTCAATGAAATTGAAAGAGAAGAAGTATTGTCCAACTCATTCCTGAAAGCTAGCATCACCTGATTGCAAAACCAGACAGAGACCCAACTAGAAAATAAAACTGCAGGCCATTCTCTTGAATGAACATAGATGCAAAAACTGTGAACAATATAGTAGCAAGCAGAATGCAACAGATTATTAAAAAGATCATACATCATAATCAAGTAGGCGCCATCCCAGCAATGCAAGGATGGTTCAACATATGCAAATCAATACATGTAATGCATCACATAAACAGAAGCAAAGACAAAAATTATGATCAGTCACCCTGAGCCACCCACTGGCCTACTGGGAGAGGGCATGGAGTATGGCAGCAGATGCACTCCTCCCAGCTGGGAGGCTGAGTTAATGACCTTCGGGAGAGAGCTAAGCCTGCCAGCACACTGCCTGCGGCTGGAGCACATAAGGACAGATTTCACATCTTCTGGGAATTGGAAGCTCTACACCCAGCCTTACTGGAAGAAAACTGATTTACAATTCAACAAGCAGAAATCATTGTGTCTGCATTGGTCAAGATCATGGAGGCCAATACCGACATCATCTACAAACACGTGTCACCAAAGTGCAGCAGGAGATCCCTCTTCAGCAAATGACACCTAAGACTGCAAATGTGGAAAAAAAGATATGATTATTTTGGAGAAGAGTGAATTTTCAGCCCTCAAAGCAGAAAATGAGAATATAAAGCTTGAACCATTTTAGTTAAAAGAAGTAATGGAGGAAGTGATGAAAGTCCGAAGAGATGCCAAGCTAGACTTCAACCTAGAAAAGAGCAGAGTGAAAGCATTGCTGATACTGAAACTCAAATATGTAACCACATTTTGACCCTGCTGCTGGATTTGGGTGCCTAAGTTGGGCTGCATTATAAAAGCATTCATTGAATGAGAGGAAGCTGGTGGAATTGAGGCTGGAAGGAGGGGAGCTGCATGCCTAGCAGGATCGGGCCCTGACACAGACACAGAAGGTGGAAACTGAGGTCACTGGAGACAACAATGTAATAGTTACTGAAAATATAAACTAATGAAATGTTTTAAATTTTAAAAATGTGTGTGAAGATACATCATTGTTATGGACATAGCTATTTTTCTAAAGTCTCTACTTGGAATCATGGGATAAGGAGGATCCTCGACATAGAGATGAAGAGTAAGGGGATAAACTTTGGAATCAGAACTTCTGAATTTAAATCTCTGACCAACCACTCTATCGTAGCCTTGAGCAACTGAAATTTCTCTTTTGGTTAATTTCTCTTATTATAGAAGAGTGAGCAGATCTATTTGTTGTAGAATCATTAGAACTCTGTTTTCGCAAGGGCCCCTAAGCCTATCTTTCTTCTATTTCTCAATCTTTGCTCTTCCTGCCCAACCACTCTAGGAAGTATTCCTCAAACACATCCAACACCTCTGCCAAAGACATTTTCTCTCTCTCTCTCCTTGGGAGGCTCTGTCCCTGTGTAAGCACAGGGTTTGCACCCCTACATCCTAGGGCCACTTTCTTAAGTCAGAGACCTTCTCCTATATTTGTGTAAAGCAATCATTACCATTCTTACACCAAGCAACCCCAACATTTCCTACCCGTCTTGAGGACATTGTGCTTATCTTCAGCTTTTATCACAACCTGATGTCTTACTTGATAACTATGGATATTGTCCTCACTACACCTGGCCCACAGGGTTGAGATTAGTTGCCTATTCTGTTCACTGCTTTATCCACAGCAATCTAAGCATACCCAAAATATTTTATGTGCTCAGAAAATAAATGCTGGAAGAATGACTAAAGTGACTTATGTAAAGTGCAAATGTGTTGTACAGGAAGAGTGTATAAATCACTGAAAATGCAGTATATTTGAGAGGAAGTCATGTGAAAGAAGCTTTACAGAGTTTTTCTTAGGGACTTAAAGTCTAAAACTTAATTGGTGACATAGAATCTGAACTTACTTCAATCTGAGGCCTTGAGAAGGAGGAATATTTTACATCTAGGGGCCAGATTTAACCTGCCTTACAAGTAGAGACCTACTGTATGAGTAGGTGACTTTAGGTTAGTCCTCGATTTCCTACTACAGATGTGGGAAGGAGAGCTAGACAGGAAGGGGGAGAGGAGGGCAGATGTAGTTCTCTGAGGAAGGTCCTATGAGGTGACAATGGCATGGACTTTGACATCACAAGGTCTGGATTCAGTTCCTTGTTCTGCTTAATAGCTAACTATAATTAACCCAGCTTGAGTCGGCTTTCCTTCCTTTCATATGATATAAAAACAGTCTTCATTGCACAACACTTTTGTGCCTTGTGCAAGTCCCATTTATATGAAATAAACCTATGTACTTGAAAGTGTTTTGCAAATTGCTTTCACTATACAGACGAGTGGTTGTTATTGTTTAGAAAGAACTGTGGGTTCTACAGGTTCCCTTGACCTCAAAAAAAATGCTAGTTATTCATATGACATTTTGACTTCAAAGAGTCAGGTTTTATTTGCAAGTTTCTTTTCATTCTGTGACCTTCTTAGCTTCCAGCTTTGATAACTGTCTGACACATTTACTTTTGCATTCGAATAGTACCTCACAAAACTCAAGATGCTTTGCAGGGAACTATCTCATGTATTGTTGCAATCTGAAAAAAAATTGTTGTGATGCTGGCAAACTGGAGAGAAGCAGGATCAGGGAATTCAAGCTGATTTCTCATCTACACATAGCCTCCAACAGCTGTGGGTCCAGGAAAGAGGACTTTGTGCCCGCTGTCTGGCCTACTCCCTTCCTACCAGGAATCTATGTCAGAGTTTCCCTCAAGACATAGCAGAAGGAAGGAAGGGCTTTTGTAGACTTGGTAACAATTTAGGGACTTTATTTTAAGCCAATGAAAGAAATGGTTTCTACTCTTGTCGGCCATGCCCAGGCCTCAAAGTCTTCCCACCCTGCCAGGTCATCCACTCCATTGCACCAATTACTCCCTGACTGAGACCACGCACTTCTATCCTGGGGTAACTGGAGGCCTCCTCTAGCCTCACAGGAAACTTTCAGTCAGCTAAATGATAAACGTGAGAGACTGAACCACGTTACTGTTTACCCTGAGTAATGGCTAGGGCAGGTGTCATTCAACCAGTCAATTCCTGTATTGAATAGATTTGATAAAATTGTTGTTTTAAAATTTCTTATTATATTATCTTATTAAAAATTGATGAAAAATAGGTAATTTTTGGTCATCCTGTATTTAAATAATTGGGCCAGGAAGTGGTTAACTCAGCGCACCCACTACCTTCACGTTGTACAGATCTATGCAGATTTCCATAGGGATTCATAACACTGAATCTCCCAATCTTTCTTAAGATACAAAAATAGCCCGTTTCACCCTGCTTTTTGACTTTACCTTTTCACTAGGCTCTAGGGTGATGCTATGGAAACATGGGTGCTTTGGCTCCTGTCAGCTCTACACTTTCTGAGTTGGTGGTGTCTGAGGTCCTAAAATGGATAAGTGGGCTAGCGCTTCCCTAAAGCAGGTTCAGCAAAATTTGGTCCATATGTGTTTTCCTCTAAAAACAGAACTTCAGGTAAACCCAAAATTCAGAAAGGACAAGAAAACAGGAAGAAACACTTCCTATAAGAGCTAGGCTGTGCCTTTCCATAAACATTTCCTTTTGTTCTTTGCCAACTTTCTTGCCACTTGGATAGTAGCTAAAAGTATTGGCTCTATCAAGGGCTTCTGTAGTCAGAAGAGCAACAGCAGCTCTATACCTGCCAACGTCCAGGGCCTTGGGTATCTCTTAATCTCTCTGGCTGCTCCTCCTGGTCCTTGATATGAACACATTATTTGACTTTTTGTAAATTATAGAACTAATGTGAAGACAGAGCTGTATAACCTATTAGTTAGACAGAGCCACACTGTCTTTAAACCTTCAAAAAAAAGAAAAAAAAAAGCCTCAAGATCCCTGTCCCAAGTGATTGCAAATTTTGTTTTCCTTAGAATTCTTACATTTCTTAGAGAAAAATTTTTGTAGTCAACCAGGCTCTGAACTTCTGCATCTACCAAACTGCTTCATTTTATAAACCATCTGGCCACTCTGTCCATGCAATCTCTTTTCTTTACTATCTCATACTGTGTGAGGCAGTACCCCAGATAATTCCAGATAAAATTCCAACCCGAACAAGTGCTTGTATAAGGCTTTCACTGAAGGTTGAGGAAATGGAAGGCCTTAATATGAAAGCATTGCCAAAAGAATAAGAAAAAGTGAAAGACTTTCTAAAATCTACAAAAAGTGGACACGAGGGTTGTTAAGTCCTAAGGCTAATCCTCCTCCAAAAATTTCTTAGTGGTCTGGATGGCCATGTTTTCCCACCTTCCTCTTATCTACTCCAAACCATTTCTGGCTCCGTGATTGTATGAACTACAGATTTCTGTTAACTTCTTGTCCATGGATGCCTGGCTATTAGTACTGATCTCTGGCCCTTCTCTTTCTACCCAACATGGTCTATTAGAAGGTTTTGCAAGCAGAGGTTGACTTCTCCAGAAAAGGGTTGTATTTCTCTTCCAGGAAACAAGAGTGGCTGCCACCAATTGTGGTACCTAACAACAACGTTTATAATTTGTTGCACCATGTAACATCTGCCAATAACGTTTATACTTCTGCTGTACTATGGTTTTCAGCAAGAAAATATTCATTATGGAGTTCTTATTAAAGTAAAATTGAATAGCTAACACGTGCCTGCATTGGTCTGTGTGAAATTTAAGTATATATGATGCAATGTGTTGGGATTTATTATTTTCATGCTTGTGAATTTGGGGTATAGTTAATCTGTTAGTGATGTTAGAGCAGTTGGTACATTGGGTCCTTAGAGATGTGGGTATTCTGCATGATATGTAAAAAATCTTAGATTTCAGCCATTAATAACAATTTAAGTTGATTTAAGAAGTGA
Source organism: Fukomys damarensis (assembly GCF_012274545.1). NCBI lineage: Eukaryota > Metazoa > Chordata > Mammalia > Rodentia > Bathyergidae > Fukomys > Fukomys damarensis. The sequence goes on along the minus strand of NW_022900931.1, from coordinate 40,362,607 downwards.
TTGATTCCGATGTGAATAATTTAAGATCTGTTTTCCAAAATAACTACAGCAAATTTTAATTTAAACAGGAGTGGAAGAGATACGAGTGAAGCCTATAAATCTGTATGTGGGAGCATGGTGCATCCTGATGAACAGGCAGAAGGAAAAATAGTACTTCTGCTGCTTTGATTGCTTTGAAGTTGACCCTGTTCATCAAGTTTTTATCATTGTCTATCTTCATTATGTGCTTGGCTCACCTGTTTCTTAAAGTTGTATTGTTCATTCTATGGGGCTTTTCATTTCTAGTGTTTGGAAAGCACTTGTAATTTTTCTAATACCACATTATGATGAAGGGCTCCCCTTTGAGAAAAGAATTTTCACTTGAAATCCATTGCATCTGGAATGGAAATGACAGAGTCCAGGGCTGTGCCTTTGAACATGAATAGAAAATAATATGTATTGTCATCAACCTTTATTTGAAATTAAGATTCCTCCAACTCTAAATGTATGTAACCAACCATATGGATATTAGCAACACCTGTGACTTTGCCATAGATACACTGATTTTTGGAAACTGGTCCACATATATATATTGTATCATTATCTTTTCTACTTTCTCTCTCCCCTCATACTTCTAATTATAGTAATTTCTATATATTTTGTGTTTTTCTTGCTTCCTTTAGTATTCTTCTCAATGAAGGCTTATGTTGTGAGTGCATAGTATGTAGAGAGAAACAGATAAATACACACAAAACCAGTTTCTCTTTAATGCTTTCAGGTTGCATCTAGATGGACTGTCCTTCTGCCAGCAGGAGGGGAGGCGGAGTATTACCTTTGCAGAATGATCCACACTCTTTGGCAGGGGCTGAGACCAGTGCTCTCATCTCTGATGAAAGACAGGTTTGTGGGGAGGGGATTTAGCTCAGTGGTTCCGACGCCTGCTTTGCAAGTGCAAGAACCTGAGTTCAATCCCTGGTACCAAAAAAAAAAAAGAAAAAAAAAAAAACAGGTTTGAGCTTTTCTATGCTCCTCTGCTCAAATGAACAGGACTCGGTATAACTGCCATAGCCAGGGAGACAGGAGCTGCAGAAGAGCTTGGGTCCAAGGGCAACTGAAAAAACGTCCCTGGCTAGGACAGAAAGCAGCCTGAGACTAAGGATGCCAAGGAGAGAGAATTTCAGGGAATCTGAGGAGTACGGGGCTCAACCTAGTTGGGGACACAGTTCACAAACAAATGTTGCTTCCTGATGCCACGAGCAGGGTGGCACAAGACGGTCTCTGCAGACTCTCAATGTCTCAACATGGGCCGGCGTCTCTCAGTGGGATCCGACAGTGTTCCGGGCGCTCTCCACCAACAGGAATCTGTATGGGCTCTGTTGCGCCAGCAGACTGTTCCCACAGAGCTCATACTGGAGGAAGGACAGTGGCGCTGTCACTCGTATTTTGCTGTGGAACTTCTGTGGGAGCAACCTGTGAGGGGCTCCAGGCGGTGACCAGCTCATCCCCACACCACCCCAAGGACCTGGGGGACCAGAGCCAGGGCTCCCGCTGCTGCCCAGTGTGACAGCCCTGCCATTCCCAGGGCTGTGCTTCTCCCTGCAGACCACCCCGTCACGTGAGTCTGCCTCGAAGGGACACCCACTGAGGGCCACAATACCTGCAGTCCCATTTCCCACCTGAGACCACCCCGTCACATGAGTCTCTGCCTTGAAGGGACACCCACTGAGGGCCACGATACCTGCAGTCCCATTTCCCACCGAGTCCCAGCTCTGCTTTCCTCCACCCTTCCTTGGGTCCCCCAGCCCTTGTAGCCCTGCTCTGGCCCCGGGGCATCTTCAGCCCCTGAAACTCATGACTCCTCTGTGCTTTGTGTTACTCAAATGACTTCCCTTACCCAGAGTCACTTCCTTTCAATTACTTCTTGCTTTTTATCTTTGCAGTTTGTTTCTGTCACTCCATTTCTTTTATTTTTTATGAGTTCTGCATAGTACCATGTCTCTAAGCAGAGAATAACTCCTGGGTCTGGAAAGGCATAGCAAGTTCCAGAAGATTCCTGGAAATCAGTTCAGGATCCAGCCCAGGTTGCTTGTCAGAGGAATCCCAGAGGAGGTCAAAAGGTAGGGTTTCCCCAGATGTTTGGCGGGTAGACCCCACCCGAAGTTGTGAGGAAGTCCTTCCCCAAAAAATGTCTTCTTTGGGGCTGTTCTTGTCTCGAGCGTGTGTGCATCTACTGCAAACATTTTGGGGAACGACACTGAAGCCTCGCTCTTCCCCTCCTCGCCTCCAAATGCTTAACACGTGGCACCTTCTCTAGGCTGTTAAGAGACTCCCAGCCTTGCAGGGGAACACCCACAGGAACGCTTCGGACTGCAGCCAGTCCTACATCCACCTGGAAATATTCTCTCCCAAAGGGGAGAATCCCCTACCTCCGCAGTCCTAATCAACACAGTGCTGGGGCAACCTCTCTGATCATCCGGGGATCCTCCTGGCTTTCAACCCTGCTGCTGAGAGCCAGATTCCAGGAGTGCTCCACCATGCCTGGCTCCGGGTAGGTCCGTTTCTCCATTGGCCCCCTTCCAGATGAAATCTCAGGATATAATTTGCAGAGCCCAACAGACCCAGAAGGCTGTATCCGAAGATCACCTTCACCAAGGACTTTATGAAAAGAACAACTGAGTGTAGTTGAACTTCTTAGTATCGGTGTATAGAAAATTAAAGTTATCAGTCTGCTTCTATGATTTCTTTGTTTTCTTTATCAATCGATTTCTGATGATTATCCTCCCTCACCTCTGCTGATGACCATACTCCACTTCCTGACCAAAGGGCAGTGGTTCCTGTCTGCTTCTGTTGGAACCGAGTCTTTCTACGGCTCTCACTGCTCCTCTGCCTCTCTTGGTCATACTTTCTCTTCTGTAAAAGAACGTAAAAGCAGTAACTAACAAATAGGATTACAGTGATGATCAGATGAATTAAACTTGCTAAGTACGTTAAAGAGTAGTAAACAGAGTTAGCTCATGACTGCTGTTGCTAATGTTGCTGTTGCTAATGTTGCTCTCTTACAGGTCCCTGTTCCGTGGTTTGATTCGAGCAATGCCTTACTGGTGGTAGATGCCTGTGGGTAACAAAAAAGCGTGAACTCACAAATCAGTACCTGAAGTCCTGTCTGGAGAAGCTCACACTCGGTGGAAGAGGCAAATGTAACCCAACCTACCACCGTGAGAGTGGGCCTGTGAGACACCATCCTGCAGTGGTGTAAAATGTTTGGGAGGTGTTGTGGTTTGGATCTAAAATAGCCCCCCAAGTTCTCATGCGTGGGGAAAGTGACTGGATTGTGGGAGCACTGTACCCATCAGTGAAGTCATCCGTCGATGAGTTCAGAGGTAGGCTTGATGGGAGGGGAGACACTGGGAACATGGCCTGGAAAGGAGCAAATCTCCTTCTCCACCTCCTCCCTTCTCCCTCTGCATCCTGGTCACTGTGGAAGGAGAAGCCTTGCCGCATCCAGGCCCTTCTACCATGCCATTTCTGCCTTGGAGCCAGCATCCATAAGAAACCTCTCCTCCTTTAAGTTGTGAGTGTCAGGTATTTTTGTCCCAACACCAGGAAAATGACTAGGACAGGAGGTCACTCCTTCCAGGAGAAATGAAAGGGCCAACCCCAGAGCTGCTAGATTAATCCTACAGTCTGTCCTGTCAGCCACCCTCCTGTCGGACAGCCCTTATTCATTCAGTGCCTATTCAGAAGGAAAAATGGCTGCTGTGTGCAAAAAGGCAGAGGAGAAATCAAGGAGTCAAAACCTCAAACCTGAAGATCCCATGAGGCCATTCTCTGTCCTAAACACTGTTGCTAAACAAACTAAGAAGGCAACTGGTGACCATTTGTCATCACTGAGCATAGTTCTCAAGAGTTCCCACCTCCCTGAGGCCAACTGTCCTCTGTACTCTTCCCACTCAAATGCTGGTAAGTTCAGCTGTCTTGGTCTTGTCCCACACTTGGCTGTAGTTAAGGCCACCTCTCTCTTAGTGCATTCCAGGGTGCCCCATTGCCACCCCACAATCACCCGGCCCCTGTGCAGAGTGAGTGCCCATGCATAGATGCCATGCTCGGTGGGGCTGATGACTACAGACACCTCCTAGGTAAGCACAGTGTGTGCCTAAGAGAAGGAGCTTCCAACAAGACAGAAGCAGATAAGCCTTTAGGAACTCAGAGGAAGCACCACCTCTATCTCATGCAGGACAATGTGATTTGTAGTTAAGATTTACAACCAACCAATAATTGGAACTAAATGATAGGTTGGGGGAGTAGCCCAGTGGTAGAGCGCTGGCCTAGCACCTAGGGGGCTCTGAGTTTGATCCTCAGAACCGAAAACAAGCAAACAAACAAACCAAAAAGACCAAGTGGAGACAATGTTAAAGGAGATCCAGGAAGAGCAGTTCATCCTAAACACTAGTCTACGGAAGTCGCCAGTGAGCTGCTGTAGGAAAACTACCTGGATGGATGGCTACAAATAGATTTCTGGGCTCTATACATGGAGAGATTCAGATTCAGAACATCCAAAAATCAGTGTGATCAACAAGGCCTCAACAAGGTCCTTCTTTGTGAGCAGGGTTGCTGGCCACCAGGCCAGAGACATCTGTACAGAGCCTGGGAGGCTGCCCTGCGAAGACAAGTCCATCAGCCTCCTCTGGCCCTAGCCTGGGATGGACAGCTTGTAATGGCCCCTGGGCCTCAGCAGCAAGCAGCACAGCCGTGACAGGAGCAGACCTGTGTGCGTTTATCTGAAGGCAGGACAACATACCATTTGATTGTTTTAGCAGCACTGTTCCCAGGGGCCAGGAAGCCATGCACAATTTTCTTTGCTCTGACTCTTCAGAAATCTTCACCACTGTCTTTTTGCTCAGCTGAGTAAAAGCTGCAAAAGCACAAGTTAAATATGTCTTGACAGAGGTGCAAACATAGAAAAATGATTTCTAGGTGGGATGTGAAGGTTATTCAGAGTTCAAAGGGCATTTGAAAGTCACAGTTCAGAAAAGCCTCTGACTCAGATCCCTCCTCCAAGTGTTTTTCTCTGCTGAAACTTTGCATCATTCTCCCTTCTTTCACCCCCAACTGCTGAGGCAAGGACACAGGCTGGCTAAATGCAAGGGGTAGTCACAAGGGTGCGCTACACATGTGCATCCAGCTGGGGGAAAATGTAGCATCTCTTATCTTCCATTTTGGGCGGCTTCCCTTCCTTGGATATGGAGGGTCCCTACTAGGGACCCAAAGTAGTAAGTGCCCTGACAGGGGCAGGAGTGGGTTGCAGGGTGGATAGCAGAACAAAAGGGACATGAAAGTGAAAGGGACCATTTGCAATTTAAAACTGAGTAGTCTTTATACTGAATTTTTATCAAACGCCCCAACCAGATGAGTGTGTGAGTCTTACAGATGCCCAGAGGAAGTGTTGCAGACAGAAGAAAGCACAATACAGAGGTCCCAAGAAGGCAAACTAGAGAAGCAGGGGTCCTGAGGTGGCTGGAATGAAGGGGGCAGCAGCCAGAGGTGAAAGTGACCTCTGAGAAGCAGTGGAATGAACAGGCTGCGGGTCAGGAAGAGCCTTAGAAGACTCACTAAGAACTTCAACTTTGGGCGGTTTTGGAGCTAAAGTTTAGCATGGTCATTTTCTGCTGCAACTTGGCCACTGCAGCTGCTGCTTCGAGACTAGACTGACAGGCAGCCAGATCGGAAGCGGAAAGACCCATCCAGGGCATTTGAGACAACGCTAGAGAGGTGTGATGGTGGTCAGGCCAGGGCAGGGATGGTGGCAATATTGAGACAGTGATAGAATTGGCTTTAAAGTATTACTGTGAAAAAGGAAAAAGAATTACTGATGGGTTACGTGCAGTGTGGGAGTCAGCTTTCTGTTACTATGGCAAAATATCCACGGAGAACAACTTAAAGGAAGAAAGATTTACTTTGGTTCACAGTTTCCAAGGTTTCGGTTCATGCTTGGCTGGTTCCACTGTGGTGGACTTGAGATGGGGCGGAGCCCTGACGGAAGAAGCTGCTCGCCTCATGGCAACCAGGAAGCAAAGCAAGGGCAAGAGCCAGAGAGGAAGGAGCCAGGGAGAGATGGAAGGCCTAAAGTGACCCCCCATGGCACACCACCTTCAACTAGGGCCCGTTCCCCACATTTTCAACACTTCCCAGTCATGTCGTCAAGTCTGGGTCTCATCCGCAATTCCATGTACTGATGAAGTTAGAGCCTTCATGACACCATCTCTTCCCCAAAGCCCATCAGCACCCATCATTCAGAACAATGAGCCTTTAGGTGGAAACATCATATCCAAACCATAACCTGGGAAAAGCATAATGTTTGAATCTGAATGAAGAGTTTATAGGGTATCGTGATTCTATTTTCTTTCCTTTTGCACATCCTTGAGAATTATCATTAAAATGCTGAACAAAAGTAGAGGGAGATAGTGAATTACCGAGGAAGCCTAGTACCAGAGAGAAGGAAGCCTAGAGAGCTACAGGCAGGGCTTGTCTTTTAAATCAAAATATAGGCTATATGGGAAAAAAATTGTTTTCAAGGACTGAGGAAGAAAGCAAGAGGGAGAAAAAGAGAGGAAGGCCTTGTTCAGTGACCTGAAAATTCTTAGCAAAGGAGGAAGCAAAACTGCCCCCCTGTAGTGGAAGAGACCAGAAGAGGGGCTGGGAGTTGAAGAGGGCTGGAAGAGTGGCACGAGCACAGCAGGCGACACCGGAGAGGAGGATGAACAGAGGAGAAAAGCCAGCCCTCGGGGAGAGGCACACGACAACGTTGTACAGAAGGGTTGCTCAGAAATCCTAAGATCTCACCCCATCTCTGAGACCCACATCCTTGCTGGGGATCTCATACCTCGCTCCAAGTTGTTCCGTGATCCAACTTCTTTTAGACAGTGGGCGATTTTTTTTTTTTTTGTCTGTTTCTGTGTCTACCAGATTCCTTCCGATTCTTTCCTTCCCGCTGCCGTCTTCTGCTGCACGCTCCCAGAATTCAGTGTGTTGGGGCCCAGGCGTATGTAAATCTCTTAAGAACCTTGGCGATTTACAGAGGTCTCAGAATCCCCTGCCATGACCTTCACCATTCATTGAAATTAGTGGGTGAACCCCAATTATCCTGAGGGACAATTGTGAGAAAGGAACTGGGGAAGGGCAGGCAAGCTGGCTGTTTTCCCCTTCAGCGAGGGAGAGCTACTGAACAAGTTAAGAAGTCCTGGCTCCGGTTCACACAGGGGCCCTGGTACAGTCATCCAGAGAAAGAGGCACTTCTCCGCTTGCATGCATGGGATGCAAGGTCTCTTGCACAATAGACACTTCCTGCAGTCATGGAAAATCTCCAGGAATGCAAAACCTCAAGAGTTTCATCTATGCAAGCCTGAAGAACACTTGTCTGACTATGTGAAAAGGAAGAGTTTGCAAATTAAATGACTAATGTCAACAAGATTCCCACGGAACAATCTAACAAGTATGAGAAAGAAAGAAGTAGAAGCTACTCATAACATGCTGTGACAATCTTTAAAGCACTTTGCACTGAGTATAACACAGAGCAAGCGCTAGAAATATCAGTCCTCTTGTAATCTGAATCTTGTTTATAGAAGGAGACAGGAGAGCAGCTCCTAGGGATCTAGTAACATTCTGGTTCTTAGGTTTTAGCTATACAGATACGTTCAATTTTTTAAAATCATCAAGCCGTAAACATATGATCGCCACACTTTTCCGTATATGTATTATACTTGAATTTAAAATTACTAAAAGGTTTTCAATTATTAACTATCATAGGAGAGTGATCTATTAAATTAAAGCCACTTCTATTGAGTTAATTCAAACAATTCAGGTTTTCAAATTTTAATGTATTTTTAAATACTTCATAACTTGAAAGTCCCTTCAATGCCGACATTTGCACAATTAGAATTAATGAAGACCCTTCAGATGTATTTGTTGAAATGTTAAATGAATAACTTTCCCCTTTGCTGTTTCTCCTGCTACTGCTCTAATCTCCGGCCCTACCTCGTACTCTTGGGAAGTGGGAAGTGTAAGAAGAAAGACAAGATACAAGAGTTTTTGTTATGTATTATAACAATACCATCTAGTTCTGCTTTATAGCACACCCCAATTTTTGGTGAAATCTCTGTCAGCACCGGCTCACTGTTCATCTCTCCTGCTAGGTTGTTTGTATCATGGGAGCCAAGAGCCCTCCTCACATCTATTACATTCCCAGTACCTTGCAAAGTGCCTAGCTCATAGTAGGTGCTCAATAAACATTTGTTGAATGATCGAATGGTGGGCTAGGTGAATAAATGTGAAGCTAGAATGAGTTTTAGTTTGATAAAAATGTAAGAGTCACTGAACAAACCCTGGATAAGAAATAAACCTGAATCTTTAATGCCATGAGGGATCAATGATGATACAGAGAAAGAAAAATGTCTTTCAAGGAAACTCTCAAGTTCTTCATTTTATACATTTGTCAGATACGTGGTGGATTATTTTGTCCTCGTTTGTATTGTGCAGTTTTTTGTCTTAGTAGCGCATGAAAACTACTTTCCCTCTTTTTAAGTGTATTAGTGAATCTTCACATTTACACATAAGGAAGCTTTTATGATAAGGTTATAAGGGACTCAAGGGGAGAATAAATGAAATATCGACATCAAAACCTGACTTATGCGTAGTAATAAAAGGAACAGAAACAGCCTGTTCCAAAGACAGAGAAACTAGATGAAAAGCACAAAACAGAAAGCAGAGAAAATCAGGCTATCATTACACACCGATGACGAGAAAGAAGACAATTTAATATGACATAAAACAGCTGAGATAAAGCCACTGGCTTGGGCTGCCTGGATATGGGTGTGACGGTGGAGGGGCTGGGGGCCTGCAGGGCATGACCTGCATTGTGTGGATCTGGTGAAAAGCTGGACTTGAAGAAAGGGGTGCCTGCCTGGGGCTCCCTGGCACCTGCCCCGAGCTCCCCCACACACGCACATTTCCCGGCCTCCCCACAGAGCTGCAGAGCTCTACTCCTACCAACCCCTCCTCCCTAGATAACACATCTTCCCTCTGGATTCTTCCTTCTTTCAGGCTCCTGTCAAACAGCAGCGTCCTATGTTTCACTTTGCCAGGGGCCACACTCTGTCCTGTTAAAATGTCTTTTATAGAAATGTCATTTTCTTTAAACAACAACGTTAGGGCTAGGGGTTGGAGTTCAGCTTCATTCCTTCTTGTTTCTGAATAACACTCCATATGTGAATACGCTACATTTTATTCATCGGTGCTTCAGATGAGGGGCGTTTGGTTTATTTCTACTCTTTAGCGCGTATTCCATAGGGTGTTAGAACTGGAAGGAAGCTGGACTTCCCAGTCACCGGACCCACACCCTTCATCTCAGCACTCTATTCTACGTTCCTAAAATTGTGTTTAGCTCCACTTGAATGCCTCCAAAATTAAGAAAGCCACTATTTCCTGTGAAATAAGAAATATTCATGTCTCCTTAAAAGTCTCTCTACTCTACTCTACTTCCAGAATTAGCCTGCAATAATAATCAAAATACTTTTTCCCAGCTTCTGAGCTTGGGTTCTAGCTTAGGCTTCTGTAGGCAAAAGACAATTTCATTTCTTTCTTACACAGTGTCACTTAAATGCTTTGTGTGCCTCCTAATTTTTTAGCGGGCTCTCCATTAAGAACACTACATTGTGTGATTTGAGATCTATTTCAACTTTAAAATTCTGTGAAGGTGAACAGCATATACTGTTAAACTTTTTTCCACGTGGTCTTTTGGACATATATTAGTTGACACCCTAGCTTGACAACAGCACCCAGATTTTTCCTGAGAAACACTATTCGGTTCATTTGACATAAAACCCACTCTTTGTTCCCGGAATGAACCCCAACTGGATTAACTCGATCAGTAAATCTCACTCTCTTGCCCTAGTGACAGTTTAGAAAGAGGATTTAGAAGATAAGACCTAAACCAATCCAATCTAGGTTAATTTAGCCATTTTCTCTTGGGATAATGGGACATTAGACTTTTCTGTGCTTAGTGATGTGAGGATTCCAGAATGGGAAAAGCTTTCAGGAAATCGTGTGTGAAACTTGACCTTGCAGATAAGACTCACACAGCGGGAAGCAGAGTGGAGAAATGTGTATAGCGATAATGTTTGCATTCTGCAATCAGCACTCATCTGCAACATGAATTAGTCCTTGAGCTCTTCATTCACAGGAGTCCTGACTTTTCCCTTCACTCCCTTTGGTCTGATTTAAAAATCATATACACAGTGTCATGCATGAGATGTCTCTACTTATCCGCTGCATGTTAAGGTGGAGTGTGACAAAAACTCATGGTAATTCTGAGAGACTCAGCTGCCCATGGAGCAAACTGTCCTCCGCTTTGGACGTTCACATTATACTGTTACTAACATTATGATTTCCCCAGTGCCACGAACAGAGTAGATGCCAAATGGATGATAGCTGTTCATATTACCCATGCCCTTTCCTGAATCAACAAACCGAATGTCCCATTTTGTTCACCGTCATTGTCTTAGTTACTTTTCTCACTGCTAAGACAAAAACACTCAACACCCAAAGTTAAAAGAGGAAAGGTTTATTTAGCTCACAGTTTGTAGAGGTTTTAGTTCATAGTTGGCTGGCTCCAAGGCAGGTTGGCATGGCAGAGGGGCATTGTGGAGAATAAACAGTTCATGCCGGGCAGTAGGCAGAAGACAGCAAGGTAGCAAGTTATAAGCAACAAGCAGTGACCTTATTTCGATCGCTTATATCTTATCCAGTCTACCCAGCCTTAGGGTGGTGAGCACTCACACTCAGGGTGAGGCAGCAGCTTAATCCTAGCATTGCACCATAAATCAATTCCAGCATCACATCCTTCATCCCAGCAGCACACACCCTAGACTCAGTTACCTCCAAAAAGCCCCACCTATGACCACATTAGGCTTTGGGGGGCATTGAGATGTAGGCCATAATAGGCAATAACTGAACCCTGGGCTCTGCCTGTGGTATTATATGAATGAGCAAGAATAGAGCTAAAGGAGAGAATAGGAGGTAATTGGGGGTCACGTGACACAGCAAGAGGAAGGTGTAGAAAGGAGGTGATCGCAAAAGACGATCCTGCCAGGTATGGTGTTGGATGCCTGTAGTCCCACTACTCAAGAAGCTGATGCAGGAGGATCATCACAAGTTTGAGGCCAGCCTGGACTACATAGTGAGTTCAAGATCAGCATGTGAACTACACAGTGAGACTGTCTCAAAAAAAAAAAAAAAAAAAAAAAAAAAAAAAAAAAAAATCCCGCACCACTCTTATGACCAGTAACTACACAACTGACCACTTAGCAAACCCAACATATGGCATCTCTACTTCCATTCTGAGTGTTTTCTGGTTTTGTCTCCTGCTTAAGTCCCATGCTGGGCCTCCCCAAAGCTGATGGTTGTCTTCTAGCATATCATTGTATATAGAAGTCCCTTCCGTAGCTTCCCCAGACCCCGAAGCAGCCCCTGAAATTCAGTATGTAATAAATATGGCCTCCTACCCTTTGCTGCTGGTGCTGCTCCTTCCGTCAGCCTGCTGCTTTGATCTATCTTTGCTTCTTCATATTCTTGTACAATTATGCATTGTCCTGCCTAGAGGAGAATTTGTCTTTCTCCATCTCCCCGGGAAACCCAAGACCAGCTATGGCGCCTCTTCACAGTAACCCACTCTACACTGCAGGGCAGTGGTGGTGAACCTATGACACACATGCTATTAATTTTTTTTCTTTTAAGACAAAAGATGTCAATGTGTGAGTGGTTTTTTTTTCTAAACTAGAACCTCAGTATTCAGGTTTAAATGCAATGTTGGCATTTTGTGATAAATAAGTGGATTTTAAATTGCAGTTTGGGCACTCGGTCTCTAAAAGATTTGACATCCCTTTGTAGAGTATATTATAATTTCTTTTCCTCACTTTTTACTCAGCCCAAACGTGCTCTGCAGAGCCTGTTTTCCCCCTACCCTTCTGTCTTTTTTCCTACCTTTAATAAATACACTAGAAGAAAACCGTCAGTTTTGTTGAGGCACAACATGGGACTTAAATAGGAGAAGAAACCAGAAGACACTCAGAATGGAGTCTTAAAAAAAGAAATTCAACACTTCACATTAGTTGGTTTAGATACGGTCTGTATCTATACCAGCCTAAAGGTTTCCCACCTTTAGCCTAAATTGCTGGCTAAGGATAGGTAGAAGACAGATTCTTAAACCTAAATTTTCTCATTTGTATAGATAGTTTTAGCTCTCCGATTCTGTCAGTGGTCTTTAGATTAGGGCATGAATTCACAGAGAGCTTCCACCAGGAACATATTAACATACAGTTTCAACGAAATAACTTTCTAAACCCTTATATTCTATTTAGTACATGGTTGAGAGTTCTGTTGTAATCTGAGCACTCAGTTATGGAATTAATATTCCTTTGCATATTATGTTGGTTTTCTATGCCTTGTCTTCACAAATGTGAACATAAAACCACTCAGCTCAAAAATAGCATAGAATTTTACATAATAAATAGGATATCTACTCATAAAAATAAAGGAAGAAAGAAAGAAACCTTCATCTTCTGTCCAAACACTTTGTTGAGTTGATATGGGTGAAAATGTGGACATTTGTGCAGCCTTTTCCTTCACAAGTACTCATTCTTGTCTAACTGAATGAAAGAGAAATTCACCTCCTACCCATTCTAAAACTTACTTCCCTGCCTGTATTACCCCAGTGCAGAATAAAATCTATAGGGCATTGAACAAGGGAATAATTTCAAATATTATTTTTGTGACAATTGAGAAAGTAGTGATCTTCCAGATTAACAAATCAGGTTGTTTCCAATTCTTTGTTTTCTGTGAAATTGAGGATAATTCACTAAGGGATAATTAAGAAACTTTCTAAATTTTCCCCATTTTTTGGATCCTTCTGGGAGGATAACAGAGTGGTAAACAACAGAAAAACAGCCTCTCCAAGATTTGGTGTCCAGGTTCTAGAATATAGCAACATGAGGAATAGAAAGGAAGTGGGTCCCTGGGACCCAGCAAGGATCTGAAGTGGGAATTGAACCCCAATGGGAAGAGTGAAAAGTGAGACTTCAGTGCAGAAGAAGGAGGTGGCAAGCAGCATTTCTCCCTGAGCCCTGACTCACTGTGTGAGAGGGGCAGCATGAACACGCAGATGCATAGTGACAACCCCAGGGGCTTCATGGAGAAATGCACCACTGGAACCCACCAGTAGATGCAGTGGACTGCAGTGGCTGGTGACTTATTCTAGTTTAGATGATAGCCATCTTGGAGAGAGGCCAGCTGAGCTCATAACTCAGAGCAACTTCAGGCTGGCTCCATCTAGCAACTCCTATTGTCAGGGTTAGATGGAACTGAGTTCAAGTCAGTAGGAAGTCAAGGAACCAAGTTCAAGCCAGACAAGGGCACATGAATTGTTGCAGTCTGAAGAAATCAAGTTGAAGCCTCACAGCCAGAAACCAGCCTGAACTTCAGTGGCATTAAAGATGCAGGCTTGCTGGGATTATTTACCTGTTATAAATTTGTGACTGACTTGCTGGGATTAAACAATACAGATCTGGGCTCTGTCTGCCTACTCTGTCTAGCAGTGACAGCAGAGACATGCCCTGAAGTGGATATTATTTTTTATTTTATTCTTCCAATTTTTTTGGTTTGTTTTTTCCTTATTTGTTCTTTTTTTTTATGAGTGTGAACATTGTTTCTAGTTTTGTTGTTGTTGTTCTGTTTTGTTCTTGTTTTTAGTTTTTCTTTCTCTCTTTCTCTCCTGTTTTATCCACCAGTTTCCCAAAGTTTCTGTAATCTTCCTTTGTCCTCCAGCCTTGATTCTAATCTCTTCCTCTTCTTCTATTTCTCTATGTTTCCCCTTAACCTCTTTTAAATTTTCTACCCTGAGGGTAAAATTACAATATCAAGGGCAGATTTACTGTATGCAATTTTCTGGTTTGTTTTAGATTTCATTTTATAACCACAAATATAGTTCATGTGGTTAAAGCTGGCAAATTAATACTTACCACAGTCTGTCATTTTCCAGGCTATGTTTGATGCTATTGTTATTGATGATTGTACTACTTTGCCTAAGGAGACATAATTATTGTAATCAGTTGTTCCTTCTGTTATGCACAGACTGAGATTGCCTAAGGGTCATAAATAATACTATAGGTCAGTACCAAAGAAACAAGGGCTGAACTAAAAGGCAGCAATTCTCATCCCCAATAAATTGAAGAGGCAGAATCTTGGAACAGACTGAAGACCTAAAATCCAGCTAAATCTAGAAGATATCTCTAAGAAGTAGTCACTTCCTAAGGATTCTCAATACTAGCAATAAAGTACTTGCCACAAGCAATTTACAACCATCAACTCAGGAATGAAAAAATAATTAAAAAATAGAAAACGAGAAGACACAGAAGCAAAATGTAACCCCAGATTTCCAGCTCACCAAAGGCAAACACAGGGGGTAATGAGGTGGAACAATTGGAAAACTACCCACCTGGACTCTCTGAAGTTGTAACATTCTAAGTGGCAACAAACCAGATGAACGAGGCTCTAGAAAAAGATAATAAAATCAGAAAGAATTTCTCAGATAATTACAGAGATGGCAATCATAATGAAAGACATGGTCAAGTGACTCTAGGGCAGATACAAATTTTAAAAATAGAGAAGCTTAGAAAAATAAAGGTCAGGAACATAACTCCATGGTGCTATGCTTGCCTGGCAAGTGCAAGGTTCTGAATTCTATCCCTGGTACTAAAAAATAAAAATGATGGAAACCATAAATGCCCATCATAGGAAAGAAATAAAATCCATGACAGATTCAGATATCCAGGAAATTCAAAATTCCATCAAAAGTATAAATAGTAGAATTAGCCAATGTGAAGAAAAAAATATCAGATATAAAAGACAAGATTGCAATTATCAATGATTAAAAAAAAGAGATTTCTTAAAAATAGCCAAGGATCATGAAAAATCAACCCAACAACTCCTAGGTGATACAAAGAAGAAAAACATGATTGACTGAAGTGGATGAAAATCCGGGAGACAGTGTAAATGACATTTTAAAAAACCTGCTCATGGAAATAATGGTAGAAAACATCCCAAGCATGTAAAAAACTTGATATACAGCCAAGTGAGGCATATAGAACTACAATTAGCCATGATCAAAAAGAAAGCTACACCAAATCATATAATAGTTAAGATTCCAGAAATTCAAAACAAGAACATAATATTTAAAGCTGTTAGAGAAAATATAATATAAAGGAAAGCCCATCAAAATCACAGAAGACTTCTCAACATAAACCCTCAAGTCAAGGAGAGCTTTCAGTAAAGTATTTCAAGCCCTGAAATAATGGGAAAAAATTAGAACCAAGATATATCATGTAAAGGTACAAGATCCCAATGATGAATGTAATTTTATTGTTTACCTTAAATGTACCAATAAACTTAATGAAAAGAAAAAAAAAAAACTCCAGCCCAGATTGATATACCCTATAAAACTCTTTCAAAACTGACATAGAAATAAGATACTCCCATGGCAAAGAACACCCGAAGAAATTCATGACCACCAAACCAGCACTCCAAAGTGTTCTGAAGGATAATCTATCAAGACATAATGAGGACTCCAACAGAATGACTCCACCAGGCAAGGCAAGTAATTAAATAGGGTAGGGAAGAGGGAAAAACAACATGAAAAGTATAAGTCAATATATGCATCAATTATAACCATCAACATAAATGGTCTCAACTCACCAATAAAAAAAAATGGACTGACAGAATGGCTCAACAAAGAAGATCTAACAATATGCTGTATACAAACACATTTAATTAAAAAAAATAAGTTCACACACTGAAAGTCAAAGGATAGAAAACAATACTCCATGCAATAGAAACATGGAAAACAGCAGGAGTAGCTATTCTATTTGCAAACAAAATAGATTTCAAGCCAAGACTGATCAAGAGAGACAAAGAAGGTCACTACATTCTGATAAGGGGAGAAATCCAAGAAGAAGAGATAATCATAAATATATATGCACCAAATAGCAGCACACCTACCTATATAAGACAAATATTAACAGACATGAAAAATCAAATAAGCAGTAATAAAATTGTAATGGGAGACCTCAGTACCCCACTATCACAAATAGACAGATCAACTAGACAAAAAATCAACAAAGAAATATCAGAACTGAACCAAACTTTTTAACAAATGGGCTTAGTAGATGTCTACACAATGTTCCACCCTACAATATTAATATACACATTTTTCTCAGCTGCATATAGCTGCACATAGGACATGCTCCAAAACAGACCACATACTGCTTCATAGAACATGCTTATTAAGTGCAAATGAATTGAAATTATCCCATGAACATTATCAGACTATACTTCGATGAAATTGGAAATCAATGACAAAAGAAACCATAAAAACTTTATAAACACATGAAAATTAAATAACACCCTCCTGAACAACGAATGAGTCACAGATGAAATTAGATAGTTTCTATAAGAGACAAAGCCAATACAATATATCAGAACTTATGGGGTGCAATGAAAGCAGACTTATGAGGAAAATTTATAGCAGTAAAATTCCCATATCAGAAAAATAGAGCAAGCTCAAATAAACAACCAAATGGTGAATGTCAATCTTCTAGAAAAAGAAGAGCAAGTCAAGCTCAAAGCTCCTATGAGGAAGGAAATGATAAAGATCAGAACAGAAAGTAATGCAATGGAGAGTAAGAAAAGAATGCAAAGAATCAATGAATCAAAGAGTTGGTTCTTTGAAAGATTAAATAAAACTGGTAAATCCTTAGCTAAGCTTATCAAAAAAAAAAAAAAGGAAAGACTCAAATCCATGCAATTAGGAATGAAAAGGGTGAAATCACAACAGATCATACAGAAATCTAGAAGTTCATCAATACCTATTTAGAGAATCTGTATTCTGATAACATGGAAAACACAGAAGAAATAGACAGATTCCTAGATACATAAGAATTACCAAAGCTGAATCAAGAAGACATAAAAATTCTAAATAACCCAATATCAGTTAATTAAAACAAAGATGTAATTAAAAACCTACCAACAAAGTCAGGTCCTGACAGATTCACTACTGAATTATACAAGAAATTTAGAGACAATCTAATGCTATTACTTCTCAAACTCTTTAATGAAATTAAAAGAGAAGCAATACTCCTAAATTTGTTTCTAGAAGCAAGCATTACCCTGATACCAAAACCAGAGAAGGATCCAATCAAAAAAGAGAACTACAGACACAAAAACACTAAATCAGATACTGGAAAACAGAATGCAGAAAGTCATCAAGATTATATACTATGAACAAGGAAGATTTATCCCAGGAATGCAGGGTTAGTTCTACATATGCAAATTAATAAATGTAATACATCATATTAACACAACCAAGGACAAAAATCACATGATTAACTCAAAAGATGCAAAAAAAATTTAACAAAATGCAATACCCATTCACAATTTTTAAAAATCATGCAGAAAATTGGAATAGATGGTCTTTATCTCAATCTGATAAAAGCCATCTATGACAAACCAACAGACAACATCACACTAAATGGACAAAAATTGACAACTTCCACACTAAAATCAGGAACAAGACAAATGTCCACTGTCACCACTTTTATTCAATATAGTTCTGGAAATATTAGAGCAATTAGACAAGATAAATGAATAAAAATAATTAGGATAGGAAAGGAAGAAATTAAATTACCATTATTTGCAAATGACATGATACTCTACATAGAAGACCCAAAAAAATCTAACAAACAACTTCTAGATTTAATAACAATTCAGTACAGTAGTTGGATACAGAGTCAATGCTCAAAAATTAATAGCATTCCTGTACACAAACAACAAACTCACTGAGAGAGAAATTAGGTAAAAAATGTCTTTCACAATAGCATCCAAAGAAATGAAATACATAGGACTCAATCTAATGAAGGAAGTAAAAGAACTTTACATCAGAAACTACAGTACTCTGAAGAAAGGGGATACAAGAGGATATCAGAAAATGGAAATACATCTCTTGTTCTTGGGTAGAAACAATCAAAAGAGGGAAAAATGGCCATATTTCCAAAATTATTATACAGATTAAATGTAATCCCAGTCAAAATACCAATAGCATATCTCACAGAATTAGAGGAAACAATCCTAAAATTTATTTTGAACCAGAAGAGATCTATAATAGCAAAAGCAATTTTAGGCAACAAAGGCAAGGCCAGAGTCATCACAATCCCTGACTTAAAATTATACTACAAAGCTACTGCTATAAAAACAGCATGGTACTGGGGGGAAAAAAAGACCAGAGAATCTATGGAACAAAATAGTAGATGCAGAAACAATTCTAAGCACACTCAGCTACCTTGTTTTTGACAAAGGGGTCAAACACTTTCACTGGAAGAAAGACAGCCTCTTTAATAAGTGGTGCTGGGAAAACTGGCTTTCCACATGCCAAAAATTGAACATAGAACCATATTTCTCACCATGCACTAAACTAAAATCAAAATGGATCGAAGATCTAAGTACAAAAAGAGAAACAATCTGATAGAAGATAGAATGGGTAGAACTCTTGAAAGTATAGATGTAGACAAAGACTTTATGAAAAACAACAAAAAGACTTTATGAACAAAACCCTGATCACAAAGGAAATACTCAGAAGAATCAACAAATGGAAGCTCATTGAAAATGCTTTTGCATTAAAAAGCTTTGGCAGAGCAAAAGAAACGATCAACAGGGTGAAGAGACAACCCATAGAATGGGGAAAACATTTTACCAGCTACTCCTCAGACATAGGACTAACATCTAGAATATATAAAGAACTCAAAACAAAATCAGACCCTTCAATTTAAAAACCCAATCTAAAGTGCTATCTGAAATGAATAGACACTTCTTAGATTAAGAAGTAGAAAAGGCAAATAAATATATGCTCAACATCACTGGTCATTCGAGAGATGCAGGTGAAAACAACACTGAAATTCCACCTTACCCTAGAAAGAATGGCTGCTATCAAGAAATTGACCAATAACAAATGCTGGTGGGATTGTGAGGTAAAAGGAACCCTTCTCTACTGTTGGTGGAAGTGCAGACTGGTGCAACCATGGTGGAAACCACTGTGGAGATTCCTCAAATATCTAAAACTAGAGGTTCCATTTGACACAGCTATTCACCTTCTTGGTATCTTCCCAAAAGAACTAAAAACATCACACCACAGTGATAGATGCACACCCATGTTTATAGCAGCTTTGTAATAGCTAAATCTTGAAAACAGCCCAAATATCCATCATCTGATGAGTGGATAAAGACAATGTTATCGTTTTTATACAATGGTGTACTACTCTTCCATAAAGAAGGATAAGCTGAAGGCATTTCTAGCTAAGAGGATGCTCCTTAACATTATACATTCAAGTGAACTAAATCTGACACATATGTATAAATACCAGATTATTTCTGTGATATGAGAAACCAAAAGTGTAAATAAGGATCCAAATGCATAATATATATTGGGGAATGAGGAAAAATGTTCAAATGGGAATGGGAAGAAGGGGGAAGGAAAGAAAGGACAAGAAAAAAAGAACAGAACTAAAAAATTTATGCAAAGCTTTTGTAAATAAGAAGGGGAAGAAGGGTTGAAGGAAGGGGAGGGGAATTGGGAAGAAAGAAAAGGCAAGATACATCATGTACAGGTGCTAATTCCATATGATGAATGTGATCATTGTGTATATCTAAAATGTACCAATAAAATTAAAAATAAAATAAAAAATTTCCCACCTTTATTAGTGCAAATATGCATTAAATAATAGTTGCATTCCTTGTATGGACTTGGCACATGTGCAAAACACATCTTAATTCTTTTTTTATTCCCTCTCCTTCCCCACCTTCACCCTGCCCTCCATCTCTTGATTCCATTCCCATTTGAATAAAATCTATCTCCCCACTTCCTATTATCTAGCTTTTATTTTTAACTCCATTTATATTTTGGATTTCTCATATAAGAGAATCTTTGCAGTATTCATATCTG
This sequence comes from Fukomys damarensis, assembly GCF_012274545.1. Classification (NCBI taxonomy): domain Eukaryota; kingdom Metazoa; phylum Chordata; class Mammalia; order Rodentia; family Bathyergidae; genus Fukomys; species Fukomys damarensis. Next base: position 40,342,536 of record NW_022900931.1, on the reverse strand, counting down.
ATGAGCAGAACCTATTAACTACTCCTGACATAACCCTCCTTTCATTTCCATCTTTTATAGGAACAAAGTTCCTCAGTATCAATAAATAATATCCATCCAAGAATACATAAATAAATTGAAAGAATAACCTTAACTGTCTCATTAAGATATGCATTTGAAATAAAATTTTACTCTGTTAAATATTTAGCAAATTTTCAATATATTTATTTTAGTTCAACCAATTATATAGTAATATGATAGAGAATGATTCTGCAATTTAAAACATTTTTAACACCTAGAATCTTATGTTCATTCACGAAATAAAAATCCCACATATCTTTTAAGAGAGAAGGAAAATTACAATAAAATAATCAAAATGTTTTGAACAATATCATTTTGCATTTGGACAAAATCCTATATGGAGAGTGAAATGAACATTACACTGCAAGAAGGAAAGAGCAATGTAAAATTTCTGATAGTTAAAAGTGAACTTGTTTTAATAACTTTTGGACATTTAAACACTATAATATTAAGATTCAAATGGATGTGTTGAAAAGAATAATATAATAATTGTGCATTTCCTGAGTGTACTACATTAAAAATATTTGGTTTTACTTCATTGAGGACAGTTATAATAGCAACTTTGAAGTCTTTGTCTCTTAGTTTTAACAATTTTTTAATATTAGATTCATATTCTTTCTTTTTATTTGTACCAGGGCTTGAACTCGGGTCCTCACTCTTGTGAGGTGGGTGTCAGAACCACTGAGCTAAATCCCTGGCTTTTTTTTTTTTTCATAATCTTTCACCTTGAGAAAGTGCTTCATTTTCTTGGTGTTTCATATGTCAGGCATCTTTTGATTTTGTGCTGGACATTATGAATGTTATACATATTGTGGAAATTCTGGATTCTGTTCTTTCTCCCCAAACAGTGCTGTTGCCTTTGTTTTAGCAAGTAGTTTCCTCATTTGGGTTAGGTTGTAGACTCTATTTCCTCCCATCTCTGTATGATGCCTCCCATCTCTGCCATCTCTGTCCAGGTTTTCTTCACATTTAGCTGGCTACTTTGCAAACTGTTCTGCCAATGAGAAATGTAGGATTTGGTAAAAGATGTGCATGGATAGCACTTGAGAGCTCCATTTCTGATTCTTTCCCTTCCTAAATTTTTTTTACCTATTTTTAGTGCATACAGTTTTCCTGACTTCCCTATTGCTATTCCACCGGCCTGAAGATTATACATTTTGTATATGTGCTGCTGCTGTATACACACTGTATTTTTGGTCTAAAAGCTCCCGCAGGCTCGGCTGAGATGGCACAGACCTGTAATTGCACCACTCTGGAAGACTGAGGTGGGAGAACACAAATTCAAGACTTAGTAACATCCTGCCTCAAATATAAATTTTTAGAAGCCAAGGATGTAGCTCAGAGCAAAGGCCCAGGGTTCAATCCCCAGTACTCTAATATCAAAAAGTAAAAAATGAAAAGAAGAAAGCCCCAGAGTCAGGGACTTGTTTCTTCCTTAAAGGCACAAGTTCATCCTCTCCAAATGCATGTGAACCTCAGAGTGTGCAGCTACTTACATCCAGATTTTGCAGTAGTTTCCCACATGAATGGGAAGAGGGTGGTTATCAAGTAGTCTTACTTTATTATACATGGAAGCAGAACCCAGTTTTGCTTTAAAATGGACATATTTCTATAGGCTGGAGATGATATCCTATGCCATTATTTAGGGTAATGATGAAAATTTTAGATATCAACTTTATAATGTATACGACATTTTTTCCTCACACCTCTGTTTGTGGTGTTGTATCAGAAACCTCTTAAGTGCTGTTTCAGGTCCTCTTGGCCTCATCCTACCTTGTTCCAGCCACAAAATGGCTGCCTGCTCTGCCTGGGTTCTGACTGGTTTCATACAGGTGAAATCTGACAGTACCTCCTTTCTTAGCTACTTTACTTGCTGCTGAGACAAAATACCTAATACCCAGAGTTAAAAGGTGAAAGGTTTTTTTTGTAGCTCACAGTTTTCAGAGGTTTCAGTTCATAGTCAGCTAGCTCCAAGGTAGGGTGGCATGACAGGGGGTGTCACAGAGAAGAAACAGTTCATAGTGGGCAGAAGGCAAAAGGCAGTGAGGCAGCAAGCAGCTAAGTAGGAAAGCAGCAGGAGCAGCCTGCCTGTCCCATTTATCCTTTCCAGGCTACTCACCCTTTGGATAGTGTTGTCCATGATACAGAGAGCTTTTGTAAATAATCTAAAAAGCTACAAAATGTTAGGAAAATGGAAAATGACTTCTGTCTCTAACAGCAATCTGCTTTGTTTAGTTCAAAATTAGCAGACACTGGAGGCATTGACCATGAAATGGGACATCTGGCCTCATCCCTGACCTTGAACACCCGCTTCCTGTGCACTAGACTAGATAGCTAGATGAATCTTAAGGTAAACTCCCCAAGTGCAAAGAGCTGTTATGTCTGGGTTAAAGTTAACTATCTTGTAACAATGATGTTAACTATGAGAATGAAATGAAGCCACCCAAATGAAGTCAAGGCTGTAAAACCCTATAAAAAGGAGGAGTTATAACCCTGTGTGTCATCGATCCAGGCACTGAGTATGTGCCATTGACCCTCGTCGATGAGTAAATTTGTTATTTTACTTCCATTCTGCTGCCTCTCTGCGTGTCACTTGCTAATTCCTTCTGCAACTGTCCATGCCCAGGGTGGGCCTTCCCATTATCCACACCTAGAATTGCGCCAGACCAATCAGTGGACTAATTTAGTAATCAAATACTTCTAATCCCAGCATCACACACTTAATCCGAGCATCACACACCCTAGATCAGGCCACCCCGGAAAAGCCCAGTGATGACCACGTGAAGCTTTGAGGGGACATCGAGACACAAACCATAACATTCCTCTTGCACCTGTACCAAGTGCTACTGCCTCTAACCTTGTAGACAGCAAGGCATGAGATACTGCAGAACCCCACACAGAGCCCACATGTATGTGACCCAGATTTGGGGTAAGTTAATATCCTGTGGGGTGAGCCCTTGACATGCGAGGTGATATCAAACAGTGCAATGAATGCTTGAATTTTTTAAAATGTGCTATAGTAAAAGACACATTATCATTAATCCCTTCAAAGTACTCACCTTTCTTCAATCATACTCGTCCATTGTTCCAGCCACTTTCTGAAGCAGTCGTGAAAGTCTTCTGCCATGAATGTCTTAAATTGCTTTGTTGTGGTGGCCTCAATGTCCTGAATTGATTCAAAAAATTTACCTTTCATGGCATTTTGACTTTGGGGAAATGGCACAGTGCCAGATCCAATGAATAAAGTAAATGAGGGTGTACTGTGATGCTTTTATTTGGCATAAATTGCTATAGACTGTGGGAATCATGAGTATTAGTTGTAAGTATTGTTAACTTTAGTAACTCCATATTTGTTCAGTTTCTCCAGTTTAGAAGGTGGTGTGTTTCCTTTGTGGAATTCCTGAAAGTTGCAGTTTCTTGTCTCTGACCTTCAGATGTGTGGTTGTCTGGGTTACTACTACACATGGTGGTTGTTTTTGTTGAGCCTGTTTGCTCTTTCCTGTGTGAACTTTCATTTACTATGGTAACCCCATCCCATAATAGTTTGTGGTTTTTCTGCTTTAAAAGGCTGATGCTTGCCGGCAATAAACGTCGCCTTGATCAGACTCTTGTCTTGGCGTCCTTCCTTTCTCTCTGCCCCATCTCCATCCCGCTGCTCTTTCAGGTTTGAGGCACTGCTGGACAGTGCTCTGCGTCGCCGGCTTGCGACAATAGACACTTTGAATTGATGCAGCGTGATGAGGTAGCCATGAAAAGACACTCATGAAAGACAACTTCAGAACTGCCTCAGAAAGTGGCAAAAATGATGGCATAAGTGTGTGCAAAACAAGGGGGAGTATTTTGAGGGGAATGAAGGGTAATATATCTTTTCCCATAGCAAGTTTTATTTTTAAATTTAAATGTTCACCTTATTTTTTGATCAATTGGCTTATTTGAGGTGAAAACCAGGGAACAGCCAGATGTTATGTTCATGTTGGAACTGTCCAATGTTAGAGTCACCTGGCTGTGCAGTCTGGCTAGCAGAAACAAGCAAACGCACAGTTGCTGTGCTGTCTTCCACCCTTTCCTGTCTTAACTCTTTTCACTCTCTCCTCTCTCCCTAAGGTGGCATCTACACAGAAGTAGTACAGAAGCCTGTCACCCCACACTCTGTTTTCCAGGGCACCCAAGTTAGCAGAAAGTGTAAGACCCCCCCACACACAATTACTCATTCTCCTAGCTGCATCCTAGTTGCTTCTCTTCATCTTTAACCAGCCAAGGCCAAAACTCATTCCAGTTTCGGTGTTCACCATGGCTCCTTAGGAGAGGTTTTTATATCAGACCTGTGACGTTTTGGAAAACAGAATATATTCCAGCCCCAGGCAGAAATGCCAGTTTCTAAAGAAATCATAGATCCTTGAACTATGGCTCCTCCTTTTCCTTTTCTTTTTCTTTTTTTTTTTCTCTCACTCCTTTTCAAAAATGCTCCCCTTTTGCCCTACTATGGGGCAAAGGATTACCTGTGATAAATGCAACAAAAAAGCAGCTGGCATTTAGACAAGTCTGTTTCATCAGATAAATCCTTCTTAATCCCCAGGCAATTTCCTGTGCTTCCTCTTGTGAGTTCCAATAGTTGTGGCCAGGTATCCTGTTGAAGGAACAAAGGGAGTGCATTGAAGGGAGCCAGTCATCTTCCAACAGGGGAAGAACTTTCTGACAATCGGTGGGGTAAACCCAGCAGAGCAGAGAAAATATCCGCCCTGTGGGACAGTGAGACACCAGCCTCCTAAGGTGCCAGTCAGAGGCTACTGGGGATGTTAATGAGCTTGAACTTCCCAGCACTGCAATACTCAAGATCAGATCCCCAGAACTTCCGATTGGACAATTTGGGGACAGCCTGAAAACTTGCACGTTTAAATTTCAGGTGATGCTAATAAAATACTAACATGATACAATGACAGTATTGCTGGCCAGTGGGCCACACTTTGAGAACTACTGTATAGATGCTGTGATAGGGCTCCTAAACTGAGAGGCAAGAGAGTGTTAATGGAGCAAAAGTCTTAGAGTCAGAGTATACCTAGGTTGGAATCTCCTCCATTCACCCACACAGTAGCTGTGGGAATTGAGACAAACTATTAATATGAGCCTCCTTCCTCACCTGTGTAATTAGAAGAGTAATACAACTCACCTCATAGAGTGGTTATGGGAAATAAATAGATCAGAAGCAAGATATCAGATAATATTATCTTTCATCATGGGCAGGGAGGAGGATTTAGTTCAGTGGTGCCACTGCCTGCCTCACAAGACCAAGCACCCTAGTTCGGTCCCAGGTACCCCCCTAAAAATTCTTTTTTCTATCATGGGCAAAAAAAAAAAAAAAAAAAATAA
>NW_022900931.1:40321216-40336982 GCF_012274545.1 Fukomys damarensis | reverse complement strand
AAAAAAAAAAAAAAAAAAATCATAACATAGTCCCTCACAGTGGTGCATGCCTGTGATCCCAGCATTCTGAGAGGCTGAAGCAGGAAGATCACAATTGTGAACGCAGCCTAGGCAACTTAGTGACTTAGTGAGACCTTATCTTAAAAATAAAAAAAATAAAATAAAACCATAACATATCCTCTGGTTTAGCTATCATCGCTATCTGGTTATAATCAACACAGGAATAAAGCGCCTGTTCTTTCCAGGGTAGCAGCCCTATTTTTTAGAGCAGAAGCAGAGCCATTCATCCACGGCAACAATCTATAAATACTGCATATGTCAGGAAGCAAAACTGGGCACCATTATTTTCCAGGTGCCTTGTATCAGCATGTAAATGTCACCTCATTCAAACTAATATCCTGGAGGAAAAAAATGGCTTTCCCTGTGCTAGTGAAAACCATGATCCAATCATTAGCTCTCTACGCAGAAGGACTGCTACCCTCAGTATTGACCACTGAAGAGGAATCACTCTAACTAAATGGGGTTTTTCTAAAAATAAAAAGAAAGCACTATATTAGGACACACAGCCGAATTGTCCTTTGAGGGAAATATTCAAAGCGATCATTCTCCTTTTGACATCGCTGGGGATTCCCAAAGTCCTGGAAACCTAAATCCAGCTCTGCTGACTGCCGCAGGGAATCTCCACAGACAGGATTCTTCGATCCTAGCCTTCCAAATGCCTTTGCCCACAAAAACTCTGTGCCAACATTTGCACACAGGAGGCGCAAACTGGTGCTTTCGTCTTCGTGCTGGTCCCTCATCCACAGAAGGCAGGCAATCCCCATGGGCCCAAAGCAGCCTTTCAGTTCACATTTCGTGTTTCCATGACAAGAACATTTGGATGAGTAAGGCCTCAAGGGACAAAGGAAACAAAAACAGCAGGCAAAAGCCAGCTCTGAGAAAAGTAAAATCACCAAGCAAGTACAGGTCAGCTCCTTCCTCTTGGTTTCCCGCTGAGACACACAAACTGGAATCGTTCTCTTCCGCGGAACCTCCCTGATGCATTTTCTGAGACGATGTCTCTCTGCAGGTGGAGAAGATTCTGGGAGCTATGAAGGCCTAGGAGACTGAATGTTAGTGCTGAAACATGACGACAGGCACCCACCCTACAAACATGGAAACGGGAGCCTGTGACCCCCAGATCTGTGACCCCAAGAAGCTGCGGCTACACATGGGGGCCTCCAAAGCACATCTGGTTGCCAAAGGCACAAGTTAGAGAGACTGAGGGTTTGGTGGGGTCTGCTCCACAAAGAGCCCAAGGAAGCAGAAGAAAAATATCTTAAATGTGCACACAACACTGTACACTTCACCACAAGTTTCTATATCAATTACAAAACACTTAAGAAGCACCTAACAGAAGTCAAGCAGTGTCCCAAGCACTTTTGGATCTTTGTTATGATCTTTATAGCTACCACACTGGCTAGTTTCTATCAGAAGTCAATCGCCAAGGATGAGTTTGGTCCAAATTCAAACATGTAGAAAGAGAGCAACAGAATTCCATTTCCTGGTTCGGTCATATCTCATGTTCAAGATACTGCCTGAAAGCCCTCTGCTCTTTAGAGGAGATGGTCTTAATTGTTTGAGTCACACAACTTGACCTAAAGAACTAGTGAGGAGAACTAACACTGATGGAGTATGCAACCTTCTAGGGGCTGAACTGTGTCTCCTCCAAAGGTGGACGCTGAATCCCCGACACCCAGAACCTGAGACTGTATTTGAAGATGGGACCTTAAAAGAGTAATTAAAGTAAAATAGGTCACAAGGGCCTACTCCAATATGGCGGGTACCTTTGTAAGGAAAGGCTATGAGGAGACACAGATCACATGAAGGGGCCCATGCGAGGATACAGCGGTGAAACAGACATATACAAGTCCAGAAGAGAGGCCTCAGAAGACACTAAACCTGCTGACACCTTGATGCTTGGGCTTCCAGCCCCCAACATTATGAGAAAATAAAATTTAATGGTTTAAGTCAACTGTTTGGTGGTGTTCTGTTATGGCAGCTGTAGCAGATTAATGTACTACCTTATTTTGCTTTACTATCCCCCTGGAAGTTGGCCTGACGCCCATGTTCAGAGATTAACCAAAAGTTTACAAAGATAAAGTAACTTTCCAGAGGTCACACTGCCCCAAAGCTACAGAGCCACAGTCCATCTGGTTCTAAATTCTCTGGTTTCACACTTCATCTGGTCTCTCAACCATGCACAGCTCAACCCAGAAACTTCTTTTGGCCATGTTCCAAACACCAAGCTTGGAGATTTCTGAAGAGCGGGAGTGTTCCCAGAGCACCACTCAGGTTCCTGCGCAGGGAATGTCAGAGGCAAAGACAGAGAGGACTTCGGAGACAAATGAGGTGTCGATAGTAACTACATTATTTGTGTAGAAGCGAGGAGAAGACCAACATCCCAGCCTCCCAGAAAAATGAGGCGTTTAAGCTAAGGAATTTCTCTTCTTTTTTTCCCCAGAGAAACATTGGCCACATTTTCTGGGTTCAGAGGACACAAGAACTGACCATGGAGTTTTAGCTGGAAAATCTCCCAGAGAACACTGCATATCTATATTTTGTCTACTCAGCAGTAGTGTACTATGTAAAAATTCTTCATTCACAAGCTACATGACTCAAATGTGAAAAACAAAGCATAACTACTCTTTTGTCACTAAATTGCCCAGGCTGGGCTTGAACCTGGAATCCTCCTGCCTCAGCCTCCAAGAATTCTGGAATTACAGGTCTGTACCACCAATACCTGGCTCTATTATTCTAAGTTTTGTCCCTGTCATGATAGAATTCTTTTTTTTTTTTTTTTTTTTTTTTTTTTTTTTTTTTCCTGTACCAGGGAACAAACTCGGGACTTTGCGTTTTTGAGGCAGGCGGAAGAACCACTGAGCTACATCCCCAGCCCTATGATAGAATTCTCTGTCACTCATAGACTGGGGGATTGTCATGAGCCGTGTTCTCCCTGCTAGACCAGACACCTGCCTAAGATCACAGCCACTCCATTCAATGGGATCACACACCTTCCATGGGGACCATAGGCCTGCCTATCTTCACACGGGCTCCTCTTCAAATGCTGCCTGCTCAGGGAGCCCATCCTGACTCCACCTATACCCTGCGTGTTTCTCTTTATCTGCTTTATTCTTCATCGCTCTTGCCACCCCTCTGAACATTCGTTGTGTATTCTGTCTTATATGAGACATGATAAAAAAATAAGGTGAATATTGATCTTTCTTGAATTTATACAGAAGAAACACACAAGTCTTTAACCTCCCTCAAAATTCTCCCCCTCACTTCCCGCACACATGTGCCCTCAGTCTTGCCACTTTCTGAAGCAGCGTCGAAAGTCCCTTCCACGAGTGTCTTTAGTTTCAGTGTCGTGGCTGCCTCAGTGTCCTCATTCAATTCCATACATTTACCTACCGGGGTCATTTTGACTTTGGGGAAGAGCTAACGTTCCACAGCGAATAAAGTGGATGAAGATGCATCCCATAATGTTTTTATGTGACAGAAGTTTCCATAAACTTTGACCAATGAAAGGTAATCAAAAATATGGAAAATTTTAAGTTTTTAAAAATTCAGTAGGGTAAAAAAAAAAAAGTTGCCCTCAGCCCCCCACAAAGTACCCCTCCTTGATTTGAACACACTTACCCCATTGATCTGGGCAATGTGTCTTTTACCATAGTAAGTTTTCTCAATATAAATGTTCATTTTGTTGCTTGATCATCTTATATTATCTACTGCCCATCCCCAGTCCCGCTGAAATGTAACTCTGTGAGACCATAGCCTTTGACTATTTGCTCAACCTCATATCCAGCGACTTGAACAGTGTCCTGTATGAAATAGAAAGTGCTAGACAAAAAAAAAAAAAAAAAAAAAAAAACAAAAAACACACAGAAAAACAATGGTGAAGGGAAGGAGGGAAGAAGAACCCAGGCTGGCTGTCACCCTCCGTCCCCAGCACCCACACCTCTAAAGGCCCAGCTCAGGAGCACTCAAGAGCTAGAAGAGGCATCCAGGAGATTGTCGTCTTCCTTCTCTCGGGAGCCAACGCCCATGTCCTCTCCAGTCTCTTATTCCTGTAGCAGACACGGAGCATCTCAGCACAGCTGCCACAGGCCTCCCCTAAGTGGCTTCTTCAGAGTGAGCCACACTGCCATGGAGCCCAAGCTCCCAGTCCTGAGCCTCCCAGAGATCATCAGGCAAGGCCACCCCAAAGCATTCTCCTCCCCTGCCGCCCCAGAGCAACCCAGAGATGGGAATGGGTGGATCCAGGAGCCAGGATTATGCGGAAGGCTGCACAGGATGTTCTCTGGGAAGAGCAGCGTGGTTTTCAATTCCACGTATCAGCCCTGCATTCTGCTATATCCCCACCTGTCACTGCACTGTAACCCCAGCCTCCCACCCCCATTCAGGCAGGACCTATTGAAATAAAAAGCTACGTCTTCTCTCTTCTGTGCCACCTGTCCTAGCCCAAAATCGGACATACATGCAGCACAGTGACGATGTGGTCATTCATTCATCCCACACACACTAGCCTTGGACTCTGGAGGTACCTTTGTCCCCGAGGAGTTCACACCATATTGAAGCAGGGAAGGACAAATACCCAAGGGATAAATGACTATTGCATGGTATGGGGGCCATGGAAAAATAGTCAGGGTGATTTGATCAACATTAACACAGGGATCTTACTTTAGGAAAAGTCACAGGAGAGGCGCAGGAAAATGAATAAGATTACAGGCACCAGGAAGTTGGCTCATCAGCAGAAGCCCCTGTGACCTACCAGCCACTCGGGTTCCTATGCTCAGGATCATGCTAGCTCCGAGGAGATGGAGATGCCCATTTGCCTCAAACACCATCTCTCCGTGTGCCGTCGGGCAAGGGTTTTTATAGCAGGGAACAGAGAAGCGTAGATCTCCACACCTACTTTATCACATCTTCCGTCACTACCTCTGGGCTGGGGCCAGGGGCTAGCTATGTATTCAGCAGGAGGAAGTCTGGAGAAGTTACTTGTCTCTAAAAGGAAAAATCTAGCTTTTAAAGTTCTGCTTTGTAGTGCTGGTTCCACCTCCAACTTAGAGGTTTTTATCACTCCAAATCTAACAGGCAGTAGAGTAAGCCTGGCTCTAGGTATAAATGTACCAGGATTGAACTCTGGACCTTGTACTTGCGAGGCAGGCACAGCACCACTGAGCTAAGTGCCCCGCCCAACTTCAGGGTAGATAATGGACCCAGAGTTCACCTTCCCACCAGCTTACCTCGAGGGACAATGATATGGTGACAGGGGGGTTAGGATGCTGGAAACACGGTCAGGACAAAGTACAAGTCACTGCTGAGAGCTCTTTGTGCAGAACTGTAGGGACACCACCACTCACAGCTCCCTGTAAGCCCAGCCAAGCAAGGTGACCACACACCTACCCAGAAGGGCAACAACAGGAAGTCCTTCACACCCCGGGGGGAAGAAGGACAAGGCTGGCATGGGCAGCCAGGAAGCTGAGGTCTGTGAAGGTTGGTGGGAAGAGACACAAGCAAGAGCTTCCAGCAAGGAAGGAAGCGTGGAGAAGCCAAGCAAGGACAGAAGCACAACAGGAGCCTAGCCTGACGAGCCGAGAGAGGTGTGGGCAGGGAAGAGGAAGAAGAGGCTCGACCTGCCCAAGAGTGCTCCAGCCACACCACAGGATGTGTGGGACTCACTCTGTTATTCAAGGAGGCAGCTTGCAAAAGATCAGGAAATCCAGGTTCAAATCAGGATCAGCATCTGCAAGAGGCACCTAGAGAGTTTTCTGTGACTGATGGGAAGCACACAGGAATACAAAGAGGAAGAAAAAGAACAGGGTAGATGTCTGCCTTGGTCAGAGCAGCAAGAGCAGACGGTCACCCCGGGCTGTGGCTGTGTCTCCCAGAGCAACACACTAGCAAGGAGAGGACCTTTCACACCCTCCCCAGGGCCTATCCTGTCCTGTAGGGTCCACAGAGGGCACCACACCTCCCAGCAGGAGGGCAAGGGACAGCCAAAAGGAGGCTTGGGATCAATTTCACATCCTGTGCCTGCTAAGAGTGCAGGGCGCCTGACAGGATGACACCAGTTTCTGTGGTCTCCAGTTGTTCTCCCAGGTTGCTGGGACACAAAGGCCTCCTTGGGAAAGGGCCCCAGAGGCCAAGCCTGGCATCCACCCTGGATAGAAGAGCACGATAAATGGAGTGCAGCAAGTGCACAACAGTTTCCAAGAGTTTACTCTGTGCCAGAGGAAGTGTATACACACACACACACACACACACACACAGAGGCACAAACACACTACAAGTGTGTAGAACCCTGCTTGTGAGATTCTGCTGTGCTAACAGCACAAGATTTGATTCTCAGTTTTGCCCAAGGCCAGGTCCCTGGACCCGGACTTCGTCCCTCCTTGTGCGTGGAACGCCCGGGGAAAGCCTGCCGTCCTGCAGCACAAAGGTCTCTCGCCTAGGACTACATTGACGGCTTCCTTGAAAAGTCTGCAGTGTGACAAGTGGAACACAGCACCCCTTGTGTGCTGTCAGCCCTTGGGAGAATGTCCGGAGCAGGGGCCATGCCGCAGCACACACCTGATTACTCGGCTGCACCTTCACTCACCCCACACAGGCTGCAGGGACGTCAGGGGCAGGTGTGCACCAGCTCCAGGCCCTGCCCTGCCAGCTGCCTGGGGCCCCCAGATTTACTTCCTCATGCTCTGTCCCAGGTTGTAATCTGCAACTCCCTCTGGCACCACGCCCCGCCTGCAGGTGCTCCCCCCGCCCCCCGCCCGCCTGCTCTCCAGCCTCCCCAGGTGCGGCCGGCCTGAGCTGCATTCTGGGACCAGAACTCTGCTCTCCGAGCCCTGGTGTGCAATGCAAGCCTCACATTCCTACTGCTGTGGGCCCTCACCCTTTGGCATCACAGGCCCTCCTTGGAATGGGCTGTGTGAAACAGGGAGGAGAAAGGCCAGCACAAGAGGGAGAGAAAAAGAGGACAGGATTAAGAAAGAGGAGACAAAGAGGAGCTCAAAAGAGCAGCAAAGGAAAAGCAAGAGGAAGAGTACCTGGGGAGCAGAAAGACCAAGAGGAAAGGGCACAGGATGCAAGCTGTAAGGGGAAAGGAGCCAGCAGGCCTCACGCAGGCTGGGGACCAAAAAGGACCAGGTGAACCGGAGAAAGAGGACTGGGAGAGGCACTGGGAGAAATCTGCACTGGTCCTGGGCAAGCGGTTCTCAAATTTTAGGCTGAATAAAAACCTCACAGAAAAATACACGCACCTCTTGAGACCATAATGTTAAGTGAAATAAATCAGACACACAAGCTTAGATATCGCATGACTTCTCTTATATGAGAAACTCAAAGTATAAATAAAGGAAAGAGCAAAATAAAAGATAGAGAACAGAAAACAGAGAGTTCTTTTTCAAATGGGAAGGGGATCAAGAGGTGGTGGGGAAGGGGAGGGAGGGAAGCCGAAAGATGTCAACTCCCTTCCACGGATGTGATCAGTATGAACTGCAAATGTGCACAAATAAAAATTTAAAAGTAAAGAAAAAATAATTTTAAAAATCATATGGGATGCCTGCTACAAAATTCAGAATTTCAGCTTCTACTCCAGGGCTCTGGTGCCTCAGGCCTGAGTGGAATCCTCAGAATCCTCTTTCTCTAAAGCAGCGGGGGAGTTTCTGACGGAAGCATTAGGAAATACTGTCCCACTCTTTTTTTTTTCTTTTTTTTTTTTTTTGGTTTTTTGAGACAGGGTCTCACTATGTAGTTGAGACTGACCTGGTACTCAGTACCTAGCCCAGGCTGGTCTCGAACTCACAGCGATCCTACTGCCTCAGCCTCCTGAGTGCTGGGATTACAGGCGTGCACCTCCACACCCAGCTTACTGTCCCACTCTTAAGAGGGTGCACCGTGGCACTTTCCACGAAGGCAGTTACTCTCAGGATTTGAAACTTGAAAGTGTCCAGTTTGGGATACTGCTCTTGGGCCAGGAAGGCAAACACTGGGCTGGTGAGGGGTCGGTCTGATTCCGCTCATCGGGTGCCTACCAGCACCTAGGACAGTGGTGGCTTCTTCTCTGTGACCCGGAAGATTCTGAGCTCCGTGGCAACTCGGTCTCCCCCCATTCTCCTGAGATCTATAGGCATCTTGCTCTAACTAGAGAGATGCTTATATTCGAGGGTCAGAACTTGACTGACTGCGTCTCTACCTTTCTGCTCATTAAATTTTTCTTTCCCAAAGCTCAAAGGCCAACAATGTCTTCCTCACTTTCAAAATCCATATCTGGACCTTCGTTAGAATTCAACAGATATCTACTGAATGAGTATATAACCACCTCCCCAACAGAAGCTGGATGTTTTTCCCTTCTTATAATTAGAAACTTCTTAGATAACAATATTGACACCTTATTTCCTACGATGGTACAATTATCCTAATGGAATTTTACACCCATGTCACCCTGTAGCTTTACAATAAAAACAAGAACAAAAACTTACAAGTGCTGGTAAATTCTGGAATGCTTGAAGGGTATCTTGTGCCAGCGGACCAACCCTAAGAACCGTGAAGAGTCCTTGGCCTGATTTTCAAGTTTCCCCATTGGCATGATCTACCCCACCTGCCCCATCCTGTCTCCCACCGGTTCCCAACATATTTGGTCTGACCTGCACCGGCATCTTCTGCAGCAACCCTTCGGGCATCACCCCGACGCTGCCTCCCTGCTGTAGTTCTCGCCAACCACCCATATCCTGACTGCTCTTTTACCTTCCTCACCCCTCTGTCAATCCCACTCAACGGGAAAGGTATGTTGTGTCCATGGAGTCTACACCCTGCCTTGGTTTCTTCCTCATTCTGGGACAAAATACCTGACACCCACAACTTAAAGGAGGAAAAGTTTATTTTGGCTCACAGTACGTAGAGATTTCAGTCCATAATCAACTGGCTCTGAGGCAGGGCAGCGTGGCAGAGGAGAAACAGCTCGGGATGTGGAAGGAAGGAAGCAGCAACAGTGAACCTTCCTTTCTATCTCTGACCCATTCATGCTATGAGCCTATTGATGGGTGCCACTCACACCCAGAGCAGATCTGCTGTCCAGCCACACACGGAACTGTGCTAATCCAACCAGTGGACTAAGCCAGTAGTTGCACACCAGTGGTGTAATATCACACACGCACGTGATCCAGTCACTCCCAAAAGCTCCACCAGGGTGTGATACTGGGATTAAGGATGTGATGCTGGTACTCAGGGTGCCCCAGCCTGGGTGTGGAGGGCACCTCCCAAAGGGTGGGCAGCCTGGGTAGAACATAAGGGACAGAAAGAAGGTGGCAGCTGCTTCATTACTTCACTGCTTTGCTGCCTTCTTTCTGCCATGCTTTGCCATGGACTGTTTGTCCTCTGTGACGTCCCTCTGTGCTGCAACGCTGACTTGGAGCCGGCTGACCATGGACTGAACCCTCTATAAATTGTAAGCCAAAAATGAATGTTTCCTCCTTTAAATTTGGAGGTTGAGTATGTCGTCTCAGCAATAAGAAAAGGAACTGAGCCAATCCCCCTGTGAGCATCAACACAAACCATTCACCATCTTACAGCGCAAAAGTCGCCTCATATTACTCTGTGTCACATAGTGTGGCACTTAAATTGTGCCTAATTTTTATATCTTGGTCTTCATATCTGTTTGTCTTTTTTTACAAATGAATCGTAAGTTTTGGAGAAAGCAGCTGGCTCTAGGACACGCTGTGGGCCTGCTTAAACCTAAGCACCCGTCTTGGGAGAACTTAGACTGGCCACAGTCTCAAGCGAGCAGCCACACTGGGTCGCTGCCTTCTTACCCAGGGTGTTCATCATGAAATACCGCTGACCCGTCCGGCCCTTGGCGTCATCTCCTAAACACGGAGGTCCTCGCTTCTAGTTGACTAACACGGCAAGCTGTCTACCTTCACAGATAGCTTCTGTGTGGAGGCAACGGGAATGACGAGAGAGACTGGAGACATTCCCAGTGAGACGCAAGCTCTGTTCAATGTTTAGTCACTTCTGCTGTGAAGTAAAATCTACACTCACGAAAAACACAGCAAACCAACATATTTTTTGCATGCACATATTCTGGGGCTCAGGAATTCAGAAAAGGATGGCTTATCTCTGCTGCACTGTGGACTCTCCACTGAGAAGACTGGACTCCTGGAGCCACCTGGCAGCAGGAGACTGGACATTTACTCATGGGGCAGGGTGGTCACCTGAGCCCTGACACGCTGCCTCTGTGCAGGGCCTGGGCAATCACCTGGAGCCCCAACACTGCTTCGTATGGGCCGTGGGGGCTTCAGAATCCAGGGCCTGGCTCTTGTTCTATGCTCTTGTTTCTTTTCTCATTGATGTTACCGCTTTGGTTTTTCAACTTGTTTTTTCAGTACTGAGGCTTGATCCCAGGGCCTCAGACTGAGCTACATCCCCAGCTCTCTTTGTTTTTGGGGAGAGGGTTTCTCTCTAAGGTTGCCCGAACTTGCCATACTCCTCATTCCCAAGTACCTGGGGTTACAGGTGTGCAGCACTGCTCCCAGATTAGGGCCTAGGCTTTTGGGTTGGGGGGACAGCATGCTGGGGATTGAACCCAGAACCTTCAAGCTGGGTTATATCTCCCGATCTTTTCATGTTTTATTTTGAAACAGGGCCTTACGAACTCACTAAATTGCCCAGGCTGGGTTCAAACTTGCAGTCCCCCTGCCTCTGCCTCACAGAGTGCTAGCGTTATAGGCTTTTTTTTTTTTATCATGTAATCTCATTTCTGCTGGGACCCCACAGCTGCCCAATTTCAAGGAAAAACATATAGAAACTGCCCCTCCGTAGGAGAGGTGTCAAGCTCACATTGCAAAAAGCAGTAGAAAATTTGTTTTTGTGGCCATCTTTGGTAAATCTAATTTCACAGTCTACCCTCTGGTTGCAATAGTTCCCAACCCTCTCTGCTGCGAAATATATTCATCCCTTCCTTCAAGATCACCAAGTCTCCTCCCATCAGGATAGCAATTCAAGTCAGGTCCAAGGGCACATGTTTCTCCAGTGTAGGGGTCTGAGTTCATTCCTCCAATCTAAACAGCAGTGAACTAAAGTTATTGGCCCCACACACCCAATTACACAATGGTTGGACATAACCACGGTGGGCACGCCTCTTCAAAGAGGGATGAAATAAAACACACATCACGAGCACAAGCTCAGGCAACATCTGGAACCCAGCATGGCATATGTCCCTGTTTTATTGGGGTTGTTTGTTTGTTTTTCGTGGCACCAGGGATCCAACTCAGGACCTTGTGTTTGCCAGGCGTCCAGGGCACCACTGAGTTACCCCATCTCCCAGCAACCTGTTCCCTATTCTTTACTAAGGCTCAGATCTGCTGCTAGTTCTGAACACTACTCTGAGTGTTCTGAACTCTGCCCTGAAGGTTCTCGGGCTCTGTCCTCGGTGTCACTGTTCCTCTGAAGAAAGGATGGCCTGAGTTTTCAGCCCACTTCTCACCACCAGCTCCCATCAAGAACAGCAGAGGACCTCCAGGGTCTTCCTTTCTGCGTCCTCTTTAGGACAACCTGATACAATCCTTTAAAAACCTGTGAACTCTTTGGAGATTGATTTACAGTTTACTCCATTAGACAATAGCCACAGGCACAAACCTCGGAGAGATAGGCTTGTGAGGCTGGGTGGGGCAGCACATGGAAGATTGTTACAAGCCCTGTTGTCAGAGGGCGGTTACATTCCAACAGCTCTGCAGAAGAAACTCAACAAGCAGGATGGCTGATGGAATTCCTGATTCTACCCAGGATTGAAAAAAAAGAAAAAGGGAAAAATATTTTTTAAAAATTAGTGGGATAACTGGAGAACCCCGTAATTTGGATTTTACTTAGATAATGTTACGTTTTCAATGTTAGGTTTCCTGAGTGTGATCCTTGTTACATCAGAGAGTGTCCTCGTTCTTAGAAGACATGTGTTAGGATATTCAGGGTAACGGTAATTGAATTCTGTGTGAAATGAACTCTTCTATGGCTTGCCAAAAAAAAAATGTGTGTGAAAATGCAAGTGTGTGGAGAAAAAGAGGAAAAGCAATGAGGCAAAATGTTAACAATCAGGAACCCTAGATACAGGACGCATGAGCATTCGTTGTGCTATCTGCGTGATTTTGCTGCATGTTTGAACTTCTTAGAAAAATAAAAATTTGAGGGAAATAATGTGTCAACTTTCCTGCACTCATACCGGAACCATTCCATCCAGAGAGCCAAAGTGAGGCTTTTTATTGCATGGCACAGCAAGATGTCAAGATCACATAGAAAAGTGTTAAATGAAGTGTTGAGGAGGCTGAGGCAAGAGGGTTACTAGTGATTTGGGGAGGCCTTTTCTCAAAAATTAAAATTTAAGAAGGGATGGGGATGCAGCTCAATGTGAAAGCCCTGAATTCATTCTCGAACACCACAAAAAGGGGGGAAACGTGCTTAGGGTTTTACATAGCTCAGTTGATTTAAAAAAAAAATTATCTGCGCTTGGATGACCTTGAGGAGAGGCAGAAGTGCTGTACATTGGTGAGATTATTTTCCTCTGCCCTCAAGTGAACCGAACACAGCCCCCATGTGAGTTTCCCAGGCTCTGGGCTCACGTTGGAGCTTTCCCTCTGGCTTCGTTTGATCAGAAGCGACCTCTTTCCACGTCTGCCTTTGCAGCTTGTGGCATTTGTGATTTCATGTCTAACACATCAAATGGCACTTTTAGAAAAATCAGGCAGGTTGTCTGTTAGCCTGAAATGGCTTTTTCTGGAAGAGATACTTCCAGACTTTAGGAAACATAGTTTGGCACCTGCTGATATTCTATAACCCCAAGGTCTTCTCAGAAGAGAAGCAAAGTAAAGCAAAATATTACCTGGAATACTGGAAGGAGGGTTTTCCACAGTAAGAAGAACTAGACTGCGGGGTAACAGTGGAGTGGTGGTCTTGTGCTCAGGGCTCGCAAATCCAAATTACTCGTGAAGAAAGCTCTGAGAAACAGGACACAAGGAACTTGTGCGCCAGCAGAGAGGTGGACACGGGAATATGGTCACCTCTCTATGCTTCCTCCTTAGGGAGAAAGGTTAGACACACGAAATGGTCTACTTTATTCACCCTACCTTGCCCCTCACCATCATCCTTATGGTAGCATAGGATGAAAAACCAAGTCTTTGCTACCATTGTGAAGGGACTCCAGCCCTCACCCAGTTGCACAAAACCTCAAGAGAAGGTTAGGGTCTCCTCCAGTCACAGGAAGAGGAAAAGAAAATCAACATGATTATTATCATTATAAATTAACTCTGAAGCTAATTTTATATCCATCTCCTACAGGGTGGTAGGTACAAAACTAATGAACACGAAGTCCCACCTCTCAAAGGAGTCAGAGTAGAGCAGAGATGAGCCCGCAAAACCAAAGCAATAGAACCTGTAGGAAAAAGGACATCCCAAGAAGAGAGGACATCAGGCATGAGGCAGAGTCCCAGAAGGGATAGGAAGAGAAGGCTTGATCCCTGGGACCAGAGAAGAGACATTCTTCCAAGACACAGCAGGAAGGGAAGGCAGGGTGGGCAGTCTTTAGCAAGAGCCCAGCATGGAAACTCTTGAGTTGAAAAGGAACTACCTTGAGTCACGATGGATTCATCACCTCATTCAATCTGAGGAGCTTCCTGTCTGGGTGACTTACATTAAGGAAAGCAGAAGAGAAATAATTTAGAATCATTTGATTAAGGATTCCTAGGGAACATAATTATGGCTAAGCATTATTCGTTTAGGTCATTCTCGCTAAGTACTGTATAACCTTCTCGGGTCTGGTTATTAGCACTTCTAAAGATAACATTTCAAAGAAAAATCACAAGACTTTTTATGCTGAGTGAGATAAGCCAGGCACAGAAAAGCAAATACTTCATGATCCTGTATGTGGAATCTGAAAATGTAGACTCCGCAGAAACAGAGTGAAATGTTGGTGACTAGAGGCTGGGGATTTGGAGAGAGAAAGGTACTAATCAAAGGGTCCAACATTTCAGTTAGGTAGGAGGAATAATTGCAAGAGATCCATTGTATATTATGATGACTACAGTTCATGAAAATATATTGTGTGCTTGAAAATTGTTGAGAGTAGATTTGGAGTGTTCTCAGCACACACACACATACACACACACACAGACACACACACACACACGATAGTTCTGTGAGGCAATGCACTTGTTAAAAGACCGATTTAACCATCGCACAAGGTATACATATATCAAGAACATTATGTTGTACATTATAAATACATACAATTTTACTCGTCAATTAAAAATCAAATATTTCAAATGAAAAATAAAAATGTTAATAAAATTCCAATACATTTTTGTCTTAGTCGTGTCCGCATTGCTGGGACAAAATACCTGACACCCGGCACTTCAGGAAGAAGAGATGTATTTATTTTTTGTTTTTGCTTTTTTTTGGTACCAGGGATCAAACTCGGGTCCTTGCCCTCACGAGGCAGGTGGAGGAACCACTGAGCTAAATCCCTAGCCCAGAAGAGATTTATTTAGACTCAAGGTTTCAGTCCAGAGTCCACTGGCAGAAACGGCACCATGGAAGGGTCTGGCAGAGAGAAGCTGTTCAGGGCATGGTGGCCAGGAAGTTGCGAAGGAAGAGAAGAGCTGAGAGGGGAAGGAAGGAGATATACTCTTCCAGGTCAGTTAGGTAGGAGGAATAATTGCAAGAGATCCATTGTACATTATGGTGACTACAGTTAATAAAAATATATTTTGTGCTTGAAATTGTTGAGAGTAGATTTGGAGTGTTCCCAGCACACACACACACACACATGCACACACACACACACACACACACACACACACACACACACACACGATAGGTCTGTGAGGCAACGCATAAACAGTGATCCAACCGCCTCTTCCAACCAGGCCCCACCTCCTAACACCATATCCAGACTGGAACACTTCAGTGGATTGATCCACTAGTGAGTTTAGGGCCCCCATGATCCAATTGTCCTGCAGAAGCCCCGCTTGGGAACACAAGAGCCTCTTCTGGGACATTCTAAATCTAAATCATAACAGTTCTAAAAACATAACTTACTGTTTATATAACAGTATAAGGCAATGAGCTTTTTAAGTTATTCCCAAAATATAAACATAGAGATAAAACCTAGAGAATGAATTTAAGAAATACAAGTGTCCCGGTCAGATGCCTTCTGACACCATATTTACTAGTTTAACCGCAATTTTGTAAATTTGATCTTCCCCCAGGCTAGATCAAGAAGTATCAGGATATCATTTCAAATAGAATAGTGGATGTCTCAAGGTTAATTCTGGCCAAGCAACTCCTGTCTTTGGCAGTCTGGTCTAGTCAATAGTTTCTCTACTATGCAGCAGCTCAGATTTCAAAAGCTGTCAAATGGTCCATTTGCTCATAAGTCTATAGTGAGACTAAGTAACCAATGTGCATAGATAGTCTAACACACTCATGCTCAGCCTTTGCAGCCTTGCTTCCTGGGTTCGAATCCTGCCTCTGCCACTTGCCTGTGATCCAGCTCTCTAACCTCTCTGCACCTCACTTTGCCCATCTTTAAGATGGGGGAGAAAATAATAATAGCAACAACAACAACAACAACACCCCCAAATGGGAAAATTAAATTAGTTCATATGTATAGAACAGTGTGTATAAAAAGTGTTCAATGACCATCAACACTGATAGCTTCCTACCAAAGCTTCACAACATA
>NW_022900931.1:40286635-40321189 GCF_012274545.1 Fukomys damarensis | reverse complement strand
ACAAATAAATAGGAAGTAGGGAGAAGTTCAAATAATTCCCCAATTTGCTAGTTTCAAAAATATTTTAATTCATTTAATATAGGTTAATTCATTTCATTTATACTACTGGTTTCTCTTAGTTCATTGAATAAAAAATTTTCTTTGTTTCTTCTTTGTAAGAGAGAATCTTTTTTGTCTGTCTTGTGCTGTCCTCTAAACTACTTCTACAATAATAATACACAGTGTATTGCCCAGGGTCATTTTCTTATTATTTTGTTATGAATTTTTGTTTTATTTTTTCAGAAAATAGAAACACTTCTGATTGTCCCTAAGACTGTAGATATTGAAGCCATCAGTTCTTTTTTCTATCTTTATTCCCTTAAAGACTTGTCTCATTTTTGTCTTTCTTATTTTCACTGTTCATGAAATTTATGAGAACAGATATTAGAAATCATGGACCCTTTCATAAATCTAAGATAGATTCCTGACATAATGAAGTAGAGGCTGTTAACCCTAAATCATAAAAGTATCTTTTCAGTAAAATGGAATGTGTGTGATACCAAAATACTATAAATCCATACACTTCTCTGTTAGCGTGTTATTTTTGTAACCGCTGCTAGTGGGGTCCAGCTGATGTTTTAATTGCGGTGCATGGCTTTGTGATCCACGAAAGCTGATGAACTGAGAGGTCATAAGTGGAGTGTTCCTAAAATACGTGGCATAAAGAGGTGAAAGACACATGTCCCTCTAACAAAAGCTACATTCACCTACAGCACCACCTCGCGAATGCCCATCGCCCAGGGAGCAAAGGCCGCATCTCTCCTACTTACACCAGAAAGGAGAGTACGGTTACCTGTGCTCTGTAGATAAGGAAGCCGGCGGGGACTGGCTGAATAGCCTGCCCATCTGGCAGAGCCCCGACCGAACCCCCGTCCCTCCCCCTAGAACTTTGCTCTTTCCGGATGCTCTGCTCAGCGCCTGGCTTTACTCCAGCTGAGCACAAGAGACAGCCTGGAGCTGGTGTCGCCTGAAACCCACAAGAGAATAAGCAGAAGCCCCAGACTCCGCCTCCCACACCGCCACCCCTGGAGATCTGCGAGGGCTGCGGGGAGGGTCTAACCTGACCCCTCTGCCTGGGGACCAGAAACACAGCATCCTTTGCTTTCTGTGGTTTTTATTTCTTTATCCATGAGTGCTTTTCTCTTGTTTTCATGATTATAAAGAGTAAATATTCCTTAAAATTTTCAGGCAACTTAGTAAGGTTAGTTTTCTTTCTGAGATTTTTTTTTTTTTCTGTTTTGTTTTTGCAGCACTGGGGATTGAACCCAGGGCCTTCACATTGAGCTACATTCCCAGTCTTTTTTATGTATTTATATTTTGAGATAAGGTCTCACTAAGTTACTAAGTTGTCCAGGCTGGGCTCAAACGTGATTCTCCTGCCTCAGCCTCCCAGTATGCTAATATCACAAGTGTGTGCCATCACACCTCGCTAGTAAGGTGTTTCTTAAATGTACATTTTTCTCCTAATTGTGCCACATGGAGTTACTCTTATGTTGTATTTCCTCATCCTTCCACACGGCTTTGCTGTGTGTGACTGCATATGACTCTTTGTACATGCACAGAGCAGGACCCTTTTGAAAACCCAGGGAGGTGGCCCACAGCCCTGCCCCATCTGTCCTCATAGCACAACAGAATTTCCATCCACTGCGTGATGGCAGCAGCCTCAGTGTCTGCGAAACAAGAATGAGGTCAGCACCACGTAGCTCCCCAGTCTCAGTACAAGCGAGGGAATTTGTGTTTGAAATAAAATTACCGACATCCTTCGGGCTTCGGGGGTCGTGCTGTGTTTCAAAATGAAAGCACACAATTCTTTCTGCAATCCTCCCTACTGCCATCTACGCAGACCCGATAAAATGGGATGGCAAACAATAAAGCTTTGCACTTATTTTAACATGCCTGAAAAGACCCAAGCCCACGGCTGATCGAAAGGCACACTGATAAACACCTTGTGTCCAATTTGGGCTGTTGGAGGTTATACAGGGATTTCTGTAATACCCAGTATATATTGGATTAGTCTTCAGATAAACAAAATAATTGAGGGGATTTTATGAACCTTGTTGAAGTAAACATGGTTAGTTTTCCTTACTGACAAGGTGTTTCTGTTGAACCTCAGCAGTGGAGTTCTGCCCAGTGCAGGGATGGATGAGGTAAATCCTGCCTTGGAAAGATGCTGCCCTAGTCTTAGGCCTAGCAAGTGTGGGCGGCCCATGGTACAGGCACCGATTTCCAAGAGGTAGAGCACCAACATAGTGCTAGGTTCCAGGCCTCCCTGCTAACCAGCTTGGAACTTGAAACTGGTGTAACAGCCCCCACCACAGTAGGGTGGAAAGTATTTCACAAGCCAGTTCCTGAAGAACAAGGAGCAGGGACCGGCATGGCCAGCTTCTGGCAGGTGCGAGGCGGCACCGTGAAGAACTGGCCGTCCTCAGCTTGACTTCCCTGTGTGCCCCCACTGTAAGGAACACTGCAAGTTCCAAGATGATTGATGGGCACTGTCAAACATTGGGCGAGGCTCTGTACTGACCTTGTGTTATTTAATTTTTACAACTTGGTAAGGTAGGCTGGGGGTACTAGGGACCGAACACAGGGCCTTCATGCTGAGCTACTTGCCAAGCCTTTATTTTATTTTTTATTTTGAGATAGTCTGAAAAAGCTGCTGGGCTGGGCTCAGCTTCACAAGTGCTGGCATTACATGTGACCATTGTGCCAGGCTGAGGTGTGTATTCTTGCCCCCATTTTCCAAGTAGGAAAACGCAGGTGATTTTTGCTCAGTGTCACCCCACTAAGAAAGTCCTTTCTGTAGAGAGAAAGGGGAAGGCTATTGTTAGTTCAGGGTGCCGTAATCAAATGGGATGGACTGGATGGTTTATAAGCAGCATGGCTTTGTTGCTTACAGGTTTTGAGGCTAGGAAGTCTGAGATCAAGGCTCTGGCAGATTTAGGATGTGGTGTGGGCCAGATTTCTGGTTAAAATGCAGGCCATCTTCTCTGTGTCCTCACACAGCAGAACTTCTGGGGGTCTCTTTAAGAACAGTGTTATCTACCTGTGGTGGCTTTGCCCTCAGGATGTATTTACCCCCAGGTGTGGACACCATCATGCTGCTGATTATGTTTCAACAACCCTTGGGGGCGCAAGCATTCAGTCTGTAGTCAGGGTGTGTATTGTAGGTTAGGGGCCTCATTGGCTAGGTTCCTCCCTAACCTAACAAACGCCCACCAAGCAAATTCTATCTAAACACTGTATTTGTGATACCTAATGTCAGTGATGATAAAGAAGACTTTAATAGCAAAAAACCCTAAGAAATGTCACAATGCAAAATACCCAGTACACATTTCTGCCTGTTGCTTTGTTTAGTTCAGAAACAACAGGCACCGCAACAGGTACTGGAGGCATCTAGTCTCCCTAAAAAGCTTTGTAAATGAAAAGAACCATGGTTAACTTTGCTAACCAGACACGCCTCCTTCCCCTGGGCTAGAGTAGATTACTAAATGAATTTTAAAGGTAACCTCCCCTACTAAAGAAGTGCTACATCTGGGTTGAAACGTAACTGCCTGGCCACCATGTTTTGAATATCAGCAATGTGAACTGTGAAAATGAAATGTGACCACCTGAATGAGACCAAGGCTGTAAAACCCTATAAAAGAGGGAGTTGTAGCCCAGTACGGGGTCGATCAGAGCACTGCCATCAGGTGTGATCGATTCTCATCAACAAAGTAAACTTTTGTTATTTTACTTCCGTTCTGCTGCCTCTCTGTATGTCACTTGCCAATTCCTTCCCTAATGGTGAGAGAGTGCAGAAAATAACTTTTTTTATTTTTATTTTTATTTGTACATGTTTGCAGTACATAATGATTACATTCGTTGTGGGGAATCAGTACAAGCATACAACACACCTGAATTCTTTTTATTTCTCCTTCCCCTTTCTTCCCTCCATCTCTTGGCTTCCTTCCCACTTGGAAGAGATCTATCTACTTGTTTCCTATTATATATCTTTTATTTTGCTTTGATTTATTTATATTATGGGTTTTTCATATAAGAAAAACCATGTGATATTTAAGCTTGTGTGTCTGATGTATTTCACTAAACATTATGGTCTCCAGGTTCATCCATTTTCCTACAAATGCTCAAATTGATCCTTCTTTTTGGAGGAGTAGTACTCCATTGTGTGTAAATCCCACATTTTCTTTATCCATTTGTCTGGTGTTGGACACATAGAAAATCACTCTCCTATGTTTAATAATAGATACCCAAAGCATGAAATGGGTATGATTTTAAACTCAAAAGCTTTTTTTTTTTTTTTTTTTTTTTCCTGGTACCAGGGATTGAACTCGGGTCCTTGCGCTTGCAAGGAAGGCCACCAAACCGCTGAGCTAAATCCCCAGCCCTAAACTCTAAAGCTTTAATAGTAGGAACTTACCCTACATCTATATTGGGACAAAGATGCCAAGGTGAAAAGTGCCATGATATTCATCACAACATTGTTTAGAGCACCAAACTATATTACCAACATAAAAGTCTTTCAATATGAAGCAAAGCAAATTGTGCTATACAAATAATGAGATACAGCACAGCCTTTGAAGGAAAGGGGTAGCTAGGGATGGTGTTCATGATATACATCTTCTGTTTAATTGTAAACTTGTATCAAGGAATGGAAAAATCTTCATGGACAGTGGCAACCAATGGTGCTTCTGAAAGACAAAGAAAATTGATCTGAATGTGGAATGAAAACCAGAGTTGTTTCAGCCAGGCTGAGGAGAAAGGGAAAGGGTGGGAGGGCTATGGGCCAGGAAACGAGGGTGCATGATGGAAAGACCCCTGCTTGTGACTCCAAACCCTTGCTCTAGGTAACCTGCGTGAGAGAAGGCCTCTCAAAGCACCCACAGGGAAGTCCCCAGGTGGCACTGAGGAGGAAACATTCCCTGTGAAGACTCAAAGTGGCCAATGGGGAGGGAGTGATTTCTTTAGAAGTCTCGAGTTTCCTATGGGGCCCTTGGCGAGTGGTCGCTGTGTGGTGTCACTGACAATGGCAAATGAGGTGTGTGGATGTGAATCGGACAGAGTGGGGGCAGCACATCAGGTTCAATACCCAGATATTTCTTTTTTCTTTCGTAGAAATGCAGCTTTTCATACACACATAATTATGGGGTCATAACAGGCAAGAAGGAGACACTAAGAATGAAGAGCTTTTTTTAACGGAGTTGAACTTATTTGTCAAGGCAAATGGTTTTTATTTATTTCTACTTACAGATCGTCTTTATGAGGTGGCTAATTTTTCAAGAGGGGCGACTGCTTGGTAGGCATCTGTGTGCCCCTCGAGAAGGGCCACTGGCTTCTCTGTTCTGATTTGTATTGGAATTATACATAAAGTACCACTGAAAAATAAATATGTGACTTAAAGGAAAAAGATTTTTTTTCCTTCACTTTTTAAATTACAATACATAATACATATCTTCATCATAGGGAAGTGAATCAAATACACATCAAAACTTGATCCTCTCTAATTCCCATCCCCTTCCTCTCCATCTCCCCCGTTCACAGATCTACTGCCCATCTCCACAAAGTCTACCTCAGTTTCCTTTCATGTATCTTTTATTTTGCTCTTTAAATTATTTATACGTTGAGTTTCTCATGGAAAAGAAACTATGTGACATTCAGCTTTTAGTGCCTGATGTATTTGCTTAGCATTATATTCTCGAGTATTTCCATTTTCCTACAAATGACTCAAACTTATCCTTTTTTATGGCTGATATACACATACATCACACACGCACACACACACACACACACACGTACACACACATAATATCACGTTTTCTTTACATGGGTTTGGGAAGATACCTAGAAGGAAAATAGCTGGGTTGAATGGAATTTCTAGTTTTAGTCTCCTGAGGATGAGGAACCCCCATACTGATTTCTGTAGTGATTGTACTAGTTTACATTCCCACCAACAATGTAGAACGTTTTTTACCCTCTGGCAGCCTTACCAGCATTTGTTTTGTTGTTCTTGTTGTTGTGGGTTTTTGTTTTGCTTTGTTTTGTTTTTGAGTCATTCTTTGAGGGGCAAGATGGCATCTCAGAGTTGTTTTAATTTGCATCTCTCTAAAGGCCAGAGATGCTGAGCACTTTTCTGCATGCTCATTTGTGTGCTCTTTTGTGTGTGTGTGTGTGTGTGTGTGTGTGTGTGTGTGTGTGTGTGTGTGTATCAGAGATCGAACTTGGGACCTTGCATTTGTGAGGCAGGTGGTGGAACCACTGAGCTAAATCCCTGGCCCTCCATGTGTACTTCTTTAAAAGAAAATGATTCAAATTTCAGTTTGAGAAAGAAGCTAGCTGGTAAATCCCAGTCAAGATTCCCAGCCTGTACTGGAAAAGGACTGAAAGAGCAGTGTCTGCAATCATTTAGATCACTTAAGGCTCCCAAAGAACAATTCCTTCAAGATGTAACAGACACACACAAATGCACGCGCACACACACACACAAACACACACAACTAATAAAGGAGCCATGTCTTATTTATTAGTAAAGAACTTCCTGAGTAAAGATTAGCACTTAAACATATGAGAAGAAACAAAGTCCTAGGGTTCCCCTAACTGAGCCACATCTGGGACAGCAGGGTGGTGAGATGGGTGGTTGGTGCCACTCTGGAAAGGGCACTGACTCTGGGATCAGGCGGCCTGGGTGTGCTGGGCACCACAGCCTTGGGCCAGTTTATACCACCAGGCTCTCGGAACTGCAAGACAAAGGAACAGTAATTGTCCATGGCCTCTTGTAAGCATGGCCACTACCTGGTGGGGAAGTGGGATCCAAATGGTAGCTGTTAAGAGATATCTTGATTCTGAGACTAGTTTTCTTTGTATAACAGAAAAACAGTGATGGGGGGGTATGAACAGGATTTCTGAGCTTAAAATTCTCTAGAGTCCTGATTATCATCAATAATTGGGACATCAATTCACAGACATGTAAAACATCAGGTTACTAGGGGCCCAGGAATTCTATCTCTGCAAATCCAGGGCACCATGGCTTGAGGGGAAGAGGGGCAGGTCAGGAGGGTCCTCTTAAAGAGCAGGCCTGGAACACACTGGCAGGTGGGCAAGTATGGGGGGAAGGCTCTCTGGACAGAGAAGGCTGGAGCCATGGCCCACACACAGTGGCCTGGATGGGAGGGAGGGCTTGATGGCTGGTGCAGTTGCACCTGTAAGAGCACAAGGAAGAGTCATAAGTGGAAACCCAAATGGGAAACTGGGTCACGTTGTGCACTGCCTGCCTGGCCATTTTCAGGGCTTTGGCTTTGACTCTCAGTGAGAACTTCAGCAGGGCTTTCAGCAGAGGCTGGATGGGATCTAACTTCCATTTTTTGCCAAGTGTAGAAATAGGAAGACCCCAGTAAAAGATGCTGCATGGATCCAAGTGACTTGAGAGATTTCAAGACAAAAATGATACAAAAGACTCATTAAGAAGAGTTTGAGAGAAAATGGAACAATTGTAAGATCAGCACAACTCGTAACTAAAAAAAATTGCAAACACAAAATTCAATGGAAGACCTGGAGGAGCTCATGAAAGTAAGCAGCTCTGTGGGCCGAGCTTGGCTGGCACCAGTGCCCTCTGTCCCAGCTAGGGCTTGTCATGCGGTGGATCATGTGGTGTCGACTAAGTGGGGCCCAGGGAGAGATGAGGATTTGCAAGCAGGAGAAAGAGACCACAGTGTGTGAGACACACCACTGTGTGTGCCCGCAGTCCTGATACTCAGGAGGCTGAAGCAGGAGGATCACTTGGGTCTAGGAGTTCAAGACCCCAAATCCTGTGAGACAGAGAGGGAGAGAGCAAGAGGAGGGAGGAAGGAAGGGAGGAGGGAGGGACAGAGGGGGGAAGGAAGGAAGAATTTCATGGGGAGAATTTTGAGATTCAGGAGTGCGTACACTATGCAGATGAAAATGCCCCAGGTGCTCTGTGCACCAAGAAAAACTTGACAGAGTTAGCAGGGTTGTCTTTCTCAAAGGTGAATTCCAGTCAAGGAACTTCACATAAAAACCTTTGCCTTCGAGGAGGAACTAAGCCCTCCCACTCCAGCCCCAGCCTGTCCCACGGGGTTGGCCTGCCTCACTCCCTCCCTAGCACACTGACCCACTGACGCCAGACTGCTGCTGCCTATGGTGCCCTTCTCCAAAAGGGACTCCTCCTCATCCTTCTCATCCTGGATGAGTGGCTTCTGTGAAAGCACATCCCCGCCCCAGACCTTGTCCAAAGATGAACCCTTCCTCTTCTGCAGCCTCAAAGCCCTCCATGCACAGTTCCAATAAAGCTGCACAGGGGACACAACTGCAAACCCTAAACCCAAGAGGTAGGGTCTTCAGGGGGGCAACTACGGGTGTTAGAATTAGCCTGGTGCGAACGCAAGCAGTTGCTCCCCACATGCTGCTTAGGGTCTCTACACTGTTTCTCACAGAGAAAATGGTGCTATCATACAATATGGTGTCAACATTCAATGACATCCTTTAAGGGAATCACTCAGGATAGGACCTGACCCACAAAAGGGCTCTAAAAACCATACTTCCTTTCCAGAGCTCAAGATCCTCTGGGGCAGGAAACATTTGATTTAAATTACGCATGTCCCATCTTTGACTGACCCATGGCTCTCAGTATGCTTGACAGGTACAACACTGAATGAATGGGCCTTGTTGTCTGGGACATTTACCCATGCGCTGCAGAGACCTCAGTTCAGAGGTCAGGACTGTGGCGAGTGAGCTCCTGTCAACCCCACACTCCCTGGGCGGCAGCAGAAGAGCCTGGCGCTGCTCTCGGGAGCATCCACTCGCCCTCTCTCCGTGACTACTTTCCTCTGTGCTTCTGGGCCTTCTGCCGCCTGCCGCCACACCCCACCTCCTTCTCGGCTGCCCCCCTTGGCCGTGCTTGTTCCCTTCCTCTGCTATTTTCCACCCACACCAGATGGCTCTTCGTGGCCTGCCTAAGCTCAGAGCTGCAGAGTCTTCTGCACACCTCGCCAGGGCAGCCTGGACCCTCCAGACTGCCCCTGCTCCTAGGAAGATGCAGGACACAGAGCACCTCGGCGACCCCACTTCAGGGACTGTTTCTGCCAACTGGCTGCCAGCCTAGGGTGCTTTGAGTGGGCAGTGCCCTTCCAAATGCAAAGTGATCATGTTGGGTCCTAGAGCCCTGAGGCACTGGCGGGGCAGATACAGAAAACTTTTGCACGTTTATCCCTTGTTTTCCACTTCTCGGCATCAGATGGTGCAGCAGGTTGAGCACAGACTCTGGAGTCACATGGACACAAGTCTGTGTCCCAGCTATGCATTTTATTCAGGTTCAAGTTCTCCAAGACTTATCGCTGGATTTGTACAACCAAGATAACCACATCTATCACGTGAGGTACTAACTGTGTGCCTGGTCTATCAACACATCACAAATCAGCCCAAAATTTAGGGGCTCAAAACCAGCAATAGTGGTTTTTAGTTCTTACGAGTTTTGAGTCAAGAATTTG
Source organism: Fukomys damarensis (assembly GCF_012274545.1). Lineage (NCBI taxonomy): Eukaryota > Metazoa > Chordata > Mammalia > Rodentia > Bathyergidae > Fukomys > Fukomys damarensis. The sequence continues at coordinate 40,311,653 of NW_022900931.1, read as the reverse complement.
AGAGCAGCTGAGCTGGGGGCTCTGATGAGACTGGGGGAGGGGGGTCGTGGCGGCAGCTGGCTTGAGCTCAAGGACTCTTCATCTACACCGCTGGTGCCTGGGCTGGGAAGACACAGCCGGGCGGGGGCTGGAGCAACGGGACTCCCAGCATCTCCTGCGGTACCGGTGGGGCCCAAACACATGCTCCTCTGCACAGATTCTTCAGGGGCCCTAGATTTCCTGCATGGTAGCTCAGGGCACTGAAGGCACAGGGAACAGAGAGGGAGAGAGAGAGGGAGAGAGGGGGGGGGCTTGAAAAATGATATTTGCTAGTCCAGCTGTCCAAATGGTCAGGCAGATCTATTTCCTCCCATTTCATCAGATGTGAATCACACTCACCAGTTGGAGGGAGAAATTAGATGACCTTTTTTCTCTTTGAAAAGTGCCAAGATTTTTAAGGCATACTTTCAAAGCACCGCCGTGTGTGACACATCCAGGCTTCAGTAAGTAGTGGCAATTATTATTCTTTGAAAATATATCAGATGACTTAAAAAATAACACAAAAACGTCTCTGCCTCCAACCATTCCCACCTGCGCTCCCCACAGTCATACCCACCTTGTGGTGAGGGGAAGGTTTTTATCTATGCCTGCAAAAGACGAAAGGAAAAGGTGAGGCAAAGTGATGAGTTTTCTCTTACTGATCACTCCGCTGCAGGCCGAGCTCGGTGTGAAATTCCTTACTCACTTCACCTACCCTAAACCCCCTATAACCCTAGGGGGCTCCAGCTTGTGGAGGACAACATTGGAGGCCATGAATGATAGCTGTGGAGGATTAGAGAGCTAGTAAAGGCCCCGGAAGGACCGGGAGCCAGGCGGGCTGACCACCCCGCCCGGGCCACGACCATCCCTGCTCCGAAACGCAGCTGAGAATTCTCTGACTTAATTTCCACCTCCCTTGGTCACTCTACTTTGAGAGGCAGGATAACTACAGGTGTGGGCAGAGTGGACTCCAAGAACTCAGGAGGCTCTTAAACTCCCTGAAAGAGAAGCATCAGGCCGTCACTGACAGAGAGAGGGCACCAGAAGTGGCAGCCAGGGGAAAGAGAGGCCAGTGAATCAGGATCTCCTCACATGCTCCGCGTGGGGGCCTGTGACATCCCGAACAAGCATCCTTTCCACCACCACCATGCGGCTCAGCTAGGGCAGGTTTGTACGGTTCAGCTGTCTCCACCGGGAGCTCATACAGGAGCCTCCCTGCAGCTGTCCTGCAGGATGTGGAAACAGCCTCCCTGTGAGCTGATGGGTGTCCTGAAAACACACGGAAACCGAAAAGGCAGGGATCACTGGACGGGCGTGGAGTGACTTCGTATCATCCCATCAGTCCTCTTGGTCAGGCCCGGGGGGGAAGTAAGATGGAGCACAGTTCTCTCCGGAGCCCAGAGACCATTCCCTGGCCTGCTCCCCAGACCAGGACCTCAGAGATCCCTGCATGTGTGACGAGGAGCTGTGCTCGCCACACGGTGCCAGCTGTGGCCACACTTGTGGGCACCGCCCCCTCCGGCGCCCTTCCTGGGTGCCTCTGACACCTCTTCCGGTATCTGGCACCAGGGCCTCATCAGTTCCTCTCCATTCCTACTGTTTGCACGCTTCCTAGACTCCACCTACCCTCAAGGCACTATCCTCTCTCCTGATGTGCACGGCCTTCAGCGTGTTCCCAATGCAATCTCTTGGAAGCCAGTCACTCATAAACCTATTTCTGAAGCACATCTGTATGCCAGACAAAGCTCTATCCTGGGGATTCAGCAAAGAGAAGGGCAAGAAAATCCCTGGCATCCTGCAGCTTATATTCTAGGAAGCTGTTACAAAAGGAGAATTTGTGCTTTACCAAGAAACAGCTTAGGAAGGTGGGAGAATCATGGGAGGAACTTACTCAAAACAAGGTCAGTAAATGTCTCTTGCGCATATCCTGGGAACTACAGCCTCCAGACTTCAGGAATCACAGTGGAGGGGAGACACGTTGTCTTGTAGAGCGATGGCCCACAGCAGGTCTCCAGGGCCCTCGCCACAATGACACACTCTTGAAGAGTCACTGGGAGTTCACCAAGACAGACATTATGGGAGGCAGGTGTGCTCGGCCTGTGCCGCCACTGCAGGCCTAGGTTTCCAGCTGGAGGACGCAGAGAGGTTGGAGTTGCTTCATCTACTGAAAGCGACCTCTTCTGTGTGGGCGACAGCAATGCTCTGTGAGTTCTGCCTACAGACGGCTTCTGGAAACAGGCCCTTGGCATTCTGTGGGGGCACAAGCCCTACCAGGGGGTGATCCAGCTCCATTTGCAATTTAAAAGTTTCTGGGCGATAAGATTTAAATAGTAGGTTTGATGGAAAATGATGGTTTTATAGTAACAAGATTTTTAGGAGCTAGAATAAAAATTTTACATGAATTTCAAAGTTAACGTATGCTCTTAGGGATGGATAAATAGCTCAGTAGAGGAAGCTTGCACCAGGCCCTGGGTTCAAGCCCCCAGAAACACACACACACACACACACACACACACACTCACAAAACGATACATATTATGTCAAATAAATTTAGCTTTTTGGCTGGCAGTTTTAGGCTTTGCCAACACCCCTCAGGGGTGTACCCCACCTCTGCCCTGCCCTGTGGACTGGTTGAAATGCTGTGGTAGGAGGCTCACTCGGATGTGCCTGGCCTTGTGGTATCTACTCCTATTTGCTCTCCTGGCAAAAAGAGAAATACAGGTGCCCAAGAGCAGATCCACCTAACTACAAGTGTGTTTTAATAACAGCAGCCCAACTAGAGGTGCCCTGAACAGCAGGGGCAAATTATTCTCTCCCACTGATACAGGGAGAAGAGATGTAACTCCCAGACCTGCTAGCTACCCAAAATGCGAGTTTGTGTTCTCTAAATTCGAAGAATGAATTCGAACAACAGAGGTTAATAGGAAAAATTTATTGAGGGAAAGAAAGTTTCTAAGAGAGATGGAAGGGGGACCAGAAAGTGGGCTGCCTGCTCACCCTACTTCTCCAGGATGTTTTACACAGCAAAGCCATGTAATGAGGCGGGTACAAAGTGGGACTAAACTATAAGACCCAATGGAAAATTACAAGGTGGGCATGAGGTGAGGCAAAATCATTACCAACCAATAAGATTACAAATACAGTCAGCCAGGTAATATTGACTAAGCGGGGGTCGGTGGGAGAGCAAGTTGTGTAGCAAGCGTACAGGGATTTTTAGTAAGTGTGGGGGTCAGGGATATTTCCTGGAAAGGCTGGGTTAAGACCTTGGCCCCCCACCCAGGTGATGATACCTATTTAGGGTATCGATTACTGCTATTTATCCTCAGGGGAATATCCCATAGGGCATAGCAGTTTCTCTCCTTTTACAATTCTGGCCACAGTGAATGTGTCTTTTTTTTTTTTTTTTTTTTTTTTTTTTTTTGTACTGGGGATCAAACTTGGGTCCTGGTGCTTGCAAGGCAGGCGCGGGACCACTGAGCTAAGTCCCCGGCCCTAGTGAATGTGTCTTGATTGTCCTCCACGTTGGCTCCTGTCTGTGTTGGCTCCTTGAGGGCAGACCTGTCTCACTGCCTACAAGAGATCTAATTAACTTACCTATGGGCAGTACCGTGACACAGTTTACAAGGTAGAAAAGTTTCGAGGTTGCTCAAAAGAGCAGCAACTCACGTATGACCTCAAGGCTTTTTCTTACTCTGCCATTCTCAGCCTGGTAACACCTGATCTCGTGATGTCAAGACAGCTGTCATGGTTTCCACTGTCCATACTCCCAGCAGCATGAGCGAAGGCGTTTTCAGACGTGGAACTCCTCTTTAAAAAGACTGCCTTCCCCAAACCCTCCTCCCACCCTCGCAGAGCTCTCCTGTTAGGAAGACAGTTCTCCTGGCTCGCTGGCTGGGATTACAATCCACAAACAAACGAAGCAGGAAAGAAGAATGGAATGTCTGGATCCAAAGTTCCTAATTCTGAGTCTTCCTCCTCCTAGAGCTAGGGAGGGACCTGTCTTTCCCTAGGGAGTGAGGCCACTGATCACTGAGGCATATCCGGGTCCTCTCTGCGGGGCAGAGTCCCGCTCAGGACCAGCGTGTCTTCGGCCCTTCACTTCCAGACCCACCGTCTCAGAAGACCCTGTGCGCTGACCCGCGGCTCTCTTTCTCTGACCTTAAAGAGCTTCTTTACGTTTTTGTTTTTACTCGTGTGGCTCAGGCAACGCTTTGCCAGGTAGTCCATCAGGCGGGCTGCTTTCCAAACTTGAAGAATTTTTGTCCACTTGGAAGAAGGCGCAGACTCGGGTCCGCTAAAGCCTGACTTCCTTTGCTGTGCGGGTCTGACTGTGACTTTCTCCACCGCTGGGTCGCTCCCTTGTACCCCAGGGACCCCGGGAGGGGCAATCGGGAGTCGTCCAATCTCCTAGAGATTATGCATCACATTACACAGATGACAAAATGTAAGAGCAGACGTGGAGAGGGCTTGTTCGAGATCAGAGAGGAGAAAGGCAGAGGCAACGAGGGAGCTGGACTGGGACAGGTTAGCGCATGTTTAATTGAGACAAAGAGACCTCTGTTGCTGATTCCCACTCCCTAAAGATAGAGGTAGAACTGCCTGAACATCTCAAAGGCACCAAAACTGCTTTCTGGATGTTCTAGCTTTCATAGCGAACATTTAAATCACACACTTCAAATGGTTGAATTTTACCATTCACTAAGAAAAACAAAAGCAAAATAGCTGGGCCTGGTGGCACACACTTGCAATCCCAGCAGTGGGGAGGCTGAGACTGGAGGATCTGTGTGAGTCTGAGGCCAGCCTGGGCTACATAGCAAGACTGTGTCTCAAAAACCAAAATAAATAAGTAACTTGGTAAGAGTGAAGTCATATTGAAATTGATGAAAAAGAAACACGTAGTGGGCATTTACTTAAATAGTCATTTGTTTTTCCAGATGCAGGGTTTTTTTTTTTTTCTCATATTTTTAGTTTATATTTTTATCATATTACCCATGTCTGGAATATTTTAAACCTTGAAACTTTTTAAACCTTAGGTTTTTATGCCGATAGCATCAAATGGATAAACTAAGAACCAATGAAGTTTTAGGCCCTGGACGTCCATGTAGAAAGAGTCTTGCTGTTGAGATGAAGACAGCCATGGCCTCAGTCACCTGCTTTAGCAGTACCCACCCACATGAACAGTGTGCTGTAAACTACCAAGATTTTCATGCATTCAATCTGGCTCTCTTCCGTGCACTAAATTAATTGTATTAATTAAAAGATTTGGGATCAAAGAAAACATGCTGAGCATCATGCAACTAGTAAATGAAGGAGCTGAGACCTGAAGAGAGGTCTTACCACTCCTACAGCCTTGTGCTTCAGACCATAACAAGTTTCCTTTAACTTTTTGTTCCCAACTGTCTCCTGAGCCTCCACTTCACGACTTAGAGATGCAGGAGCCTTCTCAGCATCTGAGACCTTTGGAGGAGGCTGTTCTGGAGCGGAAGCCTGAAGCAGAGATCAGGAAAACAAAAGTTCCTCCCTGCTCGAACATTCTTCCCTCTGGAAGTGAGGTTTTGCAGTTTCTAGGAAGAGACGGGCAGGTTCATGCATTCAGCACTCCTGTGACTTCTGGCTGCTTCTGGAATAAAACCTGAAATCCTCCCCATGGCTCCTCCCACCCCTATTCTCTGCTCCTAACTCCTCCTCCCCTTAACACTCCAGCCACACATCTCTGGATTGTTTTGTTTTGTTTTGTTTGAGGCAGGGTCTCACTATGTAGAGACTGACCTGGAACTCACTATGTAGTCCAGGCTGGTCTCGAACTCACAGCGATCCTCCTGCCTCAGCCTACCAAGTGCTGGGATTACAAGCATGCACCACCATGCCTGGCCATGCACCCTGTTTTAATCCTTGGAGCAGACAAGTCTCTTCCAACTATAGCATCTCAAAGTGAAGTGTCTCTCCCACCAGGGAAGATTTTTCCACAACTAAATCTTCCATCTTCGGGTCTTGTTTTAAATGACCGCAAAAATATAACAATTTCGCCATTTCACCCTTTATCTTGTATTTACACTTTCTTTGTAGCACTTACCTGCATTTATATTTTGCCCCCTCCTCTGACCCACCTCCGCAGACTAGAAGTCCCTGAGAGTGAAGACCGCGTTTATCTTGTTTGTGACTGGGTCTGGGGACCTGACAGGAAGCACAGGACAGAGTGTGTGTCCAGTGAATGTGTGAATGAATTCTATTCAGAGTATTCATGGATGGGTAGAGAGAGATTCATTTAGGACAGGGGAGCGCATTGGTTCCTACCAGCAGAATGAAGTGTGAAAAGTGCCAAGAATAAAGAAAACTGTACAGAATAGAGGTTGAAGGTCATGGTACATATAATAACCCACTTCCTGGAGCAGAGATTTATCCGTTTTATCAGTTCTTAACCCCTCTCACGTGTAAGTCACATGCCTTCTGAAGCTAAGACTGATAATGCCCTGTTTTTAAAAAGATGACTTAGGACCTTCCTATCAGAAGGAATTTACTGGGTCTCTCAGCAGCAGAAGATAAAACAGACCAGAAACTGCCTTCTCCAAACTTCCTGGTCCAAGGGAGGGACACCAAGCAGCCAGCCCACCCCGGCATTCACAGGCTGTGGTTGAAAGCTTTAATTACATTGCATCACTGCATATTTAGAGACACTGCCTGGTTCAGTGGCAATTTCCCGTGGTGTTCCTTGGACTCCAGGTGTTCCAGAACCAGATACCTTCAGTTAACCCCATCTCGGCTCAGTACATTTGGACAGCAGAAATCTACTGCCCTAACAAGTTTCTTTTTCCCTGAGACTCTTCATTTGATTGATAACTGGTGATTGAACTCTGGGCCTTGAGCATGCTATACAATTGTTTTACCATTGAGCTGCTCCTTAGACCTTTTTGTTGTATTCTGAGAGAAGTTCTCACTAAGTTGTCCAGACTGGCCTTGAATTTGAGATCCTCCTGACTCAGCCTCTGGAGTAGCTGAGATTACAGGCATGTGTCAGCACACCCAGCTGAGACCCCCGTTTTCAGTAGCGTCAGGCACTCCACCACTGACTGGGGGATGATATTGTCAGGGTTCTGTGGTTGCCAGCGGTGTTGGAAATGTGTTTAGGCAACAGGCCCCACTCCCTCCCTGTTCCATAGGACTGTCCATGGGGGCTACCAATTCTTTCTCTACCAGAACCCCTCTGCTTAACGATACTAGTTTTCCACATCTAGATATAGTACAAGTAAGGCTGTTACATAGATTGTGGATTCATTTTTTATCTGTCATATTAACACTGTGATCTTGTGAAAGTTGCTCAATTTCTGAATGCTTCATAGGGTTAATTATTAAGTGAGCTACTATGTGGAAATCACACGGAATTATTTAGTAACATTCAGTGTTCAGTAAAGGTCATCTGATATGACTAATAGCATTGCACCATTAGTATTTCACAGAGAGCTCCTGGAAGGGTAGGAATTGTGCTCCTTTATTGCTCGTCCTAGGAACCTAATTCAGTGTTTGATACACTGAAGCACTCAACAGATATGTGGTGAATTGAATTAAACTCTCCTAGCATTTCTTGGGGAAAGTTTGTACCACTCAAATGCTGCTTGTCACCCCTTTGCTCACTCTGATTTCCGGTGTGCCCATCCTTTAGCCCCAACAGAGCCATGGTTTCCTGAAAAGAGGGGGTCTCTTATTCACCTTTCCATGCCCTATATCCTCCGGCTTGGTGTCGTTGCTCAGCAGCTCTTCTCAGTCTTAAGCTGATTATATTTACAAATTCTGATGACAAGGAAATTGGGGAACGTATGTAAGAGCAGTTGGCCTGTGTGCACTCACCTTAATTCGGGAGTGGAAGATGTCCAGACCCGCAGGGCACCAAGCCAGGGACTGCCATGCAGGGATGGAAGGGAAGGGGACTTCCTGAGCCTAGAGTAGGCCACAGACTAAGCTCCTTGTGGGTCTTCCTTCCCAAGCACGTCCCACAGTGCCTGTTACACATCATTGCTCGATGACTACCATCCAACCCGTGAATCTGTTCGTGCTTGAAACCCCATCGCTGGTGTTGAACACGTACCTTCCAGCACGCCCTACAGCTGGGTACAAAGCCGTGACCTGCCGTCGCCCCATTACCACACACTCTCCATCCCTTACTAGGGCTTCACCTCTACCTCAGCGGGAGAAGAGCCATACTGTGACGTCACCTTAACAGTCAAAGCTGTTGATGCACCCTTGGCTTGGATCTCTTCTTGGCGTCCAGAAAGGTATCAAAAATGAGCCCATGGGGCCGGGGATTTAGTTCAGTGGTTCGGTGGCCTGCCTTCCAAGTGCAAGAACCCGAGTTCAATCCCCAGTACAAAAAAAAAAAAAAAAAAAAAAAAAAAGAGCCCTGCCTCCTGTCAGATAGGAGATAATATTTCTTTGCCACCTCTTTACCTGTACTCTCTTTTCAAACCAGCTCAACCTGAAGAAATAGTTCTTCTGTCAAGACCAAGTCACTGAAGAATATTCACACAGAAACTTCAGAGACAGGCCAGCCAGAACTTCTACACACATGGCTGTCTTTTTGTTCTTTTCATACGTGAGTGAGAAGGGAGCTTTTTTGACTTGGTTTCCCCAACTAACTTTAACTCTGCAAGCAATAGTCATGTAAGATGTTTTAGACTGCAAATGATACAAGATCTAACTAAAAGGAGCTTAAACTATGAGGACTTACATCATGGATGTAGCTCAGCTATTTCGCAACTTTCCCTGTAGTTCCAAGATCTATCATAGGTCAGGTCTTACATGCTGTCAATAATCTTCAGAGGCAGAAAAAGGAAATGTCTCTGTCTTGTGTTCCTGCATCAGATATCTCATCTCTTTGGCCAGAATCAGCACAATATACCCATCAATAAAAAAAAATTTTTTTTTAACATCACCAGGCCAGGAAGGGCCACCACAATTGACCTCGACCAGTGAAGATTCACCTATGATGATTGGGTAGAGGCCAGTATCTGAAAAAGGACATGACACTCCCTACAGAGGAGGGTAACTAAAATTAAGGATTTAACAAAGGTAGAAAGTGAGAAATAGCACCTAGTAGATAATGAGCAGTATCTGTGCCAGGTAAGGTTGGCCACAAGTAGGAAGTGCATAAAATTATTCCACCTTTATGTTTGGGCAAGTCAAACCATTATAAGATAAGAATCTTGCTTACTCTGAGTTAGTCTGGTCAAAGACATAAAGCCCTTCCCAAAGCATTAGCTCAAGATGGCTTTACAGTCATCATCTATGTGGGCTGAGATAGAAGCCCAAACTCTTCTGGTGAACAAAACATTAAAGTAGACTCACTAGTTCAAAAAAAGACAAACTCTTGTAATTTGAAGTCACAAGATTTGCACACGTCCTAACTCCTGATAAAACAGCAAGGCTAAAATGGTGGTACTGGGCCTCAATTTCAGTATCTGCTGCAAAGTAGACGGACTGGGGATTTAGCTCAGTGGTTCTGCCACCTGCTTCACAAATTCAAGGTCTGCAGTTCGATCCCTGGTACCAAAAATGGAAAGAAAAAAAAAGAAACAAAGTAGACCAATGCTTCTCTCTGGAGAATGGGATAGTGTTTTTTTTTTGTTGTTGTTGTTGCTTTGTTTGTTTATTTGTTTTTTTGAGACAGGGCCTCCCTATGTAGTTGGGACTGACCTGGAACTCACTATGTAGCCTAGGCTGGTCTCAAACTCAAAGAGATCCTCCTGCCTCAGCCTCTTGAGTGCTGTGATTACAGGTGTGCACCACCATGCCCGGCTTTTTTTTTCATGAATGAGAAAATTCACAACTTTATTGAAAACTGCTTTTATAAAGTTCTTTTGGAATAACTTGAAAATTTCTGATTCCTTCTGGAAAAAAATAGAGACATATGTAAGGGAAGTGTTTGATCTTGAATACATGTGAATAAGTTTGCTTCTCCAACATTTACATTAAGCATAAAATTGATGATCAAGTTGCAGTTTTACTTATGACTTGTTACTGATTCACTTAACATTAAGTTGGCCAGTATTTCTGCTGTTGATGCTCTCTGAGATCTGACAAAATCACACATGCAGAAAGCCCCTTAGTATTCTCCAAAGGGTCCAAACAAGGTGTCCCTCAAAATTCGTATGCTGAATCCCTATCACCCTGCACCTCAGTTCTAGCTATATTTGGAGATAATCTTTAAAAAGGTGATTAAGTTACAGTGGTGTGATTTAATGCAATCCCCATCAAAATACTGATAGCAAACCTCCCTCAGAACTAGAAAAAAAAATCTTAAAATTCATACTGAACCAGAAGAGACCTAGAATACTGAAAGCAACTCTGGGCAACAAGGGCAAGAAAGAGGGTATCACAATCACCAATGTGAAGTTATCCTACAAAGCTACTGTGAAAAAAACAGTACGGTCCTGGATCCAAGGGTCAGTAAAACAGAATAGAAGATGAAGAAACAATTCTAAGCACACTCAGCCACCTTGCCTTTGACAAAGGTGCCAAACACCCTCAAATGGAAAAAAGACAGACTCTTCAATAAATGGTGCTAGGAAAACTGACTTTCCACATGCCAAAAGTTGAACATAAACCCATATCTCTCACCAAGCACTAAACTAAAATCAAAATGGATCCAGGATCTAAATATAAAAAGAGAAACACTTAATCTGCTAGAAGATAGAACTCTTGAAGGTATAGATGCAGGCGAATACTTTATGAACAAAACCCTGAGATCACATAGGAAATACTCAGAAGAATCAACAACTGGGAACACATCCAATTAAAAATTTTTGCACAGCAAAAGAAATCACCAACAGCATTAGCAGCTAGCTCTTCCTCAAACAGCTAACATCTAAAATATATAAAGAACTCAAAACAAAATCAGACACCCGCCCCCAAAATTTAAACCCCCAATCCAAAAATGGGCATCTGAAATGAACAGGCACTTCTCAGATGAAGAAGTAGAAATGGCAAATAAATATACGAAAAAATGCTCAACATCACTGGTCATTCAAGAAATGCAAATTAAAACAACTGAGTTTTCATCTCACCCCAGAAAGAATGACTATCATCAAGAAATCAACCAACAACAAATGCTGGTGAGACTGTGGGGAAAAAAGAACCCTTCTTCATTGCTGGTAGGAATGTGAACTGGTACAACTAGAGCTCCATGAGAAGATTTCTCAAAAACCTGAAGCTAGGGGTTCCATTTGACCCAGTGTTATGGCTTAATGTAGATGTCCCTCTGAAAGCCTCGTGTGGTCACAGGTGAAGCTTTTCAGAGGTGTGTGGGTCTACAGTGTGTGCTGCTAGGATCAAAGGTGTCTGTGTGATTCCTACCTTAGTCCTCTGTTGGTTTGGCACAGTTCTGCTATGACTAAGGCTGGCCACTCAGTGTGCGAGCGCTAACTGGCCTCAGGGTGGGCAGCCTGGATAAGATACAAGGGATGGAGACAGGGCCATTGCCTGTTGCTTGCTGTTGAGTATTTTGTCTCAGTAATGAGAAAAGTAACTAAAACACTCAGCTACTTCTCTTCTAGGCATCTTCCCCAAAGAGTTAAGAGCTTCATAAGGAAGGAAGAGAAAAGGATTTTAAAAAGAGAATGGAAGGAAAAAATAGAAACAAAACCTTTGTAAATGAGGAGGGGAAGAAAGGTTGGAGGGAGGGGAATGGGGAAAAAAGAATTAATATATATTATGTACAGGTACAAATTCCCTATGATGACTGTAATCAATATGTATGACAAGTATGTAGTAATAGAAAATAAAGTTTAAAAAATGTTCCAGTGATGGGAGGTTGTATGGTCAGCACAGACGCTAACTCACCCTCCCTGGCGCCATTGCAAGAGGAGCTTTGGATACAAAAAGGATACACAGAGGACACAGGTGTGCAGAAGGTGACCATCTGCCATCCGGCGGGGGGGCGGGGCTCTCGGGAGAAAGCAGGACCCAAATACCTGAAGGTGGGACCTGGTGGTTTCAGCACTGTGAGGTAAGCATCTGTGTGACGCCCCCAGCCTGTGGAATGTTCTTAAGGCAGCCTTGGCAGATGAACACAGGGTGCTTCCTCGGATTTCCTCACCTCCTCTATTCCTGGGAAGTCCCCTCCACTCCGTCCTTCCTCTGCATGGCAGCTGGCCTTCCCTCCGCCCAAAATGAGTGCAAGCTGACACTAGATTCCTCCGCAATGAGCCCTGGACGGGCCTCATGTTAGGAAATCTCTTCCTCCTTGGATCCTGCCTTTCTCCAGAGATCACTGAGGTGTGTCCTGGACTCAGGCCACAGAAGCAACTTTATCTGGAAAACAAGCAGTGTGTTAAGGACCCGCAGAGTGAGCGTACCCAGAACTCTTGCCTGAGGACACAGCCAGGAGTTCTCCAAAGGGCAGGCCGGTTTACTACAGCGCTATCTGCAAGCACAGCCAAGTCAGCCTTCAGCAGGACTCAGTTCCACACGTGGATTCTGCCAGGTGGGGCTGTATGTGCTCCAGCAGGTGTCCCTCTCTGTGGACCCCAAGGGCACCTGTGTGTCCCCATTATCCAGATAGGAGAAGGGGCTGTGCCTGTCCTCAGCCCGGAACTGGGGATTATGAAGACACAAGGGAGGAAGAACTACTTGGGGTCTGAAAATTAAGAATCTACCAAGGCGAGAATTTGTGCCCCATCACTGACGAACACGTGGCTGGGACACATTAACCCACCTAAGCCACCATCGCCTCACCTCTACGATGAGAACAGCAGCAGCTGCCTCACCAACTGGAGGCGGACTTAATTGGGATAATGTAGTCACGCTAGCAGAGCATCAGGTGGACAGAGGTCAGCAGCAACAGCACCAATAGCACTGGCCGCTGTCAGTAAACAGGTAGCCAAGCAGAAGACTGCAATGTTTCCAGGGCTGTGGCGCAGACTCGGCCACGCACTGGGGGGCAACAGAAGTAGAAATGAAGAAAGTAGGGGATGGGAGTAAAGCCGGAGGCCAGGACGAAAGTGCTGCTGGGGTGGAGGAATGTTGCCTGAGCCAGGGTTAGATGCAATGTTGAGCTAGAGGGTGGGTGGGGGTCCTGGAGTTTACCTCCTCTTTTGGCTAAGAACGCTAGTCACGCTGCGCTCATGTTTTTCCCAGTAGAAACAGTCCCTTCACAGCATCTCAGAAGCGATCCTTCCCAGGAGCTTAGAAATACAGCCACACAGCCTCAGATGCGTCCCAGGGTAACAGCTGAAGGTGAACAGACCTGGTGCCAGGGTAGAGCTTGCTACTTTAAGAAGTAGACTGGGAAGTAGGAGCCCCTCTACACTCGATGAGCCCCAAGCCCATGTCACAGAGGCCCCCAGCACAGAGACCATCCCGAGTGCAAGCCACTGAGGTCCACGGCTGGTTCCTTCTGGCACTGAACGCTGAACTTAACCGGGGAATTCATTCCACTTTCGCTTTGGAGAAGCATAAACGAAGTCTCTTGGATCCATTCCATAATATCCACACAGGCCCTAGACTCCGTTACGGTTTACAACCATCAGCAGAGTGGTGACTCTTCGCCAAAAAGTTACAATGAAATCATCTACTAGATGAAAAATTCAAATTTGATCCTTACACATCTGTCTGTGTTAAAATTATTTTCCAGATGGTGTAAGGATGTAATGCTTATAAAAAGGAAGAAGACGCAAAGAAAAAGAGGGGGGATAGATGAAGCAGGAAGAAGAGGAAGGAAGGGTGGGGAGGACATAAACAAGCTAGAAGAAGATATCGGTGTGCCTGTAACCGATTTCGGGGCAGTGAGGCAACCTACCTGCTCGTTTTGGCACGGCCTTCTGGCCCCGCGAGTGTGAGCAGGCTTGAGTCTGCCTTGACCAACAGCGCAGCTGCCATCCCAGCCTATTTTCTAAAAGGCCTTACAGCTTTCAGACTGTTTTCTGGAGCGCTCACTTTGGGACCCCTGAGCTGCCATGTAAGACTTCTAACTATCCCAGGCTGCCACGCAGGATGGGTCACATGCAAATCCTCAGTAGGCAGTGCCTGTCCAGCCGGCTCTCCAGCCCCCTCGCCGAGGCCCCACCCGAGTGTGTGACGCCGCCATCTTTGGTTCTTCAGAGCTGCCCATCCACGGGCTGACTGATGCTGACTTCTGCAGACGCTGTGTGGGTAGAAATATCACCGGGGGGTCCTGCCCAATTCCTGACCTACAGAAATTACATAACAAAATGGTTGTTGCTTTAAGCCATTAAGCTTTAGGGCTACCTGATAGGCAGGAATAGATAACTGGACCTGCAGGAAAGGACACTCTAAGCGCAAAAGCTTGGTAGGACTCCAAAGAAAAGAATGCTATCGTACATTTGAATTTGTAAATTACTCCTGAGTAGTTTACATGACAGGTATGCATCACCAGGCCCAGCATCAAGTACTCACTGGTTTTCACGAAAGCCAGAGGTGCTTTCTGCAGAATGTCTGACTTCTAGGCCATATCCCATGGATTCCCAAACTCCAAAGTTACCTATCATCCCTCCCTTCTCACTGCACCTCCTGACCACAGCCATCCACACACACAAGTAAAAACATTTCCCTTCCTTCAGTGCCTTCCGGATAGCATAAAATCACAAAGGAGGGGCAGCCCTGCAACCAACCAGTGTCTGTCTGTTTCCTCTGACACCACTTTCCTGTATGTGTTAGGCTTTCCCCTATTTTCTTTACATTTTCCCCCATTCCTCCACTAAGCACAATTAAAAATCCTAGATATTAAATATAAAACAAAACACAGCACCCTCAGAAGTGAGGAACAACACATTTTTGAGAGGTACAGTCTTTCTTTTTGACTCAGACCTTCCCCCAGTTAGAAATGAAGAAGCTTGTAACCCAGAAACACCAACCACAGCTAAGAAAAAAGTCCCAAGGAAAATCTGTTACCCCCAGCCACAAAACAGGAAAATGGCAGCATTGTGAGAAAGAAAATTTTTACTCCAGTTAACCAGCTCAGAAAACACCTGTGATCCTTCCCCTGCCTAGAGCAGCAAAGCCCAGTGAGAAAGCTTGTCTTCTGCCATCAGTCAAGAGGCTGTAACAAGACATCCCAGCTAGGCACCGAGGGTCTATAATCCCAGTCACCTAGGAGGCTGAGGCTGGAGGGTCGCAAGTTTGAGCCCAGCTTGGACAACTTTAGTGACTTAATGAGACTATCTCAAAAGCTCAGTGGTACTATGCCTGCCTCTCAAGCACAAGGTCCTAAGTTTGATCCCTGTTACAAAAACAAATAAATAAACCTACAACTAAGATTATACCTAACAGCGAAAGGCTGAGTGTTTCCCCTAAGAGCACAGACAAGGCAGAATGCCCACTCTCACCACATCTCTTCACTATAATACTGGATGTTCCTGCCAGTGCAATAAGGCAAGAAAAAGAAACGAAAGGCATACAAATAAGAAAAGAAGCAAAATTCTCTCTTTTATAAGAGGACAGGCCATCTAAAACAAAACTGCAAGTACTCATAATTGAGTTCAGCAAAGTTTCAGAATTCAAGATAAACATACAAAAATTGTGTTTCTATACACCGGCAACAAACATGGGTACTGAAATTAAAAACAGGACATGATTACAATTGAAAATGAAAAAATAATTATTTTAACGCTAACAAACCGTAATACACAAACTATTTGCAAAAATCAACACTGTAGATGAAAGATACCCAAGAACACTTAAATAAATGTGTGGGAGACCAGCTGGGAAGGTTGAGGCCTCATGGGCCTCCTCGGTGAGCACTGAGGAGAAAGAGGGCATGCGAGTGTGCTTAGACACTGCAGGGAGAAGTAAGAACACCTGAGGTGAAGTTGTTTACCCAGAGAAATATGGTGGAGGGTGGGAGACAGGAGAGTCCCATGGAACTCTAACTGCTCGGGCTCCTGTCTGAGTGAATAAAGCCAAGGTGCACCAGGCACTTTAGATGCTATGTTGAAAAGAGACAAGAGCCCCCAGCCCTGGATGTTTTAACCTGATTCCATCTTTTTACTTTTCATCCTAAATCCTTGGTCAAGTTTGAGCTTGTGAGCTGGTCCCTACATTAATGGAGTTGGCAAAGGGTTAGAGGGATGCATTAATGAAACAGAATGCACAATACAGAAACAGACCCCCATGGACTGCCCCAATATCATTTATGGTAATAGTAATGCCATTTTTCAATGTTTAAATTTGGTGATAGCTCTTAACAAGATCAACCACACATATATGTACAAAAAATATACCCAATACAGCATCATTTTGGTACACATGCAAAAATGATGAAGGAAAGACAGCCTTTTCGACAAATTCTGAGCTAAATAGGCCTCCACTGCCTACTTCTCATACCTTATATACAGATAAACTCAGAATATACCATGGATTTAAATACACAGTGTAATACTGCAGAACAATTTAAAGAAAATCTTAGGAACTTGGACTTGATAAAAAAAATTCTTAGACTTGATAACAAAAGCAAAAGAAAAACTGACTTCATTAAAAAAGTCTTTTACTTTTGTTTGCTGATGCACTCTGTGAAGCAGATGAAAAGGAAAGCTGTAGAGTGGGAGGAAATGCTTGAAGGCTACATCTAACTGAAGCGAAAACTACTGCATAGACTAATTTTTTAAAATTCTTGAGCTCTACATGAATAATCCAATTCAAAAATGGACAAAATATGTGAACAGACATTTTACCAAAGAAGATACATAGGAGATACATAAAATCCAGAAACAGCTCACACACCTGCAATCCCAACACCCTGGGAGGCTGAGACAGGAGAATCTCAAGTTTGAGACCAGCCTAGGCAATAAACTGTAATGCTGTCTCAAAACAAAAAATGAAAAAGGGCTGGAGCTACAGCTCAATAGGAGGGCCTGCGTCCTATTATCAGAACTGCAAAAATAGAGTAACAGCAACAAATATATTTTTCAACATTTGTAGCCAGTTGGAAATACAAATGAAAACCACAAAGAGATATCGCCATTCACATCAGAGTGGCTGAAATAAAAACTGTGGCAACACTAAATGCTGGTAAGGACATGGAGAAATTAGATCGCTCATATGCTGCTGGTGGGAAACACTTCCTTTCTTTAGAAAGTAGACATGCAGCCTCCATAGGACCCACCAACTGTATTTTTGGAAATTTGTGCTAGATAAATGAAGACATGTTTGTGGAAAACCCTATGCAAAACTGTTTAAGTGAATTTATTCACAAAAGTCCCAAAGTAGAAAGAACCAAGAGGTCCTCCAACCGCTGAATGGTTGAGTCGTGGCACTTTCTTGACACTGGGCACTACCCAGCCATGAAATAGAACAAACTACCACAACGGGCACTAGTTTGGGTCAATCTCCAGATGAAGATGCTGAGTGGGAAAAGCCAGTCCCAGGGGTCCCGTGCTGTATGATTCCAGTTATAAATTACTCGAGAAATGACAAAATTACAGAAACGGGGAATGGATTACTGGCCGTGACGGGGTGGGAGGAGGTGGATGTGGCTGCAGAAGGGTGGCACAGGGTCCCTGCGGTGGTGGGTATCCCCTTCCCAGGATCAGCACTGATCCTGGTTATGCCACTGCAAGGTGCTATGAGCAATGGGCCAAGCAACAAGCTGACGATTTTCCCCTGCTGTACACTGAGCACCACTCCTGTTCATCAAAACTGGGCTCGGGGTTTTCTCCAGCAGTTCTCTTGCAGATACCGACTGGATGTCCTGTGATTCATTTTGATTCTCATACCCTCAACCTGGAGTCAGCCGCAGATCCCATGGGCTAAGGGCTCTATCCACAAGATGGTGCTACTCGTACTCCACACACCCATCATGAATCCCGCACATTCACCTGTGCCTCTGCAAAGAGACCTCCACAACCTCTCTGGGGTTCCACGGTTTGCTAGAACAAAACTCAGGGTCAAGGTGCTGAGTTCGATCCCCAGTACAAAAAAAAAAAAACACTCGGGGAAATACTTTACTGACATTTGCTGAGCATGGTGGTGCACATCTGCAATTTCTGAGCTCTAGGCACTGAGGCAGGAAGATTGCAAGTTTGAGACCAGCCTGGGCCACTGAGTGACTTTGCAAGACCCTGTCTCAAAATAAAAGAATTAAAAAGGGCTGAGAATGTAGGTCAGTGCAAAGGTTTAATCCCCAGTACTGGAAAAAAAAATCCTATTTATCCTAAAAGGATAGAATACAGGAATGGCCACAGGGAAGAGACGCAGAGACACGGTGTTGCGGGGAGAGAGTGGAGCAGCTCTTCCTCTCTGGACACCTGCCCTCCTTGCACCCCTCTGTGTTCAGCAACTGAGAAACTCTTCCATCTGTCCTTTCAGCTATCTTGTAGGTCCCTTATGAAGGCGTGATTAATTAAACCATTGGCTATTAAAAATCAACTCAACCGTCTGCCCATCTCCCTGTACAAAAGTTGGGCTGGAGGTTGAAAGTTTTAACCCTCTAATCTGGGTGGTGATTTCTTCTAACAACCAACCCCACCCTGAAGCTATGGGTTATCTAGAAAGCTCATCGTCAGGTCTTTAGTACACATGGAGACATTACCAGGTAGGTGTGGTGGGACAGAACTATAATCCCAGGACCAAAGGGGCTAGGACGGGAGGATCCTCAGGAGTTCAAATTTAAAATTGAGACTAGCCTGGACTACAAGATCTGGTCTCAAAAACAAAAACAAAAAAATCCACAACACAACAATAACACACTATTGAAACTGCACAGGCCAAGCCAGTGGTCTCAGCATCAAAAAAAAAAAAAAAAAAAAAAAAAAAATGAAGCCCTGCTGGGGATTTAGCTCAGTGGTGCCACTACCTGCTTCGCAAGTGGAAGGACCAGAGTTCGATCCCTCGTACCAAAAAAAAAATGAAGTCCTGAACCAAAAGGAAGAGGTGAGGAGAATTTTTAACAGAAATAAGAAAGAAAAGAAGCTCCTAGTTTCTCCAGGTGAGGAATCTGAAAAAGTGGAAATTCCACATGGCCCCTCAATCCCAAACATTGTTCATTTCTTTAGCCAGGCTGGTCTCGAACTCAGAGCGATCCTCCTGCCTCAGCCTCCTGGGTGCTGGGATTACAGGTATGCACATCACACCCAGCTCACTGTCTGTTCTTGTCAATATGGTTGATCACTCAACTCTCAGGCCCTTCTCCTAGCTGCCTCCCTTATTTGTAAACTAAATAAACTACACTATTTTACACTATTGATAAAGCAGAAAAATATGTAACTCCTAACCTGCTACATGTCAGATACAACAAGTTCACGTTCTCCAAAGTGGAAGAATAAATTCTAAGGAACAGCGGAGGTTAAGAGTAGGAAATTTTACTGGGGAATAGAAATAGCTCCTGAGAGACAGGAGGGGTCTCCAATGTGTTGCCAACAAGCCCTTCTCTGAGAAATTGTATGAAGCAAAAACATGGGGTGGATATTACATGGGTCAAGCCTATAACCAACTAGTAAGATTACCAGTATAGCTGCTTAGCTAATATCAATCCAATAGTAGCAAGGGCATGTGGATGTCATCATTAACCTTGGTCCATAATCTATAGTCTTGGTGTTGCCTTTAGCCTTAGTCTTGGCGGGAGGGGGAGGATGCACACCCCTAATGAGACAAAGGTCTATACTGCTGTGTTCTCATCCTGCCTGGCTCCCTCAGCCTCACCCTGTGGGGAATTGCCCAGAATATTTCTGCCCAACTTAGTTGTCTATAATGCTGTCACATCACTTCAGGAGTGCAAGGGTTTCAGGAGCTGTATCAGGAAATGGGACAAAGACCAAATCCGTTTCATTATTCTAAATCATATCACAATTACCACTGGGTAAACCTGGATAAAGGGCAGAAGGAGTCTCTCTGCATTATTGGTTACAACTGCACGCGGACCTATAACTGTCTCCAAAATAAAAGGTTTAATTAAAAAATGATTCAAAGTGCAATTTCACGTAAGAGTCAATACCGCCATCTTTTCTGGGGAAATGGCAAGATCAGATGCACTTCTAAATACGGCTAAAGCAGCTTGGAGAGGTGCTCCGGGTGGGCCTTTTGCCAAGGCACAGGCCTGCCAGTGTTCGTCCTGCACCCACGGAGGGTCCCCAGGTCAGCCTCCATCAGGGGTTGGACTTTTCTGCTTTCCTAGACTGGGCTTCCCGACACCAGGAAAGCCGCCTACTGCAGAGGGAAGACCCACAGAGCTGTTAGTTCGTGGAAACATCTGGCCTTATGTCTGAAAAACGTGGAACAAAGACAATCCCGTGCCGTGGAAACCTGAAATTCAGAAAGACCCGCGTTAAATTTTATCCCCCCTAACCTTGAACTAACGGCCTGCATTTCCACTTTCACTAGGAGAGAGTGGTGGCAATCTCGCCAGTGCACCCACTACGTGAGAAGGTGCTCACCAATATTTTCCCCATAGGACTAGGATGCCTCTCTCTCCCTCGCAGGGGTGATTCCTCATCAGTAACCAATGGCTCATCCTAACGGAGGTTGGTGCCCGCTGAAGTTTTTTGACACATATTTACGGATGACTGGAAACTTTACAGCCACTTTGTTATACATCTTTCCAGAATACTTTAGCATCCTTACAGCAGGCACTCCCTGGTCTCGTGCTCACCTTACAATGAGGAACCTGAGGCACAGAGTTGTTTGGTTATTTAGGCTTCAGCCAATAAATACAACCCTTGAATCTGAACATTTAACGAATTTTCTATTCCCTCTCAGAGGTTCAATGTTTAGCAGGACTTGGTGGAGTCTTTCTGCATCTCTTTGCCATACTAAGGTAAGGTCCAGAAGAACAACTTCCTGGGCAGCTGTGGTTTAAAGCCTCAGGGAAAGGTTGAGAATTCCGTTTCTCATTCTTTTCCCAGGAAGATGAAATCGCTTTGGGATCAGCATGTGACTCTGGAATTGTGCTCGAAGATTTCCAGATGCCAGGGGCAGAGTATTGTTAGTGCAGATATTGTCCTAGAGTAGCTGTCTTGGCACCATGTTCACGAGCTGATGATCCTTTACTGGCATCAAGTTATACTGGCAAAGAGAAAGGGACAAAAAACACAAGGAACAGGCTGAGTGAAATACCAGCTCTCCCCTGAGGATTGGTTGCTGGCCAAGCCCCTCAGGGCTGGTCACTCACCAGGGTCCAAGACACTCAAGAGCATCAGGACACTGCCTGCCTCTTGAGCGGTGCGGTGTCCAGGGCTCTTCCCAAGAAAGGAGACAGGAAAGAGTTCCAGGCCACTTTCTCGAGGCTGAGAGCCTGGACTCTCCAGGTCCCCCTTGTCTGGGCTGTGTGGACCCCCGCCGGGGCTCCAACATCTCCTGCTGAGTCTGTTTCTTCATGTTGTAAATTGTAACAGTGCCTTCTTTCCAGAGTGTGTGAAGGAACAGACCAGGTGATGACAGGAAATGCGCTTACAGCAGCGCCCCACACGCAGTAAGCACTCCGTGGGGTCGGTGTTATTACACTCGTGGGGTTTATGATAAGCCAGGGAAGGAGAAAGAGCAGTGGTGGTGGTGGTATTTTAGCTATTATCAGCAAGAAGGCCAAAGAGAGTAAGGATTAGACTTCCAGAACTTTCCCAGGGAAGGTGCCGCCCACTCAGATTCCCCGGGGTTGAATACAGTATTTACAGAAACCACGGTTTCCTGTTAGACTAGTTTATAATTCCGGAAGTGTGTTTCTGTTCAATCTGGTAAAATCAATATCTTCACCTTTTTAGCTTTATGACCTTGGGCAGCACCATTTCCCATTGTAGCCGTCAACTTTCTTAACTCTGGAATCACCCAAGATGATGTCCATAGTAATCTTTTGTAACACGGAAACACCGGGCTACACTGACTCGGTGCTCTCTCTGCTTTGCTTCACACATACGACAGTCACAGAGCGAAGCGTCCACACTGAAAACAGAAGAGCTTGGGATGTCCCACTAGGTTTGAGTTTTGTGTACTTCCTTAAAGAAGGTAACACCGTGGAGAAAATTGTGCTAATGGGGTACAAGCACTTCATGTGAAGAGAGAGAGAGAGCTGAAAAAGCTTAATCGGTATCATAAGAAGGTGTAAAAATTCCCCCTGCTTCACATAAGAACAGAGTGATGAGTGCAGAAGAGAACAGACTTCAACACGATTGTCACAGACTCCGTCTCTTCAACTTCCGTCTCTCCTAGATTCCGGGAAGCTGGCGAAATGTCCCTGAATTAATAGTGCTGACAAGCTACTTTTCATCTTATTGCTCTCCTGCTCAAGAATTCCCAGGAGTCCCTATTTACCCACACGGCCACCCCAGCTCCCAGCCTGCTGTGCGACTGACTGTCTTCTTTACAGCGTGGCCCCACGCACCCTCTCCACCTGGCTCTCTGGGACCTGCGTCTTCTGCTCCCCCGACTTCAATGTCTTTGCAGGTGTGCTGGCCTCTCCTACTCCAAACACTTGCTCTTGCGATACCTTCTTCCCCTGTAGGTCTTTCTTTTACTCTCTCATCTATTTTAATCCTGTCTCCCCCAGTTCACTTTCTTCTTTTTGCCTGTCCGTACTGTCTTAGTATTCTCCAATATCTGTTACTTGAATCTAAGCTGCTCCTAGAGCCCGGTTCCTGATCTTTTCTCCAAAAGTCCAGCTGGCATTGATGGCTCAGCTGTGATTACCACAGCTGCATATGGGTTCTTAGCCTCCCTGTGGGTGGATCTGTGTCCCAACCAGATTGTTCCTGCTATAGGGCCAGGGTAGCTAGGCTTTCTATTTCTAGTACATTGTGTTTTGTTTGTTCTGTGACTCTTTCCAGAAAGGCTTGAAGGCATCTTGTTATAAGAAGAGAAGGGAGGGGGAGACTCTGATGGCAAAATATAAATAACAGAAAAGGAAGACAAAGAAGGTTAAGTAGGCAGTATGGACTCTGACTTCCTCTAGAGTCTCCCAAGCACATCTAAAGATGTTCAAACCACCAAGATCCAGTGTCCTAATATTCAAATTAATACCACATTACCAAAACCCTAGCAAGGAAAAAACAGGCAGAAAAGCAAACACAAATGAAAAAGAGAAGAAATTGTAGAAATCTCAGATTCAATCTTTCATTCACTTATTTCTTCATGAAATAACAAATTTTAAGCACCTACTGGGTTTGTTAAGCAAAAATTACAGGAAGCCATTGTTCTGGCCCAAACTGCACTGGTCTAGAACAGACCAGGCTAAAAGTCAAAACAGAGTCACCTACGCTAAAGTTCCATGTCACTAAACCAAAACTAGGGTGTTACCAAGAAATCGAGGGAAATAACAATCAAATTTCCCAAATAATTGTTTCTGTTTTAACGCTTGTAAATGGTGATAAAAATAGACTGAGTATTTAAATTTTAAAACCTTTACTACAGTAAAAGACACATGCCGTCAATCCCCTCACCTCGAACACACCTGACCCATCACTGTTGTCACTTTCTGAGGAGTTCTGGAAGTCTTCTTTCCTGAAGGTCTTTAGATGCCTGTCATGGCTGCCTCAAAGTCCTGAGTCAATGCAAAATGTTTCCCTTTCATGGTCATTTTGACTTTGGGAAAGAGCCAGGAGTCTCAAGTCATAGGGTGCCAGATCCTGTGAATAAGGTGGATGAGGACACACCATACTGTTCATATTTGAAGGAAATTGACATACATGTTTAATCAACAAGGGGTGATCAAAACATATGTGTTATGGTTTGGGTTTCGATGTCTCCCTAAAGCCTCATGTGGTCACAGATAGGATCAGTGATGCAATGCTAGGCTCAAGGGCACTAGGGTTAGGCATGTGAGTGCTACCTGCCCTAAGTAGCCTGAATAAAATAAAAGGGGCAGAGAGACACTAGTAACTTCCCTGTTGCCTTTGCTGCTTTGTGAGCACCACCTTGCTCCTCCTCTGTGATGCCTGTTTGCCAGTCCAGCCTTGGAGCCAGCTGATTATGGACTGAAACCTCTGCAAACTGTAAGCCAGATAAACCCCTTCCCTTCCAACTTTCATTGTCTGGTATTTTGTCTCAGCAATGAGAGAAAAATAACTAACACAATATGATCAATGTTTAAATTAAAAGTGTATTATAGCAAAAGGCATATTGCTATTAATTCCCTTTGAAATACTTCCCCTTGCTTTAAACACACCTATCCCTTCATTCTTTTTGATTAATAAATTTTATTTTATTTTCCCCCTTCCCCACCTCAAATTACCTCCCCTCCATATGTACAAAACTTTTGTTTCCACTTTTTCCTTCTATTTTCACTTTTTTTTGTCCCTTCTTTCCTTTCTCTTTCCTCCTCCTCTCTTGCTCCCCTTCCCACTTGAACGCTTTCTTCCCATTTGCCAACATCCATCATACATCTCAGTCCTTATTTGCACATTCAGTTTTTCACACCAGACAAACAGTGTGGTATTGAAACATGTGTGTCTGATTTATTTTTATTTCACTTACGAGTATGGTCTCAAGCTCCATGCATTTAGTTATAAATGTCTGAAACTCATCCTTTTCCATGGCAGAGTAGTACTCTATTGTATATATTATTTTTAAAAAACACATCTTCTTTATCCACTCATCAGTTGATGGGCATTTGGGCTGTTTCCAAGATCTAGCTATTACAAACATGGGTGCGCATATATAGCTGCGGTCTGATGCTTTTAATTCTTTCAGGAAGATAGCAAGAAGTATAGTGGGATCAACTGGAAACTCTAGTTTTAGGGTGTTTCTTTTTTCCACAGTGGTTACCCCATCCTGCACTCCCATCAGCAGTGGAGAAGGGTTCCTTTCTCCCCACAGCCCCGCCAACATTTGTTATTGGTTGATTTCTTAATAGCAGCCATTCCTTCTGGAATGAGATGGAATCTCAGTGTTGTTTTCATTTGCATCTCTAGGGTGACCAGTGATGTTGAACACTTTTTTATACATATTTGCCATTTCTAATTCTTTATCTGAGAAATGCCTTTTTATTTCAGATGCCCATTTTTGCATTGGGCCTTTTCATTTTATCCCATTTTTATCCCTTTTTTTTTTTTTTTTTTTTTTTTTTTTTAAAGAGTTT
>NW_022900931.1:40278642-40286576 GCF_012274545.1 Fukomys damarensis | reverse complement strand
GAGACAGAGACTGACATGAAACACACTATGTAGTCCAGGCTGGTCTCGAACTCACAGTGATCCTCCTGCCTCAGCCTCCGGAGTGCTGGGATTACAGGCGTGCACCACCACGCCCTGCTTATCCCTTCATTTTTGACAGTGTGTCTTTTATCACACATAATAAGTTTTTTTTTTAATTTTAAACATTGACCATAATTTTCTGTTATCCCTTGTACAAACAGGTAAGCTGAAGTCACCTGATGTTAACTAATCAGTTATTTTTATTTGTTCTGTATCCCTGCCCTACAAGTAAGCAAACTTTGAAATGGCCAATTCTGCTTTTTTCAGTTTTTCTCGGTCTATAAAACCAAGCTGCTTTGCTCCACCCATCATAAATGTATTTCAAACTGGGCATGGTGGTGCACGCCTGTAATCCCAGCACTTGGGAGGCTGAGGCAAGAGGATCACTGGGAGTTCAAGCCAGCCTGCCCTACATAGTGAGACCCTGTCTCAAAAAGAAAAGAAAAGAGAATGTATTCCATTTTGTGGCATAAAGTGCTGCTGATTCTAGAAGTGAAAATAAAGCCAATTAACGCCTTTAAATAAATTTGCTGTAATTTTGTCTCTTTAACAGTTGTGTACCATGTACTTATACAATCAGCACTATAACTGAAGTATGTCTTTTCACCTATTTAGCCTCAAATGTTAAATAATAAAAGTTAAAATTCAAAAGGAGAATCAAACTTCGGTCCCTTCCTTACTGACATACAATAAATTTGAAAGAAAACATTCTTTGTATAAATAACATTAAATGCCAGAATTAACCCATGTGTTTGAAGTCTAAAATCTGTTTGGAATTCTAACAATCATCCTAAGAGAGGCCGGGGATTTAGCTCAATGGTTCCACCTGACTCACAAGCACAAGGTCCTGGGTTCGATCCCTGGTACCAAAAAATAAATAAAAATAAATAAAAAAGAGACTCACTGTTCTTTCAAAAACCTTTTTCTATATTTCACATGTCAGTTCCCGAAATTTGTATTTATGAAGAGAATTTAGTAAATCTAATCATCAGCAAATATATAAAAATTAGTCAACTTCACTGGTAATCAAATAATTGAAAAGGTAATATCATTTTGAGGATTATATGAAACCTCATTACATACCCACTAGAATGTCTAAAATGAAAAAGGTTTACAGCACTAAATATTGGAGAAAATGTAGAAAAAGCAGAGCTCTGATCAACATGTAAATCAGTACAACTACTTCAGAAAACAATTTAGCATTTCCTTAAGTTGAAATGGGCTTCAACTCTATGACTTGGCAATTCCACAACTACTCTTCATCCCAGAAAAAATGAATTATCTGTCTACCAAAAACAAAAACTTCATCTATGAATATTCATCACTGCTTTACTCATAGCAGCCAAATTGGGAACAAAACCTATTGGGATTTATTCACACAATAGAATAATACTCAGCAATGAAAAACCAAAGAAATGCTCATTCACATAGCGTGAATTAGTCTCAAAATTATATATACAGCCAATCACTGCATTTGTATGAGTCTCTAGGAACTCCAGAGGTAGAAATGCTCAGCTGGTCCTGGGGTGGGGCAGGACTGCTTGGGTGGGGCCCAGGGGAACGTGCTGGAATGACTGAAATGTCTCGTGCCCTGCTTTGCTTTCACTGATACAGATAGACTTGAAATCTGACCACTTTGTGTATCTCAATAAAGCAAATAACTTCAGAAGATAACACTGAGAGGCATTTGGGAGATGGAAATGTTCTACAACTGGATTGTAGTGACCTTTGCACAGCTATGTAAGTGTACTGGAAATCACAGAACTATTCACTTATAATAAGTGAATTTTAGGGTTGTTACAATTGATTTTAGCCAAAGGGTTGAGAAGCAATTATGAATTTTATGATTTTTAAAACATATCACCATGAACTATCGAGCACAAAGATAGTGGACGTGTGTCTATCCGGACACCGAGAACGATGATCTCACAGATTCTGAGTGGAACTTTTCTTCAGGGCAGTTCAGTGATACACAAACACACACACCAAGAGTCTTTATGCTTTCCAGCATGCAATTCTACCTCCAAAATTTGCTGTCGGAAAATAATCTGAGCCACCGGCAGAGATTTGGTTTTGTAGGTACGCTAGGTTTTTGTCTGTTTGATTTTTGTTTTGAGACGAGGTCAAACAAAAACGTCACAGTGTGTCCTCATCCTTCTTATTCACTACTCCTGGCACCACTGGATCTGCGGCCCCCGGAGATCCAAGCACACTGTTTTAGAGCATATGGCAAGGCGAGTGGGTAGTTCTCTCTGGAAGGTAGGACTAAGATAACTTTCTGTCCTATCATAATAATCGTAAGTGCCTTTAAAAAAGATCTATGTGTATATGTTATTATTCATTTTCAAAATAATTTTGAAGTAAGTTTATAGTGGGAGCAGAGATTGTTAGGACTGTGTCTCCTATGTGGGAAATCTGATAAATAGGTGGTAAAGTAAGTCAGGGACCATGGGAACCCTGAATGGATTCTGAAAACTGCGTGCAAAGATCGACATACACTTCCTTGCACTTTGAAGTGAAAAATTCAAAGAAGTCAGTGAAGAAAAAAAACAGCAAGTAAAGAATTGTTTGAGCACATAACTAATTGCCTTATGTTTCTTCAGAGTTCACATCGTTTCAATTTAAAGATTTGCTTGAATTGGGCAGGGGATGTAGCTCAGTGGCACCACACCTGCCTTGCAAGTGCAAGGTCATGAGTTCAATCCCTGGTACCAAAAATAAATATTTTTTTTTGCTGAAATCAGAAAACACTCCTGTCGTTGTTCTCTTCTACTATCCTGATCGAAGTATTCATCTCAACCACGTGAAGAAAGCCCCAGCTTTCTGTAGTATTTTTTCTTTCCCAATTCTCAGTGTGTGGCCACCTTCTCAATCATTTTAGGAACAGCTTGACAGAGAAGAATTCACATGCTTAAAGAACTGGGTGATGCCCAGAATTGCTGAACAACCCCCCACTGCCTGGGTACTGGGGATAGAACGTGGGTCATTGTGCTTGCAAGGCAGGCGGCGGAACCACTGAGCTGAATCCCCAGCCCAGCTCAAATTTTTATGAAGCTGCCTTTACCACACTGATCAGGAAACAGCAGTCTCTGTGTCCAGGAGCAAAATGAAGAGAGCACGATGCCTGGAGAAAATGAACTTCTCAGAGCTTTCCATCCAGAGTTCAGCTTTCTTCCCAGAGCTTGAGCTCCAGACCCAGGCACTGTGGCTAGGCACTGTCCCTAGGCTCTGTCCCATCTGTAGCCAGGGCAAAGCCAGTGCACTGAGGGGCAACCTGCCCAACCACCAGGGGGGAAGTTAGGTCCGTGGATAGGGTTCTGTCTCCCACCAGTGTCAGAAGCTCTGGGAAGCAAGGTGACAGTGCAGTGCAGTGTGGACTGGAAACATAGGTGTCAGCCCTGGCTTTTTCCTGAATGGCCCAGGTGTCATTGGGCAGACACATACTCTTTGGAGGACTTTGCCTCTGTCCCTGTCATGAGGAGGTTCTAACAGGAAATATTTGAGGGCTGCTTAGGATCAGACAACCTGTGATTCCAGGATCCTCGCGCCCTTCCCTGCCCTGGCCCCCAGGTTTAGCCCTGGCTGACATTTCTGCTGTTTCCCCATCTGTAGCTCCTGGGCACATCTTTGTCATCTCAAAGGGCTGTCCCGTGAGCTCCCAGGAAGGTGCTCGCACGCTCTCTCTCTTGCAGCTTCCCTTCGCTAGAGCCATGCAATATTTTTCCCCTACACAAGCGGATTTAAGCAGACATATGTCTGAGGACAGAGCACTTCTGACTGTGCTTTGCAGAGCAAACAGAGGTTTCATTTTCCTCACACGACACCAAGTGCCCATGGGTGTGTGAAGCAGGAAGGCTGATGCTATCGGGTACCTGGCTCTCCCCGGTGGGGCTGCCCAGGTCCTGACCAGGAGAGGAGGAAGAGACGAGGCCCAGAAGAGAGGGACTTGCCACATTCATCCAGACCAACCGGCCACCCAAGCTAAAGGAACGACAGAAGGAACCGGGTTGTGCTGTTAATTCACTTTCCACCTCCACTTCACTCTGCGGGGCTCACAAGGTAGAGGCACAGCCAAAGTCAATACAGCCAATCTGTGTACCTAGGCAGACGGTGGCGCTGACGGTGGCTTGCATGCCAGACGGTCTGTGTCCTTGTGCTACCTAAGGTCCCTCTTGGGTTCAGCTGCCGCAGGTGGTTAGGATCTTGCTGCTGAAGGTCATGGGACTGAATTTGGGGCTCCTCACCCAAACATTTGGTAAAAGTCTTCTGAATGTGTGTGACACTTTTTATAAAAACCCCAGGATATATTTCTGTTTTAATATATAATACACGGTGATAAAAAATAAACAAGAGTTTTCAGGCAGGATATTGTTAAAAGAGTTTACTCCCCAGGTGGATTTTTAAAGTTGGTGTTTTGTTTCTTTTTTAAGTCACTGGGAAAACTACGTAGTATTTCCTTACCAAAATTTTTTGCTTGAAAGTTTAATTTCCTAGTAAACATCTTGTAAAGCTGACAATACTTCTGAACAAAGTGCTTTCCTCCTAAGGGGGAACTGGGAAATACCTCTTCTGTGCCTGCACAGGTTTCATTCAAGCTCTTAGTGGCATAGAGATAGTCATACCACGTTATTTTCACCAGGAGCCCAGCTCCAGTTGCCAGGCCAAAAAGCTCAGTGAGATAAAATTGTGTAAGTGATTTTCTCAGGCAGCTTGAGACAACAGATACAATCAGATCGTAATTCTCCTTAGTGAGCATGTGATAATGGCTAAGTTTAATAGTTGAACAAATATTTGCTTTAAAGGGGACAAAAATGGTAATATAACATAAATTTCAGATGTACCACAAGCATGACAGAAAACTACTACGTAAGCCCATGACCTGTGGACAAAGAGTCGCCTGCACCTGGAGGGAGTGTGCACCAATTAAAGAGTCACTACTTTTCCTTGAGGCTCCTTGTACTAAATGACAGCCTAAATGAACTTGTAACTGCAAAATCTGGAATATTTAAGACATGAGGAACCCACCAGATTGGTTAGGATCATTCTCATTTTGTAAACACTGAAGTCCAGGTAATTTTGTCTTCATATTTTGTTTAAGGTCAGCGTTTAAAAACTAAGGCAATGCTAGAACTCATGGCTCCTGATCCTCAGGATTGTTCTGATTCCATTGTGCCAGGATCCTACTTGGATCCACTTGGATTCTGTACTTCGCCCTCACCATGTTCATATAAAAGTTAAAATTTAAGTTTATAAAGAGATCAACGTCCAGCTGGGCACAGTGGCACACGCCTGTAATTCCAGCACTTGGGAGGCTGAGGCAGGAGGATCACAAGTTCAATACCAGCTTGGGCTACATCATGATACCCTGTCTCAAACAAGTAAACAAAGATCAAAGCCCACCGACACTAAATCAACCAATAAATTGGCCCCATTTCCCAATTTCTCCTTCACAACTTGTTCATTTCAATAGTCTAAAAAGAGGCTGTCAGATTTTTTTTTACATTGTTCTTTCAGATATTCTACAGCTTAATTTATAAATCAAAGAGTAATCAAAACCTTCTGAATGCTGTAAGTTTAATAAACATTCCCAAAGGAGGATCATTGTTCTTACTAACGCAAGTATCACACCAATGATAGGAGATAGACACTATCCCTATATCTAGATAGGATAGGATGCTGTTAAACTAGTAATTTTCTAGTCAGCTTTTAAAAGTAAAAAAAATGTCTCTAAAAAAATTCCTTATCAGACATGTCTGCTATTACGTTAGAGAGATAGGGGTAGCTTCCTTCTCACCTTCTAAATATTTGAGCAGTTCTTCAAAAGTTAAGCTTTTGAAATGTGTCTACAAGGCTGAGTGTGGAAAGCAGAGAGGGCCGTTAGAAAGTAGACGACAGAAGGAATCAAGAGCTGGCCATTTTTCTCGCCTCGCTCAAAGGCCTTGGGGGAAGAAAAACATTCCCTGAACCAAGATCTTAAATAGTTCTGTATGCTTCGAATGTTCCCATATCTGGAGTCTCCACTAGACTGGGGTGAAACCAAGGACTGAGATTCATCAGTTGGAATCTCCATCACCTAAGTGTTGGAAACTCTTAGCCAGAACAGCTCATCATACTTTGATCAGGGAAATTGAAATACTCTTCCAAGAAATTGAATTTGTAAAACATCTTCCAGAACGAATTGCAGTTGCAGGAATATTTTTGACAAGTGAACAGCAGGACGCTGAGAGCCTGGTGTGCACCAGCTTTGCTGACCGCAAAATGGAAGACGACTGTGGTGGGCATTCACCGAACCTGGGAGGCCTGAGCCCACGGAGGAAGAGCAGAGCTTCCGGCCAGCAGCTCTTTGCTACTGGGCTCCCCAGTGAATCCAAAGAGGCACGAACTTGGGTCAACTACAGCTGCCCTAGGTCCACGCTGAGCCAGGCTTTAGAGGGGCTGAGAGTCTTCATGAATGAGCTGCTGGAGGCATCTGGAGCTCACGGGCAACCAGAGCATGGGGCTTGGCTGGTTGCTCTCAATGTAGTAGTGGAGGTAAAATACATGTCCAAAAAAAAAAACAAAAAACAAAAGGAAAAGGAAAAGGAAAATGAAATGCCCGTGATCCATGAGATGCACATAGCTGAATCTCAAAATAACTATGCCAAGTAAAAGAAGTCATATTTTAAAAATTTGAGTACATACTATTTGATTACATTTACATAAAACTGTAGAAAATGCAAACTAACCTATAGAAACAGAAACCAGATCACTGGCTGCTCGAGGAGTAGAGAGAATTACAAAGAGGTACAGGAAACTTGGGGGCAAAGGGGCAGTGAAGGGAATGTTCTTGTTATCGGTTCACGAAACCAGGGATGGTTTCATGCATGTTTACCTATCTCAAGTTATCACAATCCTACACTTAACCCAGGGGAGAGTTCTTGTACGTCAGTTACACTTCCATGAAAAAAAAGTCCAAACGCTCAGAATCCAGAGTCTGATTCTCTTGGTCCAGGATGTGTCCAGGGGATGAGAGTTTGCAAAAATCTCCCTCCGTGATTGGAAATGTACAGCTGGGTGTAAGGTACAGAGCTCCGTGAGTCATTAGACTTCTGTTCTTCTCTGTGGGGAGACTGGTAGCAACTGGATATTGCAAGAAATACAAATCCTGAAATTCTCCTGCCAGCCTTTGAGAATATGGGCTTTTCACACAAGCGATGTCAAGCGCAACCTGGAGAATTCTGTTCAAGAGGCCAGCAGGGCATTTCTGAACTGTGTCACGGCATTCTGAAGGAAGTGTGAGTTGACATTATTCCACACGTTTCGAAGGCATCACTGTCTACTCATGGCCTGCGTGATGGGTGGCTTCTTTCATGTTCTGGAGGAACTGATCACAGTTGGACACAGGTCTGAGGTCTATTTGTTTGCTGCCAAGTAGAAAACTAGTTTCCAGCTACCAAGTCAAGCAAGATGGCTACGCTACCATTGTTTGTTGGTTCAAAAGCTCCCGGATGCCCACCAACATCCACCATCCTCACTCTTCTTGGACTCCTCAGTTGAAAACCTTTCACTGCAGGTAGGCAAAATCCAACATAGAATCATATTAAATGGCCCTGCAGGGAGTGTGGTGCTAAAGCTGAGCATGGTGGCAATTCTGTAATCCCAGCTATTTGGGATGCTGAGGCAGGAGGATTTCAAGTTCAGGGCCAGCCTGAGCAACTTAGTGAGACCCTGTCTCAAAAAAAAAAAAAAAAAGCTGGGCCTGGTGGGCATGCCTGTAATCCCAGCACTTGGGAGGCTGAGGCAGGAGAATCACTGCAAGTTCAAGACCAGCCTGGGCTACATAGTGAGTTCCAGATCAGTCTCAATTACATAGTGAGACCCTGTTTCCAAAAAAA
>NW_022900931.1:40272883-40278599 GCF_012274545.1 Fukomys damarensis | reverse complement strand
GAAAGAGAGAGAGGAGAGAGAAATAAATAAATAATTAAAATTTTAAAAATAAGAAAGCCCCATTGAGTGTGAATGCGTTTATTATTAGCCAAAAGACAAGGTTTACAAATGTTAAATTTTTATCAAGTTAAAGTTAAATGTATTTATGAATGTTAAAGACTAAGGAAATGTAAAATCTAGTGAAGTAGCCAGCAGGAATAGGACCATTTCACTGGATTGAGGGACAAGGGTCCCAGCAGACCAATCAGTCCTGTCGCCAATCAGGAAGCCCATGTTTCAGCCAAAGCTTTGCCTGTAAATGGCCTCTTTTCCCTGCTATGGCAAACATTTTCCCTAGGCAGCCTTGTGTTTCTTACCACCAGGAGGATTGAGAATCAAATTTGGAAAGATATGACCACCAGACCAATATTTGAGGAACAGAAATTACCAATAATTTTGTGTTAAGAAGAAAATAGTATATATTTGTTCTGTGTATATTTCTAATTTTTAAAAGAATAAGTGATATAGCCTTGTAATTACAATGTAAAGTATAACTGATGTAAAATTCTGTGGTTTTGAGTTTGTATGTACTAAGTTTACTGGAACATATAAGAGAATCCTTGGGCCCTAATTTAGGGGGAACAGAAGGAAATGGACTTAAATGTATATAAGCATTGTAGTAGTCCAGAAAGTTTCGCTAACCCATGATTCTTTGAAAATATATATATAGAGAGAGACAGAGAGACACAAGTGGATATGAATATATAACCACAGGTTAAAATATTTAAAGCAATTAACTTTATTCATATATTCAGAATTGCTAAATTCTGGGATTGCTTGTATAAATTGAACTAAAGCAAACTACATTTTTCTAATTTTTATTTTAATTATTTTTAAACTTGATTTTAATAAAAGTTAAGAATCTAATTTTATTTTAATAAACTTTTTATTTAAATTGCATGCTTTTTCTAATTTTTATTGTCATAATTAATACATTAAATTTAAATCCA
The DNA here is from genome assembly GCF_012274545.1 of Fukomys damarensis. Lineage (NCBI taxonomy): Eukaryota > Metazoa > Chordata > Mammalia > Rodentia > Bathyergidae > Fukomys > Fukomys damarensis. The sequence goes on along the minus strand of NW_022900931.1, from coordinate 40,277,610 downwards.
CAGCTGGAGATGTAGTTCAATGGCAACACACCTACCTAGCAAGCACAAGGTCCTGAGTTTGATTCCTAGAACAGGCAAAAGCAAAACAAAACAAAACAAAACAAAAAAACTTTTTTAATCCAAAGGAAACTTTTGAGTACTGTTTTCCACAAAGCTACCTTCAGAGATATCTACAAGCCCCTGTCAATGTAAGGAATTGTCACAGCCAGTGCTAAGTGCTGTGAACTGGAAAGACACCACAGAGATGGGAAAAGATGCCACAGAGTCTAGGGAAAACAAGCAGAGGGTGGGGTGTGAAACGTCTCACAGGATCCTAAAGTCTAAGAGGTAAGCATGGCGGACAGTGGGAGGGCTCTAGGGAGGTCATGCATTTAGGATACAGAGAACAGAGGCTGCAGGAGAGGCAAAGCCAACAGGGCTCCTCCCCTTGCAGGGTCACCAGGGCAACGGGGAGCCCCGCCCCCGGGCACCGAAGGTAATTTAATTGCACCCACCTGGGTGGGCCAGAAGCCAACCCCACTGTCCTGGGTGGGTGACCTCTAGCTGCTCCTGCTGTAGTTACGTCCTCAGTAAGGTGCAAGAAGCAGAAGGTCCCTTCTTCAGACTGTCCTTTGCATTGTTTCTTTCTGCTTTGGGAGTCAAAAGCCAATTTGTAAATCAAATATTTAAATTTTCATGGGCCCCAAGTATCCAAACAGCCCCTGAGGCCAGTGTCCCTGACACCTCAACAGATGGAAGGCAAGCAAAGCTCATCTTTAGCTTCAGCCTGAGGGCTCCAGCTGTAGAGACAGCAAAAACCTGAAATCTTCAGCAGGAAGGATTTTATCTCCCAGCACTCATGGGGAAGGCAGCATGGATTAATAGAAAGCTCCACAGATAACGACTTTCTTTTTCAGTCTTGGAGATTGAACCCAGGGCCTTTGCACTGAGCTACATCTCCAACTCTTGATTTATTTTTTATTTTGGGACAAGGTCACATTGAGTCCCTAAATTGCCTAGCCTGGGTGCAAATTTACCTCAGCCCTCTAGAGTGCTGGGATTACAGGCATGTGCCATCACATTCAGCGAGCAACTCTTTTAAAAGAGAAAATAGTTTCCATTTTCCAAAGGCTAAATGGGGAGTGAGGTAGCGGTGACGGGAAACAGAAGGGGAGATCAGGGCTGGACAGACCGATGGAAGCCGGAAGAGGACACACTGCCTCCAGGGCTGGGGAGCTGCAGAATCATTCCCCCCACCCCAGAGTGAGGTCTTCACCAGAGAACGTGGTCTCTTCTCATGTGGAATGTTATATACGAGGAAGAGCAGACTGCTTTCGACTCATCTACAGCCTTTGCATAACCTAGGCCCACACTCACCTAACAGGTCAGGCAGCCATCTCAGGAAGGTGCACCCAAGCTCCGCCTAGGTATACTAGGGACACTGGGCTTCATATGGAGAACCACGTCCGTCCCGCATGCAGTGTCTGGGGTTATTGGGACATCCAGGCCCCGGTGGCTATCTGGCTATAGGACGTTAGACATCGATCCCCAAATCTCCATCGTCCCTGTGTTTTCCATCCACCACAATTAAGCCACACTGCCTTTGATGTCCCTGGAGTTATGGAGTCACCCATATAGCACCGAGCAGAGCAAGATGACTGGGAGACAGCAGCTCAGCCCTGACATCTGCCCAAGGCCAGCAGCAAGGGTTCCAGGAGTTTGTTATACAAGCCAGGAGGTCCCTTCAATCGACCATCTGTCACTGGCTTACCATGCCGCCTAGGGCCACTGACTCCCGGACTCTACGCCATCTGTGAGATGTACATAAGAGCACAACGTGTCCTCTGTCCCTCTGGCGTCTTCTCCATCTTCTGCTCTCTCCCTCCCTCCCTCTCTTCCCTCTCCCTCCTATAAAAGAGAGATAATGTATCTGTAAAGTGCTTTGAGCTCCTTGGAGATACAAGGTCTATAAATATGAGCTGTTATCATGGTTACCATGGAAACACACACCGAGACCTGAGCTCCAGTCCTGCATTTGCTGAGCATAACTCTGGCCCCCTTGCCCTGCTGGTTGTTAAACAATCAATGGTTTCACAAAGCTTTGTGGTCAGGTGGGGGTGGCGCGGGGATGGGCCTCAGTTGCCACTCCGCTCTTCTTCCCGTCGCTGGTCAAAAACCATGCTCCTGTTTGCTAAGGTGGAGGTTGACCACCGCCAACTGTTAAAACAAGGATGCAAATTACGAAGGCTTTATTTGCAGGCCACCTGGCCCAGGATTCTAATCTGTAACAAGGTTCAGACAAGGAGAGTTCCTGTGCACTTCAGAACTTACATCTCACCCATTTCCTTAATTTGCTTCCATTCCCAACTCCTCAACTCTAGCATTAAAGCTGGCAAAACTTCGGGATGAAGAGGCTGTGGAGGTCTTTCTCATTTTCTCACTGTTGTTTCTGGGCCCAGGACAGTGCCCGGCACAGGGCGGAGCTACGCAGAGTCTTGGGAACCAAAGAAGAGCTAGGGAATAGGGGAATGAGAACACCCTTTCCCACCACTCCACTGCAAGCTGCAACTGGCGAGTGTGGCGCCCTTCGCTTGTCTGCTGCCCCACACTGCCTGGCCGCAGGCAAAGGAGGGCCCCTCATTTCAGGTCTCATGGGAGAGCCTGGCGGGGGGGTGGTTGCTGACCCCACCTCTGAAAGGGAAAGCGCAGACACTGGCAAGGCCTGTCCTCCCAGGCTTTTCTGGGATCCTCGGTCAGCAGAGAGCAGAATGGGAAAGGTCTCCAGACCAGACCTCCAGGGCTAAGCAGCCCGGCTCCCAGGCCTCACAGCAATAGGCAAGCGAAATGAGGAGCTAAGCCGAGAGTCCAGAGGCTGGCACCAGGCAGTGACCAGCACACAGCCATTGGATTGTGTTCACTTGTCGCCGTGCGTGAAGAAGCCATTCATGTTGAACAGTGTACCTAGCACTTCTTCCAGAGGCATAGCTGAAGTTTCTGCTTCACCGACACGGAGGCAGGCACAGCCCCGAGATTTCCTGCCATCCGGAAGGTAAAGAGTATGAAGGGAGAGAAAATTCTCCAGCACCCATGTCGGACCTGTTACAGGGTTTGCAGGCCTCAGTGCAAAATGAAAATGGGTCCCTTGTTTAAAAACTATTTAAACTTTTAAGAGGCTGAGCATTAAACCAAGCATGGATGGGGTCCCTCTAAGCAGGGATCCCGCACAGCTACAAAGCCCACTCATCTGTGAAGCTGGTCATGTGGCCCGAGTGCCGTCGTCACCCCGAGTCTAAGACAACAACCAGAGAAGGACTGAGAATGCGTTGTACAAAATGTTTGAGTTCACTGAACTCATATTCTAAGCCAAACATGAACTGCTGTAAAGGTCATTTCAGAAGGGAGAGGTGCATAAAAATATATAAATTCCCATGGGGATATTAACGATTGCATAAAATGCGTAATGACTACCTATGCTCAGTGGTTCAGACTGGTCCTGTCTCCCTGCTCACAGAATACAGGGAAAAGGTCAAATGGTAATTTACTTGTTCCATACTGGTGATTGAACTCAGGGCCTTCACACTGAGCTACATCCCAGACTTTTTAGTTTTTGAGATAAGGTCTCACTGATAAGGTCTCACTAAATTGCCCAAGCTGGGCTTGAACTGCCTCAGCCTCCCACAGTATGGGCATGAACCACCTTGCCCAGGAAAGGTCAAATTATTAAGCATATAAAAGATATTCATCCCCTTGCTCAACTGCTCTTTATTAAGCCTCTATTCTTTAGGCATGCTGCTAGCCTATGCAAAAGAAATAGAAAAGGATACTACCTTCAGTCATAAGGAGAAAAATCAGATGACCTCTGAAGGCTCTTTCTGTTCTAACATTTTGGGATTCCTTAAGGAAGGAAGACATAAGGCCCAACTCTAAGAGACTTGAGTCTAGTGCAACTGCAAAACTGCTCTGTATACAATGCTTTTCACATGTATTTGTAATTGCTTTGTCTTTTTCATATAATGTTTGTGTATATTCAGTGAGGGGTTATAATAACTGAGGGAAATCAGAAGAAACCCTCAGTGGGATTTGTACACCCAAAGTTGAATGTAAGGTCAGCATTGGGTTTTGATATGCTTGATGCTTTGTTCGCATCTACCCTGGGTGTCTTGGGTCTCTCCGAGCTGTGCTTTGGTACCTCACAATGTTCACTGAAGTAATGGGACCATTACAATCCCACAAACTCCTGTTTGCAGAAAACCTTATAGAAGGAAGGGAAGGGGGTAGGAAGTGGACACTTCATCGGATGAATGGGCTTTATTTGCCAGGTGCTATAAGATGCTTTTAATTTTCAAATAAATTAGGAAGGAGTTAACACTAAAAGAAAACTGAAGAGGAAGTAATGTCCCCAGGTCACTAATAACTAATAAGTTCGAATCAAAATCTGATTGAGGTTTGTCTGGTTTTTAAAGTGTGTGCTCAAAACTTGTTTTCAACACACCCAGGTAAAGAATCTTCTAGGAATACTATTAGTAGTTATACCTTGGCAAAGGAAAAGGCACAGGAACCAGGTGTAGGGGTGCACACCCACACTGGTGATGCCAGCACTCTGAGAGGCTGAGGCAGGAGGGTAGCAAGTTCAAGCCCAGGCTGAGTGATGAAGTGAGGCCCTGTCTCAAAAAATAAAAGGGCTGAGGTGAAGACCCTGGCTTCAATCCCCACTACAAAAAAAAAAAAAAAAAAAAAAAAAAAAAAAA
>NW_022900931.1:40260338-40272770 GCF_012274545.1 Fukomys damarensis | reverse complement strand
AAAAAAAAAGAAAAGAAAAGAAGAAAGAAAAAAAAGTTTTAAAGACAGGGTCTAACTGTATAATTCAAGCTGATCTTGAACTCACTATGTAGCCCAGACTGGCCTCAAACTCATGGCTATCCTCCTGCCTCAGCCTCCCAAATGCTGGGATTACAGGCGTGGGCCACGCGCCCAGCCCCATAGTGTTCATTGGCAGTAGACAGAAGATGGAGGTGGGGACCACTGTGAACGAAACAAGAGAGGACTGTGTTCAGCCTCACCACGATTCTCCAAGAGAATCCAGTCTTCCCTATAACTTGGTTCTGCCAACAGATAAGGAAACAAAAGAAAAAGCCAGCGCTTCCAGTGTTAGAAGGGCTCCCCAGGATGCAGTGCGCATGCGCTGTGGGTCAGCCTGGCCACGGAGGAAGACGCCACAAGGGGTGGTGAGAGGAGCGTAGCAGGGGAACAAGGGTCTTGCTAATGCCCCAGCCTCCTTTCCAGCCCAGGCCCTTTACCTCCAGAAGGAACCACTATTTCCTTTGAGTCATTGTATTTTGGGGTCTTTGCTACGTCGGCCTAGCATTGCGGGTCAAGCTGTGGCTGGAGCTTCCTAGGAGCCTGTGCCCCGCTGAGCCCACTCTGCCATGGCCAGGTGGAGGGGCTCCTGAGGAGGCAGCAGCTTCGGGATCTCTTGGGGTGAGGCCAGCAGCCCGAGAAGTACTGGAACCAACAACCTGCCACTCGATTGAGGACCCTGAAAATCCTCTACCTGGAGGAATTCATTCTGAAAGCATCACATCCTGAAACTTCCAGTGGGTTGTTCTGCAAATGCCAGTCAGCCACCTTAATCTGCAAATGCTCAGATTGCCCTGAATTACAGCAGGGGAGAGTTTCCTGTCCATCTGGAGTTCTGCTTCTCAAAAGCATCAGATGAAAGATTTGTTAAAACAGGTCACCGGCCTCTGCCCTAGAGTTTCTGACTCAGTAGATCTGAGCAGGACCGAGAATCTGCATTTCCAACTGGTTCCAGGTGAGGCAGCTGTGGCTGCGAGTCTGGGGACCACACTTGGAGATCCACCGATACACAGTGCACACTAACTGTCCCACGTGATGTACAGGAAGCGCGCAACTGTGGCTGTCACACTGCATGGAATCTGCAGCCAGTGCTAATGGAGGCAAGCCACATCCTGCTATCTCAGTATATTCAAAATACAGGGGTGCGTTCCCAGTCTGTAACTTGGAAAGTAAACAAATACATGATTTACATGACAAATATTGTCCTGCTAATTTGAAGTCAGGCTGTGGCACAACAGTACCAGACCTTCTGGGCGTGGCAGCGCACACCTGTGATTCCAGCAGTTGAGAGGCCGAGGCAGGAGAATCGGAAGTTCAAAACCAGCCTGGGCTACTTAGCAAGTTCAAGGCCAACCTGGACTATATAGGGAGACAAAAACAAACAAACAAGCCCAAAACAACAATTGAGCTTAAATTGATGTGGAAAATGCTATCATTTAGTGAGTTCTTACTAAGTTCTGACTCCTTTACATGAATGATCTCAGGCTCAACACAGACCATAAACCATAGTTATTGTCATCATCTGCATTTCCAAGATAAGGATGGGAGCCTTTCACAGCATCAGGCAGCCGTATCCCTAAAACCCATGTATTTTCCATAACACCACAATGAAATACACTTGGCTAACTTCACAAAGGGACTTTTCATCAAAATACCCTAAATTTTGTCGTCGACGGATTTCTTTTCGTTTTCATAACCCGGAGAGGTCCTCGAAAGGCTGGGGACCTTTGAGTGTAAGATCCCAAGCATTGGGATGGGAAGACCCTAGAGGAAAACGGGAATAATCTGTAACCCTTAGCCACAGCCCTTTGCAGAACCACCTGGCCAGGTGAGCTGCTGCTCTGGACCTTGTGGCTTCAGAAGTTTACTTTGAACGTCAGCCTTACAATAAACCAGCAGGTCCACGGTTAAAATGAGAGATCCTCCCTCCCTTTGGTCATTTATTCAATAACCATTCCTACAACCCCTGTGTTCCAGGCACAGTGCTGGGCACTGGGGAGAATGCAGAGGTAAATAACACTGTCCCTGCTCTGGAGCTCAGGATTTAAGGAACATTTCCTCTTCCTGCTTGGCCACTAGGTACTCATTTGACTCCTTCTTTAGGGTTTTTCTTACATTGTGAATGTTTCCCAGTTTCAGTACTTTTCCCCTTTGTTCATGATCCTGATTTATGCATCCATTTATGCTGGTATTTTTGTTTTTAGTTAAGCCATTAATAATAGAAGTTGTATATTTGGTGAAATAATATGATTATTATTTATTTTACATAATAAATTCTAAATAATAAATAGTTTGATTATTTATTTTACTTTATTTTGCAATATCGGGCACAGTATACAGGGCCTTCACATGGAGCTATAACCTCAGTCCCTTTATTTTTTATTTTTGAGGCAAGGTCTTGTAAGTCTACATTGCCCAGGCTGAGCTCAAACTCCAGACCATCCTGTCTCAGCCTCCCAGAGTACTAGGACTACAAGTGTGTGCCTGGGTTGTTTTCTATTTTTTAAAGAAGAAATGACAATGATTATTAAAGTCATTGGGAGATGGTTTTTAAAAGGAAGTAATTCCTGGGGCAATGAGAGAAAAGGGAAAAAAATCCTTAGAAGGTAAAGTATTTACGATCCTTTTAAAAAATGAACATGCCCTCAAGGAGAAGAGGAGAAGGAATCTTAGGAGGGGAAGAAACGGCCTTTGGGATGGTGTAAGAGGAGGCAGTGGGTGGCCAGAAAGAAAGAAAGACAAAAACATTCACTCAACTCTTGCCTTGGCTTTCACCCTCTGTAGTTAAACTGCATCTCAGCTGCCAGACACAGGATGCTCCATTTTGGTTTTTGTGTAAAGAGGCAGGGGGTAGAGGTTGCCAGCCGGCTGGCTGGGAGTAGGTGACCTGGTGTCTCACTATGTTTGGAGGTTTGAAAGCAGCCTCCAGGTTGCGGGCAGGACTCAGTGCTTGGTTCAGAGGCCAGGGGGAGGCAGGCACCACATTGTGTCACCACAGGGGACAAAGGTCGGTGTCAGAGGAGAGAGAGGGAGCTGCTCCTAACAATCAGCCTTTATTTCCTTCACATCCCTGCAGAGACGGAGGCGCTGCCCAGAAGCATGCGATGCACGCAGATCCACAGAGCATAGACGCCCTCAGCTCCACTGAGAGTTGTCTCCAGGTTCCCTGGCATTTCAGATCTCAAAGGGCAGAGTAGTAGAACATGCTTATTTTGTTTCTTTTTTCTTTTCTTTTCATTTGAAACAGTCTCACTATGTAGCTCTGGCTGGCCTCACACTTGCTGCCGTCCTCCTGCCTCAGCCTGCCGAGTGCTAGGATCACAGGTGTACGCTACCACGCCCAGCTAACAAGTTTCCTTATTCTAAATCTAAACTCTTGAATACAGCACCCTCTATCCCAGAGGTTCATGTCTACGCTCAACTTGAGGGTCTTGTTTTGTTTTGCGGTGTGGGAACTGAACCCCGGCCCTCCACACTAAGCTCCAGTTTCCTTTTCCTTTTTTTTTTTTTTTTTTTTTTTTTTTTTTTTTTTTTTTTTTTTTTTTTTTTTTTAAATTTTGAGACAGTATCTCACAAAGTGGCTGAGTTGCCCAGACTTGAACTTGCTATCCTCCCTGGCATGCTGGAGTTCAGGTGCGCCGCCACGGTGGAGGCTGGCAGTCTCCCCACGCTCCTCACAGCCCCGAAAGAGCCGTGGTTCTCAAGTCCCGGTTAACAGGTACGTGGGAAGATGGTTCCCCTGCGGTTCCCGAGCTCTGCCCATAATCTGATTCAGGAGGACAGAGATCTGCCCAGGAATCTTCATTGCAAGGAAGATAAACCTGATGCTCAGGCTCAGTTTACCGAGGAATAATGCAATTAGCTGCACTAGGGTTACAGATAAGTGCGCGGGGAGAGCTGCTTCCCTCTTCAGCTGACTGCGTTCACACTGTACCAAGGCTGTGCAGGCACCAGGGCACCACGGTAGGGAAAGTATAAGCAAATAATCACACAAATGAATGTGACGAATGGCACCCAGGAAAACCTCCGCCCACCTCCTGCACCTTCTCTGGATCTTTTCCGTCTCCATTTCCCATACTGGAGCTACGTCCCAGCCCTCTCATGCTTTACTCTCAGAATGAACTGTTTGTCTCACCCCAAGAAAGGAACTGGTCTTTCTCCCTGAAGGAAGAAGTATTAGGTAAGGGTTTCCCCTTCCGTTTTGTATTTGGAACAATGCTAAGGAACAAGGACCAAATCGTCGTGAGCTGCATTTCCTGTATCTTGTGCAGAGGATGCTGTCAGAGCTTTTTCTAGCTGGGCACACGGTGCTCGGAGTGAGGACCACAGTCCCAGCTGCCCTGAGCTCAGCGGTGCCTCCTGAATACATTCCGAGATGAATGAGGGACTGTTGGGAGGTGCAGCTCCCAGACACCCCTGTTCTGCTTCACCCCAGTTCTTCCTTTAGGAAGGGTACTCCAGACTTCACACCTCTAAGTATTATCAGTGTGTGTGTAATTGTGTGCTATTGGGGATTAAACCCAGGGCCTTCTCACTGAGCTAAATCCCCATCCCTGTTTTTTAAATTTAAATTTTATAATTAAGACAGGGTCTCACTAAGTTTCTAAATGTCCAGGCTGGGTTTGAACTTCCCATCCTCCTGCCTCAGCCTCCCAGGGTTCTGGGATTACAGTCATACTCCACCCACATCCACCTGTTTTTTCTTTACTAAAAATAAAAACACCCCAACCCCATGCATTCTCCCAACTCCCTGAGATGTGTACATTTCCTGCATGCTTTTCTGCATGCTTTTCCTGCCTGCTCTGCCCTGTCCCACATGTCTGTGAGACCTGCACCCCAGGTAGGCTGGCACCACCCTCCCAGTTCTCAGGGTGGAGCACCACGTCCCTCTTCCTGTGCTGTCCTGACAGTACCATGGGTAGAAACACCAGGCAGCATGGCCACCTCCACCCTGCAGTGCCCAGCACTGTCTGGCACAGGAAGCTTCACCACAAGTCCAGAGTGAGGGGAATGTTCCTTCTTCTCTGCTCTTCCTGTCCTGGGATCCTCACAGCCTGCTCAGGGTCAGCTCACCTGCACAGGGAGGAGTCTCACTCCTCTAAGTCCTACTCCCTTGTGCAGGGCATCAGGCCTCCTCACAGCCAGGCTGTGCACAGTGAGAGGTTCGCACTGCATCTGAAATGGCCTCTGTGATCCCTTTGGTTTCCGAGGTAATCTGATGCAACAGCAGCTAATTGATCAAGGAGTGATGGATAAACATAGGCATTCAAGAAGGGATTTTAGAACTGTGACCCAGTGAAGATTTACATTACTAGAAGAGCTTTTAATATGAAAAAGAAAGAGGCCTGTCTTAGTTACCTGTCTTGTTGCTGGGACAAAGGGAGGGAAGGTTTATTTAGCTCACAGTTTGTGGAGGTTTTGGTCCATAACTGGCTGGCTTCAAGACAGCATGAATGGCAGACAGGTGTTGCAGAGGAAAAACAGTTCAGGGTGGGCAGAAGGTAGCAAATCAAACAAAGGAACCAACAAGTCATCTTAGCAGTTTCTTTCTGCCCCTTTTTATATTCTATCTGGGCTACTGGGATTAGGATGGTGCCACACCAATCAGTGGACTAATTTAGTAACCACACACCCTTAATCCCAGCATCACACTCTGGATTCAGCCACCTCTGAAGAAATCCCACCCATGACTGCATGAGACATTGTGGGGACATCTAGACACAAATCATAACATTCCATCTCTGTCTGCCTAAACACTCATGTACCTTCCTTTACACAAAAGGCATTTAGTCCATCTCTGAGTTGCCAAAATCCCAACAATTTCAGCATTGCTGAAAAGTCCAAATCCCAAATCTCCTCTAAGATTTAAGGAAAACCCTTAGCTGTGAGTCTCTGTACAAATAAAAAGAAAGTTAAACACTACAAACATACCATGGCACAAGGTAGACAGTTCCATTACAAACGGTACAAACAGGGGATACACAGGAACTGGACAAAGCAAGCGCAAAATCTAGCAGGGCAAACATGAAGCCCTGAAGTTCCACATGCAGTGCTACATCTGAGGCAGTCTGTGTCAAGGTGTGAACTCCGAAGAGCTCAGATGGCTCCACCTCTATGTCACTTCTGGTGGTTGTAGCTCCCGTGGCTTCTCTCTCAGACCAGCTCTGCTCCCTCATTCCAATCGCTCCCACTATTGACATTTCTGGCTTCTCCAGACTTCTGGGGTCTCCTCTAACCTCCAGCTTTAAGGCTTTCCCTCATTAGTATGAGATGCAAGTAAGCCCAGTGATCTTGAGCCTGGTCTCCTGAGTCAGATGCCTCCATTCCTCTGGCCTTAGAGACTTCATCCATGAGACGGTTAATTAAGCCGTTTGTAAAATAAAGATGAGAGTAACAGGACCTAGCTGGGCATGGTGGTGCACAGCTGTGATCCAAGCTCTTGCGAGGCTGAGGCAGGAGGATTGCCATGTGTTCAAGGCCAGCATGGGCTACATAGTGACTTTGAGGTCAAACTGAACTACAAAGCAGGACCCTGTCTCAAAAAAACAAACAAATAAAAAAGACTAATGGAACCTTCCTCCTTAACTGATATAAAAAGTAAGCTAAAGCAGGAAGCAGAAAAATAAGGTCGTCCAAATTAAATACTTAGCACAGGATCTGGTTTACAATGTGCCTGACAATGCAGGTTTTCTTCTTCAGTGCAGCTTCTAATAGGGTGACAGAGGTTTAAATGGAGCGAGAACTCCTGGGGAGGCCAGGGGCTCTTCACACTGACTACTAGTCATTCTTCTCATATGCATGGGCAGTGCCCTTGGTGGCATCCCTGTAAGGACAGGCACTCTAAAAGTAAGGACTCTCAGAGCCAAGAAATTAAATGCAAGGTGAGTATGCGTGTGTGTGTGGGGGGGGTGTGGTGGGGATTCCGTACTGCACAACTGGACAGGAGCCACCAGGGCTTCTGGATCCCTGTGGTGACAGTTCAGCCAAAGCGCACCGCCTCTCAGGGCTTGCTGGGTGCACTGCCAGGTGCGTGACAGGTGTGAAACGCTGAAAGGTGTCATTTATTAATGCTGTCACCCAGCTATGATTCGTGAACAGCCAATTTGCCTAAAGGATTTGCTCCTGGAGGATATAAAATCCTCCTCAATACTCGATAGATAGACAAGTTTAATCAATTGAGTTTTAATCCATTTTGTGCAAATTATTCAGCATCTTCTGGCTTCCCAGCTCCTCCCCAAAGTAAAATAAAAACAAAATAACTCCTTTTTGATTACTTCCCTTCGTGTGGCCCCTTCCAACTAAGCACATAGAAGTGCAGTATTTCTAGAATGATGTGGAAAGGGACAGCACCTCTGAAAGAAGAAAAGTGCATATTTTATGGGTGCGGGAAACTGCTCTGAGTGTCTGCCTGCCTACCTGTTTCCTGCATGCCTGAGAGTGTCTGCCTCCCGAGCCAGCCACCAGCCTGGCAGCTGCATGACTCCCAGCCTCTTCGTATCTTGGCTACACCAGAGGGAGTGACCTGGGCCACCATAGTTGAGACTTGGGTCTCCCAGCAACCTGTGACCTGCTAGGAAAATGTGAGCTGTGACAATCTGTTCCCTCTGCCTGGAATTCAGACTGAGAGCAGAGAAAGCTTTGCCGATTAGCAGTGAGATCAAAAGAAAGAGAGGACCGTGAAGCCCGTCTCTAGTGGCCTCCACTCAGGACAAGATAGGCACTGGGGCAGCCCAGGAAGCAGGGAGAGTCAGGGGCTGGTGAGGCGCAGCTGAGTCGCTGTAGGGGTGATTGCCAGAACACCCCGGACAGACCTGTGATGCTGGGGTTTGTGGTGCCTCGATCTGGAGTCAGGGACCCCTGCCCCCTGCTTTGTAAGCAACCATTTCGCCTGAGTTAGAGTTTTTGCAAGGACATGCACCCCGCCCCTTTACAAGTACAAGATCTTTTCCTAAAACACTGACCTAGCTGGACGTGGTGGCGTATGCCTATAGTCCTAGCATTTAGGAGGCAGAGGCAGAAGGATTGCAGCTAGTTTGTGGCCAGCCTGGGCTGCATAGTTCATTGAAAGCCAACCTGAATTACATAATGAAACCCTGTCTCAAAACAAAACAAACACTTCTGTGTCAGAGAGACCCTTGGCTCAAGAAATCCATGATGGCATGCTGAAAATATGTTGTGCGCAGGTCACACATAACCGTGAATGTCCCTGGACACTATACTTTTCCCACCCGGAGCCTCTGCTTCAAGAAGGACATTGAGAGATTCAGAAATCGTGCAGAGGGAAGCAATACGACAAAGAGGGTGGACTAAAGCCACCTCATGGAAGGACTGAAGAAGAGTGCAGCCAGGAAGTACGTAGACCCCGGGAGGTATTCAAGTAGGTAACGGGCTGCCTTGTCTCCTGGACCAGGAGTTTGGACTCTAGGGCCTCTGATTTTTATCTTCAGCTTCAAACACAAGGACTTTATGCACAATGACTACCACTGCCTCCTGGCCCTTTCACTGAAACTGCACTAAAAAGTTGAAGATTAAGCAGGCCATAAAACAGACATTCCCTTTTATCCCTAGAAGACTTCAAGTCTTCCAGAGCAAAACTGGTCATAAAATACACTGGTATCCTCATCTTACCTATGTCTGTCCCTGGGGTGGAGGATACCACAGCCCTTGTGGTATCTGTGATTATCCTCAAGGAGAAAGGTGTCCACTGCCCCTTTTAAGCAGATGGAAGGACTTTTTTTACTTTTTTGAGATGGTGTCTTGCTATGTTGCTCAGGTGGGGCTGGAACTTCTAGGATCAAGCAATCCTTCCACCTTAGCCCCTCTCTATTAGCGGGACTACAGGTGTGCTGCCCCCTCTTCCTATTCCACACTAGTGCTAGGGTTAAACCCCAGGGCTTTGCACATGCTGGGCTACCCTCACCTCCAGCCCAAGACCTTTTTTATTTCCTCATTTTGAGACAAGATCTAGTTAAGTAGCCTGGGCTAGATGGCTTCCAACTTGGAAACTTCCTGTCTCGGCCTCCCCAGTCCTTGGGATTCCCTGCACATACCACCATACCTGGTTTAGTTACTTCACTTTTTTTTTAAAGCATAGAAGATGTACTGCTTCTTGCTGCCAGGCAGTCTTCCAAAGAAAAAACAAACTCAACCAACTTAGCCCACCCCACCCCCAGAAGTGCTAAGGAGCAGGCAGAATGTTCCAAAAGCGTGAACAATAGTCTGTCATCACCTCCTCCTTGCTGGACGTCAGTCCCACTATCTCCCAGTCACATAAAGGTGTTGTGATTTCTTGCAGAGACCACGGCCCTCTGTGGCTCTGTGAGGATAAATGCAGCAGCGATATCCTTCTCTGTATGTCCTCTGTCTGTAGCCACGCTCCTAACCTGACGAAGCCTGTGGCTGGAGGAGAGGAATCCCTGGTCATCCAACTACGCCGTGGGTGCCAATAACACAGCAGAAAGCAGCTTCTGGAAGCCTTCCAGACGCGACCTGGCAGCCAAGGTGACAACAGGTAATGACTCCCTCAGCTGTGAGGAGAAGCCTGACTTACAAACAGGCCTTGGTAAAAAGGCCCCTTTCCATTATTTCCATGATAGGTCCTCATGCAGGACAAGGATTCCAGTCCAGGCCTGGTGATACAGGGAAGTGCCCGAATGACCTTGAATGAAAGTTTCTATTTCTCCCCACACAGGGTCTCTGGTTTCTCTAAGAAACCAGAACCATTCTGCAGAATGATTTAGTTTTTTTTTTTTTTAAGGCCAAGGGGTCCATTAAGGAGCACAGGGTGGCGTCCTCTAGGACAAGTGAGGGCACTTGGCTGGGTCCCCAGGCAGGTCTCTCCAGGAGCCAGACAGAGGCCCTGGCATGCCCTCCTGCAGAGCAGCGCGCTCTGCCTGCTTCCACTACGTACAGCCTGCCACCCAGCCATTTGCTCCGCACCACACTGCCAGTCCCCACTGCCAGGATGAGTCACTGTGCAATGCGTCCCCTCATCCCCTCCACTCCTCACTTAAAATACCCTGGGGCTGGCGGGGAAGGGCCCTGCCTGTGTGAGCACGCATGTAAACCTGGGCTTGGCAGCCTGGCCCTCCTCAGCCTCTGCAGAGAGGACTGCATTATGTTTTCCAACAGTTGGAGGGCTTCGGCTTTGCAGCTCTGCTTTTCCCCACGCAGCCGGCCAAGTCGCACGCACCCCTTCAGGAACCTTCCCTTAGCCTCTGGTCTGCAGCACCAGGACCTCACTGCTGGCAGTGTCTCTGTCCCATCTTGGCTTCTGCCTGGCCACCTTGCTACAATCAGGGCTGCCCCGTCCTGCTTTCATCTGCTGCGCTTTCCCACCTCTGCCCCCAGGACTCTGCCTCCATCCCAATAGCATCTGGTTGCTTCTTCCTTGGACCAGCCATTCTCCCTCCTCAGAGGGTCCCAACCCCTTGCTATCTGCTGTCCGCTGTCCTTCCTGCTCTCTGCTTTTCCTCTATCCACCCACACAGCATTAGCCCAGGGCAGAACCAATCACAGGACTCCAGAACCATCCCTCTTCCCTAGCTGCCAAGAGAAAAGCAGGGGAAATCACCCCACCCCATCTTTACCCCACACTAAGGACTTTCCTCTTGCAAAGAAGCCCTGTGTTCCTTCTCCCGGCTCCTATGGAACACTCTTGGACCCCCAAGGCCTGCACTGCCTTCCACCCAGCCACGAACCACACACGCTTTCTTCTCACCCTGCTGCTACAGCACCTGCACAGGAGGGGCCTGGGACACGGCCCGCCCAGTGCAACCCGCAGGAACATTATGTACCGGAGTTGTTCATGACTTGAGTGAGAGGAGGTCACGGGGCAGGAAGCAGGTTGGGAAGCAAAGGGAAAGGTGGCCTAGAGGGTGGGGCATCCGTCGGGGTGACCTTCCAGGGCCTGATGGGAATGCAAAGTCCTGGCAGGGCCTGTGTGGCAGAGTGGGAAGGTGGTAAGGTGAGAGCCACAGCCCCAAAGTTAGACAAGGTCATGAGGAAATACAGTAGTGGGTTATAATTAAGCCAACGACTTCACAGCACATGTTAGGCACCCAGCTCCAAATTTAAAGCTTTACCACCACCACCCCACGGAATCCTTGCTACAATATTTCACTTCAATTTTACAACCGAGGGGACAGCCCAGGAGACAAGCGACTTACCCAAGGTCACACGGTGGCACGGTGCTGAAGCTGGGAACATGAATGGGTCTGTTCTGCTCGTCCCCAGGCTGTGCTATGTGGGGAGAGGCTGGCAGGCTGGGCGGTGGCGGGTGTGGTGACCCCCAGGGTGGAGAGCGTTTTTCAGCAGCGATATCAGGTTGGGATGCAAACATGGGAGCATCTAGGAATGAACCAAGGGAGAGCAAAGCTAGAAGACTGCAGTTTGAGGGGGAGCTGTCTGCCCGAGGAAGACAGCAGGTGAAAGACAAGACAGAGTGCTGATCTTTGAGCCAGCCAGAGCCTCCTCCTACTCGGCATCAGCCATACATCCCTGGAGAGCTAAGGTCGGACACTTCTTTTTTTCAGACAAAAAGTTCTAGTTCAAACTTTGTCACTGTGAGCCTCTCTGTGCGTGCCTTGTTTTACCACCTGCTTCTTGGGGGAGAGAAGGAGAAAGAGATGAAGGTGGGGTGGGAAGAATAGAGTTGGCTCAGGAAGAGAACCACATGTCCTTCAACCACCGCATCCCTCCCCTTTCTCTGGGGCTGATTCTGGCGGTGGAGACTCTTCCCTCTTACATTTGTGGGCGCCCAACAAACATGTCCACCCTGCGAGAGAAACTCCTGCAAGAGACAACCTTTCCCCGCGGTTCTTCCATCAACTCTGGGCTTTTCCAACCCTCACTGCAGGGGCTGGTTGAGCACGTGGCTGCCTCTCCCCTCACTCTGGAATCACCAGGCGGTCTGGGGACTTGCAAGTGGACCTCTACATCCCGGCCCGGCTTGCCTGAGGCCTGCAGGGTTGCCCTCAGGGGTGACCTTGGGGTCCGGTGGCCTGAGCAGCACCTCCTCCGTGTTGAAGAAGCCCTCCTTCTGAGGCCGATCCTTTCCACAGGGCTCCCGCTGAGCACAGGGCCGCGGCTTCTAGGCAGGGACTCGGGTGTCCCCCGGTTTTCCGCCGTGTCACTGCCGGTGTACACGTGTGAGGCCCTGGGGCTCAGCGGAGGGCTAGGAGCACGCGAGCGGCTTCTCTAGGACTCGGGGTAAAGGACGGAAGGGAACTGCCTCACAGGTCGGGTGAGCCACGTTTGGTCCCGGGAGCTGTTTTCCCACGTGCACTTCGCCCCGGCCCCGCAGCGCGGTCGGTGGTCGGTGCCCTCCCTCACGGGGGCAGAAAAGCCTGCCAGGGAGCACACCGGCCACCACCG
>NW_022900931.1:40185569-40259095 GCF_012274545.1 Fukomys damarensis | reverse complement strand
CTGGTGTAAGTCCCGGGTCGGCTCGGGGCGCGGCGGGGTCCCCAGGCCGGGGGCGCCGGGAGGAGCCATGTGTGCAGCGCTGCGTTCTCCGCTCCTTGTGGGCTTCGGAGCCCTTTCTCCCAGGGAAGCCCAGGCTCGGGGAGCCTAGGTCTATCTCTCCCTGTGGCCACATCCCAGGTCCTCAAACGTGAGGTTTGGAGCTGCGAGGGGAAGCTCCGGAGGTTGGGTGGAATGCGGGCGAGGCCGTGTGCCATAGCATCTGTCCTGTGGTCTGCGGCCGTGGCTGGAGTCATCACAACCCAGAAATGGCCCGACAGGCTCCCTGTCCGGACTCGTGAGCCTGACCCATGACCGGAAACATGGCCAAGTTCGATTGTTTCCAAGGTCTCCATGGACAGGTGCAGCAGTTCAGTAGCTTGGTTTGATGACAGTCAAGGATGAGCGTAATAAATACTGTCCACAGCACAAATGTAGAAACAGCCAGTCTTAGGAGATTTTGTGCAGCCTGTTGCTTCGTTGGCTGGACTCCCCCACTCCATTGAAAATTAGATACCTTACTGGTTTTTTTTCTCCCTATCCCGGAAGGATGCCTTTTTTTTTTAAAGGTCATTCTGAAGGGCAGAGTTGTAGGCAAATCTGTGAGAGGTGACTGCAGAAAGGAGAGAGGGAACTCCCTCCCCCATGCTGCATCGCTGCCCTCTCCTCCTCCAATACCATCTTCATCCTCCTCCTCCTCCTCCTCCTCACCACACAAATGTAGAAACAGCCAGTCTTAGGAGATTTTGTGCAGCCTGTTGCTTCGTTGGCTGGACTCCCCCACTCCATTGAAAATTAGATACCTTACTGGTTTTTTTTCTCCCTATCCCGGAAGGATGCCTTTTTTTTTTAAAGGTCATTCTGAAGGGCAGAGTTGTAGGCAAATCTGTGAGTCGTGACTGCAGAAAGGAGGGAGGGAACTCCCTCCCCCATGCTGCATCGCTGCCCTCTCCTCCTCCAATACCATCTTCATCCTCCTCCTCCTCCTCCTCCTCACCACCGCCACCACCCCCCGCAGTCGCTAAGAGAACCCTGACGAGGGGCCGCTGCACTGTTCCTGTTTGTGAGGATCTGTGGGAATCAGTAGAAGAATGAGTCAGGGAAATAGTGCTTGGCTGACATTTTGAAATGGAAGAAGCTGGAATATATGATTTTTGTAAAGAAAAAAAAATGCAGCCTGTAGTGAGTCTCTCAAGACTGAGAAGTAAAGGGTTAATAATGCATCACACATCAAGGTTAGTCAAGGTGAGGCCTCACTGGTGGTACAGGGAGGCACAGGTATCCCTGAGCCATGGGAAATAGGGTTTGTTAGAGTAATGGCTTTTTATTTGTCTTTCATTTTATTTTGGGGAGACTGGTTGAGGTTATGATCCTAGGCATAAGGGTTCCCGGTGCCTCCTTAATATGGAAGGGAAAACCTGAAGGACTGTGAGGTGTGCAGGGTGAGAAAGCTCCCGGCTGTGGGCATTGCCTAGCAACTCCTTGCAACTTGAGTGAGGCCCAGAGGTGCACTGCGGAACAGGGCCTCCTGCCTGGTCAGCTGGGGCTTCTGTTCCTGGTGGTCTGACCCGCTCCACGTCTCGGGGTGCACCAGGTCTCCCGGCCAGTGGCTGCATGAACCCCAGATGCATTGTGTAATTTTCCCTCTAGTGTTTTTCCCATCATAAATGGATTTCTTTCCTCATTCCAATTCCATGCTTCTTAAGATAATATTTGTTTTAGAGGGTAAGGCAGTTTGAACAGGTCGTTCTTTAAGCCTAGATTTAATGAAGCAGCACCTTCGTGACTAGGAGGGTAAATGTCTGTGTCTTGATGTCCCATCCCACAAAGTACCAACACGCTGATTTATGAATGCAGATGTTTTTTCTTTCCTCCCATTTTCCAAGGTGCAGGTGATGGACTAAAAATGCAGGTTTTTGTTTTGTGCTAACATATCTGCTCCTTCCTGGTATTGTGAGGAATGACAGAGCCTTTCTTAGGCAGAGAAAGTGGCAGCAATGGCTGTCTCTCAGGGATAAGATGCCCCCTTTCCATCTCTGGGCCCAACATGGATGCCCTTGGGACGAGGGCAAAATGCCCTTGGCTCAGTTTTGCTTATAGGTAGATTTTTTTCTTGAACCAAGATGGATGCAGGAGACTCGAGCCTGTCACCTGGTGGAGAAACCATAACATACAAACCACTTTGTGCTTTCTACCTTTTTATCAAGTTAATACAGGCATTGGTGGTGTTTTATATTTACAACTGGGCCCAGATACCTTTTTTTTTCTTCCTGTGACCCTTTGAAGGGTACAGTTTTTTTGCTAATTGAAAACCTCTATGTTACTTATTTTCTACAAAGGAAGGAAAAATTGCTTCAAAGGGAAAATGCCTCTGAAGCTTACCTACTCCTCCATCGTGCCACCCAGGTAGTCAGTGTGACTTCTCTCCCAGCTTTTTTCTTTTTTTTTTGGAACAGCCCCTGGTGTCCTGTGTCTGAGAGAGCCCACTCATAGGACCGCCACACCCGCAAGCAGGTGACCTCACAGAGTAACCATCGGGAGATTTTTCTCAGTAACATTTTGCAGAGGAAAATTCCTCCCTTCTTTTAGGGTGTCCAGTGGGTAGGGTGGGAGGGCTGTGAATTCTTGAATTTAATCATTGTGTTTGTAAAATAATTTTTCCGTTGCTCTATTTGTATTTTAAAGGGTAGCCTCAATGATGAGCTTCCCACGTTGTTAGAAGTAGGTATTTGGAGTCCAAGGATTGTGGAAATAGGAGTTATGAGAAGACACAAATGTGATTTAAGCTAAGAGCACCAAGAGGAGATAGGGAAGGAAGAGATTGTGAATCTGGGCTGCGGGAGTTCTCTGGCTAACTGTGTTGTACCAACTCTTGCACCTCTTCGGGGCATTCACTGGAAAAAATTTCCAGATCTCTTGACGTCATGGCCTTGCCATTTGCCTACTGCTGCCTGGTTACAGAATGCAGCACTTAACCCTTGTCCTGCCGCAGAGAGCCATCCAGCCGGGCAGCTCTGTAGCTCTGTATTATGCAACCTTTCAGTCTTCCTTGTCTTGGCTTTTGCCTTTGCTCCTTTATTTGTTCTTTAGTAGAGCTGAAAAGGGATTACTCTTAATCATGTGTGTGGTGGCTTTTATGTGTTTTGCTTGTTTTTAACAACCCTACAGCGTGTTTGTCCCGAATTCTCCCTGACTGGGGAGTTGGGCTGCGGGGTGCCTGGCAAATTCCCACAATCCTGTGCCCACCCTGCCCCTCCCCCGCACTAGTATACTTTCTTTTCAGGGGTACTTTTTTACTCTGTGGCTTTGCCCTACGGCCCTTGGTGTTGAATTTGTGAGATGTGGACCTTTTTGGTGGTAACCTAGGTCTCCTTGGGGCAGTCTTGCCTTTTCGTCCACACCTTACGTCCATACCTTGCGTCCCATACCGCTGGCTTGTTCCACTTTTGCATTCACATCGAGTTGTTTGGCCAACAGGACTGCCAGGCAGTGCCTAGTACATCCTGCCACCCTGGCTAATCTGGGAGATAATCCTGGTAAACCAGTAACTGATAGCCCATTTGAGTCTACCAGCCACCCCCCGACACCACTGTCAACTACTCCATCCTCTGTTCTGTCAGTCATGACTCTGGTGCCAGTCAGGAGATGAAACGAGAAATGTGTGGGTCAGTTTTATGTAGGATTTCCTGGCTTTGTTTGCTTAATGCGCCCCTTCCCCATGAAAAAGCAGTGTTCAGCCAGTGATACACAATAAAGGTAGATTGGTAGTAGAGAGGAGAGCAGTTTCTCTGCATTCATTGCTTTCTCACCCATCCTGGCATAAACACTCTCAAGCACTTAAGCAAATGGAGAAGCAGCAGAGCCCGGATCACAGTATTAGTGTCAGGGGATAAGCAAGCAAGGAAAATATGCCTCCAAGGGACTGTGTTGTTATATTTTAAATGTATTGCATAAGCACTCAAACATGGCTTTAGTTTTTTTTCTGGTGATCTTATTTATTTATTCCTTGAGGGAATAAATTTATTTCCAACAGAATCTTGATTGTATTTGAACCTTTCCCCACCTCCAACCTCCAGACGAGAGTGAGGTTCACTCTCCCAGGCAGTATTGCCAGAAGAAGCCCTGTTCCTTCCCGGGAAGGGTGGACTTGGCGTGTGTGCACGTGTGACCCCATCACACCTGTGCCTGTGTTCTCCTCGTAGTTAAGATCCTCCTGTTCTACGTGATATTTTACGGCTGCTTGGCTGGCATCTTCATCGGAACCATCCAGGTGATGCTGCTGACCATCAGTGAACTGAAGCCCACCTACCAGGACCGGGTGGCCCCGCCAGGTAAATCCACAGAAACAGGCTTTGTTCCTCCAGAGGTAGCAGGGATGTATGTCCCTTTTTCAACTGGTCATGGGGGGCACCTTTGAAAATTGTTCTGCAATGTAGTTTTCAACCCAGCATAGAAAAGAAAAATAGGAAATTATCTCAGTTGCAGCCAAGCCTCCTGCCCGCATTGCAGGCGGAACTCCTGGGATTAGAGATGTCTTATTTGCACAGCTCTGGAGGGAGGGTGACAGGCTAGTCCTTGCCCCTTCCTGCCTCTCACCAGCTCTGGCCCCTAGTGCCCCATCGACCCAGTTAGTAGGATCACTGGGGCCTTGCCAGCTTTCACCCCCACACCTCACTCTCCTGAGGGGCTGACTCATGAATCTTGTAGAAAAGGCAGTTTGGTTCCCATTTTTAAAAGTTAAATTATTTTTAGGGATGACTAGAAGCTCTGTAACAGGCCAGCTGTGTGCAGGGAGGGGAGCTGGACTGCAGGGGTCCTTTCTCCCACCTGCCATTGATTTGCAGTTTGACCTTGAACAAAGTCACTGTACTTCTCAGTATTTACATCTGTTTGTTTAACGAGCCCCGTTTACTTGCTTTGGGAACCCTGTTTGCAGATTTAAGTGTTTCTGTTCTAAAAACTTAAGAGAACAGAAAGATTATCATAGAAAACACAAAGTACCACCAGGTATGGTGGTGGAGGCCCACAGTCCCAGCACTCTGGTGGGCTGAAGCAGAAAGATCACAAGTTTGAGCCTCGCATGAGCAATTTAGTGACTTAGCAAGACCCTGTCGCAAAATAAAAAATTTAAAAAGGGACTAGGCATATAGCTCAGTGTGAAGACCCTGGGTTTAATCCTCAGTGACCCTCTTCCCCAAAAGAGGAAAATATAAACTTCCACAGGAGTCTTCTGTGATTTGGGTGTCCATACAAGTCACATGATGTGTGGAAGGCCCACTGTCATTGTCCCTGGGGTAACAGGGACAGCAGTAAACATGAGTTTACTCTCTGACTCTTGTAAAAATTGTCTGGAGGATCCCAATGGGGGAGTGTTGCATAATCTCCGGTTTCCCCTCTGTAGATGACCTTGAGGCTGCTGGCGGGGAGGGTGCCAGTGACTCCCTCCCTCTCTGTTTTCCCTGTGGCACTGGTTTAATGACAGCTGTATGTGGGGGGCCATCTTGAAACCACGTGCATGGTCAAGCCTGACTCCCTGTAGGAAATACGAAAGTCTTCAGAAGGTGGAGGTGGCAACATTCCTAACTCAGATAATCTTAACCTGTAAGAAAAACCCCAGATACTGCCCAGGAAATTTAGGTGAGAAGTGGAAAACTAAGACACGTAAGTATATAAAATGACTCAAGCTTGCTTCATAATCCAGTTTCCAGCAGCTACATCCCCCATAAAAGTGGGTCTGTGGGGGGTTGAAGCAAGGATTCCCACGTGCAGAGAAAGTCAGGACCTTAAGCAAATGTATTTTACATGGGCTTCTGTGACAATAAAGCATAATTTGTCCTTTCGTGTCCTCTTCTGTTAGAATTTTTATAGTAGCATTAATAGTAGTAATATAGTATTGATCTTTTGTTTTTGTTTTGCCACTTCAAAGTTACCCTTCAATCATGATGTTTTATTTATAATGCTTTCACTCAGAGCCAAAGATGACTGTATAGTCAAATATTTTCTTTCATTTCCCAGATTTTTTAAAAAAACAGACCTTTACTCTATAAACTTTGAAGATCCACTCTTTAATAAAATAACAGATTTTTCTCCATACCCTAATGACAGGGAAATTTCTCCTCTGACAATAAATGGCCCAAGGGCCCAGCTGTGAAAGTGAGAATTTGCAGATGACCTTGCCTTGACCATCTGAGGCACCCTGTGCTTTCCACACCCGCTTCTTCCAGCCCCCCTTCCCAAAAGACATGTTCTTAGTACCTATATTTAGTGTGCTCTCGGCAGTTGGACTGACCTGACAAACCCTCACTTCTCCAAAGGAATGCTAGTGGCTCATCTTGGAAATATGCACTCCTATCCTTTGGTCTGAGTCACAGAAGTCTTCAGTCCCCTGTTGTCTCCTCTGTGTACTATCCTGGTGTTTTCCCTATATCTTCCTTTTCCTTAACTGTTGCATTATCAGGAGGGCCTAGAACCCCCTCCCTGTCCGGTTTTTCTGTGTCTCTATCAAGCGATTTGACATTCATTTGATGATAATGATAACTTTCAGTTAGGTTAGAGAGTGCTGGACCCAAGAAGCACAGCCCTTAGGTGGTTCCCAAGGGCCTCAGGACCCCTCCTGGACCCTCCCTGCGTTGGCATCTGCTGGAGCTGACGTTACAAGTTCATATTCTGGAGAGATAGTACCAATTCCTTAAGTGTGCTCACTGAGCAAATGCATGGAAGAAAATCTCAACAGGTTATTGACTTCACTTTACTGTCTCTAAGCTTCTGTTTTTATAATGGTTAATGACAGAAAATTGACCTGGGCTTGGTTGGTGGTACTTGGCCTGTAATCCCTGGAAAGCTGAGGCAGGAGGATGGGAAGTTTGTGTCCTGGGCAGTTCAGCAACTTAGTGAGACCCTGCCTTACAGTTTAAGAAAGGGCTGGGGATGTAGCTCAGTGGCAAAGGCCTTGGGTTCCATCTCCATGTCTGGGGGAGAAAATTGTACATCAGATGCAGCTAGGACGTGTGAAAGCCTGCGTCGTTAAGGATGACAGGGCTTACCACACGCTGTTATGAATCTTGAGGTGTGAATGCAGACGGCCACTGGGTTCTGAGTGCCCGCTCCACATTCGGTCTGTGTGTGAACGTGGCCAGATGAGACAGTGGCAGTTGAGTGGTGTGCGCTTGGGTCTGAAGGTCAGTACTAGTGCTCTGAATGAGGGAAGGGCCAAACATGAGTCACGGAGAGGACGGAGCTGCAAAATGGAAGTGAAATTGGAAAAAAAAAAAAAAATCCCACAAAACAACAACTCGAGAACACGGTTTCTGGACCTTGTGCTTAGTGGCAGTGGTGTGTGTGATGTTCCTTATACGGTGTCACTGCTGTGAGGTATTAGAACAAGGGAGAAGGTGAAGTCTCAGCTGAGATACCAAGTTCAGATATATTCAATTGCTATTTTCTCAGCAGGCTAAGGCAGGAGGATTGTCAGGAGTTTTAGGCCAGCCTGGGCTATACAGTGAGACCTTGTCTCAAAAAAAAAAGCTAAAAAAGAAACAAACAAGCAAAACAAAAGTGCTATTTTCGTAGCTAGGAAATGATTGATTTATGTAGCCTCACCTAAATATGGAAGCAGCCCCTGAGCCCTATTACATACACGTTCAGGGTCAGGTTGACCTGAGAAGGAAAAGCAGGGACTTTGGTGTTGGATGTGGTTTCCGCCCACCACTCCAGTGCTCCTTAACCACACCAGGCCTTAGTTTTCTCATCTATTAAATGGGAGTTAATATCCCATGCCGAGTCAGTGCGGTGATAAATGAATAAAGCAAATACTACTCTATAGTTGTCATTATTAACTAAGGGTAGCTGTTGAAAGCAACCTCTATTATTTCTAGCCCCATTTTGGATGCTGAATTTTCAGACTGAGCTTTGGATAATGCAGCAGGATATAGCCTCAGTAGATAAAACCTTAGCTTTCGACGCAAAGCCCTCGGGAAATGTTGGGTTAGGAAACACACTGGAAAAGAATCTCACGTGACTTTGACCAGCACGGTATTTGTCCTACAATCTCTCGAGGACCTGTACTGTTGGCAGGTTAGGCTGTCAGCCAGAGGTCTCAGAAGTCCGCCGTGGTGGTCAGCAGCCATGTGTCCACACAGCTGGACCGGGGCGAGGAGGGCTGGACGGGCGCACACACCGTGCTCGCTTCACTCCCCATGCACCCAGGTGCGCTCTGCTTTCATCAGGCCCCAGCACTGCCTGGCCGTGAGTCATCTGTCTGTTGCCACCCTCCCTGCACCCCCTCGGACTCGCTGAGAAGCTGCAGTGATTGGAAGGTGACTGTCCTGCCCGGGTAGGGGACTCCTGCCGAGCAGATGTGACGTGTCCCCACTGTGCCTT
Source organism: Fukomys damarensis (assembly GCF_012274545.1). Lineage (NCBI taxonomy): Eukaryota > Metazoa > Chordata > Mammalia > Rodentia > Bathyergidae > Fukomys > Fukomys damarensis. The sequence goes on along the minus strand of NW_022900931.1, from coordinate 40,250,680 downwards.
GCCGGGTGTGGGTGGGTGGCTTTCTGTTTCGCTCTTGCTGACAGATCTCACTGCAGAAGTGTCATACACCTGGCACGGTGGTAACCAGAGTCAGGGCAGGGAGCAGCCTGGACCAAGACTGGCAGCCCGCACTGGCATCGTGGGTCATTTCAGTTTCAGCGCATGTGAGAGGGAAAGACCTCGTCTCCAAGCACCTCAGGGTTCAAGCCAGCACATCCCAGCCCACTTAAGTGAGATCCCTGAGAAGTCGTTATGGCAGGCTCAGAAAAGCTTGTTTTTTTTCCCAAGCTTCATTATACTTGTATTTCTCTCACTCACAGGTTGAGAGGGAGATTATTTCAAAGTACTTAAGAGGTGTTTTTCTGCTGTCTGCTGTTAGAACCCCTCGGTGGACAATCTCAGTGGCAAACTCTTCTTTCCCTCTCCTGCCTTCAGCTGGATCCTGCTAACCTCTTCCCAGAGTTTGAGGCTCGGGATGAGTTGGCTTTGGTGCCTGTTTTGGTTTCCAGAAGCTGCTGTCTGGCCTGTGGTTTGGGAAAGGCCGGACAGGGAACTCTGGCTTCCACAGAACAGGGTTCTTTGCAGCGACAAGATGCACCGCATAAGTCACCTGTTGGGGACACAGGAAGTCTAATGAAAAACTTAAAATTCTGTCCTGGAAAGCTGGCATGGTGGTGCACACCTGGGAGGCTGAGGCAGGAGGATTGACCCTGTCGCACTTCCTGAATGCATTTGGAGATGACTAAGCAGAGCAGAGACCTCTAGGACCAGGTAGCAGACGAGGCAGTGACCCGGGGCCAGGGTGGCTCAACCAAGGACAGGCCTGTAGCCTGGAGGATGGCCGTGGAAAGAGCGTTAGCCTCATGCTTTCTCATTTCAGGACCTTACCTTAATTAGTTTAGTGTTACATTTTGTATTGAGACAAGACAAAAACGTAGTGTTCATTCTTTACCTTAAAAAAAAAAGGCATTATTGTAAAATACTAGGATTTATCTGCCTGTATTTTCCTTTTGTATTAGGGACAAACATTATGAGTATGAAATATGTCACACACAATGTCCCCGTCAAATTGCATGTGCTTTAAAGACGGATCATCCAAATTAAATAGTTATTCCTCTTCTCTCCTGAAGATAAATGTGTTACTATAAGGAAAGGTCTGAGTGGACCCTCAAGTTACAACCTTGGACTGGCATCCAAACAGTGTGGGTTAATTAGGTCAATGGAAGATTTATCCACCCAGGTAAACATCCACATCTCACCTGTATTGATTTACAACCAACTTGAGTTACACCCGGCTCTCAGGAACTGATCGAGTTTGTAAGTCAAGGGTCCTCTGTAATTCCATAAATGGAGAAGGGCCTTTGGCTTAGGAAGGAGAAAGGATACTTAATTGGACTGTAGAGGCAGTTGTGCAGCACCCAAGCTTCTGAGGGGATGTAGGGCATCACCTGGCCTGAGGCAGGGACGTTTATTACCAGGAGTCACAGGCTGACCCTGAGCAGAAGGGGTGAGTCAGAGGCAGGTCGTTTCCAGAAAACACACAGGCATCTTTTCCCTTTGTTTTCAGTTTTGTTATTTTGTTAGGTGAGTTGACACTAACCCTTTTGTTAGGTGAGTTGATGTATGGTAAAATAAAAATAAGGAAATCAAGAAGCAGTGTATACAGAGTGGCATTTAAAGGGGAGATGGGTGTGTGTGTGTGTGTGTGTGTGTGTGTGTGTGTGTGTGTGTGTGTGTGTGTGTGTGTGTGTGTGTGTGTGTGTGTGTGTGTGTGTGTGTGTGTGTGTGTGTGTGTGTGTGTGTGTGTGTGTGTGTGTGTGTGTGTGTGTGTGATTTAAGTCATATCCAGATCACTGCCTCGGATACTTTATTTTAGTGACAGTCAGATGGGCACCTCTTGGAAGTGCCTGTGGAAAGTGACACCTGTTTAGGGTATTGGGCTCGTTCACCAGCTGCATTAAATGACGGGTACAAGCAGCTGTGCTTTGGGCGTCTTCGTGTGAACATCTGCTGCAAGGTTAAAATGGCTGCACGCTAGTTTAAGTGCTTCCCGCTCCCAGGAGGGTTGAGAAGTCACAAACTTGCTAATTGGAAAGAAAATACTTCTTAATAAAAAGTCTCTTCTGTCCTTCCTTTCCCTTGCTCTTTTTCTTATCTGTTTCCTCTTCTGCAGTGAACACCAACTAAGGCATGGGAGGTATTTTCCTACCTGTATCTCAGGAAATAGGGACACTGGGGAAAGGCTGTTGCTTGTCTCCAGAAAGCAAGTGTGAAACCAGAGGTTTTTATTTATTTATTTACTTATTTTTAAGTTAAATCTTACATAAAGTTGAAAAGGAAACATTACAATTTCAGTGGCCAGGGGTGGTGGCACATGCCTACGGTCCTGCCTCCTCAAGACGGTGAAATGGGGGGAGTTCAGGAGCAGCCTGGACAATGTACTGAGAGCCCGTAAACAGACAAACAAAAATCTCAAGGACTATTTTCAGTCCTTGCAGGTGAATTTATTACATAATGATGTGTAGTGAAGGCAAATGGTCCAATCAGAATAAAGCTGTGTAGAACTGGGCCTGGTTTATATAAACTCAAGTTCAGAAAACTGGCGAGGCAAAAGGTTAGACTTGTTTCCTGGAATATAATTTGAAACCACAAGTGATTGGGTGTTCTGCTATCTTTGGCCTCTGAGAGTTACCATCGCACACAAAGCTCGCCCTTGTTCCAGGGTATTACTAGCGCCTCCAAGGGGTGGGGAATAGCGGGGAGGAGCCCACTGCATCCAGTTTAGCGTGTGAACAGCTGATGAGAATGCCACGGCTGGCAAGGTGGGACTTCAGTAACCCTGGGGGAGTGTCAGAGTTGAGGAATCGGAATGTGGATTCGATATGATAAAGTTGCCAAGTCCATTTCTGTTCCTTTGTATCTCTTCTTGCCTGTGGCCTGAAGTGATGTACAGGGTTCAGGCCTCTTTCCAAGGCTCTTTGGTTTGCCTCATGTGAGTATCTGATTGGTGTAGAGAAATTCCTTTGAAGGATAGACGGTTTCCTGATGTTTTGGAAAAAGATCATCAGTCTCTCCTGATCAAGACGTCCGGAACAGGACAGGTGGGGGCGTGATCTCTAGCTTCCAGGAGGAGAAAGTCACAGGCCATCGTGCCATGGGCAGAGATGCTGGATGTAAGGTGGACAGACCTTCTGGGCCCATGAGGGAGGACAGCAGAAGAGCAGACCAGAGTGGTAGTGGCCCCTGGCCTCCTGGATGTCTTCTGTACATGCTGATGCAAGTGCACCAGTGAGTGTCTGCAGGAGCATAGTGTGCAGCCTAAACCCAGATCATTCATAGCTTTCTGGAGCAACAGATGGATTGGAGGTTGGGTATCTTAAACGGGTGTCCACTAAGGCTTGTGTCGCCACCTTTTAGGACGCTCAGAGACTGCAGACGATGATGTCAGCCTGCAGAACAAGCATGGCTGAGCTGCTCCACACCCTCCGCCAGGCTCCATACCTCATCTGGCAGGGCAGGTCGCAGGAGCCTAAGAGCCGGTGCTTTATTTCCTGCTCACTGAGTACACTCAGGACTCTCAGGCACCCTCAGTGTCTCTACCACAGTGTCATATGGACTCAGCTGGGCTTACTTCGATCTGTGAAGGACTTGGGCTTTGGGGGGGATCAGTGTGATCTCATGAGCTGATTTCATCTCTTACCGGCCTTGTCTAGAGACACAAGACCAGGGGTGCTGACCTGAATCCCTCCCATCTGGGTCAGTGGCAGCCCTGCATGTAACCCCTGCCCCTCCCATGAATCTGATCCCAGGTGGCTGGTGACAGGTGTCACTGAGAAGGGAGGCTGAGAGTTAGCATCACTGGCTGCTGGGCTGCGGAAAAGTGCACTGCAGAGATGAGCCAGAGGAGCTGATGTGTGTTGCCTCCCTGGTGTCTGAGGGAACAGAAGCCCAACCCATAATCCCGCCTCCACGCTGCTCTCCTTTGCTCTCTGGAAGCATCCGATAAGCAGCATCACTATTCCTCATTCACACTTCAAAGAAATGGTACCTCTGGTGGCCCAAGAGCACAAGCAGCCAGAGCAGACGCGTGACACTCAGTTTGCAATTAATCATGAGCTCTCAGTGTGGCCTTCTAGGGTCACTTTCCTCTTTCCGATGGAAAGAAATCTTTCAGACCCTCCATATGTCACACTGGGCTCTCCTATCTTGTTAGTGGTTTGTTTTGGTACCGGGGATCGAACTCTGGTCCTTGAGTTTGTGAGGCAGGCAGCAGAACCACTGAGCTAAATCCCCGGCAATGGTTTGGTTTTTTTTAATCAGCCACTCTGATGGCCCGCAGCTTGGGTTCTTGTTGCTCCAGCACTGATAGTCAGCCAGTGAGGCTACTCTGGTTGCTGCATTTAGTCTCCTTCCTTAATTGCCCTCTTAGCTGCCTGCCACTCCTCTTTCTCTTCACCTCTGCATCTATAGGGCTTTGTGGTGTCCATTCCTGCCTGACGGGTGCAGAGCATTTGTCATCCAGTGGCCCCTTAAGCAGGACTCCACTCAAGGTTCCATTCTTCCTCCTGACTCGAGGGTGGTTCTAGGCAGACTCTGTCCTGAGTTTAGTGAGCCCTGGCTCTCGGCCTTCCCCTGTTCTGTCCCAAGACCCAGGCAGGTCGCCTTGACTTAGTGTCTTATTTACAGTTCCAGCCAGGAATGACCAGTGACCGCCCTAGTGGCCTTGTGCATCTCAGGGGTACCCCAGTTCACACACTGCAGTCTTCAGGGGAGCTTATTTCTGCAGATCCTTGTCATTTTTACTCTTATTATTTCTGTGCAGTACACATGATCGTAATGCCAGTTTTCTAAGTTAACATGGAGAAAGATTGTTCAGGATATATTTAAATTGCTGTAGAACTAGCAACAATTTTCCATGGTTTGTGAACTTTGAAAAATGTGCTAACCTTTGTTTATATTAAATTGAAGGGCTTTTTATGCTCTACTTCCCCTTAGATTAATTTCCATGACAGTTGACAGCTTTTCTTCGCCCTGTTCCTCCAGTTCCACTTCAGCTTTTTTTTGAGATGATTCCTTTTTGGTTTTTTTGAGACAGGTTCTCGCTGTTAGTTCAGCCTGGCCTTGAACTATATAGCCCAGGCTGGCCTTGAACCTGCCTCAGCCTCCTGAGTTCAGGGGTTGTAGGTGTGCACCGTCACTTCTAAAGTCTCTGCCTCGAGTGCTTCTCTGCCTCCTCTGTCCACTCACGTGTTCCCTTCCTTGTCTTCACCTCTGTCCCTTCCATTTCCCTAGGACACTGTGTCCTTGGAAAAGCTTGTTCATAGAGCCCACTTTATTTAATATTGGAACCTCAGGGCTGCCTTCAGTCACGAGAAAAAACACCAGCCATGGAGTCCATCTCCCCCTCGATGCGGTTCAAAAACTCAGCAAATGCTGCTTTTGACTATTTCATATCCTCTGGTAACCTCTTCCCCTTTAAGCGTTGATTGTTGTCATATCTGTGTCACACTTTATTCACTTTTGGATTCGAATTCTGAGAACAGTGGTTCTAAACCTAGGGCACTTAGCAGTCTCACAGCGCTTGCAGGAGAGAGCCCCTCGTGGCATCCTGGGAGATGGTGAGGCCTGGCATGGAGCTGTGAGGCTTCCTGTGGGCAGCCCGCAGGTGAGAGTGCTGCAGGTGCTGTCCTGACCACCAGGAAGTGGTGGGGCAGCGACCAGGGCGCACACAGGGTGGAGGAAAACTGCAGCATGTGTTTATTACGGTGAGAGACACATTGCCACCCCCAGCACTCCTCGTCTTGAACACACCCCATCGTTCCTGCCGCTTTCTGAAGCGGTTCTGGAAGTCATTTTTTCTGAGTGTCTTTTCATGGCTGTCTTTATGTCCTGAATCAATTTAAAATGTGGATGGCAATTTCTGTCAGATAAAAACATCACGATGCATCCTCATTCACCTTATTCACCAGAGCTGGCACAGTGAGATTTCTGGCTCTTTCCTAGAGTGAAAATGACCATGAAAAAATGAACACTTTGAGTTGATTCAGGACCTTGAGGCAGCTACAACAGCTCAACTAAAGACACTCATGAAAGAGGACTTTCAGAACTGTTTCAGAAAATGGCAAGGATAGTGGGGTGAGTGTGTTTGAAGTGAGGGGAGTTAATGGTGATACGGTAATAATTTATTTGAACATTCATTGTATTTTTAAATAACACTAATCAGGAGTTTTATGATGAGCCAGTCACTTTCTGGGCCCAACATAGCAGATTTGGGAGTAGAGCTTGAATCAGATTGCCAGAAGTAGCAAATAAAAATGACAGGATGCCTGGTTGGATTTCAGATAAACTTGAATTTTTTGGTGGAAGTACATCCCTACCTAGAAGTTATTCATTGTTTGTCCAAAGTTGATGTTTCATGGGTCATCTTCTGTTTTATCTGACAGTCTATTTGTGATTGGCTGTCCCACAAAATTGCTCCAGGAAAATGCTGTGTAGTTTTGTTCAAATACCCATCTGGATACTAAAGACCCGGAGCTTACAAAGTGAAAACTCAGAGCACACATACTTGCTCCGACTTTTGAACTGGTATTTCAAACTGTATCCCAAACTGTCCAGTTTAGGCTCAAGGATGTACCTGAGGTTATAAGAGCTAAAGAAATGTCTTGATTGTGTTTGGAATGATTATAAACCCACTGACCTGTACTACACAGGGGGCTGCTGTGCCCACAGATTACATGTCACAGGAAAGCCACTTGTATGTGTTGCTAACTAGCAGTGCATTTTTTAAAAAAATCTGCACATGAAGGTTCTAGAAAAATAAAAGGCTTTGTGAAACTGTGTACATGGTTTAGAATTAGAATTCAGGTTCCACTGCCTGCTCCGCAACCTTGGGCCAAGTACTTAGTCTTTCAGTGCAAGAAATGTTTTTATTCATGAAATGGAGGTAATGCCTACCATGAGGGAAGGAAGTTGGATGGTATACGAGAGCAAGGCATTGTCATACTTTGGTATTTTAATCTAAATGTCACAGAGTGATTTGACTAGGAAGGTAAGCATTTAGCCCATGTCTTTCGGTCAGGTGGGGTTAGCAAAGTATATGTTTTATACAGGAAAAGTCTGCTTTTAAATAATTGCAGTTGACTTCCCACTAATGACTTCTCTGTCTTCTCAACCTTCTCCCCGCCTAGGATTAACGCAGGTTCCTCAGATCCAAAAGACTGAAATTTCCTTTCGTCCTGCTGACCCCAAGAGCTTCGAGGCTTATGTGCTGAACATAGTGAGGTTCCTGGACAAGTACAAAGAAACGGCCCAGAAGGATGACATGATCTTCGAGGACTGTGGCAGTAAGTAGTCATTGCAGATGCCTGTGGCTAGTTTTTCTTTTTCACTAATTCTTATTTCCTACTTGGTTTTCATTTTATTTTATTTTTTTATTTATTTATTTATTTATTTATTTATTTATTTTATTTCATTTATTTTTGGTGCCAGGGATTGAAGTTGGGTCCTTGCCCTTTGCGAGGCAGGTGGTGGAACCACTGAGCTAAATCCCCAGCCCTCCTACTTGTTATTTATTAATTGAGAGATACTCCTGAAATAATTGAAAGATTGAACTCTGGCCATATTAAGAAGATACTTCTTTTTTTTTTTTTGAAAGGTGTTACACTTAAAAATACTGTCAGACACTGTGTAGACCCAAAGACCACAGGTAGAGTTTTATTTCTTATACTCACGGAGAAGTACAACTGCTTCTTTCCAAATCCTCCTCCTAAAATCTTTCCCTGCCAAAGAGTGTGCAGGTCCCTTTCTACCCATGAGGACCCCTATAATTAGCTACACCACACTGGTATTGCTGGAGGAGTTACATTCTGGCATATTTTATATTATAGGCCCTGTTTGGCCCTGACTTATGCAGCTGAGCATTATGGATAAGGAGATGGATTGTGAAAGATAAAGAATAGGTCTAGGCCCAGCTCTGTGGCAGAACACCTACCTGGTGTGTGCGAGGCCCTGGGTTACGTTATTAAGTAAATGACATGAATACATTTCCTCCTCTGTTACCTGGAGACTTAATTTCCCAGGTATGTTCTATATCTACCAAAAACCCGCAAAAGATCTCACTCTTAGATCTAGATGATGCCAGCTGTTCTTTATATGGAAGACTAGAGTTTGGTCATAATTTTAGACTAATTGCCATTTTAAATCATTTTGGAAAGACACACATTTAAAGGAAACATTTTCACTGTGAGTTTTTCTTACAGAATTTCAACAAGATTTTCATCTTATGCGATAGTAATTTAAAAAGCCCAGGGCTGGGGATTTAGCTCAGTGGTTTGATGGCCTGCCTTGCAAGCACAAGGACCTGAGTTCAATCCCCGGTACAATAAAACAACAAAAAAAACCAAATAAAAAATAAAAAGCCCAAATGATAACAAGAGTGAATAACCTCACGGGAGTATTAAATTTTCAAGCATTTTACCATTTAAAGGGATAATATTAAACTTTTAAAAAAAAAGTTAAAATAATAATTACAATAAATTGTAAATGTTAATACTGCTATCAGAAATAGGTAAATACTTGCATCATTTTCCTGCAGAATGTTATATCTTAACTTTGAATTCTATATTCATTTAGTGCTTTTTTTCTGGCTTTTTTACACTTGATCTTAGCCAAAAGGCCAAGAAGCAGTTTTTTCTGGCTTTTTTTATGAGGTATGATTTAAAAATGCTAAAAAAATTTCTCATTTGAGTAAGTGCCTAAAACAAGAATTCACAACTTTCAAAGGTAAATATTCAAGTAAAACAAAACAAAACAAAATCCTTTGAATTGTGGTTGAAATGGGAGGAAAAAACAGATTCTCTTCCCTCTTTTGCTGTTTAACATGCAGTAGGGGCATAACCATAAGAAATTCTAACCGAAACCTTCCAGTTCAAAAATTATTGACAGTCTTTTTAATTTGTGTGCTAATTATGATTTCCCTGTCCCTGAGCTAAGCCAGTGTTGACCTGTGTACATGATGCTGTCTGTGAAGTGTGTTGGCCCAGTGTCCCTTCATTCTTCTGAATAGCTGAGAAATTATTATTTAGAGGAAGAAGAATACTGCCAGACACCAAGTGTGCATTATTAGGTTCAGGTACTGTGGGGTTTTGACGTGGGGCCATGTAGCAGCTATTTCCTTTGATGAAGTAGCTTTTCCACCCTCAGTGAAGAGATGAGAGACAGTGGGAATCCTTGCTTAATTTAGAATGTGCGAAGCACAGCACGTAGAGCCGCTTCAGAGTACAAAGTTGTGACAAGGAACAAAGTTCCTCTTCCTTTTCTTTTCTCAGCAGTGCTTAGGGAAGTAATGGTACAATATAAAAACGCTATTTGTATTTTTAGCTGTTCCCAGTGAACTCAAAGAACGAGGAGACTTTAACCACGAACGGGGAGAGCGAAAAGTCTGCAGGTTCAGGCTTGACTGGCTGGGAAACTGCTCTGGAATACAGGATGAAAGTTACGGCTACAAAGAAGGCAAACCCTGCATCATCATAAAGCTCAACCGAGTTCTGGGCTTCAGACCAAAGGCAAGTCACGTTTCTGGCAACAGGGTTCAGAGGAGCCGTTCACATTTTGGATGAAGTACTTAATTGATAGGTGAAGACAATATAGGGAAACTCTTAAGGGCCCATGCTGAACCCCCGTCAGAATAACACCAGAATTTTTGTATTTAACCTGAAATTCATAGAGTTTAGGGTATCATTCTCATTTTCTAAAGTTACAAAAATACTGAGTGGCAAAGCCAAATTTTAAAATGAGCCCTATGGTCCTGTTCTTAATACTTCTGCTTAACATCCAGGTGACATTACTATCGTATGGCAACTCTGTAAGTAAAAATAGAAAAGGATATTTTTAAATTTAAAATCTGGATTGGATTCGCCTAGCTTGTGCAGACCCAAAGAAAATCTCCTGGGTGTCCAGCCATATTCTGGTTTGGGACCTCTAGGAGCCATGCAGGTGTCTTAGAAGCTGGTAATCAGAGAAAAAAATGTTTTTTTCTGAATGATGATTTTATTGCACAAAATAGAAATTGAACACCTAAGCTGAATTTTGATAAGCACGCTGCTGGCTTTTTGCAGTTTAAAAGTGTTAAACATTACCCGAGATCACTGGCAAATTCAAATTGCAACTGCTCATTTTCTCATTTTGTAAGAATATATAAAGAGAAGAAAAAAGTATTGGTGTTTCCTCTCTTTTATGAAAGCTCTTTCAGTGTCTCCTCTAAGCAGGGCTTCTGCCAGCAGTTTTTTCCCTGATCATCACGTGAGCATTGTCATTACAAGTTTCTAATTCTGATAGGGATTTTCTGCAGTCCTCCGAGTTATAGGCACAAACCCATTTCATTGTTTTTGTTAGTGAAAATATACCTTATTTTTAATATACTAACTGCCAGCGAAATACTGGTATTGATGTTACAGAAAGAGAAAAAAATACAAGCATTCTATAATAATTTTTCATTTGCCTATTAATGAAATTCTAAAGAAAAAATTCTGTTTAACAGTATGATTCAGGAGTTGAATATTTTGTCCTTGATACAAATATAATTTTAGAGGCCGGAGATTTAGCTCAGTGGTTCTGCTGTCTGCCTTGCCAAGTGCAAGGTCCTGAGTTTGATCGCCGGTACCAAATTGTGTGTGTGTGTGTGTGTGTGTGTGTGTGTGTGTGTGTGTGTATGTGTTCAGTTTGGTTGCCTTAACCTTGATAATTTGTAAAGGATGGATTTTTTTTTTTTGGTTCTGGGGATCGAACTCAGGATCTTACACTTGCATGGCAGGTGCAGTGCCACTGAGTTAAATCCCCAACCCCAAGGATGGAACTTTTAAAAGCCTATAAATAAAAACGAATGCTTCTCTCTTTTTGAATTAAGTATTAATTATAACCAGTGTAAGAAATTAATGGATCAGTTACCTTGATGAAATGTGTGATAAAATGTTCATGAAAAATAATTTCTATTTCCTTTCATTTTTACTTTGTAGTATTTCCTAGGTGGGATTTTTAAATGCACCAAAATAAAAGCTATGTAGCAATTCTGGAGTGATTCAAAACTCTACGGAAGTAAAGATGGCTAAATTCTACAGTTGATCTACTTGTAAGACTAAATGTCAGAATCCTCTTGTATACACATTGCTGTAGGGCTTAAAGTTGTGAAGCCATAGTTACCCAGAAGTCATTTCCTTTTGAAATCCAGCTCTTCTGCTCACTAGTTTTCTACTGAATGCTATTGTTTCTACAATGCTTGTAACTCATAAATAATACTTTCAAAAGAAAACCAATGTAGAGATGAACACTTTTATTAAGGATGCATCAAAGTGTCTCTATTGCCACCAGAGGCGAAAATGGATGAATGTAAGACGGCTGGCTGGCTGGATCTTCTGCAAAAGTTAGTGTACTCCCCACATCTGTAATCTTTCCACTTAGATTAGAATATAATGGAAGAAAAATGGTGAGAACCATCATTCCATACTTATATTTGATACTCATATTGCTAGGGAGCACTGCACTAAGGCCAGTCAGCTCTTTCGGAAGAAAAGGAATCAGTGTGGCATGGCTGAAGACTAAAGCTGCTAATCTCTGGTCTCTTGAGTCCTTTGCCTTTGATATTCCTCATCTTTGACATTCAGTGATGTTTCTACCTCATAGAGCCTCTTCCCACATCTCCATATTCTGTTAAATGATGAATTCAACCTTTTTTTCCCCACTTTTTGCATTTGATCTCTACTTGGTTATCAGTTGCCACTTCTAATTTGTCACTCCCACCCAGATCACCAGCTCTTTGGGCATTGGCACGTACCCTAGCATCTCATTGGTGTGCTTGTGTTCTCATCTTTGGAGGGTAGATCCTGGTGACTTCCTAGATCACTATGCATTTTTCCTTCCAAAAGAGTCTGCTCTTGATAATCATTTTCTTATTTTCCAAAATAAAAGGTAGTATTCAAAATATGAATTCCTTCCTGATGTGAGTGAGGAACTGTGCATTTTATCAGACTCAGACCGGGCGTATGTTAGACCTGCTGTGTGAAGACTTGCATGTCATGTTGACCTGAGCAAGTGGCTGTTCTCCACCACGTCTTCTGTGGTAGATTTGAGCCAGTGATGAAGGAAGGGTAGCTCTCTTTCATGGCAAGTTAGTTTTCAGACTGTTCTCTGGATCCTTTAATGGACTCATCCTTTCTTTTAAGGAACACCATCTGTACCTGTTTTATATATTGAACTTTTCTGTATAGGTTTAGAAAGAAACGTTCCACACAAGGCAGCAGTCCCGCTCCCTGCCGCTGCAGATGAAAAATGGAAAGGAAAACCACCTTGCAGAAGGCACTCTTAAGGGAAAAGGATGGCATTATTTACCACTGGCTCAGAAGGGAAGCCCAAGAATCAGTCAGCTTTCCGGTGTTGTCATTATGATATTGGGAAACAATGAGCATTACCATTGGGCCTCTCATTTTCATTGTCCTCGAGTACGGCTCCAGCTTGTGCTCCCATGAGAAGCTCCACAGGGTACTGAGCTGCGCTCACAAAACTTAGGCACTCGCTTTCCTTCAGCTCACTCCCAGGTGGATTTTTCCTAGATTGGCTGAGGGAGTCATTCATTTTGCTGCCTGGATGGGTTTTATTATTTTGGCTGCCTCATCCTGATCGATGTTTTTCTTCAAAAAATGATGTACATCTCACTGACCAAGGTGGTTTTATCTGTAGCCTCCCAAGAATGAGTCCTTGGAGTCTGTGGAGACGTACACTGGGGCAAGGTACAGCCCGAACGTGCTGCCTGTTCAGTGCACTGGCAAGGTAAGGACGCTTAGGGCTCCCGGGGGAGTGGGAAAGTGGGGCGGGGAAAGGGGGAACCAATGCTTTTTCAAGATGGGGGTAAAATTTAAATATAGCAAACAAGAAATATTGCTTTTGTTTATGAATCTCAGAAAGTTAAGTCTATAACTATAGTGGGTGTAACTTTGAAAGATACAGCAAGAATAAAACCTCGTGTCAGTTTCTCCATTGGTATAAGACACTCAGATACCTGAATGTGTAATATATTGGAATAGAACCGAGAGGTGAACGAACCCACAGAATTGTGCCTAGCCCACAGCATTTGTCAGAAAATTGGGGGCAGCTTTTTTTTTTGAGGTCAGATAAATTTTTTTTGGGGGGGGTGTTTGAGACAGGGTCTCACTATGTAGTTCAGACTGCCCTGGAACTCACTGTGTAGGCCAGGTTGGTCTTGAACTCACAGCGATCCTGCCTGATCCTCCTGCCTCAGCCTCCGGAGTGCTGGGATTACAGACCTGCACCACCACGCCTGGCCTAAATTTTTTTGATACAGCTTTCTTTTAAAAAATAATGGAAGGTACGGGCCAGAGATTTATTTAGTTCAGTGGCACAATGCCTGCCTGGCAAGTGTGTGGTCCTGAGTTTGATCCCCGGTACAACAAAAACCAACCTGGAAGGTTAAGGTAACGATGTTTTCAGCCTAGATCTAAAAGGAGATAGCTGATGACGGTTATTAGAGAGAAAAGGCAGAATAAAAGGACTCTTCGGTGCTACTTGATGCAGACACCAAAAAGGAAACTAAGACCTGAGAGGTGAATAGGGAGAACATGGCGATGGCAGTGCTGGGCGCGGGGCGGAGGAGGCTGTGTTAGCGTAGAGAAATGCTCATGGGGCCTTTGTCTCTGGGTCCCTATTCGCACAATGAAAATAGCCTCCTTCTGTGACCATTTCTCCGGGCTGGTGGGACAGGCTGGATATGTGTTCGTCCCCTGGCATCAGGTTCCTCCAGGGTCTTCCGGCGCTGGCGGAAGGAAGTCTGAGCGAGACGGGTCAGGCTGTTTCCTGCAGCAGCGGCCCGCGCATGCTCCATGGGGTCTCGTCTCATATGTGCATGAAGCATTAATGCTGCGTTTCCCTCTGGGTTTTAGCGAGAAGAAGATAAGGATAAAATTGGAACTGTGGAGTACTTTGGAATGGGTGGATATGCCGGTTTTCCTCTGCAGTATTATCCCTACTATGGCAAACTCCTGCAGCCCAAGTATCTGCAGCCCCTGCTGGCTGTACAGTTCACCAACCTCACCATGGACACCGAAGTTCGCATTGAGTGTAAGGCGTACGGTGAGAACATTGGGTACAGTGAGAAAGACCGTTTTCAGGGACGCTTTGATGTGAAAATTGAAGTTAAGAGCTGATCACAAGCACAAATCCTCCCCACTAGCCATTTAATAAGTTAAAAGATTACGAAAACAAAAACCTACTAGTCTTGAACAAACTGTCATACGTATGGGACCTACACTTAATCTATATGCTTTACACTAGCTTTCTGCATTTAATAGGTTAGAATGTAAATTTAAAGTGTAGCAATAGCAACAAAATATTTATTCTACTGTAAATGACAAAAGAAAAAAATAAAAATTGAGCCTTGGGACGTGCCCATTTTTACTGTAAATTATGATTCCATAACTGACTTGTAGTAAGCAGTGTTTCCAGCCCCTAAGTATTGCTGCCTTGTGTATTTTATTTAGTGTACAGTACTATAGGTGCATACTCTGGTCATTTTTCAAGCCATGTTTTATCATATCTGTTTTCTACTTTATGTGAGCAAGGTTTGCTGTCCAAGGTGTAAATATTCAATGGGAATAAAACTGGCATGGTACTTTCTTTTTTTTTTCTTTTTTGTTGTTGTTTGGCTCTTTCAAAGATAATGGCCCATCAATGAGCAATTTTTAACACACTCCATAGTCTTTCCCTGTGATGTTAGGTATTACTTTTTTTTTCTCCTGGGGCTTGGGGGGTGGGCTGTCATGGGGGAACTGCCCTTTGAATTTTAAGTGACACTACAGAAAAACAAAAAAGATGATGGGTTGTGTTGTGCTTTGTACTGAATGCTGTCTTGACATCTCTTCCCTGGTCCTCCAGTGGGTTCCGAAGCTGTGTCTGAGGTCTGGCTCCACCTGTCACTTTGGATAATGACAGGGCTAATTAGTTTGCTTTGTACATTTTCTTTTCCTTTTTTCCTTTCTCTGGAGGCATCACATGCTGGTGCTGTGTCTTTATGAATGTTTTAACCATTTTCATGGTGGAAGAATTTTATATTTATGCAGTTGTACAATTTTATTTTTTTCTGCAAGAAAAAGTGTAATGTATGAAATAAACCAAAGTCACTTGTTTGAAAATAAATCTTTATTTTGAACTTTATAAAAAGCAATGCAGTACCCCATAGACTGGTGTTAAATGTTGTCTACAGTGCAAACCCATGTTCTAACATATGTAATAATTGCCAGGAGTACAGTGCTCTTGTTGATCTTGTATCAGTCAGGATAAAACAATGGACAATAAAAGAATGAACACATTCCTCGTGTCTGTGATTCATTCTTGTCTAAATGCCCAGTCTGTGGCTTCTTTATTTAATAATACTGCTAATTATCCAAGATCTTGAAGAAGTATTGAACCTGAAAGAAAAACATGATATCATTAACTTACAGACCAAGAGTTGCTTCACACTGAGGCCACCAGGCAACCAAGCACATCCCTTCTCAAAGAGAAGACGCAGTTCAGAACAGGTCGACGCAAGGACTCTTTAGTCTAAAGTTTGATTTTAGAAATATTTTGCGGTGTGAATTTTATAAATCAAGAAATTCTGGTTCTTCCTAGTGTCTCACTGAATATGTCTGTTTTAAAAAAGAGAAAAATATATCATCAGAGTTGAAGTTCAGTTTAAAAACTGAAAGGTTTGAGGTTCAGTAAATTAAAAGGTTTAAAGTTTGCTTTTTGGTTCTATGTTTGGCCTATATGAAAATTTAGCCTTTGTATGAAAGAAAGTAAAAGCTTTCTGAAAAACATTTTCCAGCTCTAATAGAGCTCACGATTGCGTTTCACTTGACCGATATGGGAAATGTCCAAATTAAAATCATGGCGTCACATTCCCGAAAATGGAAACCTCCCGCCAAGCCTGTGCAGCCGTAGCTCTCGCAGCTCCTTTCTGCTTGGGGCTCATCCCCCAGAGGTCCTCGCACATATGAGGAGCACTGAAGGCAGCCTGGGCTGGTTCTGTCATACGACTGGGTTCAAAAATACCAGGAAAGCTCTGGTTGCCACCAGCTACTCTGCATTTATAACTGATTTGCCTCTCCTGTTTATTCTTTTTAATTATTACCCAGCGACTGCTTCCTACAGCAGCGCTGATGGTGAATTAATACCAAAGGAACTGTGACTCACAAGTAGCGCAAAGCAACTGTTTAACTATAAAGTTTCGAGGTGTTCTCAATAATTGAGGAAATAACAAAACCCACAAACAGTCTTTTCATGAAACTGGGTTTCTCAGAAAGGGACCCACATATGTACAGAAATAGATGTTGCTATAACAGAAGATGGTTTATTGAAACGTTAGCTCATCTTGCAGGGTGTAAATGAATCTTAAGTACATGATGCTTTTCATAAGGTAATCGGGCCTGGGTCTGTGAGAAGAAAGTTTATTCACATTGGAGGCGACTTAGTATTTTGGAGGCCATCCAGAGGTTTCCATTTGTACCTGCACCTGACATGTGAGCTGCTATGTGTGGCTCTGCCTACCCCTTCAGCTTCTCTCCAGATCTTGCTTCCCATGACATCTCCTAGTTGTGCCAACCTATTCCCAGCTGTGATCTTTAGGGTTCTGTCATGGCTGGGAGAAGGGCAATGTGATTTGTATAACCTGACTCCGCAGATATTTACTGATTGCCTACCATCACTCTGCTGTGCTGAGTGCTCTTCTAAGGGGAGGACTGGAGCCAGTGTACAAAACTGACAAACCTAGTTTTCCTCTGCAGCCAGTACTTGGATAGTTAAGTACTTGGGTATTTCTGGCATTCTTGCTTCTATGAATTCACTGTGTCTCTTTGTCTATGATCGGTTTATTCCAACACTAGGCACATTTTCCTGAGCTTAGGAAGAATGTCTACCTCCCTGGGGAAGTTTTATCCCTTTCAGGAAAGGAGTTTCACACAATTCCAGCTACTTCCTCATACAGAATACAAAGAGAATGGATTTTCCAAAGGCAGTGTTTCCCAAAAGTGGGCTGAGTACAACTTGGAATAAAAAGCACTGAAGTAATTAAAAGTAGAGAGAAAAATCGATGCTCTTTTCCAGCCATCATAATCCCTGAATGGGAAGTGTAACTTGGCGGTAGAAGGTGACTGTACCCCAGGAAAGTCTCCCAAATACAGGCAGGCAGGACCTTGGCTCAGGACCTTTGGTAAGCAACAGTACCTAGCTACAACTCGATAACCTTTGTTTTCATTGTTACCTCAGTACAAGCAATACTAGCTTTCTCCCATTTATGGCAGAAAAAATTCGTTCATGTATAGCAGTAAATAGATTTAAAGAGAAATGTAAAAAAATTTCAGGTGGTACTTAAATATGGTAAAACTCATGAAAGTGACAAATGGCTAAAACAGAATTTTTTGCTTGGAAGTATATCACAAAAGGAGCCAAATTTAACTGTGTACCTATTTGGGCAAAATTTAACTTGAATCCTATCAGTTTTAGAACAGTAGCATTCTCTGTCTCCTCTAGCTGCACTTATTACAGGAGAGAACTGCTCCAATTCTAAATTAAAACCACTATCAGTGATCAGAAATGAAAGCCCCCTTATCACAGTCTTTCAAAGCTCAATAATAGCAAAACCCGGCTTTCAAAAGGATCAGTAACACTCCCTTATCTATGAGTAGTTGGCCCATGGGAGCGGGGTTACCTTGGTGATCCAGGTCGAAGGGCCTTGTGCATAGAGAACAAACTACCCAAGGAACATTTAAGAACAGTTTTAATCAAGTTAAGTAAAGGGACCTTGGTTTCAAATTTCATAGAGAAAGTGTGACTCTTTTTAAAAACAGGGCTAGCATTCGCCAGGATGACAAGAAATAGAAAATGGGCCTGTTATTCCTCTGCCTGATGGTGGCAGTTCACACCCATCTCATTCACTGTGAAGCAAACAGGGCTGGGCCAAGGCAGTATCTTGGTTTATGCTTTAGTCTGAACTTCTCTCTCAGAGACTTTAAGCATCAGTCTGTTCACCAGACATGGACTCTCCATGACTACAGAATCCAGCCATGTCATGAATCCCATACCCTCAAAGCAAAACAAAAAGCCCATAGTCTAAAACATTTGAACATACTATCTCCAGAATGCCCTACAACAAAGCCTTTCTCATAAACAGGTTTCATAAAATCAGGAGACTTAGGCAGCCTTTGAGGGGCTCCTGTCTCCAAGGACAACACTTGTTGTGCCCTTGAGAGTTGACCTTACACAGGTCAGGTAGGAGGTGGACGGGGTGCTGGATACAGTCATCTCTGAGGCTGTCTTTTGGTTTGAGTCCCTCGGTGAACAAAAATTTCATCCCTGTGAATGAAATATCTTAGTCCCCATGACTTGTTACAGGAATTCATGGTTAAGAACTTAGCAAACAGTCCTGCAAGAATGAGATGTTGGACGCAGCTGGACAAGGAGAAGGCCTCGGGGAGGTGCTGCTGATTCTGCAACGCGGCCTCTGGGACCAGCACAGACTGTGCCACCTGATGGTTTAGAGGAGTCTGCAGGAAAACATGGGAGATGAGAGATGGTCATGACTACCGAAATCCTTGCCTAGAGACGGATTTTCTGTCATTTGTCACAAGGTACCCAGTACTGACTGAACTGGGAGATAACAATTGTTTATTTGTAAACCAAACTTAAGCACTGAGGTTGCATTGTGTTGGAAATGTACAGTAAGTAAGGGCTTTGGGTTTCAGTCTGGACACTTAGGTCTCCAAACGTTTCCCATCACTGTAGACCATTTTCATCGGTAGGGTATCTACTTCCCTTTTCCCTTCTGCCACTCACTTAACTAACGTGTCAACCACATCCCATCTGCAATACTTGAAAGATGAGTGAGATCTGGCTCAAGCTAACAGTCCGAAAGAAGAAAGCCTATGTGATCAGATAAAATCACTATAGTGTGCTAAGACAAATGGAAATGACTGGGGACCCAAAATCCTTCATAAAAAATTGTGTGTGTGTGTGTGTGTGTGTGCGTGTGTGTGCTACTGGGTACAGAACCCAGGGCCTTTGTACTGAGCTACAGCCCCAGCCCTTTTTCATTTTTTATTCTGAGGTGGTCTCACTAAGTTACCCAAGCTGGGCTTGCATTTGGAATCCTCCTGCCTCAGCCTCCCAGAGTGCTGGGATTACAGACACGTACCACCATAATGGCTAACAGGGTGTTGAGTTTTAAATGCATTCGTGTTTTCAACAGGAAACCAACTTTCAACTCACCAGGGTTGCTAAGCCAGCTCTGGCTTCATGGGCCTATCATCTGCTGTCACACAGGACTACATGTTCAGGAAAGCATGGCTTATTCCACCATCACTATCTTCAAATCCATAATGAATTTTGAACAGAGGGTGCCACGTTTTTATTTTGCACTAGATTTTCTTTTAGCCAAGGGCCTCTGTGAGGGCTCCTTTAGAAAGGTTATCCTACTGGCTGAATGGAAGAGGAGGTCAAAAGAGCTTGTACAAGCTCTTCCTGCATTTACAAGAAGCAACACACGTGGGGCAGGTCAGGGACGCTGCAGTGGGAGAGTGGGAATGCCCCCAGCAGGAGGCTGTCCGCCAGTGAGCCTTGAATTCTTCCTGAAACTTCCTTTTCTAGGCACTAGGGATTGAACACTGGGCCTTGTACATGCTAGGCAAGCACTCTACCACTGAGCCACAGCCCTCTCTGTGCCTTTTGGTTTTTAGTTTTGAGAGATTCTCTAAGTTGCTCGGGCTGGCCTTGAACTTGTGATCAGATGCCTCTGCCTCCTGAGCAGCTGGTGTGCACAGGTGTGTACCACCGTGCCTGGCCCTGCCAGAGCTTTGTTGGGTTTCCTCCTGTTTTGTCTTCCTTCTCCCGGATCTTAGTTATTCTTAGCACCCAAAATACTCAGAAGTGGACGGTTGTGAGGAAGAGTGGGACCAGACAGGATGGGGCAGGAAGTCTAGAGTTCTCCAGAGAGAAACATTCAATTTGATAAAAAGGAGATACAAAGTCTGACCTCACCTACTGTTGTAGCAACAAAGCCCCAAAAGCCCTTAGGCTGTGTATTCCCATAAATCCATGCTGTTTTTTTTTAAAAAGGAAGGAATAACTTAGACATAAGAGTATTTCATATACACCTCTCTTCTCTGTAGGTTAGGTTTTATTTCAAATGTTTGAAGGCAAAATAAAAATTTCACATTCAAAGGACCACATGCTTCAGAATTTTGGAAACCCAAACATCCTCTTGATTCTTCTGATTGCCACCCACTAATGAGAACAACTGCCTCTCTACAGCTATAAAATAATTACTCCTCAACCCAGACTAGAGTGGAGCTGACCTTTCTCTTTATGGAAAATAGATCATTTGTAAAAAAAAAAAAATAAGACTGAGGAGACCTTATAAAAAATTCACCCCCAAAATGTGTTTCGTGGCTCCTTATTATCTGATAGCTTCTGTTTTAAGGTAGCTTTGTAGCTGGTCCCTCTCCAGTCCCTCAAAAAATCTAAAATTTTGAGTAGATGTGTGTTGCTTCTGTTTCCTTCTTTGTCCTAACTTCCAGTGATTTAGGAAAGTATTGTCTGCCTGAGAGGTACCACATCTCATGATTTATAGATAGTTTTGCAATGTTTACATTTTAAAGCTTACTCTTAGAAAGATAAGAGTGCTTCCCCACACACAACAGGGATTGAACTCAGGACCTTGCACTTGCCAGGCAGGCGCAGTACCACTGAACTACATCCCTGGCCCAAAAGATAAGAGTTCTTGCAACACAATGTTAAAACACATGTTTTAACAATTACTGTAATCATCTTCACAACTTTACTGAGTATTTATTAGTAGTGCCATTTTCAGTTGATGAGATGGAAGCTGTTTGTTTCTGTGGTACTGGGGACTAAACCCAGGACCTCTACACTGAACTGCATCCTCAATCTTTAAAATTTTTAAATTTTGAGACAGGGTCTCACTAAGTTGCCCAGGCTGGGCTTCACTTGTCATCTTTCTGCCTCAGCCTCCCAGAGTGCTGGGGTTACAGACTGAGATTTTTTTGAGCTACTGACTTGCCAGAGAACACACAACTCTGCTTCATGTCCCACGTTGGGTCCATATGAGAGAATTCAGTCAAGATGGAATCTGACTCAGGGCCCTGTCATTACCTGGCTGAATGATTTGGAACAAGTCACTGTACTTTTCCCTCTCTCAGTGATAATGTAATTATTGCTACACAGTGCATGAGGATTAAATGAACTATTGTACACAAAGCATTAGAAACAGTGCCTAGCACGTGGTCATTACACACGATAAGAATTCCTGGTTCCAAAATGTCCATCCTTGTGCTGAGCCGTCCTCTGTATGTCAGTGAGGCCAAGCATTTCCCAACAGCTCTGACTGCCAGAGCGCTTTGTCCCGAGAGGACAGTGTAATGATCAGGTCATGAATGACAGAGGCTGGCAGGAAGCTGCTGACTTAGTGGAGAGAAAGGAGAACCAGATGCAACACGTGGTCCTTGATCACATCGTGGACCAGAACTTTTTCTTTTTTTTGCTACAAAAGACGTGGGTGAAATGTGAGTATCTGTCCATGGATAATAGTCTGCATTGATGTTAATTTCTTGATTTTTAATCATTGTTCTGTGGCGATGGAAGAGACTTTTTAAAGGAAATACACACTGAAGTACTGAGAGGAAAAGGGGAATTATGATTATAATGTACTTTCCATATATGTCAGCGATAATTACATACATGTGAGCACCAGGAAAGAGATGAAAGGATGATTGAGTAACACAGCAAAACGTTACATCTGGGGAATATGAGTTAAAGGTTTGTGGAAAGTTATTATTTAAAAAGAATTTTCCTGCAAGTGAAATTATTTTGAAATAAAGTGATAAAAGCATTGATTACTAAGCTAGTAGTAAGAGTACTGGATTTGGATGTGGAATAACTGATTTTGATTCTAGCCACTATCTCCTGGTGCAAGTCATGTAAGCTCTTTGAGCTTGTTTCCTAATCAAAAAAATCAAAGATAATAACATCATTGGGTTGGATGTGTAGCAAGTTTATGGGCAGAGTTACAAAGGTGCACCACACTGTACAAATAATACATTTTCCTAAAGCACCAGGTATCTTCATGCTGAGAAAAGCAGCCTCAAAGCTCTGCTAAGAGCCAGCCACAGTGGGGCTGTGCTATGGGTCACCTGATCAGGGTACGCCAGGCAATCGGGACGAAGCTCACAGAATGAGACTGCTCATGTTAGAAACTCAGGTCTGCTGACTCCAATGTAAGGAAAGTTTTGGACAGAGGACCTATGCTATCCAAATAAATGGCTTTAAGTAAATGACAGTGTAGATAGGACCTATGCTTGAGATTAGTGACATTCAGTCTGCTTGTACATCAGACTCACTCTACAGACCTTTACAGAAATATCTCCAAACAAAATAAAACAAAACAAAACAGATGGTTGGACCCTGGCCTGGAGAATCTGGTTTATTGGGTGCTGAGAGGTCAGCGGAGGTCCTGAATATCCTCATTTTCAAACAGCCCCACGGAAACTTCTGATGTAAATTGGGGTTAAAATATTGAGGTAATTTAGGATTTAAGAAAAATTTATTCCTATGTCTAATATTTAAAGAGTTTATTCCTACAGCTAACATTTAAAGGGTCTGAAAGGTCAGAACCTGACTGCTGATAATAACTTTTGAAGGGTAGGCTGGAGATGTTGAAGATACATTTGTAATCTCTAATAAAATTGTTATAGAAGGTCATAACATACTTTCCGAGAAAACACTCTTTATTGCTACTAGCAGGAAAGATAGCTCGGACTGAATATACTGAGTGAAATTCAGTCTGCTTCTGCTCCTGTGGCTACAGAGTTTATGGCACCTGCGTAAGGTGAGCTAGGATATTACGTGGGCCCTAAGCTCCTGGGGAGACAGCTGCAGAAGGAGAGAGGCAAGCCATCTGGCCAGTGCTAACAGATGGAGATTCTCTTCTCCCTCTCCTGTGTGCCCCACCCCTATTGTTCAAAGAGGTCTCTTGGGCTTATACGGCCTCCGTAGATTCTATTTCCGGCTCAAAACCTGCACAGCTGATGTTTGCCACCGCCCAACAGCAACTTGGCTTGTCTCTCACAAAGCTGAGAGTTCAGCTTCCCCCACACCGGTGTGCTTCCGTCTCCAGGCAGGCTTCCTTCCGTGACCCGCAAACGCAAAGAACTGTGCCCTTGAAATGACCCTTTCATACCTGCCAAACTCCTTCAAGGTACTCGCTCCTAAATATAGCAGACCAGAGCTGTTTGGTAATTAAATACCCACATCACGGTTCCTTTTCATACCTTTATTACCCACTCTCTCCAAGACGACTACACATCAAGAAGAGGATCCTCAGACACTTTCCCTTACTGTCCTCAGACAATCTTGCTGCTACAGTAGTCGCAAACACATTCTTGAATGAACAGAAAAGACTGACCCTAAGCAAACAAGGACCCCACCAGTGTGCAGGGAACAATTAGGGCAGAAAAGAAGTGAGGGCCAGGCATGGTGGTGCACACCTGTAATCCCAACCCTCTGGGAAGCTGAGGCAGGAGGATTGCAAATTTGGGGACAGCTTGGGCAACTTAGTGATTTAATGAGATCCTGTCTTATAATAATGAATAAAAAAGGGCCGGGGATATAGCTTATTGTGAAGGCCCTGAGTTCAATCTTCAGTACTGGAAAAAAAGGGGGGATATCAGAAGGGTAAGAAATTAGTGACTTTATTCTTGTTCAAAAAAGAAATGTAAGTATGTCTTCCAGAAAGAGGCAAGTACAACAACGACAGGCTTCAGAAAAAATTCTTTTTTGTTTCTATTTTGATTTTTTAATTTGAGACAGGACCTCACTATGTAGTCCAGGCTGGTCTTGAACTCATAGTGATCCTCCCGCCTCGGCGTCCTGAGTGCTGGGATTACAGCCATGTACCATAATGCCCAGCTCATATTCTTAAACCATCACAGAATAAGTAACACCAAAGGCTAAAACAATCCAAGCAATTAAAATATGGGCAACTGGGATAGTCCCCTGGTGTTACTTTCAAGATAAAGTTTGGTGGATTCGAGTATTTGAGAACAGAGATATTCTCTTCCTATGGATTCTCTTTGGGATCTATTGCTGGCATCACAAGTGGAAATAAGCCAGTGTTCACTTTCCCTTTCACTTCTATAAAGATAATTTTCATTCTGTCAGGAAGCCAAGTACATGGCCTCTGTTCTAAGTGGGGGGAGAATGTGACTCATCTCTGTTATTAGTCAGCAAGTGTTACCGGGTAGGGCTTACAGGAAGTGCTCTCAGGTAGTTGAAATGTTTTGCCCTTTGCCCTTCTTTTCTTTCTGCATGCAGTGAGCACTTGGCACTGTAGGCAGAAGAGCCACTTTGGAACCAAGAAGCAACTACGTGGGAAAACTAAGACTATTGCAGAGATCTTAGGACAGAATTCTGGAAGTATTGAACAATGCCAGCCCGGCCTACCTCCAGACTTCCTGTTTCATAAGAAAACATCTGGATTATTCTACTTTTCACATTCTGATCATAGAAACCAAATGCCAAAAGGTTATCAATAACAATCACAACAACAATGGTGACAGAAATAGTACTGTTCTACATGCTTTGTGCTCATTATCTCACTTAACACAGTACTCACTGATGACATTACAGGAAACGGAGGTTTAAGTCCACAGAACTAGCCAAGAAGCAGAGTTGCTTTTCGGCCAGAACTGCCAGAATTGCCAAAATGATGAACACAAAGAGAAAGGGGCACATGTTCTCCAGGCCTTTTAGAGAACATGAAGTTGTTTCTTCGGCCACATACATGCGGATCTACAAAAAGGGTGACATATGTAGACATCAAGGGAATGGGTACTGTTCAAAAGGAAAGCCACACAAATAATGCCGTGGCAAAACCGGAAGAGTCTACGGTGTTACCCAGCATGCTGCTGCCATTGTTGTAAACGAGCGAGGTAAGGGCAAGATACTTGCCAAGGGGATTAATGTGCATATTGAGCATATTAAACACTCAATGAGTCGAGACAGCTTCCTGAAACGTGTCAAGGAAAATGATCAGAAAAAGAAGGAAGCCAAAGAGAAAGGGACCTGGGTTCAGCTGAAGCACCAGCCGGCCCCACCCAAGCAGCACATGGTGAGAACCAGTGGGAAGGAGCCCGAGTTGTTAGAACCTGTTCCCTATGGATTCACGGCCGAAGTTGGGGATGCAGCTCTGCCATGCAGCACCTAAATAGCAGCTCAGTGCCCTAAGCCCTACTTAAAAAAAAAAATCATCCTGTGTCGTAAAGATGGATTTCTTAATCGAACAGGTGTGTGGTGCCTTTACTTCAGAGGAACAGATTTGGAGCAGATTCTAATTATGCCCAGTTAATTGTGTCAGGTCTTTACTCTTCAGGGTTTTTCTCGCTGAAAGATGTGAGGTGTTGTGCAGATGTGTACCCAAATGGCCAGATATTTATGAAATATTCATATTGGCTCGAAGATCCTCTACATCACCTTGGGGACACGATCTATCAAATTAAATAAAGTCAGTATATGGCATTTCAGTTAAATAAATTGCTTAAAGCATCCCCCCCCAACAAAAAAAGAAGCAGAGTTAGGATTCAAGCTCCAGGAACCTGTTTTAACTCTATGTGTTACGCTTTCTGGCACCCTGATGTAGCTCAATTTAGATTCTAGGATCAGATGTTCTATTCCTCACTGCTATCATTCTTCATGCTAAGCACACACTGCCACTTTCAACATCTCCAATAAAGATACCTAAAACATGCAGAATAACCCATATAGAACACAATCAGATCAAATAGTCCAGCAAGAGAATCTTCCCTATGTTGAGGACTTAGAACTCCGTCTGTCTGTCACCTTCCTTACAGCTGCCTAAGAATTCCAGCCTGACTTTGTTACCATTCTTCAGGGAATGGGATGAATCTTCTCTTCATTGCGTTACTCAACCCTCAACTCTTTAGATGCAATCACTACAC
The DNA here is from genome assembly GCF_012274545.1 of Fukomys damarensis. Taxonomy (NCBI): domain Eukaryota; kingdom Metazoa; phylum Chordata; class Mammalia; order Rodentia; family Bathyergidae; genus Fukomys; species Fukomys damarensis. Next base: position 40,224,614 of record NW_022900931.1, on the reverse strand, counting down.
AGGCTGACTGGTGCCAGCTGCAGGGCGGCTCCCGGTGTAGGTGCCACGCGGGGGTCAGTGACTGCAGACCTCCTGAGACAACCCATCTCCCTGCGGCAGGACACCCTGGGGATGATTTCCAGGAAAAAAATGTCAAAGCTGCCCATGACATTTCCTCAGGGCCCTTGGAAAGCACTGAAATGTCCTTTCTGACCACAACCGCTCTTTAAATGAACTCTAACACCACGGGTCACTTTGAAGGAAGTTTTTGGATACTTGCTATCCATCCTGGTTAGGTTGAATGAAAATTAACTGAATGATTTGGAAAACCAGAGCCCCAGAAATAAAGAACTGAAGACCTGAGAGAATTTTATACAATTCTCTCAGTTATATTACTTTCTTTTTCTTTTGCATTTTCCATTTCCTAAAGATGAGTAATAGAAGAAAATAGTGGAGTTGAAAAGTTCTAGACTACTAAGATTAATATAGAATTAAGGACATTTTAAGGAATAGGAAAGATAGTATTGTACAATGTTCATAAAGAATTGGATCAATTTGGAGATAGTTTATACCATTAATTCCTTCCTTCCTTCCTTTTGATTGTGTGCTAATGTATTAGTACTGTTATAAATCCTAGCAACAACAATAAAACAAGCACACGTGCAAGGATCCAACTCTTTGGGTGGTTGCATTCTACTAAAAAAAAAAAAATGAGCAAATACATTTTTTAAAAAATGACCAAAGAATGCAATAAAGGCCTAGGAGAGCATTTGGAAGCCTTGGCTTTCACAGCCATGCACGGTGAAAAAACAAGAGAAACCAAGGAAGACCACTCTGAGGAACTGATAAATCTTCAGCACCCGGGGACGTGAGGCACAGCAGCCAAGAGAGCACAAAGGGTGAGCTTTCAGCATGGAGACCCTGAGAGGAGAGAAAGTCCCGCAGGATCGAGACAGAAAATGATCTTGGAGTAGACACCGCTGATGCTTGTACAATATAAATGCACCTAATGCCACTGAACTGTACACTTCAAAATCAATAAAGTGGTAACTATTATATTCTACCACAATAGAAACTACTAAAAAGGCAAATAAAACAAAAAGCAAAAGTCCATTCTGACTGGGATACAATAAACGTAGGCAGGACAGTGCACTCACGTAAGACTCATGGGATGACAAGAGCCAGATGATGCCTTGAAGTAAAAGAAAAAAGGTGCTAAAAGGCTTAAGGAAAAGAGGGATAATCTGGTTTATACTTCAATAAAACACTCCTGGCTATGGTAGAATGGCAGGACACTGGCCAAGCTGGGAAAGTGAGTCACAAGGTGATCTTGAATTCCTGGCTCTAGAACAGTGCCTGCTACATTATCAACATTAGCGAGATGTTGGCAGGCTAACAAGAGGACCAAAGTGGAAACCCGCTTTGGAGGCCCTCGCAGAGGGGTAGCCGTGGATGGTGTTGGTGGACGTCGAAGGTACAAATAAAGATGGAGAGAAGTGGGCAGAAACACTACACCACTTACTGAAATGAAGGGATAAATCAGGCGCCACCAAACCTGTAGTGACTGTCCGGAATATATTCCAGGCCATACAATCTCTGTTGCAACTACTCTGCTGATGTTGCTAGGAAAGAGCCAGAGACCTTAAGTAAATGAATGGGTATGGCTTTGTTCTAATAAAACTTCATTGAAAGAACCAAGGAAGGGGCCACATTTGGCAAGTGGGCTGTGCCAACCCCTCATCTGCATTTCTTTATGTCTAAGGAGCACATATGGCTCCAGGTAGTAACAACATACACAACACCCCACTAACAGACTACTAAATAGGAAAGTCGTATTGATTGCACACAGGAGTTACTTTGTCACAAATTTGTCATGTGAAATGCCTTCATATTTACTGCTAAAAACCTATTTTACAAAACATGAAAGCAAATTTTAAGGTAAGAATTATTGATCATACTTGGGTAAATAATACCAAATGTCCATTTGTATCATTTAACCATGCTCATTGCTTATTAGTTGATGGGATATAAATCCACCTTGTTATTAGTTGAGTCATATCATTTCTTAGTTTTGTTTTTAAAATATGGCTTGGTTTATGTATTTATTTATCATTAAAAAAAAACAGATAAGGAACCCAAAACCCATCCTATCTTTAATCATTTTACAAAGATGAATTATACCATAGAAGGAACAATGGCACAGACTTCACACTAGTAAAATTGATACTTTATCATGTTTTTCAATTCTGCTTTATTTTTTCCAGGTTTTTTAGTAGTACATAATGATTACATTCCGTGCAGAGAGTTGGTACATGCATATAACTACCCAATTCTTCTTTCATCCCCTCTCCCTCTATCTCTTGATCCTTTCCCATTTGAAAAAAAAAAAATCTATCTCCCCAGTTCCTATTATTTATCCTTTATTTTGCTCTTTATTTATAGTTTGGTTTTCTCACAGAAACCACGTGATATTTAAGCTTTGTGTGCCTGATTTATTTCACCTAACATTAAAGACATCATATTACAGTGATGCATCCTAATTAAGTTTTGTAACTGCAACTTAAGCTTTTATAAGTTCTTATCAAGGAGTCATCTAAGGAAAAGAGTCTTTCCTGTCTCTAGCAGACTGCTTTCTACAGAAATTAAATCTATTGCAGTTGTATAAGTTCTTTTCATTGATGTTATTTAAATGTTATCCTAAAAGTCTTCTTGTTCTTTGTAAATGAAGTGATTCCAAACAATATGTCCACCTAGTTCTGATTGATAAATTAATAAATCAATTTATTGATGATAAATCCCTCAATATTTAATAAGTATCTAGTGCCATTCCCCCCATTTCTTTGCTTGAGCAAGCCTTGTGTGACAGCTCAGAATGCGACCTACAAGTCCCGAATTCCAGCCCTCATGGCTCTGGGTAGGATGCAGAGCTGAATCCTGACTCAGACCCAGTATCTATTGTGGGGTACTATTATGGGTTCAGTCATATCCCCCCAAAGTTCATACGTTGAAGTCCTAATGGTACCTCACAGTGTAACTATGGAAAGTAAGTCACAGGGTGACCGCATTTGAAATAGGTCTTTACAGGGGTAATTAAGTTAAAACGAATATCCTTAGGGCTTTAATGTAAAGGGACTAGTGCCATTATAAGAAGAGATAAGACACAGATTCAGAAAGAAGACCAAAGGAAGACACACAAAGAAGATGGCCATCTGTTCACCAAAGACAGAAATCAACCCTGCCAACACATTGATCCTGGACTTGCAGCTTCCAGAATTGTGAGGACATAAATTCCCTTTGTTTCTGCTGCTTTGACTGTGGTGATTGGTTCTGGTAGCGCTAGCAAAGAAATGCAGCTACCCCGAAAAAGATTTAGGCAAATGAGACAGGCTAATCCCCATAGGGAGTAAAGGAAGGAGAAAGGAAAGATTGTTCAATCATTTAGTAAGAGAGAGGGATAAAGAGCCAAAGGAGGGAGCCAAGACTGCACACCAGGAGCCTGGCTTGTGGAGAACCTTTGGGATGTGCCTAGGTCCAAGGCTTCTTAGCGTGGTAGGTAAGAGGTCCTTCTATGAATATTTAACATCAAAATAACATAAAACGCCTAGACCACTGCACAAAGAGATCAGAATGCCAATTTGGGCCCCTCTTTTTTTGAAAAGTGTTTAAGTATCTTACAATTCAATTAAAAACGAGAAATGCTTGGCATTTTTAGGCAGTTTCCCTCACTCTAATAAATGACATCTATGATGTCAACACTCACTGAGAGCTATGCACAAGTTGGCTCTTTTAATTCATGTAAGAATGCCAATTCCTCTAAGTAAAGAGGATATGAGAGTTACCTTTACCATAAAGTACCAATGCTGCACGGCAGTGGGTTGGGGACAAAAATGCCAATGTATGTATAATTAACTACCACCTTCTTGATTCATTTGTCTTGGAAACACAGAATAATTTTCCAGCTTTATCCTGCAATAATGTCAGATTTTGGCAACAGTTATTCATAAACGGGCTAGTTCCACAGTGAGTCAGAGTGACTAAAATACTTTGGATAAATGATTCACTTTTTTTTTTTTTTGGTCAAAAACCTCAATTTATTTCATTATTTATGTTGGTAACATTTTATAAAAGACCTACACTTACCACTTTGCATCCCTTCAGTGGGCCCCCAATGCTGTTGACACGCACGGGGGCCCAGGATACAAGATTAACTTTATGAGTAGCCTAACTCTTAAAACTCAACAAAAAAAGAGATATTAGTTTCTTGAACAGGGTTCCAATGATTATATTTTTAAATGGACCTTATTTCCATGACCCCTTAATTTGGGCATTAAGGCAGGACCTTACTGAACCTTTGACCCAGAGAATTATAAAAGAACCTCTTTTAGTGAACAAAGGACATCATATTTAAACTATAATTTAAATTGTGAGAAATTAAGAGAATGGAGCTTTTGTGTATGGGGCTGCTGGGGCCTAGATTCCGGGCACGGAGCACAGCAGACAACTGCTCTACAGTGAGCCACACACCCATAAATAAACAAGACCAAGACATAAGCATCTTAGCATTTTAAGTGTAACCCCTTTTTAAAACTGAAGTCCTTCAAATAATATAGAAACTTATTTATGGTTTAAAATTTACTGTTAAATATGAGTTTAAGGGACTGTGGAACAGTTTAAGTATGTGCTATTTTACACTAGCCTGGACCGTTATTATATTCATAAAATATAGGGAGAAGAGTTACTGGCCTATGTGCTTTTATAATTTGAAGTAATTTATTGTGTGCCTTATATGAGGCTTAGTCAGTAATGGAGAGACGTTCCTCAGTCCTTCGGTGATGCAGTAGAATTCCACCATATTTTTATTTGGGGAATTGATATTAAAATAATAAAAGAAAATATATGATCTGCCAGCACAAAGTATTCCCTACTGATTTTTTTCTTACTGACGTAAGTATGCAGAAACATTTTTAATTTGGGGAACCTGTATCTATCTAATCCTGGAATATATTGGAGAAAAATGCCCAATGGGTTAGTGTCACCATTTATGCATGACTAAAATAACACATACACGGGCAAGGAAGAGTAATATGTACTCATCCCCTTGGAATGTACTACAGCTGTAAAGGCTGTCTACTGATTTACTGTCACTTGTAAAGGACTAGTGAAAAATCCTTATATGTTACTCAGAATAGAAAAAATATTCTTTGCTTCATTTCCTTTGGGTGACAGCTACGATTTTCATCTTTTCTATAAAAAACATATCCTTGTTTGGATGACTTTTAGAAGTCAGGGGCTCCAAATGAAAACTTTTAAACATCAGGTTTGATTAAAATGTCTTGAGCTGAATTTTAGTGTTGACATCAACGTTCAGTGATTTTCTATGGCACAGTACTTAAGCAGGATAGGTAATTTCTATAATCTATTACCTGGCTGCCATTATTTTGACAGTAAATACTAGCAGAGTTTTAGTATTGGGACATTTCAGGATTTATCACTCAGATATGATGCAGGGATAATTCTGAGTTGTAAAGAATACCTTTATTATTACTGATTTCTTTTTCCCCAGCACTGGGAATCAAACTTAGGACCTTGCGCTTACCAGGTGGGTGAGGCACCACTGAGCTACATCCCTGGCCCAGCAGCATTTAATTCTTAATCAATACATCGTGCTTCACTAGTTCAGCCATTCACACTCCCCTAATGCTTGACATAAAATGTTGTGTAAAGAAAAAGAATCAGTTTAGGTATTCTAGATTTTTTTACTGAAAAAAAACAAATGAATAAAAGGTGTTTTGATTGTATGGACTCTAAATATTTAAATTTTAGTTTATCTTACTGATTCTGAATGTAAATATCTTTCCATTTCTATGTATGATTAGCAAATATTAAATAGAAAATGAAATAAAAATAGTTACGCCACTCATGTAAGGCAGAAAGTCACACTGCAATACCCTCTGACCTTCAGAAAACAAGTAAAATGCCAACTGCGTTTCTAAGTATGCTTGGTTGGTTGCCTTATATCATTTTTGATTGACTCTCTTCTTCCTTAAGTGAAAGCAAAGGTCCACCTGGGGAGGAGTCTCTACAGGAAATCCAACCTTTGGAAGACAGGCATCCTTGCCTCAAAAAACAAGAGTTTTAAAGTTGACTCACTATTTTGTACTTTTATTATTCATCCCAAAACAATAGTGGAAAAAATACAGGTGTTATGTTAACAGAGTTGCTGAGGGCCAAAGGCATATGAGAAAAGATATAAATGAAAAAAATAATAAAAGAGGCAAAAATTGAAAACTGGTGGTAAGAGCATGGCACTATTGATACACTGACTGCCTCCCTAGCATTTAGAAAAAAATGTCAGCCAGGTATTTATCTCAGTGGCACCGTGCCTGCCTTCCAAGCACAAGGTCCTGAGTTCAATCTCTGGTACCCCCCCAAAAATTAAATAAATAAATACATAAAATAAAAAATCCAAGAAAATAATTTCAGAGCCAGGTGTGGTGGTACACACCTGTAAGCCAGCACTCAGGAGGCTGAGGCAGGAAGACTGTGATGAGTTCAAGGTCAGCTTGGGCTACATAGTGAGTTCAAGATCACACTAAACTATATAGCAAGACCCTGTCTGAAAAGAACAAAAGCAAGCTAACAAACAAAAGAAAACATTCCAGAATGATTGTAATAGTTACAAGAAAAATTTATGCTATACCTAGACCTTTAACAGGATATACTAGCTCTTTATGAATTCTGTAACGCTTGTCCTACCACAAAAAAGTAAATTTTATTTAGTCCTATTATTTTAAGTCAGTGATTATATTAACTTAATCAAACAATGCACAGAAATTTGCTTCATCACTTATTAACATTTTGATGGAAGAGAGAATATCTTATAAATATAGGGTTCACAGCATAGATGATTTAAATTTAATTTCACCTTTAGTAGATTAATCCCCTGAGAATGGAATCAAATCAGTCTCTTTGGGTTAATAAGAGTGAATCATGTGTGATCATTAAGTACTGTCTGTTTTCCTACTGTTAATATATAAACAGCAGCAAAACCAAGAACAATTTTCACTTATTGTGAACTTACTGTATGCTAGAACCCAGGCTACATCTTTGTGAGAGATACTAAGATTGGCTCTCTCAATTTAAGCTAAAAACTGCAATTCTCAGATTCCCTTGCAACTAGGGCTCTTATTACAAGTTAGACTCCCCCAAATATACATATATATACACACACACACACACACACACACACACATATATGTATATATACATATATATTTATATGTATATATATATATATATATATGTATGTATATGTATATTCAAGTGAAATTTGGAAGAGAAAGGCTTTTTTACTGCTGAAAATGCTGGCAAGCAAGTCAGAGAGATCCTGAATGTTTGCACTGTCTTGATAGAAATCTCACGGCATGAGAGGAGGGAGATGTGTCAGCAGTTATGGCTGAGACAGCAGCAAGAACTGTTACAGACCTCCGGATCAGTTACAGGAATGTGAGTGTGAAGTTAGTGACCTTAATAGCATCCTTGTCCTTTCACTGATCTTCCTTGTATCAAATTCCTTTCTTTTTGAAATACCTAGAGTGGTTTCTGTTGTATACATTGAACTTTCATACTTAGTCCTATATGCATGTTTTCTCATTTAATTCTTACTGTGAAATGTCATTATTTCCATTCTGCATATGGGAAAATGACTCTGGCAAAGGTAAATTTTCCTAAGCTCTGAGTTGGTAGGTGGAATATCTGGGGATTTGGTTCCGGAATGCCTGATTACCCAGAATCACCGTACTCCTGGGCCTTGTACTTTAGAGTTTAATGAGAGCTGAGGGAAACCTATCTGGCACAGTGTGATCCAAGTTCAACTTTCAACTTTTACCTTTGAACTCAAGTTCAAATCAAGTCAAAGTTATTAAAAGCCAACTTCTATTCATCACTTCTGTATGCATATAGACTTTGCACCAACAGAGACAGAGTGCTAGTACTGCAGTATTTTCAGCTTCATCAGGATAAGGGAATAAGCGTTGTTCTTTGGGGAATTCATTTCTTAGCTTTTAAGCTTCAAATTTTGGTTTAAAAAGGGTGCTTGATAACAGCTATCAAAAAATGTATTTCTGTTTATGACTAATGAAAAGGAAAGAAAGGACCTGAAATCCTGGTAGTTATAACAGCTAAGATTACAGAGGGCACACAGACGGCACGGCAGAGGACACTGGTTAGGAGACTAATGTCTGTACTATCCACCGTGAGATCGCAGGTGAACCACTTTCCTTCTTTGTATCACACTCCTCTCATTGGCAAAGACAAGAGGGTTGGATCAGAATTTGATTTACTCAAAAACTAGAATCAAGGAGTGTGGGTGCAGAAAAGGAGTTTAGTGTTGGGCTCTTCAGTCTCTTTCCTTCACGGTAGCCTAGAAAATGAGGATTGTTGGAGGGCACACTGGAGCCCACAGCAAGCAGTTCAGGACTACAGCAGGTACCCTAGGCCTCAGAGAATTCATTTTTCACTCCATTGTTTGGAGGTGTGAGCTTGGAAAATCACCAGTTCAGCCTTGTCATTTTCCACATGGATATTTTAAAGCGTATCTTTTGAATTAATAACAAGCTCCAAATTAAAATGTGTGGTGTAGATGCATTTTCAGTTGTTACAGTGATACATTATTTAACAGATCATTCCCAACTCGCTCCCCTTTAGTCCAATTTCCACATGTTAACCAGAGAGGGGTCATAAAAAATACAAATCTGATCATGTCAGCATCCACTGCCCCACCCCACTGCCTCCTGTTTTTCTTCAGATAAAGATCCATTTCTTGAAACAGCACACAAGGCTCAGGAGGCCCGTTCTCCCTCCAGAGGCATCTCAGGCTACTTTGCCCTGTGTTTCCTGTTCACTTCCCTGCACCTGGGCCTTAGAACATGCTATTTTCATGGGCAGGGACCTCTTTTACCTTCTTTACCATGAGGCACTTGCTCATCTCTTCAAGTCTCAGTTCAAACATCATCTGCTCAAGAACCCTAGCCCCACAGCCCCCATCTGGACCGGGTTCCCCTTCTACACCCCATCTAACTACATGGTACTAATTAGATTGGTTCTTGCACCTTTTATTCTTTTCTTTTCTTTCTTTCTTTCTTTCTCTCTTTTTTTTTTTGAAACAAAAGTCTTGCTATATAGTTCAGGCTGGCTTTGAACTAAGTAGCCCTAGCTGGCCAGCCTCAAACTGAGGGATCCTCCTGCCTCAGCCTCCTGAGTGCTGGGATTATAGGAATGTGCCGCTATGCCCAGCTTTTGCCCATTTCTTTTTGTGATACCTGACTAATACCTTCTTTCTCATTAGACTATGAGCTCTGGGCAGGGATGTGTCTCTTATTCACTGCTGCCTCCTGAGAGCCTACCACGCTGCCTGGTATTTAGTAATGTTTCAAGGAAATGATCAGCAAATCAATTTATAGTTTAGTTTGGGTTACGGAAGTTTTCCTGGTGACTTCAATTTGTTAAACTGACATAGTATCATGCATCAAATTTCTTGTGATATTAAATATCAATATAGTAATACTCTGTACAGTTTCTTACCATACACATCATTTCTTCTCCTGAAATGCCACTCTCCTTTTTTAAAAAACATATCTCCAATCCTCCGGGAGCCTCATCTGATTCTTGTTCTAGGAACTGAGCAATCTGTGCAGGCTCCCACTGTCCTGGATGAGGATCAGTCTCCTCGCATTTACCTCCTGAGGTGGAAATTACTCACAGGCCTTCAACAACACACGCTAAGCCGAGAAGGACTGAAATTAAAAATGGAGAAGACCTACTCTACGAAAATACACAGATAACATCTCTCAACCCCGAAGACAAGCTGGAATGCACTAAATGAATCAAATACCTGCTAGTGTTAAGTGTCAACAAAGACCGTGAAAACAGCAGAATGTACAACAAAGGTATGTAACTCCTCAGCCTAAAGATATCAAAATATCTCAGCCTAAGATATCAATGTCAGTATGGGTTTCTATTACAGAAAATCATCATGTCAGCAAGAGAACGATGGATTCTCATTGTTAAAGTAATGTGCAGGCAAGACTGGGAAATCCTTTCATTGCCCTGACTTAAGGCAAGCTGTGCTTCGTGCAGCTGCTGTGCTTTTACGATTCTCTTTGCCATGTGACTTGTAAGCGGCAGATCTTAGCTCTCGGATGGAGACTGAACGGTGGTAACTGCGAAGTTAATGTGTAACAAGCACGGGAGAGAACTCTGCACAGAAAGTTATGTACATGGTATTGCAACCAAAGAAATTATTTGGGGGGGTCGTTTTAAACTCACAATTTGATTCACCTACCCAGCAGATGAAGCTATTTCCAGCTCTGAGGTGGACGCCAAAGGGGGCCGAGTATTTCTCCTGAGAAAGATCGCCTTTCGTTGCACAATACAGTGTAAGCACGATGCATGACGCGCTTCTCCAGTGTGACTGGCAGAACGCAAGTGATCCCAATTCCCACATTTGTTTTCACTACTCCGGCACTCCTCTCCTTTCTGCCAGGTTCATTTGCTGTCTTAAGGCAGTGAGAGCAGCACGGGTGGTGGGGTGGAAGCAGGCAGAAACATTATCAGAAGCTTCCACAAAAGAACAGGTTTTGAAAGTACCTGCTGAGAATCCACAGGCAGCCTCATTCCAGCCTGCGCTCCCTCTCCAACCACTGCAGTCATGAGAAATACAACTGATGGGGAAGGCGGTGTTCTTGTGTAAAGTGACAGGGAAAGCAAAATCAAAACAAAACAAAAGACTGAAACCCACCAAGAGGGGTGTGTTTCGTATATGTCAATGTGCTTTTTAAAACAAATTATACAATTATAATAGGAAAACGGAATTTTAAAAACTCTTAGAAACAAAAGTGATATCCAGTGCAATTGGGCTTGGGGGAAGAGGGGAGTGGAAAGTGGAGAGATATGGCATTTAATATCATTGCAGGGCCAAGGGGAAAACCCTGCACTGCACAACTGTCTCAAATACGTAATGAAGATTCTTCAAAGCATCAGCCATCATTTCCAAGGGAGACTTCTTAGCCTGCATCCAATACCGCGAGACCGAAATTTGGATACTGCAGTGATTTGGAGCCATCCACCTAGGCCATCTGTATAAATTAATAATTACAGACAAACCACCAAGAGCACAGGCAAAGCCCTCTGAGGATGCCATACCTATGTGACACGGTTGGGTGGTGTCACCCTCTTCCCAGGGTCCAAACCAGAGGGACAATATCAAAGCCAAGCATTGCATCTCTAAATTTGTTTCCAAAGTTTCAAATAATGAAACCCAGAGACTTCTTACTCAATATAAAACACACACAGAGATACCAGCTCTACGCCTATCTGCTTTCCTCCTCCCTTTCATCCCACAACGATTTGTCAGTAATCGATCAAGTTACTGGTAATCAGGTGCTAAGCCCCTGGTATACAAGTATAAGACATGATCAAGGAGCTCACACTGAAGGGAGAACAGAAATAATACACCCAATGCTTCAGCAGAAGTATTCATAAGAACGCTGGGAACAAAGAGGAGAAAACACATGTGATTTTGGCAACTACACGACACATTGCCTTTAAAAGGGGAAATGGGTATAATATACTTAGTCACTCAACTAATATTGACTGCACTCCTTTATCAGTAAGTACAGTGAAATCAAAGTAATCCTTTGTGATTTCAGGGGCCCCCAACCTGCCCTCATCTTTTTCAAGAGCTCAGAGGCCTCTTGCTGCTGACAGAGTAACATAAGTTAATGTGTAAAACACTTAGAACCATGCTTGGCATATGGTAAGGACTCCGTGAGAGTTAGTTAATATTGCCCCTATTTATCTATCTATCTATGAATGACAAATAAATTCTACTGGGCATAATGGCGCACACCTGTAATCTCAGCACTTGGGAGGCAGAGGCAGGAGGCTCACAGCCAGTTTGAAGCTAGCATGATCTACATAGTGAGTTCAAGGCCACCCTGAAGTATACACTGTAAGATTCTATCTCAAAAAGACCTAAACCAAACCAAAAACAAAAATAATACACAAAAATTCCCTAGCAGAGCTATCTTGTCGACTGAACCATTAACATGACTGACAATATTAAGTTCCTAACTATCTCAAGTAAACGCCTGACTCATATGAGATTTAAAACTACTAATTATAGTAATCTGAATTTCACTTATTCTTAAATCAAGAAAAGAAGGTGTAACTGCCACAGGCAGGATACTTTAAGATTCATACAATTTATGGACAAGCACCTTGTCTAGCTGTTACCTTTGGGCCTAAATGAATGTTCGGGTTAACGGAAAGCAGGAAATACCTGTTAGAATTTCTTTCACAATTATTTTACAGAAAATTGTATATACCGTATTAGCACCTACATGGTAATAAAGGGAACTGCCATTTGAAGATTTAAAGTCCTTTCAAGTTTCTTTAAAAGCTTCATATCACTTGCAAAGCATTCTCAGTACATTTCCTTTTGCAAACACTGGGCCTAATACTTTCCTTCTATTACGCTATTCCTATTTTTGTGGTAAAAATAGCAATACCTCCAAATGTCAAATGGACAGAGAATACTAGTGAGTTTAACAGCTTCACTCTGAAACCTGAGTGGAAGTAGCAGAAGGTGAAAAAGAGGGTGAATTTGATTAGGCCGATAATGTTTGAAACTCCTAAGTCCTCTCTAAGGACTTTTAATCAGTCACCTGAGAGTTACTTATTACCTCGGAAAATGCTTAGTCACTGACTAAAAACTGAGGCCATGTGCAGACCGAAGGCGGGAATTCAGGGTCAAACTGCAGAGGGCAAAGGACAGTGAGCCTATGGTTCTGCCTTATTCCTCATTTTCTCAGCCAAGCAGTGACCCCATTGCCCTGGGGGTTGATCATGTGAACGCAGTATCAGATGGCTGAGTGAGGAGACACAGTCTCCAGTTAGAAAGGGTGGCAGCTGGTCAGGGCCAAGTGCCACGCCCGAGACCCCTCCTCAGGTGCTCTTTTCTCCAAGGTGCCCAGACACAGCAGACTGCCGACGACGTTGCAGTGGGAGTTTTCCCAGTGGCCGCACTAATGAGCATGCTTATTTGTTACTTTTAAGTCATATTTAACTTAGAGGTTAATATTTTGGTTACATATTTCTGTCTATTGATTATAGAGTATTATATCGGATGATACAATCGCACCAATTTAGACTGTGGAGTTCTGGAATGAGTCAGTCTTTTCACCTCTTTCTAGTTTATGAGTTTGGGTCCCGTGGTGACTCATAATCACCTTCATTCAATGTTAAAATATTTATTTGAAGCCATGACAATATTTTCGTGGTCTATAAGAAGATGGTTAAGAAAGACAAACTTAAGAACCTAAGGGCAGTTGAGGCTATCTGCAGACAAGGTCGGAGGGCGAACAGGCTGCGAAGATGGACTAATAGCTGCCGGCCCCGGCTTTCCAGAGCCCTGCAAACCCCTTCCTTTGTCTACTATGGCAAATATCAAAACCTGATCATTTTAATTTAAATTAATATGCTGACATGACTGAAGACCATGATAGCAAAAGCCTACAAAAGAGGCATAAACGTCAGTCAGCAGGGACGGGCGAACACTTTGGTTGTAGTTTTAATAAACAGCAGCTGAAGGGAAGTTGTCTGCCTAGGTCTGACGCGCAGGCTCACTCCCTCCCTATGGGCTCACTCAGCTTTTGCCTCTTAATCAAGACTGGAAAGGGGAATCGCCCAGGCAGCTCGTGTTGCTGCCAGGTGACAGACAGTACAGTACATGGGATGAAAGGGAGGTTGGAAAAGGAAAGGAAAAAACAAGAGGAGCAAGTTTAGCTCACTGTGGTGCTGAGGCCAACACTGCGATTTTTTGTGAGAGAATGTGATTTGTTCTGCAAACACCGGAGGTGACATGAAAGGAATAAAAAGCCTCTTTTATGTCTTTGTTTAAAGACCTATTATTTGAAACAACATCTGTGTGTACTTTGCTGAAAACAGAATGAAGTTGCTTCTGACAGTGGAGTTATACGTAAAGTTTTATTTTAGCTAGAATATTGTTTGTGAAGGGGTCTACCAGGCCTAGCATGCCATGAGTTACAGCCTTTCCTCTGATCCTAATATATTTACTTTCCAATAGCCAAATTAAGAAATAGTAATGATTATGATAATATTGTGAAGGTAATAATAATTGAATACCTCCCACACTTACTGATTCACATGCTAATTTATATCTCACCGCTAGCTTCTGGGATAAGTACAAATTATTATCCTAATCTTAAAGTTGAGGGAAACAAGGCAAAAGATTTGAACCAACTCACTTAAACAACTACTAAGTGGTGGAACTGAAATTCAAACCCAATAGTTTGATTCCAGATGTATTTTCTGTACTACACGTTTTGAGCCCAGTGCCTGGCACAAAGTGAGTACTTATTAGTACCATTATCGTTGTTTCTAATTTTACTGGATTTAAGAAAAGTACAATGAGTGCCCAGCTGCTGGGAAAGTGACCAGGGACAGAAAGTACAAGGTTACTTTTCTAAAAAAGGATAAGAGGTTAGTGAAGAGATGGATAATATTCAAAAATTGTGTGTGTGTGTGTGTGTGCGCGCGCGCACGCGTGCAGTGCTGATCAAGAATTGTGTTTATAATAAAAATGGATTATTGAAGTGGAAGATTTATTGTGATCTCATTTTAGGCCACCATCACCTTTGAACTCTTATCGGATGGTAAAAGCACAGCTTCTATTGCTGTTATCTATTCATCTTAAAATCTGCAGCCCGGTTCAGGTTTTGGGAACTCTGTCAGGTCATTGCTCTACTCAAAACCTTTAATGACTTCCTGTTTTCTAAAGCCAGAGTAGCAACTGCGGTGCTGCACACAAAAACAAATCCTCATCTCTCCTCTATGGCACATATCAGCCAACTTCTTTCTGTTTAGTCTTGGTCTTACAAGTTTGTTAATAAATCAATATTTGGCCCTCAAATTGAAAACGTATTGCCACGAGGGTCATAGTTTGCTAGGAAAAAGCATGGGTTTGGGGCTTAGGCGGACTTGGGTTTGAATTTCAGCTCTCTGCCACTTGTCAGTGGTGTGATCCCAGCCAAGTCATCTGTCCATGGTGCTCTGCTCTCATTAATTATAAAATGGGGATAACAGGAGCTATCCATTTAGCATGGCTGCTGTTATACATTGGACAGACAACTGCAGTTATTATTTTTAGCATGATTATCCTACTGTTCATTTTTTGCCTTCAGAAAGAAACCTTCTAAATCTCCATATTAGTTTACACTCCCCATACTCTGTTCAAGGAACTTCTCACTTCAACCAGGCTCGTGTGACTCAGTGTCTCTCGCCACTAGCCTGCCATTTTCTCTTTCTCTGTGTATAAAAATCTGCCTTCTCCATTAAATTTTCACACTTACTGTTTATTTCTTGATACTGCTCTGATACTTCATTGTATACTCAATGCCTAGCAACATTCTCATATATCAATGTTTAATTCTATATTATAATTTAACTCCATATATGCTACACATTTATCTTTTTTTCCCATCCAGATGGACTACACAGTACTTATATCCTCAAAATAGCACTGAGTGAGATGAATGAATAAATCAATGAGTGCATAAAGCATACATATTATAATTAACTAAAAGTTTTATCATGGATTAAGAAGATAATATTAATTTTTAATTCATATTATGTTGAAGGACTCAATCTTATGGAAAAAAATCTCTGGCTTTTTCCTTTGAAGCAGAAAATTAGAATCCTCTACTTGTGCTTGTCAGAGTTAAAATATTCATACCTCTAATAGCATATGTCAAAGAAAACTATGTGTCTCTCTACATAATCAGAAAGGATTTTTGTTCTTTGTTTTTTACATATGCATATTTTAATATGTGCAATTTTCTTTAACATGGATGAAATTAACAACTTGTGGGATTATCACAGTACTCCAGGAGGCTGAGGCAGGAGGACAACTCAGTGACATAGGGAAACCCCGTCTCAAAATAAAAATTAAAAAAGAAAAAAAGGGGGCCTGGGATTTAGCTCAGTGGTGCCACACCTGCCTGGCAAGTGCAAGGTTCTGATTACAAAAAAAAAAGAGCAAAAATGGCATGGTAACTCATGTCTATAATCCAGAGTCTGAGGCAGGAGAATCTAAAAGAGTTTGAAGCTAGCCAGTACAGTGAGTACAAGGCCTGTCTGAACTAGAAAACAAGACCTCATCTCATAAACAATGAAAACCAACCAACCAACCAACCAAACAAACATATATCATGTTTCACAGGTCAAAGAGACCCATAAAGTAAAATTTCTTTTTCTTTCTTTCTTTCTCTTTCCTTTCTTTTTCTCTTTCCTTTCCTTCTTTGTCCTTTCCTTTTCCCTCCCTCTCCCTCTCCTCTCCTCCCCTCCCCTTCCCTCTTCTTTCCTTTTTCCTGTGATACTGGAGATCTTTAAACCTAGATCTTTCATACTGAGCTACACTCCCAGCTCTTTTTGTTTTTTATTTTGAGACAGCGCCTTGCTAAATCACTAAACTGCTCAGATTGGGCTCCGAATTGTGATCCTACTGCCTCCGCTTTCCAGTGTGCTGGGATTACAGGTATGTACCATCATACCCAATTTGATATATGTGTTCCATGTCAGATGTGAAAAAATAATTACTCCAGACTCCAGCATTCCCCAGATGGTGCTGTCTCGGGGGGACCTTCAGCACATTCTGGCAAAGTAAGAGTACTTGGGATGTAAAGCAGCAGTGGCGCAGTGCTGGCAGGATGGTCCAGCTGGGGAGGAGCAGTACCTTCCCACTGATGCTGGAACTGCCCGTGAGCAACGGTAATGAAAAGTGAGCCGCTCTCGGTGGATTCACTTACTGTCCTAGAACTAGCCACAGAAAATGCAACTGTCTTACCTGTGCCTGCAGCAGAGCACTTCATATGCCAGCAATAAAGTGAGCTGCAGGGAGAGCTGAATCTATTCAAGTAAAGAAATTTAATGCTGTTGGTGGTTAAGTATCCTTTTAAAACAAAACAATGGTGAAGATGGGAAACAATTTTTTCTGTCTTCATTTGAAAGATTTAAAAAAGTTGACCAGAGCCAGGTGTAGCCAGGTGCACGCCTGTAATCTCAGCACTTGAGAGGCTGAGGCAGGAGGACTGCCGTTGACTTTGAGGCCAGCCTGCACTACATAGTGAGTTCAAGCACAGCCTGAGCTCATAGTGAGACTCTGTCTCAAAAAACAAAAATCAAAAATCAACAACAACAAAAAGTTGATCGTTGTGTCTCTCCCCAACATGGGTTCTGTTAGTGTTGTTTACTTCTTGGTTTGCTTTTAGAAATGTTCCAGGTCTGAGAAATTCCAAATCTGAGAGCCACTAACCAAGAGAACAACTTGACTTAATACTGTGAAAGTCTGCAGTGTCTTGGCTTAAAGCAGGAATGGTCAAAGTATGGTATACTAAGCTATCCTATAGCAACAGTGTTAAGTGCTAACTTGTTAGAAATGCAAATCTACAGCCCCACCTCTGCTCTCCTCATAGGGAGGGAGGAAGGGGTTGAGGGGAGGTCAGGGGGAATGGGGAAAAAATAAGAACCAATATTGATATAAAGGCACAAATTTCCAACAATGAATGTCATTATACTGTATACATTAAATGTACCAATAAAATTAATTAAAAAAAAACTCTGGAGCCCAGTAATAAGTGTTTCTAAAAGGCCATCCTGGAGATTCTGCCACTGGTAAAGTTTGAGAACAGAATAGTGTATAGATGAGAAAGTATGGAGACAACGTCTAGAGGTTATTGATTGTCCTTGCAAGGTCATTTTAGCCCTATGGTTCAATACTGATTTATTTTATATGGATTTGCCACAGTTATTAATTAGTCAATCTTTCCAAAAGGAAATTAACCTAAATTTATTTCCTAGTGTTTGTAGTGAACAATTTTATAAATGCCTATATAAAGTGGGATAAATCATATTAAATAATAGTCCTTAAACCATTAGGCTTGTAAAAAAAATTAGGCTTATTACTTTCCAGATTGAGAAGACAGCTGATCTGAAGGAAGTTAGCTCCGAGTGTGGGCTTAAAGATATGTAAGGACTATGGACCTATATAATTCCCTTTGTAGAATATAATGGCTGCTGGAGTATTACAGCATTTATGTTTCTAGAAACTTTCCCACAGAAAACAGTGGCTAGCTAGGACAAGTCATTCCAGGTTTTTAATACTAGGGATCCATTACTGTCTTAAATAAAAAAAAAAAAATCTCCTACCTATGCTAGCTGAAGGAAGCAGAGACACATTTATTACGGAGGTGGTGCGAGGACTACCTGGGGTAAAGGTCACAGAAGTGACCTAGCAAGGGACACAAGCTTCATTTGTGACAGAGATTGCTGCACGGTCCAAGATTCCTTTACCTGAGAAAATAACCACAGCTGACGAAATACTAACAGGACCATAACCACAATTTGATAGCCTCGTGCCTCTTCTATTTTAGGATGTTTTTGAAGTTAACATAGAGACTTTTGGAAGTAGGAGGGGGTCTGTGGGGAAGAAGGGAGAAAAACAAGCATGTTTCAGGGTTCACCTGAACACAGTCAGCAGTGAAAGCACATGCAGCCGTCGTGGACCGTTCTGGCACCTGGCGGGCACAGAGAATAATGAGATGTGGGCCCTGAAAAGTGAACATCACCCTCAGGAGGGGTGTGTGTGACATTTCAGCCACACAGAGAGAGGTGCTCTGTTCACACTCATGAAACATTCCCCCATGTGCTTATACAACAGATGCTGCCTAAAAGCCAGCACTATGCTAGGCAGGGACTGCGATACCCAGGCATGACGGCACATGCTTGGAATCCCAGCTACCTGGGAGGCTGAGGCAGGAAGACGGAAACTCTAAGCTCAACCTGGGCAACTCAGCAAGACCCTCTCTCAAAAATAAAATAAAAGGTCTGGAGATGTAGCTCAGTGGTAGAGTACTTGCCTAGCATGTGCAAGGCCCCGGGTTCAAACCCCGGCACTGAGAAGCAAACAAACAAACAAATAAATAAATGTATGCATGTCTATGATAGGCCCAGTCCCTCGAGGCACTTACCATCCAAAGGACAAGGCAGGGCCCCTGCACTCTTGTAAGCCACGTGCCCATACCCATGCTAAATGGTGACTACACAGTGAGTGTGGATTTCAGGAGCCTGAGGAAGACTATTTCCAGCTTTGAAATAACCAGGCCTCTGTCCTTGTCAGCCTCAGCATGTAGGCAGTGCAAGCCCAGGCCTCTCACCATTCGCAAGGAGGCCCATGGCAGCCCTAAGAAAACCAGGTGATCATCCAAGCCAAGGCTGGCTCTGCCCAGAGAAGACAGAGACTCCCTATTCAGAGAGTGAGATGGCCTTGGAAATGGAAAGGCCCTGGGCCACAGCAGAATTCCCCAGCGAGACTGCTGCTGCTTCTGACTCCTGGTGAGTCCGGAAAGTAAAACACGTCCTTACCAGACTGCTCACAGGTCTAGGCTTTCCTGGACACCAGAGCACAGGCCAATGGCTTCTCTCAAGTCTGGTTCTCTCAAGTTCCTCACCCCTAGGAAAGTGGCTTCTAAATGCTAGCTTGATGGTTAGCTACGTCAGAGTCACTTGCATCATTAAAATATGTACAGATGTGGAAACAGGAAGCTTGTCCCTACCCAACCAGACCTACTCAACCAGACTCTTCCATGAAAGGGCCTGGGGCTCCTGGCCAGCCTTTCTCTACACCCATGGTAACTGCTACTCTCCTAACTTCTATGGGATGAGCTTTTTTAGACTGCACACTTGAGAAGTCATGTATGGATTAAATCATCACATGGTATCCCATACATATGGCAATCTTTATTTGTCAATTTTAAGACGTGTGCAAACACACACACAACGCATACACAGACTCCATAAGTGGTTTTTGCTGTGTCCACTAACTGGAACCATGGCCCTGGGCAGTAGTTCTCAAGCCTTACAAACTTAAGAACCACCTAGAAGACCTGCTAAAGCAGATTCCTGGGCCCAGTCTCAAGGTTTCTGAGTTAGCAGGCCTGGGTAGGGACGAGAATTTCGCTTCCCCCAAATTCTCAGGTCGTGCAGGTGCTGCCGAGGAGGGAAGGACCCCTGAGGCGCACTGTACCAGGGCTGAGGGGAACCTGGTCACCAGCAAGGTACAACTTGTTGACCATTTATAGAAGATGCCGCTTTTTACCTACATAACATTCATTCTCCCCTTATTCCCCGTGCAGAAGGAAAACTAGATTTTTGCTAGAGCTAACAATTTCCCAACTAAATGAGTACATTTACCTCTTCTCGCTCAAAAGGGAGTGGCCAGGCAATGAAATCCTAGCAAAGAAATCATAAGCAGAAGTTGCTGGGTGGGGTGCCGGCCTCTGCAAAGGCTCCAAGGGGAAAAGAGTGTTGACTCAGCTGACATCCGTCTCCTTCTGCTCCATCTCCTCTTACCACACAGAAGGGCTAGCTGGAGGTCTGAGGACCGTTCTGTGACGCGGGAAAAGCCCATGCGAGCAACACTGAGTGCAACGTGGAGAAGGAGCTTGGGTTCCCAGTGTTAAGGGGCCGCCCTCCAGCCCTGGATACCTGCCTACACGTCCCACATGGTGGGGCAGAAACATAAAACTCCTATCTTTTAAAGATATTATTTTGAGGGCTTCTGTGACTACTGACCAAAAATTAATTACTGATTTGTAACATCCCCCACCCGGCAAGATGGAAGCCATTCTGGTCATCTGTATTCTCCCCTCCTGTGCTGTCACATGGTGCCAGGTTTCCTCTTCCCTTCCCCAACTGCTAACTGTTCCTCTGGCTTCCTTTGAGCCTCAGTACCAATGGAAGCTCCCTGAATCTTAAGCCTCTGCCGTAGGCCTCCCAGCTCTAGATGAAACTGGACATCCCCTCAGGCATCGATTCCTCGCAGCAGCTCTCGGCTGAAGCATCTCAGAAGTGGTCCCGTCTTTGTCCTCAGTGCTAACACCATGTGTGAGTCCCAGACTCTCTGAGGCCTGTGCCATCTGGCTCCATCCACTCTTCTTCTTCCTGTTATTTCACCTCAGACCCACCTTCCTTGGGTCATCATTTCCCTCCCCACCCAGCCTCCTACCCGAGATCTTGGGTGACTGAAACGCCACCAACACCAGAGTCTCTCTCAGACCCTGTACTTGACTTACGTATTTCTAGAGACCTATATACTGACCTGCACTACACTGCTAGCTCTTCTATTGCCAAAGCCTAAAGCTTATCCTCACCGTGCAAAGCTCCACCTCTGAATCCTAAATTGTGACAAGTCTCTGACCACAGCTGCCTGCCTCCCTTTGCTCTTCCCAGGACCGCAACCTGTACCTCAGAAAGGCCTTCAGTCCCTGGGCCCATCTACGCTTCCTTTTCTTCTCACACCTCCTGCCATCACATCTGACCTTACTTCTAACTTCTAACACTCTTGCTAACATCCTCAATTATCTTTCCTCCTTCCACTCCCCTGTAAAAACCTCACCCCCAGGCCAATTCAACTGTATGATACGTGCAATTTCCCAAATGAATGAAATCCTAAACACCACCCATAAATCTATATTCTTTGGTCAGCTCTTTCTCCAAGCCTGTTTCAAACTTGTCCACCATCCTTTCCTCAAAACTCTTAGTGTTAGATGTTCTGGAATTTAGAATAATCAAAGGAGTCAGGGAAATCACCCATAATCTAATACATTAATATTATTCTATCAGTGTGATTACATAAGTGAGCTCAACAAAAATGACACAGCCCGATAAAGGTGAAAAGAACTGCCCAGAAGCTTTCAGATTTGGGTACCACAGATAAAGGCAGTAACCCCATACCACCGTCTTCACTCCAAGACAGGAGTTAACCCCGTCATGCCTATAGGTATCATTCATGCCCAATTTGTTGCTTGGGTGGTCAGTTCCAGATCCTGAATGTCTTCTGAAGCTTACTGCTCTGGCTGTGTGTCCTGCCATATTCATTCAGGCCACCACAGTTTTCTCCTGAGTTACCTTAACGGTCAGCCACGCAATCTTTCTCCCCCCAGATCGCCCTTCCTTCCTCTGCCGAGGCCCCTTTGGTCTGTTCTTCATACTAGTCATGATCCCACAGCACAGACGCCTCTGTAAAGCACTGATTTGAAGCCCAAATGCCTCTGGATAAAGTTCAGATGTCAAATTATGACTTTACAACACTCGGGCTTTTTGAGCTTATCTCTTGTCATTCCCCACCTCCTGATTAAAGCCCCAGCCTTACTAGGCTATTTTTAAATCTCCAAGAGAAAACTGTTTGTTCTCGTCTGCACAAGTCATTCCTTCTCTGAAAATCTACCAGTAAATATCACAACTCTTCTTCCTGTAAGACAGAAACTAAATCTAAAGATAAATTATGAGTGTGAATACACGGAGAGGCCTTAGCTGGTCAATAAATCTGGCTTGTCTCATCTTAGTCATCCTAAACCTATGTTTATTTTTAGTTAATTCTTGATTCACTAATTTTTTTCATAGTGTATGTACCAGAACAAGATAGCAGGCATAATTATATACCCGAGTTAATATTTGTTTTGATCAACTAAGCATACAAGAAAATATTTTATATGCTTTGTAAATTTTTATTTTATAATTACAAAGTGATATAGAATGTAGACTATTTGGGAAAGAAAAATTACAGAATATTTGGGGGAGAAAAACAAAGATTCAAATTTTCATCATTCTCTAAAACAAGTACTGTAATGTGTCTTATAAACCAGTAGGCTCTAAAAAGGCAGAGGCCACTTCTATCCTGCTTATTGCTGTTCTCCCAGTGCAATGTTTTTAATTTTTAAATAACATAAATATCTGAGTAAAGGATGACCCACCTCTTGTTTTGGCATAGAGGATTCAAAATACCTGCATTTTCTACCATAATCCATTCAGCAACTCTGAGAGCTTCAATTTCTATGCATACAAAGGGTTAATTGTTTTTGATGGGACATAATCAGAAAAAGAGGGTTCTGGGAGCAGAATATATGGCAAAGTGAAGAGGAGAAAATAACACTGCCACCATCACCAGAGACAGGGCTGAGAGGAGGGGTGATGCCGAAGTATAGCAAAGAGAAGAATTCAGAGGAGGCGTCTTTCCTTCATCTTTGTGGAATGGAGGAGCCAACAAAGACCCTTCATATGAGTAACGAACACCACACAGCAAAATACATTTGTCACCTCCTTGTTAGAGCCATAGAGAACTCATCTAGGAAGGTCTCTGATAAGCCAAGAAGGAATAAATCAAATAAGATCTCTACTGGTTATGGTCAAAGGTGTCAAGGTCATGAGAGTCCAGGAAAATCTCAGATACCTGACCTGTAGGCCCTGGTTTTATCCCCACTATGGACAGAGGGAGGGAGAAAGAAACTGAGACAGAGACAGTGAGTGCTAAGAAGAAAATGAAACACAAACATGGTTCTGTCCTGGATTCTTTTGCTATGACTGAGACAACTGGTGAGACGTGAGTAGAGTCTGAGAATTACATGATAGAAATGCATCATCCTAATTTCCTAATTTGGATGCTTACAACGTGGTTATGCAGGAAGATGATTTCTATGTTAAAATAAAAGAAAACAAAACAAAGTGCTAAGTATAGAACAGTGGTTCAATAACTGGCAATTTGTTATCACCAAAAACTCTAAAAGGTTTCCCATCACCAACACGTGGCATTATGCTGGCAACTTACTCTCACATTTATTAGTTTTTTGTATTACACTTCTAACTTTTCTAGAAGTCTGATTTCTAAAAAAAACTAGCATCTCAGTAGCTAGGTACAGTGGCACATGCCTGTGAACCAAGCACTTGGAAGTCTGAGGCAGGAAGGTCATTAGGGCAGCATGGGCTACATAGTGAGTTCAAGGCCAGCCTGAACTTCATAGTGAGACCTTGTCTCAAAAGAAAAGAAAACAAAACAAAATTCCCAAAATAAAAATAGACTCCCAGGCTGTGTAGCTCAGTGGTAGAGTGCTTGCTAAGCATGTGTGAGGCCCTGGATTTGATCCCCAGCACCAGCCTATCCCACAGGCAGAATCCCTGAGGGTGGGGCAGAGCAGCAGTATTCTAAAAACTGCCTGTGGGACTCTAATATGCACCTGAGGATAGGAACCACTGTTGAAGTCTTCATTATTAAAGACAAAAGGCTACAAACTCTTTGACTAACAATGAACCACCATTTACTTAATCAAATTCTTCTCTCTTTTGCTCCAATAATTATTTATTGGCAAATATTTCTGTTCCAGGCAAGAAGGAATCTCTTTCAAGTACACGATCTCGTGGAAATATATGTAAGCAAACAGACACTGCACTATAATAATAATGATAACAACAATAATAATAATATAATAAAATTACTCTCATTTGTCAGGCACTACACTGTCTGATGGGGCAGGTACTCCGGGTTGTTTTCATTTTATGAAATAAGGACACCTAGCAGCAGCGACATGAGCAGAAACATGTAGCTATTTTGACTCCTGGCCATGTTACCATAGCAGTGGGAAGCCAAGTGCCATGGAAATCCACACATGGACCCTGGTGCAGACGGAGGGTCATGGATGGTCTCTTAGAGACTGGACCTTGGACTCTATCTTTACACATGCACATGTTTTCCCATTTTAATAACCATAAATTCTCCTTCCATGAACATGCGTGCAGGTGAGTTTCCTGCTGCTATGCTGCTCCTCTGGTTATAAGATAAGAAGCAGACTTCTCAGACAAATTGTGTGGAAAAGCCCAAGGCCATCAAGGCATGCTGCCCCATAGCTGTCACCAGCAATATCAGGATGCCGCTGAATCCTTTGCCATTAGTACACAACTAGGATTTATTTCATCACTACTTAAGCTGAACAGTTTCCCATCAGTGCTTTAACACATAAATTCAACATCCTTACTGTTACAACCAAGAGAGTGTCAGAGAACATTACCAGTGAAATAACACTCTAGGATGCCTCATAAGTGCACTACTTTTATTTATGCTTATAATCACAAAAGTGATTTTGGCACAACTAGCAGCACACAGGCAAATCAGACTTTTATATTCATGCTAAGATTTTTGGCCCCTCAAATTACTGTGAGCTCTATGAGAACAGAGTTCGTCTTGTCTGATTCTGAAATTCTATCATAATGCCTGCCAATAAAACATGCTTTATAACCATATGCTATAAAAATATATAGATGAAGTGCTAGATGATGAGAAGATATAAATTGAAATCATACTTTTGGAGCCCTACGTATATAATGCCAATAAACACAGTTCAGTGGCCATTACATCAGCACAAGATGAAGGAAAAGTAACATGTTCTCTTCTTCGTTGCCCAACATGTAAATAGGTGACAATTCAGTTTGCCTGTAACTAGGCTAAGTTTACATCTCTTGTCCCACATCTTATATGATTAGAGCTGCCTTTTAGAAGGATCCTGCATTGGGCAATACATGGTATAGTCCCTCTACATCTAAAGGATGTTCCCTTAATGAACAGCAGGTCTTACAGAGAAGTACTTCCCTGATCACAGAGCTTACCACGGGGTCACTCTGAATACCTATGAGAAAACTCTGGGCCATAAGTGCTTTTGTGATGCTTTTCCACGTAAAGGCAAGTAACCATTTACAAACACATAGTTAATCCCTAAGAGAATATCTGTGGCTCCCTCAGCATTCTCTATTCCATTTTACTGATTTCTACGACCATACCACCCTGAACACACCTGATCTCGGAAGCTAAACAGGGCTGGGTCTCGTTAGTACTTGGATGGGAGACCATTTTATCGGTAAGGGAAGTGAGGCATGGGAAGAGAAAGCGACCCATCCAAGGTTACATCAAGCATGAGTCAGCCAGATGTGAGGAGCTTGTGGGAGCTCCGACTTTTGTTTTTTGATCACCTCTTTAAACTGCAAAGTCATTAGTTTGAAATGAAGTCAACAGTGCAGTGAAGTTGGAAAGATTTTAATCATTTAGAAAATGCCTTTTAAACTGCAGGCACTAATAATCTATTTCAAATTATGTAAGCAAAACAATGGGCATACTCTGGATAATTTTTTAATGGGTACTAATTTCATGGTTAATAATATTCTAGGTTCACTGAGTGACAGTCATTATTAAAACCTCATGCATTGGTTCCACAGTATCAGGGTAAAAGGGAATATATAAAAAAATAGGTGAATTTAAAATAAGCATTTAATCCGTTTGGTAATTAAAAATAGACTTTTCTACATTTTTATATTATGTAAATATGTCTGTAGCTCAGATTTTTTTTTTTTTTTTTGGTACCAGGGCTCAAACTTGGGATTTTGTGCTTGCGAGGAAGGCAGAGGCACCACTGAGCTAAATCCCCAGCCCTTGTAAGTATATCTAAATTTCATACAATGGTACACTGTTTAGATAAAATTTTGGTACATTAACAGATTATAGCAAGAAAATCTTGATGGTGCTAATTCATTCGCTACAGCAACAAAAACAAAAGCTGATTAAATTAATATTTAATAGTTTATATCCAAGAGTATGTGCAAAGACTCTACCGCTTGTATAAAAGGAGAGGCATCTATGTGCAGAGTTGGAGAGACTCGGTGTTACAGATATATCATCCCACATTTACTTATAAACATGCTGCAATGTCAGTCAAGGTCCTATTTGCATCTTGTGGAGGTGGAATAAAGAACTTAGTAGAACATATATAAATTCATTTGGAGGCATAAATTTAAGAAAATAAACCAAGAAAAGTTTTATAAAGTATAAACTATAATAATGACAATAGCAGTTTTCTAGCACAGGCCAAGGGGATAAGTTGGGAAGTCCAGAGATAGGCTCGGTGTTTAAGTGTAAAAGTAGTCAGTAGGTGATAGACAATAAAGGATGGAAGACATATAACACGCTGTGTAAGAGCCAGCTAGGTCCTTACCTTACACCAATGCCACAGACAGGCAGTGTGAGAAAACAAAGTAAAACTATTTGGGTAAGGCTTTTCTATAAGGACTTCAGAGATAAAATAATTCCTAAAGAGTTCAATAGGTTTGATCATCTAAAACATACATTATCATCAGTAAAATAATATGCATGAAGAGTATCAAGCATTTTTGATTATTCATAGTATAATCAATTGAATTTACCATTTACCTCTTAACTGAGTTTCGTTTAATACACAAAAATTTTTAAACTATAAGAAATGAAAAATATGAATTTTTTCTTTAAGAGTTTTGTGTTTTGGCTGTTTTGCTTTTGGCCCACAAATGACTTTCTTAACCCCAAATCAGAATAACATTCACTTTCTTTTTAGAATTCTTTTATTTCTCCTTATTTTATGGCAATTAAATAGATGAGAGGTTACAATACCTGTCTCTTATTATGTGATTTAGAAAACCTAGTCACTTTTCTGAGTCTCACTTTCCTTTTCCTAAAAAACCAGACACAATAATCCCAGCCTATCAGGATGCTGTGACAATCAAAAGACATAATTTATACAAAGCATTTGTCATGGTAGAGCTTGGTACATAAAAAGTACCTTTAATGCTATCACATTGCTTATTGGACTTCTTAACTTCATTGGGATACTGCCACAACTAGGAACTTATAATAGTGGTAGTGTCACTTTATTTTTTAATTTTTTCATTAGCATATGTTTGCAGTACCTAATGATTACATTCATCATGGGGAATTGGTACATGTATATAACACATCGTATGTCACTTGATTTAAGAACATGTTTTGGACTGGGGATTTAGCTCAGTGGTTCGGTGGCCTGCCTTGCAAGTGCAAGGACCCGAGTTTGATTCCCAGTACCAAAAAAAAAACAAACAAAAAAAGAACATGTTTTACATGATTTAATTAATGCGTTAGTTTCTAACTAAATTATTTTTAAATCAATACATGTCAATGAGAAAAGAATAACTCAACTTTTTGAAGATTACCTAGTTATATACAGTATATTACAATCTGGTCTTTTTTTTTTTTTTTTTTTTTTTTTTTGTTGTTTTTTTTTTTTTTTTTTTTTTTTTTTAAGAGATGGGGTCTCACATTCTTGCCTAGGTTGGCCTTGAACTCCTAGGTTCAAGCAAACTCCTGCCTCAGCCTCTCCAGTAGCTGAGCCTGAAGGAGCATAACACTGCGCCTTGCTACAGTTTGGTCTTTGCAAATTGCCATCTGCAGTTATCAAATGGCCAAGTGAGAGAGTAATCCTAGAATATTAAGTGGTTTCTTACATGCCAGAACTGCTGAGATTTATGAGCTTGATATAAATGAGATGTCTACCTTTCTTTATCTTACCTCTAGGAGGCCATCCTCTGGCAGATCTGTACAGTGAACAGCATTCTGGATCTTAGTTTTACCGAAGGTTGCTCTGAGGGTCCCAGGACGTAAATGCCGGGCAATTTCCTATGAAACACACATCCACAAAGCATTAGTATAGGGTGTCAGTAAGGAAAAGATGAGCTATTTGAAACACTTGAATTGTTTTATTTCTAAAATATATGTTATACATTGAAGGTTCTGATTTTTCCTGAAAACAACATGATTGTACAGTGGACCCTTCACTTACAAACTCAGTTTGTTCTCAAGAGCTGGTTATAACTCAAGTTGATCAATTGCCTTCAAAGTCTCCCTCCTGCATAATTTTAGGCCACACTTTCTTCCAGGTCTTTAGGGACATTGCCCCAAGATTTCTCAATTAATCCCACACAGGCAAGGGTGTTGTAATGTTCCTTCCAGAACTCTTTCAGGGTTTAATCTGTATCTGAGACCATCTGGAAGCACAAGTGGCCAGCATTTGGGTCATAACTCAATACTTTGGCTGTAAGTTAAAACTAAAATTCCAGTTGTAACCCATGTTGTTTGTACGTCAAGCCAGTTGTAACTTGAGAGTCCACTGTCTGGAAATTTTCAGCACTAAAATATTGTTTTCTTCTTATGAAGCTTCTTTTGTGGCCCAGTGTAACCTATGTCAGTCCATTGTAATCTACTGTAATCGATGCCAAAAGACAAACACATTTTAATCAATAGATTATTGGAAACACAAAAAATATCAACCTAGTTAATTACTCTAAAAGACTTGTATTTATAAAGATAGTAATAATCTTACCAGCTTGATTTAAAAGGAAACAGTTTGATGGTACTGAATTTTTAAGTTTTTTTTTTTAAGTGTTACAGTTGTATCTGCTTATTACCAGCTCACCTTGGAGGGAGGAATGGTCACAAACACCGCTGAATTTCATGAAAATTGGAAGTTTTACCAAAATAATACAATAAAACAAGAGAGGAAACCGTATGACAACAATGGACTATAAAAACTTAAAGTGAGTAGGAAAGGAAGAGAGGATGTAGGATGTGGAGTGAGGAAAAGAGACTGAAAAGGTGGATGGAGGGATTCGAGCTGGGCCAAGTGGATGGGATAACTGTTAAGATAAATGTGTTAAAGAGAAATTATGCAGAAAATTAAGAGACAGGATACCTGAGATTAGCAGGTGTGGAGAAAGGAGGCTACAATGATGGATAATGACTAGTCAGTGGTGGAACAATGGGTGAGGTCAGGTTGAGGACAAGAACGCAGGAAGAAAAGGAGCAAAACAGACAGAGAGACCAAGATACCAAATGAATCACTCCCATGAACCTGAAACTCATAAACCATGACAAGGAGGAGGCTTATGGTACAAGGATGTGAACAGCATTCACATTTGTGATTCCATCCTTAAGGATGTTTTAGAAGTGCCCAAGCTGGGGATTTGGCTCAGTGGTTCCACTGCCGGCCTTGCAAGCGCAAGGGCCCAAGTTAGATCCCTGGTACCAAAAACACACAAACAAAAAAGTGTTCATGCGTTTACTTATAGCCATGTGATGCATCGTGACAATTTGGGTCAGTGATGGGCCACATAAATGAATGTGGTCCCGGAAGATACAATGGAGTTGAAAATTTCCTATCATGTAGTGACATCATAGCTATCATAATGTCACATAATGTACTACGGCTATGTTTGTGGTGATGTGATGTGACAAAAATCTATTCCGCTCCCAATCACACAAAAGCGCATCACATGTAATTATGTACAATGGATATGATACTCGACAACAATAAAGGGGTAGGACATTGGCTTATTATCTATTATTCTTATTTTTATATGAGAGTATTCCTTTTACTTATTAAAAAAAGGTTTACTTTAAAGCAATAGCCCATGTTACTGGCAGCAGTCTCATACATCTTGTGCTTAGGATTTCATTTTGGATTCTTTTTATAAAGGTACTGATATACTGATTTCAGTTTTGATTACCAGAAAATATCATATAGGCGTTTACATGTAAAAATACTGAAATATTAACAAATACAAGTGAATGGGAAATACCAAAAATGAAGTGATCCTGCATAGATCATTTTCCTTCTTCATTTATGAATAGATTTTTCCTTACATTTTTTTTTTTTTTTTTTTTTTTGGTACTGGGGAGCTAACTCAGGACCCTGTGCTTGGTGAGGCAGGTGGCAGAACACTGAGCTAAAACCCTGGGCCTCCCTACTTATTTCTGACAAGTTCATGCACCTTTTGCTCTATGGTGAAAACCATACTAGCATGGCCACTCCCTCTTCCCTTAAAGGAGCAGTCAGCAGATACACAAAGGCAACACAAAGGACTGTACCGACATACAGTTTCATTTAATACCATAAGTACTTCCTGGAAAGTTACTGCACTATTCACAAATGATAGCTTACGCTAAGAAAATTAGCTTCTTGGGAGAGCAATACTTATTTGCATCTACTATAGAGTCAACAGCCTTTCAAGCTCCACCAAATTCCTAGCATAACCATTCCTCTCTACAACCTTGACTGCCCCCTTCCATCAAGCACTTGGTTATTTTGTAGCCCATTGTAAGTACTAAACATTCTGCTCAAGAAATCCTGCAGAGGGATGAAGACTGCTGGCTTAAAGAATGATCTCTAAGTCTAAGATAGAAAAATATGCCAAGTAGAATGGTGATTAGCAAAATACTGAGAATGAAGAAAGTATTTAGTTATTCTATGGCTTTGCATTTTAAAGAATGTCAGTGTTTATTGAATAATAAGTCTGGCTGATAAAATATGTCTTGACAAAAACTAATTGCTTCCATAATAAGCTATTCTATTAGTTCTCCACAATATAAGAAAGATGGTATTGAATTTTGTATGTAAGAATCAAAATGACTTTCCATATAACAAACTGAAGGAGATTTGAGACATTTACTAATTATAGAACTTTGAAGAAAGAGAATTTTATGATCAGCCACAGAATACATTTGTATTAGGAGCATGGAGTGATTAATCCTTAAATTACTAGTATGATTTCAGGAAAATTTTAAGTACAAGAGAAAAAGTCTTTCCTAAGTTATAGGAAATCATGTGAGCAGTATTATCAATAAGTGAATAAATATTGGAAAAGGATCAAGAATAGCTTCAGGCCTAGCAATTTCAAAATAGGCTTGAAACAAAATTTTAAAATGTGTTAGAATCATTGCCCTCATGGTCAACAAGGGTAATAAGACTATAGCAAAGCCAATAATGAAGCTACGATAATTAAAACAGCAAACACTGATGTTTCCATCGTTACTGGTACTCTTCAGTAAGAAGTCTTGCAGTGTTAAACAGTGCACATGGGCTAAGCCCTCTGCTTGGCTCCTCTGGCTCTTCAGTGGCACGGAAGCAGACCCTCCAACAGCCTTTTCCATTTGCGTGCAGCCCTATACGGCTGCAGTTATACCTGTGTATTCCTTGGAGACCAACAACATCAGATGAAGTCACAACTAATATATAAAACAATGAAACACGAGAAGAAACTGGAAGTAGGAAAGGAAACCAGACAAGAGATCCAAAGGTTTAAAAACCCTTTTAGAGCCTATGCATAAGATCTAGAGAGAGTGACTGCAAAGTTAAATTCAACTCATTACTTGCTATTATCAAATGTGTCATCTGAGATCATGGTGAATGCAATTATCTGTACTAGAGGCTATATCAATAGCTTATATATGAAGGATCATTAAATATCTGCTTCCTGAACTGACAGGCTCCATATTTTACTTTTCACTGGGTAAACATCAGGTATAGTGTAAGTTTATAATGTGAACACAGTCACAGTTAAATTTTTTGTGTAAAACATTAGACAATTCAATCCTGTACTTCCCATTAGATTTCAATAAACCACATGATAACGACAACCATTGCTTCTTATGGGGCTGTTGACTATTCCAATCAACCACAGGCATGGGCTAAAATGAAAATGAAGTCTTATGTGAGATAGGTATGATTTTAGAATGTAAAATTGTGATCTCCTGGTTCTCCTCTCAGTCAAAGAACTGAGAAAATCTGAGATCCTACTCCTATAATCCCAGCTACATGGAAGGCATGCCTGTTTTACAAGTGTGAAGGTAACCTGGGCAACTTTTTTATTTTCTCAAAATAAAAAAGGTATTGATGTAGCTCAGTGCTTCCCACACTCAATTTGCAGTACAGAAGGGGGAAAGGGGTAAGGCAAATCTCCTTAGTCACTTTTGTATAAATTATATTTAAGCAAAAACTATAAAACTCATTTACATAAGCAAACTCAGAATATAAACATTAGTATAGAGGAAAGTAACACTGCTTTTTTGGTAAACATTTTCCTATTTTTTTTTCTATTTAAAAAATGCCACATTATGGGGCCAAGGATTTAGCTCAGTGGTTCTGCCACCTGCCTCACAAATGCAAGGTCCCGAGTTCGATCCCTGGTACCTAAATAAATAAATAAATAAATAAATAAAAATTAAAAATACCACATTATGAAAGACCTAAACATCCAGTGGGAAGGCCGGCTCATAAAAACATTACAGCGTGTCTGTGATTTCTGCCTTTCTCTAAAGTCAAGCTGGTGATGAAAGGGGACGCTTTGAATTGATTTAGGTACCAGAGGCGGCCTGACAGTGCAACTAAAGACACTCACAAAAGCAGACTTCCAGAACTGCTTTAGAAAGTTGCAAGCAGGAGGGGAGAAGTCTATTTGAAACAAGGAGTATTCTGAAAAAGATTCATGGCAATATGTCTTTTACTGCAATAATTTTTTTCAATTTGAACATTTACCATATTTGAGGATTGCACATTGTATCTGGATTCCTACCATAGATTCCACCATTCCTAGTAAACATAATATCCACAAAGCAGTTAGAATGATCTTTACAAAACATCATCTCCCTGCCTAAGACACACTAATGCCTGCCTAAAAATCCCAACTTCTCAACATGCCCTACAGTCCAGAGTGGTCTAGCTCTGCTTACCTCTTTGCTCTCCCCTGAAGCAATCTGGTCCTATCAGCCTCTTTCACAAGCACCACATTTTTTTCTTTCTTTCTTTCTTTCCTTCTCTTTCTTTTTTTCCTTCTTTCTTTCTCTTTTTCTCCCCTCTTGCTCCCTCTTTCTCCTTCCTTCTCTCTCTCTCCCTCTCCCTCTCCCTCTCTCTCCCTCTCCCTCTCTCTCTCTCCCTCCCTCCCTCCCTCTCTCCTTCCAAGACAGAGACTCACTATGTAGTCGTTCAGGCTGGCCTTGAACTCACTATGTACACTATGTAGTTAGTGCCCAGGTTATCCACCTGGCTCTTACCTTCATCTGGATATTGAAACTGCTCCCTCCAAAGTTATCTGTAACCAATTAGTCCTCTAGTCAAAAACTGTCATATACCAGGAATGTCATAAAGTACTGTCAGAAATAGCAGTGGTCTGACAAAGTGATCCGAGAATGGGTCAATTTAATTTACAAATCAGGATAATTTTATAAAATGTAAGTTTATTTTTCCCCTGGTAGCAACATATATATCAGCAGTTGGTGGAAAGATCTTGGTCTTAAAGGCATAGATTCAGTGTATGAGGCCAAATTAAAAAAAGTAGCAAAATCTATCGCGGCCACTGCAGACACTGGAATACTGTTGGAAGTATCAACAGTGGAAAAAAATCACTGCCTTCCCAATACGAGGCTCTTACAATCGGTGCTCTGCAAGGTTGTTAAGACAGCTTTGCTTTTTACAGGTATGGCCAACCCGACTGTAGTCAGCACTGAAGACAGAGAATATGCGAAGATCCAACTGACTGAGGTAAGCTCACTTCAAATGCTTAATTTCCTAAACTTCTCGACATGCTCTGCAATTCTCTTTAAAGCTGCAGGGGGCAGCTAAGATTCTAGACTAAGGACAACATTCCCGAAACCATCTAATCTCCACAGTTACTGATGGCAGTGCAGTCCAACAGAAATACAATGTGAGCTGCATACGCCATTTTAAATGGTCTAGTGGCCACATTAAAAATAAAAGGTGAAATTAATTTTAGTAATATATCTTAATACTATATATCCAAAATATTATCATTTCAGTAGGCAAATAATATAAAAATTAATGAGTTATTTCAAATCTCTATTTCATACTAAGTCATGTTCAATTTTGGACAGACCATATAAGTTACCAACAAGCAATGAACCTGAGTCCCTTTAAAAAAGAGAAGGAAAGGCTTTCTGGGCTTTACAGGAAGTATACTGCCCCCCTGCCCCCCGTCTGTTGGGTGTATGTTCTAAGACCCCTACAGGATTCCTGAAGCATTGGATGATAGCACACATTACATAAACTATTCTTCTTTATTCATACAGACCTGTGATAATTACGCAGGAAAGTATTAGTAAAACAATTAATAATAAATTACAACAACTGCAATAGAGTACTGTAATAAAAGTTGTTTAAAACATACAAATTATTTCTGAAATTTTCCCTGTAGGTTTTTGGACCATGGTTGACCATGCTCACTGAAACCATTGAAAGTCAAACTACTGGTAAGGAAAGAATACTTATGTGTAACTCTTGACCGTAAGATGCAGTGCTCACAGATCTGAAAATTTATTGGGAAAACTGCATCTGTCTCTCAAAGCCAAAAGTTCTGAACAAAAGCAAGAGGAATAATAAAAAGACTGAATACTCACTGAAATTATTCTGAAGGGCATTTTTGTTTGTTTTGTTTTTTTGCTTAAGTCTTAAGTCTAGTAAACCCAGAAATAGGAGATATATAATACGTATATCTAATCTGGTATGTATTAAAAGGATAAGGTAAAATCCATTCTTACTCATCTGATTGAGAAATCAATGGAGTAAAAGATGACACCCAACACCTTATAGGTTTTCTAAAAACTGACTTTAAATCCCTATTTGCTTCTTAGTGTTGTTTGAATATTGCAGAAAAATAAGCATGCAACAAAACTTAAATTTTTCATTATTTTCTTGAAACAGCACCACCAACAGACCTGTCAAAAGTCTACCAGAGATTTGTCTGCAGACCCAGCACCTCACAGCACTGGGACCTCTGCCATCAATGCACAATTCCAGGCTCCTGGTCCCCAGTCATTTCCAATGTACACAAATGGTTGAGAAATAATGTGTCAGAGTATTTTCTGGTGTTGGACATGCCAAAAAGGAGCAACACCAGTGTTCTAGTTAGCTTTGTGGACCAGGAGATGAGGAGCATGACTGAAAGTAACACTACAAAGGTACAAGATTCCAGTAATGAATGTAACTGTACTGTTTGCCTAGAATGTACCAAAAAATTAAATTTTAAAAAATTTTTTAAAAATAAAAGTAATACTACAAGGAAGAAACATTAATCGCAAGGTGGGCAGTATGGAGAGTTAATGGCAGAGGAATTTGAAGGAAAGCAAGTCACATGTTAGAGACAATTGATAGTATCTTAAAGATAGTGCTAGGAAAATAATTTAAAGAGGAGTAAAATCTATTCAACTTCTCTGCATAAGTTTCCACTCTAACAGTCTGGTAAATATGACATACCTAGAGCTCTGGATAGGGTCACTGTGCCAAGAAAAACAATCTGGTCTGAACAACTTAGTTAAGATTACTTGAAAATAGCACACCGACCAGGTACCGATGCTGCTGAACAAACTTGAGAGACCACACTGGTTTATTCTGAAATGCAAACCTTCTCCAAAGGAGGGCAGGTTCTCCCCCTCAAAATATGTATTTCTCTTTTTAAATTAAATGTGTTAAATTTAGGTTTTATTTAAACTTTAGGAAAACTTTTTAAAGTAATTCTTCAAGTGTTCTTTTGGCAAGTACAGATTTCTTTTATAATCTGAATAGTTAATTCCTAAACTGCATGTACTGAGTTAATACTTTCACATATTTCAATTCAGTGCTTTAAAAAGATCATGCTTATACTTATAGAAATGATTGTTTTGTTATTAGTGCTCTGTTATCTAATGTAATTAAACAAAAATCAACAAAGATGAAAAAGTCTGCAATGGTCACATTCAAGGGCCCTAAAATTCCCTCTGTTTGGCTTTGTAAGTGGTAGGATTGTTGCACTGAGATTAAGTAGAATGTCTTACTAACAATATCCTAAGAACACCATAGCTCAGTACTATTCGTGCCACCCGTAACTGATCCTGGACTCAAACCTACCACTCGTGTTACCAGCTTTTACCTGTTGATAGATTTGTAAAATGACAGGCTCTGTCATGTCCCCAAATGGTAATTTCTCTTAAAGGTTTAAAAATATTTTTCTTCATCTTAACACAAAACCCGCTGTCTTAAGCGACGCGGCTGGGGGCTGACATCTGAAGCTGACATGCAGCACGGTTGCATAAGGAAGATAAGGCCCAGTGCATGTTACCACAGCTGCCTGGGATTGGAGGTGCAGGCAGCTCCAGCTGGAGCTAAGCCGCAATCTAGTGTGCAGGGCTCTAGGAAACCTGAGCTGTCCCTCCTGTGACGGGGACATGTGGGGTTGGAATATGACTATTTTAAAGATATTGAGAACAGTGGATCCTCTCTATGACTAAAAAGAAAAAAATATGAAGCTAAGAGATCTTAAAGGAAACTATCACTTAATAAAAACAGCTAATGCAGCTAAATCAAGGCAAAATAAACACTGGGAAGGAATTGTTTTCAAATAAAAAGGAAGGGAAAAGGACTGAATGGAGAAATTTTTGTGAGACTCATTTAAAAAATATACTAAAAATAGTGAGGCAAAGGAGGCTGGTATAAGAAATGAGGAAATGAAAACCAGTAAAATGCCAATATTAAAAAAAACCCACAGAGATAAGGGGAATGAAAGGATGCACTATGTAGAAAATAGTCATCCAAATTTCTCAGTCCCTGCACAGGCAAGGGATAAGATGGTGGGGCTGGAAGCAGCCACGACAGAAGATGCCAAGGCAGAAGAGCGGACAGAACCAAAACAGAATTTGAAAGTCAGGACAGTAAGTCAGAGAAAGAATCAGCTCCCAGTGGGCACCCAGGCCAGTGTCCTCAAAGAGTTACAACTCCCTAGGTGACAGTTTCATAAGGAGTCATTAAAATGAACTGGAATGTTGTAAAAGTAACCTGAAAGGGGTACCATCCTCATGGACAAAATGGCTGTTGGTGTTACTATCACAGAGAGAAGCCACCCTGAAGCAACAAGAAACGAATCTAGAAGAATTGTGTTCTCAAGTACTTCGAGGGCTTTTGAAATATATTTCTTGTATTATATGCAGTTAATATTTGAAGAAAAAAAACTATATCCTTGGGATTTTAAATCAGAAATGACTGAAGATGAAACCATGCAGAACACAGTCCAAATCTTGGCTTAACTTTTAAATGAAAATATGCCCTTTGGGAAAAATAAAAAAAATAAATTTTAAAAATGTTTTTTTTTTCAAATAAGCTTGTTTTATCCTCATCTATAAGACGGTTACCAAAAGCCTACCTTGAAAGACAGCAATGAGTACAAAGCTTCTGGGTCAGTGACTGGTCATAGCAGTCGAAACAAATAGTTCATGAGAGGTAAACTTAAGCAATATAAAGAGGCAATGTAACTCAGATCAGTACCTGAATATTCATTCTTTTAAAAAATATATATATATTGAAACTACTTCTGAATGTCAGTGAAAGAAATGAAAATCCATGTCTTAGGATTTACATGCTAGCAGAATGAAACAAAAACTAAATGGGTTCATAAGTAAATGGTGTAGAATGTTTAGAAGCTGATACATTAAAGGAAAAAAGTAAATCAAAATAGGGCAGGGCAAGCACTTGAGAATATCTGAATATTGTGGCTATAAATGGGAGACAAGAGGAAAGATAGATCTCTGAGAAGAAGACATCTAAGCAGGAATACTCCAAAGCACGGGGTAACCATCAATCTGGATTTTGGCAGATACATCATGAATGTTATAAGGATGGTGTCTTCTTGTTATCTGCAGGGTGAAAAAAGCTAAATTTTCTGTAAGAATCTTACGTGAAAATGTTCTCAGAACTATAATTCATTTACATGTGATTCTTCACTTCTCCTTTGCCTGTCAGAGGACTGTCTATTTAAAGCAAAACCACTGCTCTGATCTTGTAGAAACAAGTGCACTGTTCAGTCTCCAGACAGTCTTCCTTCTCCCCATCTTCCATATTACTTCTGCACTGTCCACAGTACTGACTTTACTTATTTGTTTTTCGTCTGTACACCATTAAAACAAAACATCTATGACAGTGAGATTTTCATCTGTCTCCGTATCACCACTGTTAAATCCCAAGGCCTAAAAATGCCTTGACACATACAAAGTGTTTGGCATGTAGCTGAATAAATGAAGGCAATATAATTAAGAATTCTTTTTAGAAAAGAACCACAGTTTGGAAAATCATTAGGTGTGTTAATTAATTCTGATATGTCGATTTAATTGGATTAAGAAACACCTAACAGATTACTAGAGCAAGCTCGTGGGTGTACCTCAGTGCATTGTGGAAACACGGCCTAGAGTACTATAACTGTCCTCCTTAGTTCCTCTCTCGCACTGTTCTTCTGCTCTGCTGTTCCATGCTGCCACGAATGAGGCATCTTCTGCCATGGATGAAGCATCTTCCATCATGATATTTCTGCTATAGACCTAGCTGACCACGGACCAAACTCCCTGAACTCTGAGCCAAATTAAACCTTTCCTTCTTTAAATTATGCGTATTAGGTATTGTGTCCTGGTGATGGGAAATCTGAGTAACACATTAGGATGTTTCTGTAATTAATAAAGCCTTG
>NW_022900931.1:40168570-40184978 GCF_012274545.1 Fukomys damarensis | reverse complement strand
AAATTCAGGGATGTAATATATGTAGTTTCAACAACTCAAGAAAAATAATTGAAACGTTGCAGAACTGTGTAATGCTGCAGTTGCTGGTGCCTAGGGACAAACTGATAAGCAAGTGAG
Organism: Fukomys damarensis; assembly: GCF_012274545.1. Lineage (NCBI taxonomy): Eukaryota > Metazoa > Chordata > Mammalia > Rodentia > Bathyergidae > Fukomys > Fukomys damarensis. The sequence goes on along the minus strand of NW_022900931.1, from coordinate 40,184,861 downwards.
CATCCTGCCAAGCTGCTCAGCCGCAGATATAATACACAGCTCTTTCTCTACTGATGCCTGAGCACATCTGTGTGGAGCAAGTTAATTGCTAGAGCAGTGTAAAAACCACTGAGTCAAGGACTGAGGAGTCATCCTTCTTGCATCCAAAGATCCTTCTATATAACGAATGCTGATGCCTAATTTTACAGCCTGGGGGCTGGTGCAGACAGCTGTGCTGATCTGTCAGCTACGTGAGTGACCACTGCATATTTTCATGCTTCAGCTTCTTCAAGTGGGCAACAGTCAAATCAGTAAATAGTACCTGTATTTGACAAAATCACTGTTAGGACCAAATGAGGTGCTGTCTATTTAATTGTTTTATAAATCAAAACAGAATTTTAGAAAAACATTATTTTTTTTAATAAAAACTATGATTAATATTTAGAAAATTCCAAGTTTATGCAGTACCCAGAAGGCATACTCATTCTCAAGTGTGTCATTCTAGATTAATCAATATTTCTGAGACATAATTAGCCTGATCATCATGACTAAAATGAAATATTACTTAAAAACTAAAAAAATTTATCTTATCGAAAGTTAATACTTTTTAAAGATAAAAACAAGAAAAAGCAATAAAGACGAAAATATTTTAAAATTGACTATGGCGGTGGTTACATGTGTGAATGTTATAAATATCATTAAACTTTTTTTAAAAAATGGATAAACTGCATTATTATGTGAATTATATTTCAGTAAAACTTTTTTAAAAATCACACATATATAACTTGCTCATTTCATAAACTTTGTACAAAGATTTTCTCCCTATTTTCTTTTTAAAATCTCTGCCCCAGCTGATGCTGCAGTCCTCTGTAGACCCAAGCCTGAGCCTGGAGGACCCAGAAAGTGCCTGCCCTGTTCCCAGCCAACATAGCGGCTCACCAGGTACTGGAGCCTGAGGCTAGAGGAGTTGGAAACCAAGCACCTCACACCTCCAGGTGGGCTTTTCACATCACAGGGCAGCAGAGTTGACAACATCAGACTGACCTGACGCCCAATGGGAGAAGACTGACACCCAATAGGAGAGTCTCTCTTCAGGACTGAACTGATACCCGTTCAGAGACTGGGTGACAGGCAGTATTGGGAGATAGCCACGGAGAGAGTGTGAGCTAAGTAGGGATGTTTTCGGTTCCCCTGGAGACTCAGGCTTAGGCGAGGAAGATCAGGGGCCCTGCATTCTGTTGTGAGAGGCCAGGGTTGGTGGGAGTAACTGTCAGAAGGGGCTGTCCTAAAGAAGACATTTAACCTAGAGGTATATTTGTGCTCTGGAGCTGTTGCCAACATCAAGCAGAAATCAGTGCTCCGAATTACACTGATCATTCTTCACCAAACCACAGTGCACCCAATTTCATAAAACAAACTCCAACCCATCTTTATCTTCACATAAAAAATCAGATAAACATCAATACAATTATAGTGGGGAATCTCAATACTCCACTATCACAATTAGATTGATCATCCAATCAAACAAAACAAAAAAAGAAGTATCATAACTGAAGCAAATCTTCAATAAACAGACTTAAAACACAGATACAGAGTTTCACTTAACAACAAAATATAGTGATACTTTGGATGTCAAACTCAATTAGTCCCAAATTCATGTTCAAACACCGAAAAGTTTTGAGAAGTGAGCATATTTTTCCCATAAGAAATGAGAGACCAAATAATTGGTTCTGAGGCCCTAAAATTACCTTCACTTCTCCAGACTTTAACAAAGTTTCTCTTTAACTTTGTCATGGTTCTCAGTTTTCCTCAGCTTTTCTGCTGGTATCACTGACTTTGCAGCTATGATCACGATATTTTGTGCAAATAAAGTGCAAAAAAGTGCAATGAGAAATGTCCTGACACACTAACATGAACACTGTCTGTTGTCTGGGTGAGAGCGCTCTTAAGCTGAAGCATCACCTCTTTGTGTCCAAGGCAAGATTCAGTGTGGGACTTGCTCTCAGCTCGCATAGGTTTTTTCAAATTGAATTTTCGGGTTGAGGGGAATGGGGAAGAACAAAGAGTTAAGATATTTTATGTACAGGCACAAATTCCCTATGATGAATTGTGAACATTATATCTGGTAAGCATATACAATAAAAAAAAAAAAAGCAAGAAAAAATAAAACGAGCCAGAAGAGCCTAAAAGTCCACATTAGCATATGCATATTACATTCACTAGGACATAATATCTCTTTATATGACTGTTTTATAGCTGTTGATATATATTTTTAAATATATAACTTTTGCAAGCAAAAAAAGAAAGGTAAACTTGAGGCATTTGTAGATAAATGGATGCAACTTGAGAACATGATGTAAAGTGAAATAAGTCACACGCATAAGAGAGTTTGACAACCCTCATTGAGTGGTTTCACTTAGAAACATTATCTACATCTATATCTACATCTCTAAATAGCAAAATAGAAGAGACATAAATAGGAAATAGGAAGTTCAAATACTTCTCCAAATTATAAATTATATTCTTTTAAAATATTTCAACATATATGCTAATTAGTTTCATTTATACTACTAGTCTACCTTAGTTCTTTGAAAAGAAAGATTTGTGTTATCTGCATTTTTTTTGCAAGAATCTTTTTGTTTTATGTCTTGTACTGAGTAACTATTTAAATGATAATGATATATTATTCTCTTATTATTTGAGTATGAAATTTTGTCTTATTTTGCCATAAAATAAAAATCTTTCTGAAAGAATGAACTCATACTATTTAGGCAATTATAAAACAAAAAGATTGTTCTTTGATTTGGAGTACATATATGTGACCAAAACAATAATACTTAAAAAGTGCTTTAAATTAAACGTGTCTACATTACATTATGCTTGTTCTTTTTTCTCTCAAAACCAATACCACAGCATAATTGAAACCTTGCCCTGTAACATACTTTAAGAATGCAGAGTATAAAATTACATAGCAATAATCTCAATAACCTCTATTGTGTCATTGACTAAAATAATGTTAGTCAATAATTCTTAAGTGTTCACTATGTTTTAGGGAGTTTATATATTTTCATTTATCTTTGTGATAACAATCAATAAAATATACAAACCATTATTCTAAATCACATATGAAAAAAATTAAGATTTTGAGAAAATGCCTTATTTGACCAAGAGAAAACCTACTCAAGGGCAAGAGTAGAATTTGAATTCAAAGAACCCAAGGTCATAAACATTTTGCTATACTCCTTGGTTCCTATGTCTGCAAAAAATAAGACTCATGTACCACAATTCCCAGAGCTGCAACTTTTAAAAGTGTAAGTTATACCTCCAAGACAATATTTAGATAAAAGGAAAAGGTATAAGTTGTCAAAAGTACTAAAAGTTTTATTTTACTCAGCAAAAAAATTCAGAATTCTATAGATGGAAGGTGTAGCATAAATCATTTAGTTAGATAACAACTTACCACAAATGATAAAACTGGAAACTTCAGCTTAACTGTTAAAGGTTTTAGAAAATAAAGGGAATTCAACGATGATGACTTTCCCACAGTTATAATTGACATAGTACTCATTAACTGATTCATTAGTCACTAATCCATTTGCTTGTTCATTAAGACATCTTTCATTTCAGTTAATAAAGAAGTAATGAAGGTCTAGTACACTGCAAAGAATGAGCTAGGTTACAGATTCTACTGTCAAAAATGAGGGTGGAGGGAAGGGGAGAGAAGAAAGGAGTTGAAATGTGTTATATACATGTGCCAATTCCCTACAGTGAGTGCAATCATTATGCACAGCAAACATGCACTAATATTATAAAAACTAAAAAAATTGAATGCAACAGTTCTATTCTCCAAGGGGCTCATGGTGTGGACGGGGAAGAAGATCCACATGTAAACTGAGAACTATAATATAATGTGATAGGCAACGCTGAATGAATACTGTAAAGAGTTACAGTTCTGCTGGAAAGATCAGGTGGGCTTCACAAGGAAAAGCATTAAATTAAGAGACAAAAAAGAGGTCGTAGAAATTTAGTATGGAATAGTCAGAAATAACAAGTCATTTTGAATTGCCTGAAATATATTCAGTAAGAGCAGAAGATCACAAGTATGTCTCTTTTCGGATGCTGTGACTTGGGGAGGGGCTTAGCAACCCTAAAAGGACTGCCCCTCCTATGGTCTGCCAACTCCTAGAGATAACAGAAGGTCACACTTACAAGACTGCCTTTTGCATGTCAACAAATCAATCCAGAGTGCACCTCCTCTACCAGGCCCTTACACTCTGTGTCAACATTCCTCTGCCCCAATCACCCAGGGCCAGGTACCAGAAAACCTTACTTCCTGGGACCTACAGAAGTTTATCATGCTTCCCAATCAGGAGCCTGCATGCTCTGCTTCACCTGTTCCTTCCTGAAGAAACCACAATACAAGCTTTTGACCAAATCGTCTCCCCATTCTCCTGGTTTCAGACCAACATTCGTGGCCCTGCATGGCATGATGAGCCTTCTCTTCCAAACTATATCGGTCAGCTTTGTGTAATTATAATGGAATACCTGATATATGATACTTATGAAGAAAAGAGAAATTTATTTTGGCTTCTGGTTCTGGAGTTGGAGTACAAGATCAGGCAGCCTCATTGGTGTGGGCAGAGAGCATGCCGTAGCAGACTGCTTACATCGGCAATTATTTTCATCCAGTGCTTCAAACTAAATTACTCAACATTTCTACCTCCATGCCTATGTGATGCTGTCCTTCATCCTGAGAGTGCAGATACCCACTTCAGCTTACAAAAATTCTGTCCATTTTTTAGGGTTCACCTACTTTCAGAGGTCACATTCTCTGTGAATCATTTTGCATTTACTCCAAAGAAATATCAGAACTCCCTTCTTTGAAGACTCCATTATACGTTGTGCCTCCATTATCTTACACTCAGATTTACTGAACTGTTGTCTCTAAATTTCTCTTTTCTTTCTTATACTAGATCACAAGAAATATCCAGCAATGCCCAGACTATAGTTAGATCTTAATAAATATGTAACTTAATTTTACGGAATTTTGAAATGTATGCCTATCAAAGCTCCTAAATTTGATATGTGAGTTCCTTGAGGCTTGCTATGTTTACAGATGGTATAATTCCATTGGAAGATTCTTTTCCTTTTTGAAATTCATAAAATAAGGATGACTAAGATCTCACACTGAAAGCAATTTTCCATACAATTTTCTGATGAATTGAAAGATTATTCTCTAGAAGCAAAATAGGAAATCTAGAAATATGTATTTATTATTGTTGCACTAATAATTAAGCTAGCATAATAGTATGCATATGTTATTGTTCTTTAGGGTAACTAGACATGGTAATGTAATTTTCTTAAAAACAATAATTACTATTACAAGCACATTTAAAAATTTCCCCTGATATATAAATTCCCCACTTTCTATAATCAGAGTGTCAATGGCCTTTTTCTAAACTTGTGTAGATTTTAGTTTCACCACCAGTACATATGCATGTGGAAAGAATAAGATCCTGTATCTAAAGGCAATTCATTTAGTATTTTCCTAAAGCTAAGATATAGAAACAAGGTGTCTTAGTTACTTTCTTTGTTGCTGAAACAAAATATCTAACATTCAAAGTTAAAGGAGGAAAGGTTTATTTTGGCTCACAGTTTTTAGAGGTTTCAGTCCATACTGGGCTGGCCCCGAGGTAGGGTCGCATGGCCAAGGGGCATCACAGAGGAGAAACAGTTCATAGTGTGGCAGGGCAGGAAGAAGGCAGCACATAGCAGTCCATAGCAGCAGCAGAAAGAGCCTTCTTTCTCTCTTATTACTGTGTTCCTTCCAGGCTACTCACCTGGTGGGCACTTGGAATCCCAGCATCACACTCTTAATCCCAGTACCACACACCCTAGATTCAGCCACCTCCGAAAAGCCCCCTCTATGAGTGAATGGGCTTTGGAGGGCCTTAGAGGGACATCTCCATACAAGCCATAAAATGAGATCTCCCTAAACTCCAATCTTCTAGTCTTCTAGGCCTCGCCAGTATCTACCAAATAGCTGTGTGATAGCATCACCGCATGTATCCTAGACATTCTGAAAAAGTACAGAAAATTAACAGTCTGTAGGTATTTATACTATGCCTCACACTAAGAACTTCATCTACATTAGCTGATTTAATCCTATCAGTTTTATTCTTTTTCCATTTTACCAGGGAAGAAGCAGATGCCGTGGTATAGATTAAAAGTTAGGCAGCCTGGTCCTAGAACCCTGCGGCAAAGCACTATCATCTAAGTGCTGGCATTCATTACGTCTTCTTCCTGCTGCTCTTTGGCTGCTTCAAATTCTCCACATGACAGCCACAGAGATGCTACTGAAACTGAGATCACACTGATCTTCTGCTAAACTCTACAATGGCTCTGGATAACTCAGAGTAAAGGCTGCCTTTGCTAGAGAATTCTTAGCTCCTTTGCTTTATTTTTCCCTACTTCACTTACCAAGGCAAGGCACACTACATATTTTACTTTTATATCCTGTTCATGGTTTCACTCCACTGCGATATAAAGTGAGGGCAGGGTTTACTGTCGTTCTGGTCAATGCTGTATCTCCAGTATCCAGAACAGTAGTTGGTGTGCAACAAGTCCTCACAAAATATTCGATGTGTGAAAAATGAATAAATTTATCCAAATAACTATGCAAAAACTGGGTTAGAAAGACCAAGAATGGGCTGCCAGTCTAATAATGAGGAATATATCAGAGGCTGGGTACAAAGTGAGTGGGGAAGATTAACTGCAGGGAACGAAAGAAGGAAAAAGCTGTCATGGGTTACCATGATGTCTTCTAACTCCAGGGATCCTTGCGTGGCTCTCTGTATCTTCCTCCAGGACAAGGATTCTTCATTTTCTCTTGTCCCAAGGACCTCTTCAGCAGTTTGATTAAAAAAAACTCGAGTATTTCTCAGGGCAGTGTTTTTAAGTGAATAAAAAAAAGGCAATCATATTTACTTTGCACAGGCAAATAACATCAAAATAATTGCATCATACTTTTGCAATACAACATGCACATTTATTAAGATCTGGCAGCTGATCTAATAACTCCTATAATTTTAAAGCAGAAACAACCATCGGTGATATTTTAAGATACTTATAACAAATGCAATATGAGAATGTTGCCATTTCTATTGGTTGTAAAGGTAAAATATAGCTACTACAATGATTTGTTTGTATTTATGGAAATTCTAATGTTAGGTTAGATATTAGTGGAATAAATAAGTGATATTTTTCTCATCTACATCATAGTCCCTTGAATTCTATTCCCCAAATCTTGTGTTGGCCAACATTATGATAACAATACTTGCTGCATGGTCAGTCTCAGGGTATACTCAAAAGGGAAGCAAATACAAACTAATTGAGGCTCCATCATTTTGGTAGCAGAAGAGAGAAAAGAAAAAAACAAATAAAGAATCTCCACTCTTTCCCAAATTCTTTTAACTATAAACCATCCTTTTCACTCTATAATTAGAGACGAGGCCTAAAAATGCAAGTACACCTAAGTTTTAGTGTATCCAGCTAAGTATTTTTCAATAATAGGACAATAAATTACTTTCTAACATTGATGACAAATCAAAAGCAGGAAAAATTGGTTGCTGGGGGAAGGGAGAACATTTGGATGAATATAAAATAGAAAGACAATAAAAATTTGAAGTATAGATTTATGCAGCCCTGTTTATCTTTCTCTACTCCCCGAAAAGTAAAAGTTATGCTTTAAAGTTCTATAGGTTTTCTTCAAGGTCTCTGCAGGCAGCCCAATAAGAATTATACTTAGGGATTCCTTCTTAGCCTGGTTGTCATCTTTAACTTTTGGAAAGAAAATTGGAAAATACCTCATACCAGACAACCTCTTTGGAGATTCACAATGTCAGCATTCAAAATGCTGTAGAATCTCGCAGTAAAGAATGTTGCTTAACTCCACTTAACCAAGTACGTCTCAATTTTATTTGCTCAAAATTTTTTCTTTTTAATATATATATCTATCACAGCAATTATAACACTTTATTGTTGTTAATGACTACACAATTCTTTCCTTTTTCTAGAACATAAATTCCTCTGCCTTAGGGAGAGGAATTTTCATTGCCAGTACCTAGGAATATCAGGTATTCTGAAAGGCTGTAAATGACTGGTTGGTTGGTGGTTAGTGGGTTGGCTAGATGAATAAATGAAGAATGAATGAGAGATATGAAAAGAAATTCTTTAGACCAAGCCTACTGTACATATTACCTTTGCAATATGTAAGGAAACTTTAGAAACCCTGAAGTGAAGTTAACAGTGAGAAAGAATAAGAAAGAAAAAATGGTTATCAGTTAATTTTTCAGTGAAAGTCTACCTAGTTATATTTAAACCAGAATATGTGAAATCTTATTAACAAAAAGGGAGGTAATAGTTCTATTTAATCATTTCTGTAGTTCAGAAACTAGTATTCATGATTAAACATTTTATTTGCATTCTATGCAATTATTAAGTGTGATATCTAAGTAACTGTCACATTTTCTAGCAGTAAATTATGTTATTTAATAGGAGAGCTTACAGGCCAAAATCCAGAACAATCCCAAAATAGTTTCTAAATGTAGCCTTTGATGGCTAGCCTTAATAGCACATTTGTAGAAAATAATATAATGTAATAAAATGGCCTCCAGGTTTAGCAAAATGTATTAGTTGGATTTTCAATGCTGCAAGATTTTAAAGGATGTGTTTTCATAGTCCATCTGTTTTGGGATTCTAATAAACTAATGCCACCCACTTCTGAATTTCCTAAGCAGAATTAACAAGAAAGCAACATCTGCTGCTTATAGCAGAGTGAAATATATAGCATTTTTGTTTATATAGAGCTGAAGTTCACAACAAATCTTCAAAATTAAAATTAACATCCAGGAAGTGAGTAAAAGCTTACCGTTGCCAGACCATGACTTTTTTAAAGAACAAAACAAAGCACACATACTCAAGAACTTCTCATCAAAGACCAAGGGGTTCCAAATCTATTAAATGCTGGTAGGTCCCTAAGTAATAATCTAAACTCAAGATTCAATGCATTTTTTTTATACATCTATCCCCAGCTTTTGAGAGTAAAATCTATTTATATGTACTTAAAATTTAAATCACTATCTCAGGATAAACACTTGACCAATGGATAAAGTTAAAACAGTCTTTTCTCTTTTATTTACATTTTATGAAGAAATGAAACACAATTTCATAATCAAATAATAAGAGAATACCAATAGTTTTACACTGTGTATCATTATCTTCAAAGTAGGTACTGAGAGTACAATATATAGACAAAAGATTCTTATAAAAAAGAAACAGATTACACAAATTTTTTTCAGTGAACTAAGATAAATGTAATAAAAATGAAACCAATTAACATATATACTAAAATATTTTTAAAACAACAAAATTAGTAATTTGGGGAAGCATTTGAACTTCACCCTATTTCTTACTTATCTCTCTTTTATTCTGTTCATTTGTGTTTTTTATATAAAAGAAACCATGCAATATTTGAGCTTGTATGTCTTTCTTACTTCAGTTAACATTATGTTCTCAAGTTGGATCCATTTACTTATGAATGCCTCAAGTTTATCTTTCTTTATGTCAGCACACTAAGCCATTATGCATAAATACCACATTTTCCTCATCCATTTATCTGTCAATGGACATATACTCTGTTTCCACAATATAATTATCATAAATTATGCTGCTATAAACTTGTATATGCATGTATCACTGTAATATGATGCTTTTAACTCTTCTGGGAAGATTCCTGGAAGAGGGATAACTGAGTCAAATGGAATTTCTAGTATTTTTAGTTTTGTGAGGACTCTTCACATTGATTTCGACAGTGGTTGTTAGTAGTTCACACACCTACCAAAAATGTAGAGTTTTTTCTTTCCACATCCTCACCAAGCACTTGTTATTATTAGATTTTTTTTTTTTTTATGACAGCCATTCTTCTTTGGGTAAGATGGCAACTCAATTTAGTTTCAATTTGCATTTCTCTGATGGCTAGTGATGAGAATTTTTTTCGTCTATTTATTGGCCATTTGTACTTTTTCTGGATGTGTCTCTTCATTTTGGTTTTCCATATTTTGACTGGGTCTTTTATTTTGGGGAGTCTAATTTTTTTTGAGTTCTTTATATATTTTTGATATTAGTCCTCTCTGTAGAATAGATGGCAAATTTTTTTTTCCATTCTGTAGATTGCTTCTTCACGTTGGTTGTTTCCTGTGCTAGACAAAAGCTTTATAATTTGATATGATCCCATTTATTGATTCTCAGTATTCTTGTGCCACTGGGATCTGTTCTTTGCCTCTGCCTATGTTTTTAAGAGTTGCATCTACGTTATCTCCCTGAAGATTACATGTTTTATCAGTAGATCTTTGATCCATTTTGGTTTCAGTTGCATACATGGTGAGATATATAATCTAGACTTAATCTTCTACAGTATCCAGTTTTGCCAGCATCATTTATTACAGAGGTTATCATTCCAGATGTTTGTGGCTCCTTTGTTGGTGTTTTAAGCACATTTTTTTGGTATCTATTCCAAAATACAGCAGTCATTCCTACCAAGAATTTTCTTTATCTATAGTAGATAAACTATCTAGCTATTCAAGTCCACGCCCAAGTTCTACCAGCTCTTTACCAAATGTATTTTGCAAAGATACTGCCTAAATCCAGGAATCCACCTTCTCTAGACTGAATTACTTTATTTTCTTCCGACCAACTTTCTACATAGTCAGAGTGCTCTTTTGAAATATAAAGTCGATAACATCAACTCCCCATTTGAACTTTGGAATACACACAGACTAGCTACTCTGACGTCAACAATCTCTTCAATTGCACTGTAGGCTACTCTCTTCTTTAAACTCTCAGCTTCAGCCAAAAGGCTTCTTTGAAACCCCAAAGTGTGTTGGGTTCTTTGAATATTTACAGCCTCCACCCATGGCTATCAGGATTCAGAATAAATGAGAATCTTTCAGGAATACCTCCTCTTCATCTAAGACAGAGCCTGCTGTTATAAGCCCTTACACAACAATCGGACTTCATCAAAGTACTTAACATAGCTATAATATAGACACATGTATGTAATTACTTATTTAGTAACTTGTTTATAACTTCTGCATGGGCTCCTGAACACTCTACACCCTTCACCCATAATAAACTCAATAATTTTAGTTGAATGCAATGAAGTAAATCCCAATCCCACAGAAATGAAGACAAATGGCAAAAATAACTTAAAGTGGAACTAATTTCTAGTTTCTCATTTCTATAGGAACTCATTTTTATTCCATAGAGAATCTCTGAGGGTTTTAGTCCTGTGCTATACAAATCTTTATAATTTGATATGATCCCATTTATTGATACTCGATACTTTTTTATACTTTGAATTACTCTTTATATACTTTTTTTGGGCGGGAACTGGGGATTGAACTCAGGACCTTGCACTTGCCAGGCAGGTGCAGGGCCACTGAGCTACATCCCTAGTCCTCTATATATATTCTTGATATTGTTGTAATTACTGTTGGCTGCTTAAGATTGAAGTCTCTATTTCAGAAATGTATGAGCCAACCTAGACAGTATTCCAATGCTTAATTCCTAAATAGGGTGATATGAAACACCGACGTGACAAAATAATTCTCTACCAGAAGATCTGGTGGCTCCTGGGGATTTGAACATTGGTAATCTTCTACAGAAAACTATGTTATACATTGTAGCTTAGATATTTCTTCTGTGCTAGTATCAGATGTTCTAGAAAATATTCTTAATATCTATATATCTATCTATATATTTCCCATCAAAATAAAATACTCTAAAGCAATGAATCAAAACAAATGCATGCTACTACAAAATGCCAAACTCTCACAATCATGATATAATCACAAATGCAATGGGGGAAAAAGAACGTAGGATTGCATTCTGTGATCAGAATTCCAGATCTGATACTTAACGGCTAGACCAACCAAAAAGAAAATATTTTCATTTGAGGTTAACATAGTTGAGAAATCCATACACTATGGGAAAAAGAGTATGTGAAATTCTAAACCTAAGACATCTAAATTTGAATTACTTCTTCTGTCTTTTCAGGAAAATATAGTTGATCAAATTATATATTTGAATAAGATTTTGTTTTTATATAAAAATATTATAAAATAAAACCCTGTATTCAATAGTTTAATGTTAACTGCTTTTCTATTACTCACCAATTAGATCACATTGTCTCCTTTTTTATATTGATAAAATTATTGATTTTGACAAGGTTTTAAGTTAAGCTGTCATTTAACTTCAGGGTCAAAGAAATCCAAGACAACTAGTAATCTTGGAATATATTTTTTCAGTATGCATTTTCTCCTTTTTCTTGAGGAGCCATGTACTCTTCAAGAGAAATTTTTTCTTAGTCAGCACATATTAGTTAAAAGGTATTGCTATTTACTTTACCAACTGTTTTTCTTTATAAAATTCATCAAACTCATTAAAAATGTAGAAACTAAAGTCAACTCTCACCATTTATGGGCGCTACCTTTGTAAATTTCCCTACTCACTAAAATTTATTTTTGACCTCACAGTGAGTATTAGTGGGATATTGATAGTCATAAACAGACACGTGTAGGACGGGAAAAGTGAGCAGAGAGAAGGGGCAAAGAAATTATATTAACTGTAAAAAACATCAAACTATAGCTTCTGCTCTATCTGACGAAAACTGAAAGAGAAAAAATATTAGATAATTTTGAAGCTACACAAACAGAAATCATCCAAACTAAAGCACGAAGAAGAAAATATATTTTTTTAAATGTACAGAACTCCAATGGCCTTTATCAAATGGTCAAATACGTAACCAGAATTCCAATAGAAGAAAATGTAAGAAGTATACAATTTTAAAGAAATATTACCTGAACTTCTTTATTAAATTTAATAATAAAAAAAATCAAAAGATACAGGAGTTTCAGTGAATACCAAGCACAGTAAGTACAAAAAGACTCATAGCCAGGCATGCAATAATCAAACTATGAAAAATTAAACTTAAATAAAGTTGGCATAAGATTTGATATACATATCAATATAACTTAACAACCTAGAAGTAAGATATCACAAGGGAATAGGAAAGAAAGCATTTAATAAGTGATGGTACGATAATAGGTAACACTTAGGAGAGTGAGGGAACCAAATCTTCACCTTGGGCTATAAGCAACAACAAAAATTTTTGAATTATCAAAATAATTAGATAAGAACATTAAATTACAAGATAATTGGAAGAAAAAATATATTTTCAATGAGAAAGTATCATCAAAACTTTCACAAAAGTAATTGTCCTAATCTATTTTCTGCTGCTGTGACAGAATTCTGTAGACTGAGTAATTAACAAAGAAGAGCTTTATTCAGCTCAAGATTCTGGAGGCTGGTACATCCAAGACCAGGCAGCCTTCAGGCACTAGTGTAGGCCACATGCTCCTTCATAATCCAGGAGGGCAAGTGAGTACATGTGAGAGAAAAACACCAGAGGCAGCTTCACTTCATAACAACTGGTTCTCCTAGGAACTGATCCATCCTTGGGACAGTAAGAACTCCTAAGAAAAAGCATTAATCCCTCTTAACCACCTAATGACCTTTTAATGCTCTCACTTCCCAACAGTGCCACATTGGCAGTGAAATGCCAACATGAGTGTCAAGGGGACAAACCATATTCAGATCACAGCAGAACCAAAAGTTAAAACACTAATAAACTTGTCTATGTATTCGAATCTTCTCCATGTACGCTCAATTAAAAATGAAACCATGGAAATATATGAAGAGTACACAAAGAATGCATAAAATGACTTGAAAAGAGTAGGATGGATTAAAAGACATTAATGAGATAATTTACAAAGAAACCATATAACTAGGCAATAAATGTGAAGAAAGTAAACTATTACAAATAATATTAAAACAATAAAATAACCATTGCACCTATTAAGGAGACATTTTACTTGAACAATCTTTAATACAGTATAAAAAAACTATATACTCATATTATTGGCAGGGATGTAAACTGGAACAAGCTTTCTAGAAAACAGAGCTTTGACTCACTGTGACTCACTTCTCAACAACTGATTCTCCTAGTAATTAATCTATCCCTGCAACAGAAAGAACTCCTGAGAAAAAGAATTAATCTTTCTTAACCACTTAACCTAACTGTTTCTGGGAACCTGTTCTAAGGAAACTACCAGATGAACAAAATATAGTACATGGAAGAATGTTCAGTACAATTTGGTTAAAAATATGAAAAATTATACACGATTCTCAAGTATAGCAAAAATGTCAAACTATTTTCTATCATGAAACAATAAATAATAGTCTAATAAAATTATATTTTGTGTTGCGAAGGATTTTTAATGACAAGAAAAATGCTCAGTATTATGTTGTGTGTTATGCTCTTAAATCTGTACATATTGATTGATCTCAATTAATTTATAATATTAGAAACTTTGTCTAAAGTGATGATCCAGATTTTCTTTATCAAACTTTATTCAATTTCTACTTTTTCTCTAACGGTCATATGTTACTATTTATAACCACATAAAATTACTTTAAAAACCAAAATCCAGACAACAATGCAAAGCCTTGAAGGAAAGAGAGAACAAAGAATAGGCGGAAAATCTCATCTGAGAAGGAAAATACATTCTTCTGGGTCTAGAGAGAGAAGGTGAGTGTGAATTTATAAATACATAAATTGTGTGAAAGCAGAAAGTTGAAAAATCATGCTTAATTGTCCCTATGAAGCAGGAGATAATGCCATCTTTTCTGTGGAGAAATGATGAAGCCATTGTAAACAGGTAAAAGAAGATGATGAAGAGATAAAACAGTCATTTGAGAATTAGTAGACAGAGAAAAATAGAATAATTTTTAAAAAGGCTTCTGGGCTACAGTACTGGCCCACTTTGATGAGAGATCATATGTCCCTCTTCAATTAAAAGTTCATTAACTTTCAGGCTTGTGACAAAATAGTATTTTTCTTACTATATATGCAATATAATACTTCAAGGAAACTTTGTACAATAGAGTTAAGTAGAACTAAAACATTACTATAATCCACCTCCCCTGTTTAAAACAATTACTGTTGTTCCAAACTTTTAAATCTTGGTGGTGTGACTTTATAACTCTATAGGAGGCTCATAAGCAACTAAAAAGAAAAAAAAAATCCCATAGTAGAGTAATTTCAACTGTGCTGATCAAGGCAAGATTCAGGATCCCAAGTTTCCAAAGTGACCTTCATGAGATTATGAGCTCTTTAAAGAACGATAACTTGTGTTGGTCATCTTAGGGTTCCCTGGTCATGGAACTTACAGTGAGCCTCACATATTGCTCTTCACTGAGCAAATGATCACTGAATAAATATCTAGAAAGAAAGAGAAGCAGCATTGTTTCCTTTTCAAGATCTTCTTCTCTGCTCATTCTCCAGCCCCTCCCCAATGACTACACTGTCATCATCTGCGTACATTTTAGCTCCATCAAAAGAAAAAAGCTTACCGTAATCAAATGTGATGCTGTTTTATGCATATCTAACTTAGATCATATTATTTCCCACCTTCCTCACCAAGCTAAGTTCTACTCATTCCTCACAGTTCTGCTCAGATGTTACGCTCTTTGAGAAGTGCCCTCAGACCTTGAGGTGTGCAGGTGCTATTATTCTGAGTTCCCACAGTGCATGGAAATATCTGACAATGCAATTGTCTCAGTGCATGAACATTAGCCAGATATGGTTGCCTTGCTTTTAAATTTTCTTTAAACAATTTAATCTTTAATGAGTTGGCTGCTCTGTCACTGTATTACCTTAAAAGAAATAAATGAACAAAAATTTCCCTAGGCTATCAAGCAGAAATCAGAAATCTTAAATGATAAGAACTGAGCTCAGCTTTCTCTTCAAGCCAAACAGTATCCCTTATCCCTTCCTACCTTCTAATGATTGAGATTCAGTAAACACTGAGTATCACCACCACTTTTGCCCAGTGTTCTCCACAACACAACCATACTGTGATTGTCACATCTTCACAACCATATGAAATATCTCTATCTATTCTTCTTTCTCCCTCAAAGGCTATAAAGGAAAGCCCTACTCATTTTCTCTATTAGTCACATCAGGTTTGCTCCTTTCTATTTCCATTTACATTGTTCCAGTTCCATCAAAAAGAATAATTCCATATATTTAAAATTGAGCTACATATAAAGAAGTCCTATGTTTCTACTATATGAATTTGAAATTAAACAATCTATAATTTTTATTCTGACTTTTTTTTTTTTTTTTTGTTAC
>NW_022900931.1:40154863-40168146 GCF_012274545.1 Fukomys damarensis | reverse complement strand
TTTTTTTTTTTTTTTTTTGGTACCAGGGATTGAACTCGGGTCCTTGCGCTTGCAAGGCAGGCCACCGAACTGCTGAGCTAAATCCCCAGCCCTTTTATTCTGACTTCTAAGGCTATCCATTCCACCCTCATAGTAAGCATTCTCTACCTTAATTTTGTCTACTTAAGAAAATGTATTTCTTTGTGCTTTTACGTAGACATTTCCCACTGAAGCCAGGAAAATATTTTTGTTGTGTGCTATAAAAAACTGCAATTCATTCTTTGTTGTCTTTGTTAGAGCTTTTCTCATCCTCTCTGCGAACTGATTTATCTTTCAAATCCATGTTTATATCTCTCTTCCTCTAAAAGTTTTCTTAACTGTTTCTAGGTCATATTACCAATTCTTTAACTTCAACATGTGGATGTTACCTCAGTAAAATTATTTTGGTACTTCTTTGTAAGTTCCTCTGAAAGTCTAAGTGCTCTGAAAGATCTCGATGTGCACTCAGATCACTGACCACAGGTGCAGTGTTCTCTTCTACCTAGATAAATTACACTGCTCATAGTTACCTATTTATCTGGCAATAATGCTATCATATCAAAACTCTTCATATGTATAGTTATATTTATGTCCTCCCTCTATCACAGGCTGATATCTTAGATAACTTCTATCATAAAGCTTGTAAGGTTGACCTACCTAGATAATTTAGCAAGAAGAAACTACCTTAAAAAGACCTACAGCAAATGCTTCTGTCCATTCTGTATTGTCACCAGGTTAATAAAAATGATGTCTTGAAAAAATATACATAAATTATATAAAATATTGTTTTGAGTAGACATTTTTGTGTATATTCATTTTTATATTATTTCTTTTAAATAACTAAAAAATAAACCTGTTAAGATAATTGGTGGATAACACAAACTAGAAAAATGGTTTAAATAATAACTTACAGGATCAGCAGGTCCACAGAATTCTCGAAATGTCTTGGTGGGATTATTCTGTTGAATCTCCATTGCTACACACGAGCCAGAATACATTTCTGTCACCATTTCCTATGGCATATAATATAAAAGAACACAAACTAGTCGGCATAATTTAATACTATTTACCCCTTTTTATAAATTGTGCCATTGTTCCATTAATCTCACAGTGTTAAAGTCACCTTTGATTTTTTTCACCCACATCCTACACACCAAGCCATTCCCAAATTCTGCCCACTTTTCCTTCAAATATTTTTTAGATATGCTCCTTCATTGTTATTCCTATCATTGTAATCTCATGCTTTTCCACCTAATGTTTTCATTAATTGAAATTATCTCCTACTATACTTCTTTTAAAGGTCTCTCTCTTTGAACACATTGTTGTCAAATTAACATTCCTAAAATTATTAATAACCAAATGCTTCTCCCAAAGAAGCTTTAAAAATTCATAATGCATTCTAGCAAAAAAGGAAGAACAGGGATCAAATTTATTCTTTCCCTTTAAACATCTAGAAACTAGACAAAATACACAAAAGAACAGTTCTCAGACACTGGATGATAAATGTCACAGTACTACAGCCTTCGGGGCAAGAGAAATAAATGAAGCAAGCCATATAACTGCTCCAACTTATTGCCTGCAAGCAATTTCCAGACAGGAGAGACAGATATCAGACAGGCAGAGAAAACAACAGACCCCAACATTCTCACTGCACTGAAGAGATAAAGACTAAAGTGCGTGGAGGCCAACATGTCTGGAATTTTCAAGCACTAGAGAAAGGAGGGGAGCTGTACAGAGAGTAAGCGACAGTATTTGCAGAGAAATCCACCTGCCTCTCTGGCTAAGGGTCTGTGGTAGATATGGGAAACTGTGCGAGGCTGGGGAAAGAATCACCAGCAAGCAGTGGACCAACACCTCAGAGACATCACAAGGACAAGGACAGCTTGTGCTTCTACCAGCTAAGTGGAAAGCCCTCGTGTGATATCTTGGGTTAGAGGCCGCAGAAGGGTACTGTGCCACTGTTGGTCTAAATTAGTCCTAACTTATGAGCTGCTCTGTACACATCCTATAAAGCTAAAAAGCTAGCCTCAAAGGGCTCAAAGTGATCCCAAATAATTTATCTCAATGCCAGAAAAAATGAAATACTCTTTAAAGAAAAAAAAAACAATATCCACCATATAACACAGTAAAGTCCACAATATCCAACAGTCAAGAAAAAAATGAAAATACTAAGCATGTAAATAAGGGCA
Source organism: Fukomys damarensis (assembly GCF_012274545.1). Taxonomy (NCBI): domain Eukaryota; kingdom Metazoa; phylum Chordata; class Mammalia; order Rodentia; family Bathyergidae; genus Fukomys; species Fukomys damarensis. The sequence goes on along the minus strand of NW_022900931.1, from coordinate 40,165,939 downwards.
AAACTATGAACCACCATCAGAAGAAAACTTAATAAATGAATATAGACCCGGCAAATGATAGGAATGATACAATTAACACAAGAATGTTAAGCAGCTACTATGCATAAGCGCCACATGTACACATTATAAAATATAGATATGATGGGGTAAAAAAAAATCAAAGGTATTTAAAAGAATCACATGGAACTTCCAGAGATGCAATCAAAGGCACTTTATATATTAGCATATACACTAGATGGATGGACAGACTGAGACACTGGAGAAGAGCAATGAATTTGAAGACAGGCAATAGAAAGTGCTCAAAAATAAGCATGGAAATAATAGAGAATGAAGAAAAAAGAAAAAGATCTAAGGAAAATGTCAAGCCATTTGATGTAATTAGAGTACAACAGAAGAAATGCTGATGTGCAGAAAAATATTTCAAGAAATAATTGCTAAAAATTAGGCAAGAGAAAGAAATAAAAGGATACAAATAGGAAAAGAACAAGTCATATTATTTGCAGATACTACGATCTTTTACCTAGAAGATCCTGAGACTTACACCAGAAAATGTTTAGCTGTGATGAACAAATTCACCAAAGTGGTAGGATTCAAAGTTAATCAAGGGCCTTTCTATATACTAGTAATGAACTCATTGAGAAAGAAATCTGGAAAATAATTCCATTCACACTAGCTGCAATGAAATAAAATATTCAGGCATCAACCCAACTGAGGAGGTGAAAGACTTCTACAGTGAAAATTTCAGAACACCAAAGAAAAATAAAGAAGATACTAAAAGATGAAAAGACTTCTCAAGTTCATGGATCAGCAGAATTAATATGGCCGTATTACCAAAAGTCATCTACAAATTCATGTAATTGCCATCAAAATTCCAAAGACATTCTTCACAAAATAGAAAAAAAAAGCCCTAAAAATTCATGTGGAAATGCCACAAACCAAGAATAGCCAAAGCAATCCTGTGCCAAAGAGCAACACTGGAGTTAGAAATTAGAGTAAGGGAAAAGAAAAAAATATGAGAAAATGAAAAAATGGAAATAAAGTGTTTGTAAATGGGAAGGGGAGGAGGGGGTGAAGGGAGGGCAGGGACATGGGGAAAAAATGAGAACGAAGACTTGTCATGTAAAGGTACAAGATCCCAATAATGAATGCAACTGTACTGTATAACTAATAATGTACCAATAAACTCAATTAAAAAAATTTTTTTAAATTATACTATGAAGCCACAGTACCAAAAAGCATAGTATTGGCAAAAAAATAGACACAGGCCAATGGAATAGAAGATACAGAAACAAACTTATGCATCTACAGCCATCTGATTCTTGACAAAGAATCCAAAAACATACTGGAAAAAATACAGCCTCTTTAACAAATGGTGCTGGACATACTGTAAACTAGAGTCTTATCCCTCATCTTGCCCCAAAATTGACTCAAAATGAATTAAAGACATAAATGTCCCGAAACTACTTTGGGATTCCATCTCACCTCCATCTAAAAGGCTAAAACAACAACAACAAAAAAATGTTAGTCAAGATATGGAAAAAGGAACTCTTATACACTGTTAGTGGAAATGCAATTAGTATAGCCACAATGGAAATCAAATTTCAAAAAATGAAATTTAAAGCTACTATTTGATCCAGCTATCTCACTTTTAGTATACTCCTAAAAGAATTAAAGTCATCACACTAGAGCGGTATAGTGTACCCATGCTTATTGTGGCAGAATTCACAATAGCTAAGCTACGAAAATAGTTTAGGTGCATGACAACTGATGAATGGAAAAAAAAAAATTTGATGTATATATACATATAAAACTCATAAAGAAGAATGAAATCATGTCATCTGCAGGAAAATGGGTGGAACTAAAGATGTTAAGTGACATAAGCCAGACTTAGAAAGACCAGTATCACATTCTTTCTCATATGTAGAATCTACACAAAAAAGAGATGCTGTGAAAGCACAAGAAGACTATATATAAAAAAAAAAAAAAAAAAAAAAGAAGGGAATAAGGGAGAGGGATGGGCAAGGGGTACAGTGCATGGGTGGAAATTATCAAAGTATGTTATAAGCATGAACTAATATGCCAAATGTAACCCATTATTCTGAATAACTTGTGTGCACTAACAAAAATTAATTGCAAAGCACTTTCCAAATTTGTTGAAACTCATAAACACAAATCCAACAAAACTAAAAGAATAAATTTAAAGCAAAATACCGGACACATCACAACATATCATAAACAAATTAGCCAAAACCAAAACATCTTAAAAACCTCTGGGGAAGTAAAAGGCGTAACAGCAGCACAAAGATTAGGACTGACAGCAACAGCAAAATTCCTGTCAATCTAGAATTCTTTATCAAAGTGCAAAAATATTTTTCAAAAAGGAAAAGTAGATTTTTCCACACAAACAAGAAAGAGTTGAAAGAATTTACCACTAGTAACCTTAAGTCAGAAGAGATGTTAAAGGAAGTTCTTCAAACAGAGAAAAAAGAATACCAAGCAAAAAGATAGATCTGCACAAAACATCAGCATGGAAATTATAAAACAAAATTTTTTATTTTTATCACTTTAATAAACATTTAACTTTTAAAAGTTAACTATTTAATGCAAAATATACAAACATTGTATCTTTTTTTTTTTTTTGGTACTGGGGATCAAATTCGGGCCCTTGAGCTTAAGAGGCAGGTGGCAGGACCACTGCATCCCCAGCCCTGTATTATAACATTTTTAACACATATAGAAATAAAATGTACGTGTACAATAACACATACAATAAGAGGAAAAAAGTGAAAGTATGCTAGTTAAGATTTTTAACCCTATATGGGAAGTGGTATAATAACACGATCAAGAAAAAGGCCTGTCACAGTACCTGGAGAAATTATGAATAATCTTTTCTCCCCCCTCTCTCCCTTGAATAAGAAATTATACTTTAGGCAGAAGTGGAAATAAACATTAAGACTTTGAGGCACATTAACAGTGGCGATACATAAAGAACAGCAAAGAATCAGGAGCTCAGTGAGACTCTAGGAGGTAGTAAGAGATAAGGTCAGATAATGTAGAGCCAAGTAAGCTATTTTGATGACTTTGGAGGGTTTATGACACAAACTTTTACCAAAGTAAAATAAATTACTATTATTAAAAATATATTTAAACATTAACCCCAAATCTGTTAATAAAAAGGACAGAAATTTTTTAAAAGAGAAAGGATTTCATAATTAATATGATACACATAACCCTACTCATTAGAATCCCTAGGTGCATTCCCCAAAGTCACTTTGCTCTTTCACAAAGGTCATATGTAATTGACTTTTTACACACAGTTATGTTGACTCTGCTTTTGTGCCTCATGATTCTGAAGCACTGCCCACACATAAATGTCAAGACCAAGTTCATAATAGGAGGAGTAGGCATAAACAAATGTTCCGAAAGGAGAAAAATAAATTCTGTCTTCCTGCCTTCTAGGCTTCCTTCTTTTTTTTTTTTTACTCTTTCCCTCCTCTTCTTGTTTATCTCTCTTCATTCACTTTTAGTGCTCATAACAGGTATCATTAAAAATTCAGATAGAGTTGTTCAAAACGCACAACACAGAAAGAAAAAACATGTTCAGCAAAGAATCTAATCAAAAGCATAACACAATCCTTTAAAAAGTGACGTAAAAAATTAAGTCCCTGCCTTTTATTTAAGGAACAAACTTTCTAAACAAAACGAACAAATTTGTTTCTTTACAATCCTTTGTAAACTTACAGTAGTTGCATGTAGGGTCATTTGATCTAATTGAGGGATATCCTAACGGCATTTTTAAGTTGCTTTCCAAAGGGAAATATACCATTCACTGTTTGTTACCAAATTCAGCACTTCATGCTGTGTATTGCAACTAGGTCTCTATGAGTCACTTATGCTTTATATATCACTATAATATAACATGAATAAAATTGGCTCCTTTGAACCATATATTTTAAAAGCCAAGTTGAACAAATAAAGGAAGGAAAAACGTGAAGAAAAGATTTAAGAAATGGTTAACAGTTATCATTGCTTGCATAAATGATGCTAACATATGAACTCATTTTAAAATCTCTTCCACTTAAGAATAGAATATCAAAAACTCCAAAATAAAGAAGCTGATGATAAGCTATCAAAGAAAGAAAATGCTCTTGGTTTTTCAAAAGAAGGACAGAACACCAACAGTTATGCCAGACACAAAATAAAGTATTTTTAATCAGTTTGTATTTATTATTGATTATACTGAGATTCCCAAGACTTGAGACTCACAAGCTGAGAAAGGCTCATGCGGGTTATGGGCCATTTTAATTTTTCTATGTAGGTAGAAAGGAAGTGCATACAGAAAGGAGAACAGGAGAATCCAATCTCTTCGTCACAAATACTGTCGTGAACTTTATGCAAAACTAAACCCCAAAACTCTCTAGAAAACATGAATAATGGACAGTGTACTAGTGAATGTATCTAAGAAAACTTGATAAAGAGGAAAGAAAATTAACTTCTATTAACTATCTCCTATGTGCTTATGCATTAAAGGAACAAGATTTGGTTCATTTGAATATGGTCAATTAGTACATCCTTTAAATTATTCAGTCTCAACCACACTTTCAGCTGATTGTACCTGCATTTATGTCACTAAAGAAGATGTTAAGCACCTCTGTGGAGTTACTCTGAGAAAACTATCAAATTCATAGAAAAGATCAAAATCATCTATATCCCAACAACATGTGTTTTGTTCTTGTCGATGATACCTGTTTTTTTTTCCAGTCCCCCTACATATTTTGGTTTTGTAGGTAAAAAATAGTATTGAAGCTTGGTGCTTTTGATCAGCACCTTCCTAATTCCCATGCCTCTCTCTTACCAGCTTCTGGTTCTGAGTTTGACTTTTATAGACTGTGCACAGGTGAGGTCAAACAGTATTTGTTCGTCTGTGCCTCGTATAACATCCTCCAGTTTCATACATGTTACTGTTAACCTGGAATTCCCTTCTTTTCAGAAGTTGTACAGTTTTATATTTTGCATATATGCTATGTTTCTTTATTCATTTATTCACTGATGGGCATTTGTTTTAATTTCTTTGATATTGTGCATATTGCTGAAATGAACAGGGAGTACAAATATCACTTTGACATACTGATTTCAATTTTCTGGGTACATACCCAGAAGTGGAATTGCTGGATCATGCAGTAATTCTGTTTAGTGTTTTGAGGAGTCTCCGTACTATTTTCTAGAATGGCTGTACATTCCCATCCATAGTGTTCTAGGGTTCTCTTTCCTCCACATTCTTGCCAACATTTGATATCGTTAGTTGTTCCTGACAGTAACCACTGTAACAGGCCTGAGATGATATCTCATTGTGGCTTTTAATTTGCATTTCCCTGATGATTAGAGATGATGAACATTTTTTCATATATCAGTTGGCAAATTACATCTCTTCTTCTGAGAAATATCCATTCCTATTCTTTCCCCATTTGTAAATCAGGTTATTTGCTCTCTTGTTATTGAGTTTAGTGTTGTAATTCAGTTACTGAGTTGAGTAACATTTTGGACATTAGCTACTTATCCGAGGTATGGCTTGCAGAGCATACATTGAGGAATATTTTAAATAATTTTTTGTTGGTTTTTGACACAGGTTCTTGCTACTTAGTTCAGGCTGGCCTTAAACTCACTATGTAACACAGGCTGGACTTGAATTTGTGGCAATCCACCTGCCTTAAGTCCCTTTGAGATGTGTGCCATATGCCTGGTTACTTTGAATGATTATTGATTATACTGAGATTCGCAAGACTTGAGACTCACAAATTGTTTTCAGCATTAATGCTTTCCATTTACTTCAATACTTACATTATACTCAGACACTACTCCTTTATAAACTTCATAGAATTCTTCAACGTTAACCCGGTCCATGTTGAACTATATTTAAAAATAAAACAAAATAAATCCACAAACTAACCAAGAAAAGAAAATAAATAACCCACACTTAGCACTCAATATTTACCATTCCTTGTTCCTATGTTGTTTGCTTTAAAATGCAAATCTTGAATAATTTACTCTTTGAAGAAAAAGTGTAAGGTTGGTTGATTAATAATAACAATGGATAACATTTACTGAATACTTAATGTGTCATGCATTATTCCATGTTCTTCACATGCATTGATGGTAGTAGTAATAACCCATGTTTACTGATGCGGTTACTAAGACACAGAGAGCTATGAAACCTCCCCAAATTAGCATTCTCCTCTCCAGCAGTCCGATCCCACTGATCATGCTCTTATCCATGGCCCTATATTTCTTTGAAAAACATCTTTCTTGATATAAAAATGATAATATGCTGTGTAATACTGCTTAGAGATAAAAATCACAAGAAAATATATTACTGAAGAAAAGTACTTTAGATTAACCATAAAGCAAATGGAAAATAGTACCATTTTCATCCCAAACATTCCAGAAAATTTCCAGTCTAGACTGTAAGAAACCACTTAATAGTCTTCCCAACTTCTTACTACTCTTCACAAATAATCATGAATAGATTATGCTTACAGAGTAAGTCCAGAATAACTGAATCTTATCAAGGTTGGATTTAAATTTAGTTAAGAATAAAACTTCATTATATCATTATATTCTAGGGTCTCAAGAATAAAAACTTTATTTTTTAATAACCTCTGCATTTCCAATTTTATTTTCCCCCTACTTTGCTTTTTTATTGTTGCCAAGATTGAGAAACTTCTGCCAATACAGATTAATAATTCAAGCTCAAAGGATTTCATCAAAGACAACATTACTAGTATAAACAGGGAATTCTGTTGATTCTAGTGTTTTATTCTACACTCATAAAATTTCTTAGTAATGCAACAAAACAATGACAGAAGATATTATTTATTTATTTTTAGGTACTGGGGATCAAACTCAGGACCTTGCACTTGCAAGACAGGCACAGTGCTACTGGGCTAAATCCTTAGCCCAGAACTATAACGTATTAAATACTTAGTACTGCAAGCTTTCAGTTTACAGAGTTTCCAATTCTACAAAGCACTGTGTCTAGTCACTTCATTTTCTCTGCAGAATAATCCATTTAGGCAAATAACTGCTCCTGTCACCTTGACAATAAGAATGCTTGACATTTAGCCAGTTCACATACCTAAAAAGCACCTGACCCCGGTTTCAGAAGTAGAGCTTTCTGACTCCAAAAGTCAGTAACTGCACAGCCACTACATCACCATGCCTCCACCACAGGTTCAATTAAGTCGTTACTATGGTCAATCACTGTGCTTGGTTGTAGACCTATAGTCAGGTCCATGTTTAAAAAAAAAAACTTCCTAAAATCATTTTTTAAATAGGCTTAAGCCCAATAATCCTATTAATATATCATCACTTTTGGAGAGTTTTGGCTAAGAATTTCTCTATAATCCTAGTTCAGATACTTCAAATATTATTTTACTCAATAGTTTCTAAGTTTTTTGCTTGATGAATATCCAAACTAGTTGATATTTCCTTTTTAATTTTTTTTATTTTTAAATTGACACGTAGTAATGGTACATAGTATGTTGTAGAGCATAATATTTCAATTCAATCCAATTCATATATACAGTGTATGTAAATCAAACCAGGGAAATTAGCATATCCGCCACCTCAAATATTTAGTATTTCTTTGTGTTAGAAACATTTAAGGTCTTGCCGGGGAATGTTAGAGGCCACAGAGGGATGAAATGAACTAACTCAAAAACGGCCTTGAGTGAGACTCTAGAAATGTAGACTTTAGAAAGACCAGATCAGGGGAGGAAAAACCTGAACTTACCTTTTCTTTCACTATCTGCTTAGTGAGGAATCTAGAATACAGAAAACTCAGCTTAACCCTCACTTTGATTCTATTTTTCAATTCAAAGAATTAAATGCATTTTTTGGTGATTTTTTACTTTGCAACTGAAGTTCCAAGAAATGAATACTTACCTTATAGGCATGAATTTGTACATTATTTGAACATTAGTTCTGTTAGTGAAAGATTATATGGGTAAAATTGTGTCAAATTTTTTAAATTATAAAAAGTTATTGAGGTCAGTAAACGTGCCTCTTATTTATTTATTTTATTTTTGTGTGTGTGTCGTGACCTTGAGCTTGTGAGGCAGGTGGCAGAACCACTAAGCTAAATCCCTGGCCTGTGCCTCTTATTTTTAAGCATTGAGTTACAGGTGCAGAGACAATATTCAGTAAAAAAATTCTAAAGTTATTTTTTAAAACCATCAATTCATTATGGTTTATTGCAAAGTACTTACCATCTGCATAGCAGAAATTTCAAAACATGCATCTCGAATAGCCATCAGGATCTTTCCCAACAGTCCTGAAAATGAACAAAAGGGCGCAAAAAAAAAAAAAACCCACAACTGTAAAGCATTGTAGACTCTGAGAAATGAAACTTTCTACATCGATGTAACTTGCTGAAATTTCATATAAAGACAACAAATTTTGCAATAGAAAGAAAATCTGTAATAATATGCATTACATTTAATCATTTGATTCCCTCGGTAAATACTTCAAGACTATCAGTGAGGGTCCTAAGCATAACACAAAAACAAACAAACAAAACAAAAAGGCTTTATAAAGTACAATTTCGCCTTTAAGGGCCAAAAAGCCCCATAATGTAGAAAGCATGAAAAATCAAACAATTTATAAAATAACATTACAAAATATAAAAACACTAGACAGAAGAAAATCAGAGAACTGTTGCAAGGAAAAAAATCAAATTACAACTGAAAAGGACAGAAACTTTAAGCAGAAATAAAAGTATTAATGGTCATTAAAGGCTGTAGACTCGTGAAGGGTTTATACAGGGATAAAACAAAAGGCACACATTTAGGAAAGTATCACTCTGAAAAGAAAAACAAAACCTAAAAGGAAGAGAGATATAATCCAAATCAGTGAAGGCTTTGGATGTCAACATGGTCTTTATTTCACAGATGAATGATTTTTATAATAAGGTTTGTAGAAACTGAGGGTATGAGAATAATTTTGAGCTTCTATTTGTTTCTTATATAAATCTTCTAAGTCTCTTTTTTCAAGTAAACTAAAACTGTCTCTTATAAACACGCGCACGCACACACACACACACACACACACACACACACACACACACACAGAGTTCTGGATTATCTAGATGCTTGCCTAGAAATCCCTATCATTAAGTGGCATCGATATGTTAATGTGTATATTCTGTGCCCTTTTTCTTCATTTTTATTGAGTATACTGGCAACTAAAATCATATATTTAAGGTGTACTACATGTTTTAAGATACATATTGTGAAGTGATTACTATCATCAAGCTAATTAATATATACACCACTGCACATACCTATAGCAATTCTTAATTTCCTCTGCTTAGCAACATTTTATAATAGCAGAAGTCTTAAGCAAAAAATGTGCTCAGCATCCCATGCCCCGAGAGATTAAGTGAACACCATTCTAATGTACTTCTTGATAGCTGTATACATTAATATATTTTTGAAAATTAAAAGTTGAAAATGTCACATGTTTCGTAACCTGTATTTCACATAACAGGGTACAATGGACACCTTCACACCTCAACAAATTCACGTCATCAAGATCTCTTAATGATACAATTGCTAACTTTCTTCCACATCCCCACTATCCTCTCTTACACCCTTCCTTTCTCCCTGTCATTCCTTCCTACTTTCTAATCTCTTTTCTACTTTCATGTTATCTCTTTTAGATTGCACATATTAAGGAAAACATGCAATATTGAATCTTTTGAGTCTGCCTTATTTCACTTAAAATGATGATCCTGTAAATAGAATAATTTTGTTATTCTTTACACCTGAATAATACAATGATGCTAATATATCTATCACCTTACCATACTTATAGCAATTCTTAATTTTCTCTGTTTAGAAACATTTTATAATAGCACATTTATACCACATCTTCTTCATCCACTCACTTGTGGATGAGAATCTGGGTTGGTTCCATGTCCTGGCTATTGTGAATTGTGCCGTAATAAATTTAGATATGCAAAACTATTCCTACAGTATGCTGACTTTCACTAGTGGCAGCTCTAATTTTATTTTTTGAGGAAACTTCCTATTGATTTCCATAGTGACTATACTAATTGACATCCCCGCCAGCAGTGTAGAACAGCTCCTATTCCCTACATCCTTGGCAGCACGTATTTATGTATATACACATAAACGTACGTATGCATGTGTGCAGATAGGTAGGCAGGCAGGTAGGTAGATACTGCATTGTATTTTTGATGATAGTCATTCTGACTGGGATGGGATGGAATTTCAATGTAGTTTTTGATTTACATTTCCCTAATGGCTGAAGACATTGAACATTTCCACAGACTTATTCACCATTTATACTTCTTTTGAGAAGTGATTATTCATTTCCCACTTATTGACTGGACTTGATTTTCTTTTATGTTTCCTCAGTTCTTTGTATAATGTAGATATTACTCAGAAGAACTAGATTTTATCCTATTCTGCAGACTGTTTTTTCAGTCTGTCAACTGTTTCCTTTGCTGTATAAAATTTTTTTAATTTGATGTAGCATTACTTATTGATTACTATTATTTCTTTTTTTCTTTTTTTGGTACCGCGGATTGAACTTGGGTCCTTGCACTTGCAAGGCAGGAAATCGAACCGCTGAGCTAAATCCCCAGCCCACTATTATTTCTTATACCATCAGAATTCTATTTAAAAAGTCTTTGCCTATGGTTTTAAGTGTTTTTCTAGGAGTTTCAAAGTTTCTGGGCCTATACCTAGGTTTTCTATCTACTTTGAATACATTTTTGTATGGGGGGGGGAGAGTGTGTGTTTTTGTTGTTGTTGTCATTGTTGTTTTTGAGATAATTTTAATCTTCCACATATGGATATCCAGTTTTCCAAGCATCCTTTGTTAAAGAAACTGTCTTTTCTCAACTTTTATTTTTAGGTCCTTGGCCAAGGATTAGATAGCTGTAGTTGCATGGGTTTGTTTCTGTTTCTTCTAGTCTAATTAGTCTATATATCTATTTTTGTGCCAGTACCATGCAGTTTTTTAATTTTTTTTTTTTTTTTTTTTTTTTTTTTT
>NW_022900931.1:40121394-40154824 GCF_012274545.1 Fukomys damarensis | reverse complement strand
TTTTTTTTTTTTTTTTTTTTTTTTGGTACTAGGGATCAAACTTGGGACCTTGTGTTGTGAGGCAGGCGGTGGCATCACTGAGTTAAATCCCCACCATGAAGTTTTTGTTACTATGGTTTTGTCATATAATTTGAATTTGGTAATGTTATGCATCCAGTCATTTCTTTTGCTCAGGATTGCTTTATCTTTTTGGTCTTTTGTTTTTCCATATGAATTTTAGAACTATTTTTTTCTAGTTGTGTGAAGAATGTCTTGGAATTTTGATAGGGACTACATTAAATCCTTAGACAGATTTTAGTAATAAGGCTGTTTTAACAATTTTAATTTTGCTGACCCATGAACATGGGTGGTCTTTTTGTCTTCTAGAATCTTTGTCAATTTCTCTCTCAGTGTCCTGAAATTTTCATTGTAAAGATCTTTCACCTCTTTGGTTAAGTTGATCCCTAGGTAAGGTATGGTATGGTACAGTATTTTAAGCTACTGTGAATAGAACTGCTGTCCTGATTTCTTTCTCAGCTAGTTCATTACTGAAGTATAGAAAAGCTAGAGATTTTTTAATGTGGATTTTTGTATACTCCTATGTATATTTTTATTTAATATTTTTCTATACACAAGTAGTGCTATTTTAATTGTAGCAGGCTATGGATGTGGAAAAGACAGAAAATCTATTTCTCAAATGAGACAGTTGCACCAAGTGAAGGTCAAATGATATCATAGTGCACTGTGAAAACAAAGGCTTCTCAGAAGTTTGAAGACAGAAAAGTCATGGGCTAATTGAATCATCACTGTGGAACAGGAGCATTCTTAACTCAGAATCTGAAACATATTCATGTTGAACTTGGTTTTGATAAACATCTTTTGTCATATTAAGGCCAACCTAAATATTAGTTTTATAGTTTGTAGTGAATTTGTACATTTATATTAGTTGTATAGTAGCATGTATAAAAGTTTACATTTGGTTTTATATTTGGACACAAGTTGCACTGCTAAAAATTAAAATAGTCAACACTGAGAAATCATGACAATAATTTCCCTCTAAAAAGAAACACTGTCCAAAGAAATAAGAAGGTACTGAAAATAATCACCAGGACAGCACAAAATAAAAATAGTGTGTTCAGAAGACTGCTACTATAATACTGACAGGTAAGCTGGTCTGAGGAAAAGAATAAAGAATAGAAAGAATAGTGGGCTTCTGAAATCTAGTTTTCCAAATGGAAAAAAAAATCAGTCATTATATCTTTAAATGTTTTGTCTTATTTTGGACCTCATAACTGGGATGGCGGAAGTAGCAAAAGAAGTAACGAATATACAATATTGCCAAAACAAGAAGTAACAATATTCCACTTGATAAAGTGTGAAGATGAAAGAAGAGTAAACGATGACTTCAAGGTTTTGAGTTCAAGTGTTGGGAAGAATACTGACACCTTTAAGAAGAAAACAAGTAGTGAAATCAATTTAAAAAAAAGAAAAAACAATGAATTGTTTTGAAAGTAACCACAAAATATGCTATTAGCATGTACAGGGTGAGAAACTGATAAGCCTTTAAGGAGAAAGCATATGCAGTGGCTGGTTCATTGAATAAACCCCCTTACACAGAACTGGGGACACAGAACCACATTCTGGCAGCTGGAGCTGGAGAGGTACAAATGAAGGGTGCAGACAGGTTACCGAGACGATGAAAACAGAGGACAACTGCATTGTATGTAGAGAGTGACAACCCAGTGACTACTGATTTCTTATCACCCCATGGAGACCAGTCAATAAATGAATTTTTAAATGTGCTAAAAGAAGAAAAATTAAAACTGTCAACTGGAGGGCAGGGATTTAGCTCGGCGGTTCGGTGGCCTGCCTTGCAAGCACAAGGACCCGAGTTCAATACCCGGTACCAAAAAAAAAAAAACAAAAAACAAAAAACTGTCAACTGGAAATTCCATATCAACACAAAATCTTTACAGAATGACGGTAAAATAAAGACATTTTCAGATAAAAGAAAACCAAAATAATTTGTAGTCATCAAACCTGTTCTGCAAGAGCTGGGCATGGTGTACGCCTGTAATCCCAGCACTTGGGAGGCTGAGGCAGGAGGATCGCTGTGAGTTCGAGACCAGCCTGGACTACATAGTGAGCTCCAGGTCAATCTCAACTACATAGTGAGACCCTGTCTGAAAAAAACCAAAAAAAAAAAAAAAAAACCACCTGTTCTGCAAGAACTGCTTAAAGACATTATCCAAACTATAGGGAAATTAAATGAGATGAAAACGGGGATCTTTGGGAAAAAAACAATGGCACAGTTAAAGCTAAATATACAGATAAATACAAAAGACTTTCCTTTTAATTTATTTAAAATACATATTTCTGATTAAAGCAAAAAATTTAACACTGTATTGATGATTTTATCTGTATTTGTAATACATATCAGAAATATACCATAAACCAGGTAGAGGCGCCAAGTGGACTTACACAATTGAAAAGTCTCTACATGCTCAATGATGTAACACATTATTAGCTCTAAGAAGACTGTGAAAACTAAGGACAATATTTAATTCCTTAAAACAGTGGTTAAAAAAAAAACAGTACACTCCCTACACCAACAATATCAGTATTGCTGGGGAAGTTGTTAGAAATGCATATTTTATTGTTAGGACTGCCCCAGCCCCAAGTCAGGTACAGAGTGGGTCGGGAGTGCAAAACTACCGTTCACACTGGCCCTGCCTGTGACCCTGCCACACTCTAAAGCCAGGAAGCCACAGCCAAGGAAATGGAGGAGTAAGGGAGCTGAGAAGAAGGAAGGGGAGGGAAAGAAGGAAAAGGAAGGAAGAAAGAAGTAGAAAAACTACACACTTAAAAGGCCAATATGAATAAATTTAAGGAATAGTCTAAAAAATATTCAGTTAATGTCATAGAAAGGATAAAGATAATGAAATAAGGAATAGAATACAGACAGTAAACTAGAAGACCCAAAACCAATTGTATTAATAATTACATTAAATGTTACAGGACTAAAAATTCCCATTAAAAGAAAAAAATTAAATGGATTAATAAAATGCAATCCATATGCTGCCAACGAGAAACAAATTTTAAGCATGGAGACATAAGTAGATTGAAAGAAAATGGATGGAAATAGATACACCATACAAACAATAAGCATAAGAAAGTATGAGTGCTTATATTAATTTCAGATAAGGTAAAATTTATAACAGAAGGATCAGAGATAAGGTCCCAGAAAACACTGGGAGACAGCAGTTTCTACAGGGAGCTGAAGGCAAATGGAAATTCACAGAGAAAGAAGTCTTGAGCACAGGTACAGGGGGTAAACCGCACAGTTCAACTCACTGTATACAGGGTGGAGGGGAAGTGGGACGGAGAGCGGGTAGGAGAGGAGGCGGGCACCACGATAGTGAAGTTTTGTCCTACAGACAAGTTTTCAAAAGTTTAGACTCACAGACCTTTTAGTTGTCGGAAATTATCAGACTCTAATTAATTTTTAATCTATATAGATTATGACTATTATTATTATAAAACAGCATTTTTAGGTTTAAAATTTAAATATCTTTTACATTTTAAGTTTTTTGAGAAAATGATTATATTTTTTAAAAAACTAGTGAGAGAAACATTGTTTTACATTTTTAAAAGTTAATAAAATGAAAGATAGTATATATTCTTACCTATAATTATCTTTTAATCTATTACAATGTTATTTTCACTGAAACATATATAGTTGGAAAATGATGGAGTACTTCAATATCTTTTCCAAATAATTGTATACACTCTTTACTTGACAAGTAGTAGTTTCTTAAAAAGTTTATTGCAACATATAAGTTAAAAGCTTTATCAATAAACTCTTTTTACCCTGTCACATTAAAATCCTGTGGTCTGCCTTGTCCTTTGGCTCATGCACAACTTGTGACACCACACACTGATCATCTGGACAGGACAGGTTCACTGAGTTATGGAGATCTTCCAAATGCTGACAAATTTCATTACACCATATTAGAAAAACGGATGATATCACTATCAGTGACATCAGAATGGCTTCATGTGCTGGGAATATGAAAAGCTCAAGGTGGTGCACAGTTTTCCAAGATTCTGATTTTAATTTTCATTTGTAATTTATATTCACTTGGATTTTATATTTGGCAATAACTGTTATCAGCTGTTTTCTTTGAAAATATATACTTATTTGATTTTTTTTTAAATGTCTGCCAAATACACAAATTTGAGGGTTTGGGGATTTAGCTCAGTGGTTCCACTGCCTGCCTTGCAAGCGCAAAGGTCCAAGTTTGATCCCCAGTACCAAAAAAAAAACCAAAAAACACAAATTTGAGTAAGCATAGTTTGTCATTCTTTCAAGTGACAAATGGTATTCTATGCAAAAATGCATTTAGTAGACCTCAGAATTCAAAACATGGAATATTAAGTACCTGAAGGTCAAAATAAATAAAATTAATAATTTTTACTGTCTCCTCAAGGATATTCCTAAGTGAGAAGGGCTTATCCTCCCTTTCAAGAGCATGATGGTTAAAACACAATAACTACTAGCATATGTCATTGCCTTGATTCACCTGAGGGCACTAGCAGCTTTCCCTATCATTGCTTTTGTACCATCCGTGCAAATGTCAACAAATTTTAAAACACAATCAGCTCTAGTTTATTATGAAAACAGTTTTAACCTCATAGCACGCTAAAAGGGTCTCATTTATGATAAGAAAGAAAATTACATATGGATTCTGATCTAAGCATGAAAGTAGTATTAAGCTTTAAGCATTAACCAATACGAAGGAAGATTTGTACATATATATCTACAACAAATCCGGGTCTATTATACATCTATAATCACCTTAAACTACGTTCCACTGTGGAATGTATTATTTAAACAGAGAAATATTCACAGGTAAACCAAGAAGAAGTTATGGCCCAAGTAACACTGTCATTCTGCCAACGACAATCAGACACAAGTCAAATACCTATTTGAAAATTCCTATTTATTTAGGTCACATACCCACATCTATTATCCAACTTACTAAATGTCATAGAATATTGCTTTATAAAAAATATTTGCTCAGTTATTTGTGGAGGTAGGACACACAGGCACTTAAGAAATCTGCTCTATGTTTAACAGCTTGAAACGATTATTAATAACCATGTCCTATTCTCTGTCCTAGGGAGAAAATGTTCAGTTGACAGAATAAATAGTAACAGCTATATAAATGAAGCACACATATGTTGCAAAAAATAAAAATAAAATTGTATGCCAGGTAGATAAGTGGAAAAGCAGACTGGTCTGGCTGATGTTTGCATAGTTAATTGGTTTTACAGCAGTTTGCTTATAACCCCCCGAGTGCTACCTCTCCAATGCTCTGAATGCCGTATCACCTCCCCTCTGTCTCCACCCCCAGCATCTCACTCCATATCCATGTATCTTTCATTCGGATTATCCAAAAGCCTCTTTTCAAGTATCCTACCAATATAGCTAACTGTAAAACGTCAGATATTTATTACCCCGTCTTAAAAGTCTTATTTCTCCTTCAATTAGCACTCATCCTTCTTTTAGGGAAATTAATCGCCCTAACCATTTGATTGAATAGGGAACTGTCACCTTCCAATGACCCTAAAGCCATGGCCTCAGTGAGTGTTCAAGACAGGGGCACCAAACCTAAGCAGGAACTATAACACTCTGCTTTTGAGGCCACAGCTAATGTACCTAGAAAAAGGTTTGTAATTAGCACAAGTCAAACTGAACTCTTCCCTGAGAATTTTGTTCTAGAACTAGCTGAGGGGGGACACTGTTTCCACTGTGTTCACCCGTATATGAATTCTTCACTGCCGGTCACCATACTCTCTCCCAAGGACCTGGGAAAAATGTGTCTAGGAACATGAAGCAGAGAGTGAAGAGAAGCGAAGATGAAAGGGAAAGCACAGAAGGTGTCTCTGGTTTTCTCTAAGGCTATCACCGTTCTCACATTCTGCAAGGAGTCTGATAAAAATGAGACGTATTAGAGAACTCAAGTTGTGTTTCTGTCACTTGTACTAACAGTGTCCTCAGAGAGCCACTTGGTTTGTATAGGGTGAAATGCTGTAGTGTCAGAAAAGCTGAAGTAGAAAAGTGAAAGCAAAAAGAAATAATACTTTTTGAAAGCTGTGATAGTCTCATGAATGCTGATTCCTATAAAAGAATTATAGATAGCAACAAATATCCCAGAAAAAAATCGTATGAATATCCAACTGATCAAAAACTGAGATCAGAAGATCTATCCCCCCATCTATAAAGCTGATAAAATAATCATGGTGAGGGAATGTAGCTCAGTAGTACAGCATTTACCTAGGATGCACAAGATCCTCGGTTTAATGCCCAGTATTAGGGGGAAAAACAGTAGAATATAAGAGAAGGAACTGACAAAACATATTATGGTATATTCAAGTTCAAATAGTTACTTTTTTTAAAATTTAATTTATTGGTACATTCTAGGTAGACAGTACAGTTACATTCATTACTGGGACCTTGTACCTTTACATGCCAGGTCTTGGTTCTCATTTTTTCCCCTCGTCCCCACCCTCCCTTCACCCTCCCCTCCCCTTCCCCCCTTCAAACACGTTAATTCCATTTTTACATTTTCTCATATTTTTTTCCTTTTCCCTTATTCCCCCTTCCCTATCCTTCTCACTGTCCCTACACCTTTGGTCCTTTTCTTCCTATTTGTTAATTGTCCCATTAGGATCTTGAGTACTATTTTAGTTTTTCACACCAAAATAGTTACTTTTAGAAATAGTAAAAGTAACCATTTAAATAAAGAAAACAAAATTAAAAGGTAATTGCACAAAATAGGCAATTTAACACCAGCTGGTATTAAGATAAAAGGAACAGTCAATATTTTTGCATAATTTAAATTATATAGGATAGTTTACACTACCTGGAAGAAAACAAACTAGCTTAACATTGCATGATCCAGGATGACTGCAGAGGCGCCAGATAAGATAATCCTAGTGCTCATATATTGTTCAAGACTTACTTTGATATGGCTGCTTTTCTACAGCAGCAGCTGAGTAAATACAGCAGAGGTAATATGATCTGCAACACCTATAATACTAACTCACCTTTACATTGAAAGTTTGTAGGCCTGCTGGGGATTTAACTCAGTGGCACTGCACCTGCCTCACAAGCAAAAGGTCCTGAGTTCGATCTCCGGTACAAAAAAAGAGAAAAGTTTGTAGGCCGCTGCTTTAGGGAACTGGTGACTCATTTTATCAAGAAGCCCCCACTGAAAATAGTTCCCTCAAGTTAGGATCTATAATGGTGCAATAACTTCAAGGAAAGAAAAAAGCATACCGGGATGCAAAAGGAAATGTGTATCTTTCAAAAGGGTTCACTGTATGAAAAAACTGAAAACATTTTACTTTATGCTTTAATAAAATTTAATAGGGCTAAGAAATTAAAAGATTGCTGGCTAAGAAGAAAAGCCAAGTGAATGAGGTAAGAAGTTATGGGGAAATAAACAGCAGGAGAGGCCTCATCTATGCCACTGTACCACTATAAAT
Organism: Fukomys damarensis; assembly: GCF_012274545.1. Classification (NCBI taxonomy): domain Eukaryota; kingdom Metazoa; phylum Chordata; class Mammalia; order Rodentia; family Bathyergidae; genus Fukomys; species Fukomys damarensis. The sequence continues at coordinate 40,147,291 of NW_022900931.1, read as the reverse complement.
TAAAGAGGCAGTGTCATCTACAAGCATCCTTTCAGAACAGTGCAGCATTTCACAGAAAGAGAATACAAGCATAGTGTTATGTATATTTGCACTGATTATAAACAAAGTCAGTGGCTAGGACTCAGGGCATGTTAAATTTCAAAGGAACTTAACTACCCATAATTAGATAGAGTATAAATGTTCTTGTCCATCTGATATCTGTGGCTAAAGCAAAGCTTTGGAAAATCATTTTCAATTTGTGCTAAAGGCTAATTAAACTTCAGAAGTTATACAGTTTTTATTTTTGTTAAGGTGGCAGAGGTTTAACAGACTTTCAGGGTTCCAATGTCAGCTCCACTACTGCCCTAAAGATGTCAAATTCAGCAAATTACTGAACCTTGCCATGGCCTCAGCATCTGCAGTCCTCTGTAAAGGAGATGATACCTACTCCATGAGGTTGTTAGTGAGGATTAAATGAGTCCCCATATGTAAAACTCTTTGAACGGCAGCATACAACAACACTATTTAAGTAAAAGCTACTAGTAGTAGTAAAGTAGAATGAGAGCCAATAATAATCATAAGTGACTTAGGGTAAATTCCGCTGAATGCATAGGTTTGTGTACAGAGTTAGCATCAATTTTATTTTTAGCAGTACTCTCACTTCACAGAAAACACTGTGCAACAAGGCTTCTCGAGGGGGTTAATTCAGGTGCCCAGGTCACACTGAAATCGCTGCAAAGAGTGAGGACAGCAGACAACAAGGTCATGGCAATACACTTCCACGGCCACAGCAAGGAAGAGAAGAGCCACTCCTGTGCGAGCCAGCAGTGCCTGGCAAACAGATGACCTATGCTAGAAGTCAGAGCGGGACGAAGGTCCTTCACCAAGCTGGCTCGGCTCCCCTCTCACTGGCAACACTTAGGAACATCTGAGGTGAGCTTGGGCCCTGCATCAGGAAAGCAGTGGATCCAAATGCATAACAACTCCTTTAAATTTCTAAAATAAATTTTGTGTATAAAAACATCTACATGAGGAAAAATACAAAAGTAACTGTCAAAAGAATAAAACAGCAATGTTTACATAGTAAATCAATTTTTATATCAAGAAAAATCATAGGACAAGATGATGAATGTAGGACCAATCTATTAAGCCCCATTTAATGACAGAATACATTTGGGGCAGATACTGAATATACCTATGTGTTATTTATATGTCATAGAAAGTAAAATAAATTAAAAGTAAACAATTGAAAAGTCAGAGAATATCATAAGCAATCTCAAAGCAGTCAAAGGGCAGAAATACTAACAATGAACAAAGTAAAAATCAGGGGGACAACACTGAGATTCCATCTCACCCCAGAAAGAATGGCTGCTATCAAGAAATCAACCAATAACAAATGTTGGCGGGGCTGTGGGGAGAGAGGAACCCTTCTCCATTGTTGGTGGGAGTGCAGACTGGTGCAACCACTATGGAAATCAATACAGAGATACCTCAAAGAACTAGGATTAGAGTTTCCATTTGACCCAGCTATCCCCTGCTGGGTATCTTTCCAAAAGAATTAAAAGAATCATACCACAGCAATATATGCTCACCCATGTTTATAGCAGCACAGTTTGTAATAGCAAAAACTTGGAAGCAATCCAGTTGCCCATTAGTTGGAGACTGGATTTTAAAAAATGTGTTTTTTTAATATAAAATGGAGTACTACTCAACCATAAAGAAAGAGAAACTAGAGACATTTATACCTAAATGGATGAACATTAAGGATATATTCTTAAGTGAAATAAATAAGACACACATGTGTAAATACCAAATAGTTTCTCTGGTGTGAGAAAATGAAAGTGTAAATAAGGATTTAAATGAATAACTGATAATGTGAAATAGGAAGAAAAGGTACTAAGGGGTAGGGGAAGTGGAGGGGTAGGGGTAAATAAAGAAGGGAAAGAAAAATATGAGATAAGAAATAAATGGAAACTAAGCTTTTGCAAATAGGGAAGGGTGGAGGGGTTGAAGGGAGGGCAGGGGAATGGGGAAAAAATAAGGACCAAGATACATGATATAAAGGTACAAGTTCCCAATGATGAATGTAAAATGCATTGTATACCTAAAATGTACCAATAAAAGAATTTAAGAGAAAAAAAAAGTCAGGGAGAAACAAACCTTAGGACAAAAAAGGTAACACTAGAACATAACAAATTTAAATGCACAGAAAATGTTGATAAAAGAAAAAGAATAGTAAAAGAAACAAAATAATAACATTTTCAAGATCTTAAAGTCAATAAAACTATCAATAATAATAATATCTCAGATTTTTATAAAATTAACTATATTTTAACCATACCACTAACATAACTACAACAGGGAATATAGTAGAGAAATAATACGGATCAAATGTATCCAAAAGTATACCTTGATTTAGTTTTATGTGTTTTATATGGTTTTTGGTCTGTTAGTCTGGCCATTAATGATAACTAATTTGAAAAGGACTCAAAAATAAACAAATTTGGCCAAAAAAGATATGTTATGTACATGTACCAACTCCCCACAATGAATGTAATCATTATGTATTTCAAAGGTGCACTAATCTAATAAAAATAAAAATTTTAAAAAATTATATGGGCCATGGTACTTGACCAAAATATAATAAAATGAGAACATTTCCATAGAAGTGCACAAAAACAAAATAAATTCTCAGAAGTTTACCAATAATACCTTAAGAAATGTTGGGACAGTGTTCACTTGCGCAAGAATAAATACCCAGAGTAACAAATCAGAATACACTGTACCAACTTACATTAAGATTGAGAAGTTGAATTGTAATGAGAATATACACACACTGATGGAAGTGGTTAATTGGTGTCCTCTTTCTGGAGCAAAAGCTGGGATTAATCAAAACCTTTAAGATATTCTAACTGCTTGATATAAGAATTCTATTTCTAGAAATGACTCTAAAGGCAAATAGAACGCATTCACAGGCTTTATTTAGGAAGATGCTCACCACAGAACTAGTACTAATAAAACTTTTTAATTTTAAATAAAAACAAGAAGACTTAGGTAACTAGTATATTTTTATAGCTAATTATTGTTTGAATATTATATTTCAAAGGTTATATAATTGCACAGAAATAAAAAATTCAAAATATACTGCTAGGTTAAAAACAGTACAATATAAACTTGTAGAAGCTTAGACACTTGTAGAAACTTGTAGAAGGACAATTCTCTATTTTATGAAACTAGTATTATCCTGATACCAAATCTAAAGATAGCACAGAAAGTAGAATTACACACCAATCAATAATGCTAATGAATATAGACATAACAATTCTTAACCAAATATAAGCAAGTAGAGTTCAGCAATATATAAAGTGAATTATAAACCAAGTGGGATTTATCTCAGGGATACAAGCCTGGTTCATTATTTAAAAAAATCAATTAATGTAATTTGATCTATTAGTAGGTTAATGAGAAAAGATTATATTATTATATCAACAACTCTGGAAAAAATACAATAGCATTAAAAAGGAGAAGAAGCACAGAAAAAATAAGGGAGACTTCCTCATCTTGATAAAGAATATTTATCAAAGGAAAAAAAATGCAACTAACATCACGCTTAATGGTGAAAGGAGAATTCTTTCCACAACAGACAGGAAACACAGAATGAATGTCCACTCTCGTCCTTCCTATTCAGTTTGGTGCTGGAAGTTCAAGGGAGTGCAACAAAACAAGAAGAAATAAAAGACATAGAACAGAAAGAAGTGCAGTTGTTTCTTTTGCATATAACGTAACTTCTATATAACACTTTTATCTAAAATTAAATCCTAGAAATAATAATTGATTCCATGTAGGTTGCAGGATATTAGATATACATTAAAAATTATATTTCTTGCTAGCAATAAGTGCCTGAATGCTGAAATTAAAATACAAGACATTTATCATTACTGGGAAAAAAAAAAACCCTAGGTATCATAAGATATGTATAGAAAGTGTAATGAAAACAACAAAATGATGAATGGAAGACCTAACAAAATGTTCATGATACAGAAGACTTAACATAGTAAAAATGTCAATCCTTCCCAAATTGATAAATAGGTTTAGTATAATTCTTATCAAAATCGCAGTAAGGTTTTATGCAAATGTAAATAATAATTACATTATTCTAAAATTATATGGAAAAGTAAAGAAACCAGAATAGCTAAAACAGTTTGTTAAAAAAATTAAGATGGAAGAATGAGCCCACCCAATTTAGTGATTTTTTTATGTAGCAACAGTAATCAAGACAGCATAGGACTGGCAGAGCAACAGACATACAAATCCAAGAAACAAAACAGAAAACCCAGAAAGGGCCCCCATAAATATGTCCAACTGGTTTTCTATAAAGGTGCAAAAAAACAAATAGAAGAGAGATAACATTTTCAATAGTGATGTGGCTATGTGGGAAATGTTAGGAATAGTCTCCAAAAAAGTTACTTTCCAAAAGGAAGTCTATGCACATTTGGGGGGAATAACAGGTCTTCTATTTCATATATATCAAATCTACCACACGCACATTTATTTCATATAATTCTCACAACAGCCCTATCATGGACTGACTGTGCCCCCTGGAATTTACATGTTGAAATCTTGACCCTCATTGTAATGGAATTAAAAGGTGGGGTCTTTAGAAGTGATGAGGTTATTAGGGTGGAGCCATCCTGAACGGAAATCATATCCTTTTAAAAAGAAACCTCAAAGAGATGTCTGGCTTCTTCTGCCATACAAGGATACAGTGAGAAGATGGTCATTTGTGAAACGGTAAGTAGAGAACCTACAGCACACACACCACAGCAGGCTGTTTGTGTCATTGAAAGCTCTAAAAAGTCTGCCATCACTGATCTATACTAATGGGCTAAACAACATATCCTAATAGCTAGTAAGTGACAGAACTGAATTTAAATCTAGTTCTGCTTGCCCCAGAGCATGAGATTATGCTATTGATTATAAAAAAAATAACAAAAATATTTAACTGGTTTATAAATATCACTCAATTAAATAATCCATGTATATATAAAATAATATATAGCCATGAACTTTATCTTTTTTGATCTTTTGAATATACACTATAAAAATCCATAACAAAAAAGAACATAGCATCCACAGACAATAAGTTTTGAATTATCAGATCATCACCCACCTATTAATTATTCTGAATCTAATATTTTCTTCCTATAAACACTTTGATACCAAATCTGCCAGAAAAGAATAGAAAAAAGTATCACTTTATTATTTATTAGTAGTTCTAGAACACTTCCTTACCCAGAGACAGTCAATAAGAGAAAAGATGTTAACGAGGTTAACAAGGCTAATATTCTTCAAAATTCTGACAGTTATTTTACATAATTAATACCGTAATTGTCACATAGTTGATAATGACTTTATTTTTTGAGAGTTTCTATATCAAAATATAAGTAGAAATAACTTAGTCTGATGTTAAAAGCTGAAGTCTTGACATTATTCGTCTTATGTCAAAGTATTTATCTGTATACCTCAATCCAAACTTGGTGCCAGTGAACCCACTCACATATTGTGGAAAAGGTTGAAAACCACTTACTCTTTGCAGTACAAGGTACAGATGACAACAAAACTCTATTTAGAATAATGAAAAATAATGAAAAGAACACTTTGGTGAACAAAACTGAAGCTTAAAGAAAGGGCCAGAGCCGAGAGAGGTGGCCCGCCTGTCATCTTAATACTCTGAGAGGCTCAGGCAGGAAGGTTGCAAATTTGAGCCCGGCTTGGGAAATTTAATGACTTAGCAAGACCCTGTCTCAAATAAAAAATTTTAAAATGAAAAAATTGGAAACAAAGACTTTGCAGATAGGGATGAATGGAGGGTTTGAAGGGAGATTAGGGGAATGGGTAAAAAATAAGAACCAAGATGGATTATGTAAAGGTGCAAATTTCCAATAATGAATGTGATTATATTGTATATCTTCAATGTACCAAAAATGGAGGGTTTAGGGAGATTAGGGGAATGGGTAAAAAATAAGAACCAAGATGGATTATGTAAAGGTGCAAATTTCCAATAATGAATGTGATTATATTGTATATCTTCAATGTACCAATAAAATTAATTAAAAAATAAAATAAAACATTTTAAAATGGAGAGGGATGTAGCTCAGAGTGAAAGGCAAGTACTGAAAATATACATGTGGAAGAAAAAGCAGGCTAATACATGAGAAAATTCACCAAACCCTGGATGCTTCACTCTACAATCCAGATAATAAACACAAGTGGAGAGAAGCGAAATAAAGGGTAGAAAAAAGCGGGGAAGGTCCATAAGGAAATTTAGACTATATTTGAGTAAGAACTTGTAGAAGAAAAATTTTAACCCTAATATAACTGACAGTGTATAAACCAACCAAATTGGTACATAAATACTCAATATACTAAATAATAATAACCAATTTAAACCGTACACAGAAGCTGGGCACAGTGGTGCACACACGTAACCCGAGCATTCTGGAAGATTGTGGCAGGGGGATCTTAAGTTTGAGCCCCAGTGTAAATAAGGATCAAAATGTAGAAGAGATAATGTGAAGTAGGAAGAAAAGATCCACCTGGGAAGGGAAAGTATGAGGGGTAGGGGAAAGGAAAGAAGGGAAAGGAATAAATATGAGAAAAGGAAAAAAAGGAAGCAAAATCTTTGTAAATAGGGCTGGGAGGAGGGGGTGAAGGGCGGGTAGAGGAATGGGGAAAAAAGAGAAACCATGATATATTATAAAAAGGTACAAATTCTCAATAATGAATGTCAGCATATTATATACCTAAAATGTACCAATAAAATTAATGAAAAAATTAAAAAATAAAAAGGGCGAAAGATATAAATTAGTGTGAAGACCATGGATCAATCTCCGGTATGGACAAAAAACATAAAACACTTAAGATAAAATTTATTTCATTTAAAATTTAAATTTAGTTAAATGTATATTTTAACTAAAAAATATGGCTACTGTGTCTATAAAATGAAGTAGTGTAAAGCCAAATCAAAGCTACAGATTATGATAGTTTATATTTTCAATGCCTAAGTACAAAAGAAATCACAAGCATTACAAAATTCAACAAAAAGAATTTGATACTAAAAAATAATTTGATACTAATCTAAGCAAACATGCATAACAAATAACCTTAGCCATAAAAACCAGCTTTCCGTCTCCTAGACAGCAGCCTGTAACTAGGCAATATCACTACACCGATAATTTCCCAGTGCTTTTCTAATTGTAGGCAAAGAAATACTGCAAATTGGTTTGTTTTACGTTGGCCAGTTTTCTGTCACTATATCAAAAACTTCAATAATCAACTTATAAAGCGAAAAGGTTCACTTTGACTCGCAGTTTCGGGGGTCTCGGTCCATGATTCACTGGCCTCGTGGGTTTTAGGTCTGTGATGAGGTCACACATTCCAGTGAGAGTGACTGGCAGTGCAAAACTGTTCACCTCACCACGAGGGAGCAGAAGACAGAGGAGGAGGAAGGGGCTGAGGTCCCATGGGCCAGTTACTGAAAAGTTCCCACCAGGTCCAATTTCTTAAAGTTTGCTCCCAATACACAGCACCAAGTTGGGGAACATGCCCTTCACATGTGGCCCTTTGGGAAATACTTAAAATACAAACCATAGCAGATGCAAATGATTTTTATGCTTTTCTGCCTTGAAGTAATCACACATTTTATAGAATTACATTAAATCAGTTACAGGTAAGAGTTTGGATTCAGTTAAACTATTAAACTGAGAATTCAGGCACTCAGGGATCTCAAATTAATCCATTACCTGATCATAAAATCTATTACAGTAACAGCTAAGCTTATAAAAGAGAACTAATTCATCCAATAGTATTTCTGAACCTTCTAACACCTACCCAGACCTAAAAGTATACATTTTCCTCATTAATTTCCTAATAAGAATAATTTGTAAATTTCTTATAAGACAATAAAAAGGAATAATCAATATAATGTAATAGCTTTATAGATGTACCTACAATATGATTATTCTGCATATTTGAAATTCATCAAAATTTAATTGAGGAGAAAATAGTAAAAGCAGGCTCTACACTAATATGGGACCAATAGAAAAGACCTACAAGAACTAAGATCTCCAGGAAAAAGCAGTCAAATACAACTCCTTATTATGAAGATACAGGCTCAGCATAACAAAAGAAGTTGGCACCTAGCTTGGCTGAAATAAGATAACAGGTTTAAACCAAAAAAAGTTCCAAAAAGACAAAGTAGGCTATTAGGAAGGCAGGCCAGAAATTGAGACCTTATGAGATCAGGCAAGTAGATCATGAGAAGTCCAAAGTCAAAGCCAGCTTATTATAGAAAATAAGGTAGAAATATAGTCACAAAGCTAAGTTTCTATGCCACAGGTTCTACTGGTGAGACTCCTTCTAGTCTTAAGAGGCAAGACCCTCTGTGCATCTTAGAGCAAGCACAAGTCTCATTGGAAGCTGATTCTGTTTCTAGGATATTTTAACAAATATAACTGCACGAATTCTATATACATTATGATTCACTGGTAGGGATTTGTTAGGAAACACAGTGAAAAGAAGAATGACAAATTAATTCAAAGGCATAGATCCATTAACTCTAACATGAACAAAATAAATATCTGTTTTTCCTTACCTAAATGAAGTATGTTCTCTAGCTCCATTTTGAAAGAATATAAAGAAGTTTCTCAAAGCCAGATACACTTGTTGCATTTTTCAACAATGGGTATACTGATTTTAGCTTAATCTAGCTATCCAAAGTCAGTATTACGAGATCCAAAGACTTAGGCACTAGATTTCAAGATCACTGTTTCTTCCATTGATTTTAAGTAGCTCTGTTGATTTCTTCAGCTTTGGCAAGACCTGTATTGCTGTTCAGAGATAGGCTTAAAAATAGACTTAATGCCACACCCTATGTCACCAGGTATATAATTCTTCCTCTTCATATTTCAGAGGCACCTACGATATGCACCGTGGATAGGCTTCAAGTTTTGCTTTGCAACAGCGTGTGCACACAGGGGGCACCTTGGCTGTCTAATAGTTTTCAAAGTGTGGTTACTACACAAGCAGCATTAGGAATTTGTTAGAAAATTCAGTTTCTTGTGTTCTAAACAAAAGGTAATAAATCAGACACTCTGGAAGTAGGTCTAAAAAAAAATCAACATTTAACAAGCCCTCCAGGTGATCCTGATGCACACTGAAGTTTGATAATTACCGTGAACAAAGTCTGAAGACAACAAAAGACTTGAAGGGCTACTCTCCTGGCAATGAAAAAGGATAACATGCTCTAAAAAACCTATGCTCTTAATTTTCCAGCCATAGACTTTCTTAATCCCACTAAAGATTTTTTTTAAAAGAAATCACTAAGGTATAAAATTCTTAAATTTAAAATTTTTCTTAATCTCCCATGTGCTTTATCTTTAATTTCAAAGATCATTCTAAATCAGACAACCCACAAAATGAAAATAAACAGGTGTATCATGAAAGTCAATTTTGACCTAATTCCAGAATTTCGTTCCTTCAAAAAGGCAACCATGGTTAGTTATTTCCTTTATGTTCTTCTGGAATTATTCAGCCCGTGACCTTTTTCTTTTTAACCAAATGACAACATCTTATGCACTCTGACTCTAAATACTTACTGTAAAATATAAACATATATTACAGCAAAATACATACCATGTATGCTGAGCTTACTAAAGAATATTAAAGGGAGCATCTGTAGGGACCCCCGCCGACCTCCAAGCCCTCCTCCAGAGTACTCTGCACATGCCACTCCAGCAAATTACCCTTTGTGCCTTCAGAGAAGGTGACCACCTGACTGACTGGGAGATAACCGTTTTTTTATACTTTACCATCTACATGTGCATTCTTGAAATGTAAAGCTGACTTTTGCCTTGATTTGAACTTTACACACAAAAAAGATGCATATATCTGTGCTTTTATGTTTTACTTATTTTGCTCAACTTCAAATTTTCCTCCCCTCTCCTTTCCCCTCCCCTCCACTATGGGAAATTCACCCACATTGTGCTTGGCTCTGTTTGACACAGAAGGTAGACAATGCTACACTGAAAGAAGTCAGAATTTCCGGATAGTAAAAGTATCTGCATTTACAAGGAAAATTCTTCACACAACAACTAAGACAAATTCCTGGCTAAAACTTACCACTACTGATACCTGCATATTTATGGTATCAGTATTTCTCAATAGGAACAGTTTGGTAGTTTTAGTGTCTAAGGAACACAATATTCCTAAACAAAAATTTCAATTTTTGTTACATATCAATGTTAGATATTCTCCCTACCATGATAAGATGACTTCTTCTAAAGAATATCCAAATTATATATATAATATGCAATATGCTTATATAATATATAATATAATATATATCTATGTAGATTTATATGTAATATATTTATATGCTACATAACAAATCTGTAGCATGTATACATATTATGTAATATGTATTATATATTAAGATATGCTATATGAAAATGTGTATATACATATGTAACATAGTTTATCCTTACATCATACTTGCAAAGAACTAGAGACGTGTTCTGAATCATAATAACTAAGAGCATTCAGGTTAAATAAAAATTATGACAAAAAGCAAAGCCTTATAAAATATATTTGCAATTTCTTTTTTTTTTTTTTTTTTTTTTGGTCCCAGGGATCAAACTCAGAACCTTGCAATTTCATCTTCTGATTGAGTCTAGAGCTTAAAAAAGATTTTCCTTAAAGTTAGTCCTTCTCAAATTTGAGATGCTCTAAAGAAAAGGAAAAACAAGGTAGAGGAACTATGGCGTGGACCTGTACCCAAAATTTCAGATTGATTTTAAGCACTCCAGAATCATTCTAGTTCCAATTTGCTTAAATTGAAAACCTTAAGATTATGCTAAGGGACATTGCAAATCATTCCTGATAACTGGACTCTTCTACAACTGCCATGAAAACAACTCTGGAGAAGCAGCTGTGTTGAATAGCCCACTCCCTCCTTGGCACACAGAGAAGCTACGGTCTGCATGCCAAGTGTCAATACAGACATGTAGCAGATATGAGCTGGTGATATGAAATAACAGCCAAATTTTTGAACCGCAGGTTTTCTAGAGTAAGAAGGAGATGTGAATATGTAGAAAGCAAATATGAGTACTATTTATTAATCTGTTCAAAAACCTGCTACAGTAACTGTATCCTTCCAACATTCTTCTTAACTGTTAACTCTTTCCATGTTTTAACATTTCACTTGGAAACACAAGCTTTTCAGAGACCTTTCTGTTAGGAACCATCTTTTTTTTAGATATTTTTTCTTTTTTTTTCTTATAAGCATAAATTATATTTCTAGAATTTCAGATTTTATAATCTGCTGCATAATTTTTTTTGCAGTGTGTATGGGGGATTGAACTCAGGGCCTTCACACTGAGCTACATCCCTAGCCCATTTTATCATGAGACAGGGTCTCACTGTATCACTGTGTAGCCCAGGTTGGCTTTGAATTTGTGATCCTCCTGCTTCACCATCCCAGACTGCTAGAATTACAAGCATGCACCACTACACCCAGCTTCTGCTATATAACTTGAATCATCTTCTAAAGTCTCACAGTATGAGATCATGCTCCCTCAGTTTTTCATTTTGTAAATATTTCATGTATCCTGAGTCCACAGTGACTGTTAACAGTGGCTCTGTTACCAGGTTTATAGAGTGCTGAAGTCTCTTTCTAGAGGTGGTTTCTAGACATTTGCTGTCCTGAGCAAAGAATTGGTCAAGACCAGTGCAAAGGATAGTGAGGTTTTACATTTATTAAAAGGAAGAAAAAGAACAGAAACATGAGTTTGGGCCAAATAAAGGTACCAAAGGTGACACACTTTGAAAAAATGGGGTGGGGCACTAAAGAGTTAATGGTGCCTCCCACACCCTGGATGGTATCTGTCTTTCATATCTCCCACTCCTCAGGTTGATGTCAGGTCTCGCCTATCCTATCAAAAATATGCTCAAGGGCTGGGGATTTAGTTCAGTGGTGCTGCTGTCTGCCTTGTAAGTGCAAGGTCCCAAGTTTGATCCCCGGTGCCAAAAAAAGAAAAATAATTTGCTCAAGTTCTTGTGAGAAGTACTGAAGTTAGGACTCTGATTAGTAACAAGGGCAGAGCATTGGAAACTATTTTGCTCACATGACCTGGAACTCTGTAATCATCAGTTCATGTCCTAATCACCCACCTCAGCCCTGTTTTGGTTATAAGAAGGAAGCAGTCTGGATTACAGAACCACAACGTAGGAGGATGAAACTTCTGTGTTCTTTCTGTCATTGTGAAATTATCTAGGCATTGTTTCAGAGGAAAGGATTGGGAGGTGACATAGGAAACCGGTGCTGGGGATCCTCCAAGAGAGAGGAACACCCTATATTTGCTACAAGTTATTTGAGATTCGCTTTCCACAAATCTAGATAGTGTCTAGCTATGATCAGTATTAGTTATGAGTTCCTAAATGACACAGTCTTGTAACGGACAAGTACACAAAAAATAAACAAGGGGGCTACTTTGCCAACCAAATTCTGTATAAAAACTCGCATTAGGGGCCAGGGATTTAGCTCAGTGGTTCCACCGCCTGCGTTGCAAGCACAAAGACCCAAGTTTGATTCCCGGTACCAAAAAAAAACAAAAAACAAAAAAACCTCGCATTAATCCTCCTCCTCCTGGAGGTCTCTCTGCACAACTTGAGCCTACTAGACCAACAGATGAATACTCCAAACCCCTGTGTGGCTGGTAGCTTCCACAGCATCACTACCTGAATGGCAAGTGATGAGTCTTAATATACAAAGAGGTAGAAGAAAAGAAATTATTTAAATTTCTTAACAAATGTTTACTGAAACAAAAAGACACTATGAAACATTATTCAAAACACAAAATACCTGTACATATAAAACAAATTTAAATATTATGTTTACAAATGAGATTTATTATTTCCAACATTTATACATTTGAAATTACTGAAGTTTAAAATTACAGTACGACAGTGTCTCAGCTGTCCCATTCCTTGATGTTACATTGCTATCAGTCAGTTTTTTCCATGAAACTGGACTTGCCTCCAACCTCACGAGAGAAGAATGCCAATCTAAGAGACGTGCCCAGCCACATGTCAAACTTTACTCTCATTTTCACTAACCCATTTTCTGTTTGCCTCAAGAATCCTCACTGGCACCACTTGTGACTGTAGCATTTATCCCAAGAGAATAATCCCAGCATCCTCCTGTCTCAGCCACCCAGAGTGCTGGGGTTACAGGCATGTGCCACTACACCTGGCTCCTATTTAGATTTTTGTATGTTTCTTCCAATTTGAAGAGATGAGTACAGATCTTTTGCTGGTGGTATGGATCATTCGGTAGGTTCTCAAGAGACCCTAATGTTCCTGATGCAGACATCATACCTTAGTTGCTAGGCACTGGTGCTCTGGCTGCCTAGCAACGGATGTTTCTTTATTCCATTCAAGTATAAAGAGCACACCCTGACTTCAAAAGATAAAAGACACAGTGACTTTCCACTGCTTTATCTTTGATACAGAAATTATAATTATAAAGGTAAATAACAAAGCTTGGAATATTTAATTCTCCTGTTTCTACAGAGCAACAATCAAATCACTTATCAAGCAAAAGTATTCTCTATATGTCTGCAAAAAGGACACAGGAGACATGACCGAGTTTATACATTAAGGAATCTCTAGTTGGGTATAATGGCACCTGCCTAGAATCCCAGCTACTCAGGAATCTGTCTGAAGGATGCAAATTAGAGGCCAGTGTGAGCAGTTTAGCAAGACCCTATATCAAAATAAAAAGAGCTGGGGTCTTGGCTGTGGAGCATTTGTCTAGTATACACAAGGCCCCCAAACAAACAAATCGCTTAACTGGATGCCAGGGATTTCAAACACAAAAATAATATACATAAATAAAGTTGATTTCAAAATAAAAGGAAATTAACATTCTTAAATGATAACTTGAAAAACGGGACATTTCAGGGGCTGTTTAAAGCATTCTTAATTTTCTTTCTTATTTCAGGACAAATCTGGGGTAAAGTTTAAATTTTATCAATATAATTTAGAGTTAAACACAATACTAAAATTTAGTCATAACCAATTAAAAATACACCATTTATAGCAAAGATTCTGTAGAAGGCCAGAAAGTTATTATTTTAGGCTTTGGAGGTGATACAATACTTATCACAACACTCAGTTCTGCTGTTGTGGTGTAACAGCAGTCACAGACAACACACATTGAATAGGAATGGGTTCTATAATCTTTATTCACAAAACTAGGCAGGTGGCCCACTTTGACTCCAGTACTATTGTCTGCTGACTCCTCATCTATGGCTTTCAAACTAGCAAATAAACAAAGGGAAAGGAGAGCAATAAGAAAACTTCATCCACCCAACAGAGAGCTAGAAAGAAATGAATAAGAGAAAAAGCGAGGAAAAAAAATGTTTCTAACAAAGTTCCAGGTTCCAACACGTCTGAAGGTTAAGCAGCTCTCCCAGATTTGGCTGCCACCTCCTGTCCAGTGCTGATCATAACAGGCATTCAGAAACACCTGCAGAATTAACCAAGTGTAAGCAATAATCCTATTTCATGACTTTAACTTGGACCTAAGCTTTACTTGGGGAAAATAAATGTTTTTTCCCTTAAACAATGATTAGGAACTTTCCCCTGTTTGATTTTTTTTTTTTTTTTTTTTTTAGCATTTGAAACTATTGCTTTGTTACTAGGGAATTATTCGATTTTACTTAAAAAATTAAAAGACAATAATATTAGTATCAGTAGTAGTAGAAATAGAGTAGTGGGCTGGGGATTTAGCTCAGTGGTTCCATCGCCTGCCCCACAAGCATAAGGTCCTGAGTTCAATCCCCAGTACCAAAAAAAAAAAAAAAAAAAAAAAGTAGTAATCAAAACAGTAATAAGGTTTGCCATTTCTTATATAACACTGTAAGTCCCTGATGCTGTCCTAAGCACTGCTCATATACAAATGCATTTAATAATCAGTTACTCTGTGAAGAAAATGTAACAAATAAGGAAAGCGGGTACAAAGAGGCAAAAGACTATAATCATGACTAATAAGCTGCAGAATAAGAATCTAAGCCTACATAGCTTGATTTCAGAGTAATAAAATTATTATTTTTATGGATGGAATTAACTACACATAACAACAAACATGCTGTATAATTTTAAAATTAAAAAAGAACACAAGAACACTCACCTGATTTTTCATATCTTTTAAGCCTGAGGCTCAAAATGACAATACAGTATGTTTCAATAAGCGTGGATAAAATAACTACAAACGCCTCAAATACGCTTTCTTTTCCCCACCATCTCTTCTACAAACAAAGGTTTCTGTCTTTTTTTTTTCTTAGCCCACTTAGAAGTGAGACATGAAACCACTACACCCACATAGAGTAGGTATAAGACTAAGAACTGAAACTCCTACATACACATGAGTACTCTTCATGCCAAGGAATTCAGGCCCAGAAAGATAAGATGCAAATCAGTAAGTAACTCCATTGTTTGCTTTACAAACTTCCCTTAAATCCCTCTATCCCAAGGACAGACAGTCCCTTTTTCACAAATTTCCCTGAACTGAGCAAACAACTCACTTATCACACAAGTGTATATTTGCAAGTCGTAGTTAAGACCCTGGACTCTTACCTCTAAACACAGTTCATGACCTGTGCCCAGTCTCATCAGATCACCTCCCTGAAGGACTCATATTAAGCCTCTCAAGGGTGGACCCCAATCTCTACCACATTTAACCATGAGCTTTTCTTCAAAGTCTAAGAGTCCAACGAGGGTGTGCTTTTCCTCACTGTAATAAGCAATAAACTTAGCCCTGCTTCATCAGCAGGATACTCTCACCTTTGGAGGAGGTGATGGGGGTCAGCAGCCATCAAATGCTATTTCATTTGCTCTATCAGCAACTTCTCCAGCCCCGCCCCCAGCCTTTTTGGTTTTTTAATCCCTTCTTTCATGCCTGTACTAGACCAGAGGTACCACTCAGTACAAAGGATGGGGTTATTAAAGAAATAGATAAACATAAGCCAACAATTTAAAGGAACCAAGGGAATCACAATAAATTCAATATGAGATTTCAAACTGTACTTCATTTTAGCCATGGCTTAATCTGAATCGAGTTAATAATATATTTCATAATGTGTCTTAGTATCCCTAAAATCTAGGTTGAGAAAGAACAGGAAACAAAAAATGGAAAAGCAAAGCCTTTGAATGCCAAAGTTTACTCTGTCATCTGAAAAGATTCTATGAAATTTTGTTTTGCCTTAATTAACGTACATCCCTAATATAGCCCAGTGGTAAAGCACCGGCCTACCATGTAGAAGGCCCTAAATTTGATCTCAAGCACCCCACCCCCCCAAAATTAAAAGAAATGTAGTTAATCTTCCAAGTATAGGTCTAACTGAAAATGTTTTGTTTTTGAGGTACTGGCTATTAGACCCAGGGTCTTCATATTGAGGTACTTTCCCAGTCCCTCCTCCCTTTTTTTAAATGTTGGGACAGGGTCTCATTAAGTCACCAAATTGTCTTAGAGTGCTAGGATTACAAGTGTGCCTGGCTTAAAAATGATTTTAACCTGTATGAAAATAAAAACTATATATAATAAAATTGGTCATTTTGACATCACCTTTTCTGTATGTTATCATGTTTATTGGATTTCAGTTACATTTATCTGTATAGTTATTATGGCATATAGCTATTATTTGTTCTTATTCCACTTTATCTCAGCCTTTTGCATGTATCACATTTTTTGTTAGAAAAGATTTAATTAGATAAAAATCTAACTGAATGAAACATGTTAAGGGTTTTTTTTAAAGTTGAAATGGTTTTAAAAGTAAGATATGTTTTTTTAAGTACAAAACTTTAAGAACTTGTCTTATCACTTTGAAACATGCATGTATTATATATGTGTGCATATATATGTGTGTATATTCTGTTTTTTAAAATCCTAGGATCTTAAATTGAACTCATTTTTCTCATCTAGGGAGATATGAGTTATGTGTGTATGTAGTATAAGAGAAATGAACGCAACATAAGATCCCCAGTTTTTTCACAGACTTTTAAACATTTACCTTGCTAGGACTCCCTGTGGAAGTGTTATGCTTTTGGTTTGCTGCTGTTGGGGCAATACATCTAGAGAAAGCAAGATTAATGTTTAAAAAAAAAAAAATCTACATCCTGTGTTATCTGCACTAAATTAGAGGGCCTAACCTCAAAGAACTTCAGCCTGCATATCTGGAAAAGAATGATAAATACATTTATTTGACATCCTCGCTTTGAAGATTAAAAGACATAATGTATAAGATTCCAACCAGTCTGCAACCTGGCACATAGTGGTAAGTTCTTCACATATGTTTGTTACCCAGTATGCAACTAAGTTCCCTACAATTATAATTCTAAGGGTCCCTCAGTTATTAAAGCACTTCTTAAATAATTAAAGAAGCATTAATTATGCAACAAGATGTTTAAGCTTCATGTCTTTTCAACCAATAGCTTTACTTCTAGGAAACTAGCTAGAGGAAATGATTGGAGATATCTTCAAATATTTATGTACACAGATATTCTTCAAAGCTTTACTTTTGATTTCAAAAACCAGAAACAACCAAAGTATTCAAATATTACACTATATCCATATGATTGGTATTAAATATGAAATAAACTATTAAAATATTCACAAAGTCAAGAGTAGACAAAAAGGCTCATGAAAATTAATTAAAGCAATAGTCTATAACATACCAGTGATGTTAACAATTATGTTTCTCAGTGCATGCATCTCCACACACATTTGGAGGAAATGTATAAAATTTTAACAGTGGCCAGGTGTGGTGACACACACCTGTAATCCCAGATACTTAGAAGGCTAAAGTAGAAGAATCCTAGGTATGAGATCAGCCAGGACAACTTAGAGAGTTGTCTCAAATAAGTAAAGAAATAAAACAAAATAAAAGGGGCTGGGCTGGGAATCTAGCTCAGAGCTAAAACTGCTTATCCTGAGTTCAATCTCCAGCCCCACAACAAAAAAAGTAAGCAAATAAATAACTATCTCTGGACAATAGAAAACAGGTAAAATTTTGTTGTTTTCTTTTTAATGTATTTTTATTTTACAGTTTTTCTATTCTATCCACAAATTATGCTTAGGAAACATAACATTTAAAAACATATTATATTACATATCGTTAATATACTGTAATTTTTAAAAGATGGTCTTTTTAATTATGCTGCATCTCACTTCTAAAAATTGTGGATAGCTGAAGGAATTAAAATAGATGAGGAAATTGAGATTAAAAATAAGGGAAAACTTGTGTTCTCTTTATATGTGTGTGTGTGTGTGTGTGTGTGTGTGTGTGTGTGTGTGTGACACAGTCAAAGAGCTTGTCTCCAACTTTCTCAGGCATGGTAAATACTGTGGTCAATACAATATTCAGAGTGCTATTTGAATGAGCTAAGTAAATCACAGTCATGTGAGTAGAAGCCCAGAGGAAGATTAAAAGTCAAGGACTCGAGATAAATGAACAAGACCATGATCAGCAACCCATGGAACGCCTTCTAAAAATGCAGATACACAAAGAAAGACACAGATTCACACAGATTTCCCTTTATAATTTTCCCTTCATTAATGTCTTCAAAGAGAAAATAAATTTAAATGTCAAACATATACTTTATTGTGTAAAATGTATCAAGAAAATGAACATTAACAAAATAAGCCCTCCAAACAAAACATTTTGGGCGTAGTGTATTCAGTGCAGCACTCACCTTCACTGACAGCGTGGGGCTTAATGATGCAGCAGGTACAGTTGGTGAATTTGGCAGTGTTTGCTGGCCCACAACCTCCACTGGAAGGGAAAAATAATTCCATTTCCTAAAGAAAGACAGAGAGTGATGACTATGACACACACAATCTCTCATACTGAATTTACAGAATATGTGGTAAAATGATATAATTGCCTTAAAGTTTCATCTCTGTTTCAGATATACTAAAAATGAGTTTTACCAAAACTGATTAACTTAACCCTATCTCAAGATTTATACTCAAAAGAACATATAAAGAAGTATTAAAGCAATGCAAATATGGGACATTCTGTTCCAGATCAAAAGTTGACACGGTCTTAATAAATTTTAAATATCAGAAATAATCAATATAAAGTTCTTATTTCCTGCAAAGAATAGTTCATAAGAAATAGATCTGATTTTTAACTTTTTAAAAAATGTGGTACTGGGGATTAAACCCTGGGCCTTCTTAGTGAGCTTTATCTCATCTTTTGTTTTTTATTTTGAAATATGGTCTCACTATCACTAAATTTGCTAGGTTGAGCTCAAACTTGTGATCCTGCTGCCTGAGTCTCCCAAATTCCTAGGACTATAAGTGGGTACTGCTACACTTGGCTTAATTTTAAATTTTTCACTAAAATATGTAAAATAAAATTAAAAACAAGGAAATCGTGCAGGACATGGTAGCACACACTTGTAATCTCAGCAAAAGGAAATCTGTATAGAAATAGATTAATGTTCAGAAATCAGAGTATTAAAGTTAGTGAAAACTAAGCTTATTATATAGTTCTAGTATAAGTCAAGTACAATGAACCATATTTATATTTTATATTCTGACTCAGGCTGTGTTGTTTTGCACATGATTCATCAAAACCACAGCCCAGCGATCACAACTAGTCACAAAGATGGTCACATTTATCAGTTCTTTTAATTATTTAGGTGCTTTCCTGCCTTAACCTTTTACCATTATTTCCTTTCCTTCTATAAAACTCTCTGTCCAATCTCCGAAACCCCTGCCACTGTGTGAAAGGTTGCTTCGAATAGCTTGTCCTCTAGGAGGCTTTTCCTGAGGCCTCCAGTAAGCTCTTGGTCCTCCCTCAATATTAAGGTGCTTCAAGTACTTGTCCTCTGTCGAAACTGTGAAGTAAGAAACTAACTGGCAGAACTAAAACAATGCCTATTTCAAACTAAATATTCATTTTTCATTAAATTTGAAATCAAAAGGCCATAGGCTGTGTTAAGATGGTACACTAATGAATATTTATTTTTGCTTTACTTTTATTTTGGTAGTGCTTGGGATCACACTCAAGGCTTGTGCATGCCAGGTGAGTGTTTCACTATGAGGTGACATCCCCAGCCCCTGATTATGTTTTTAAAAGAGGGGAGGGGGGAATAAGTGGAATTATTCACATACTAATGTATATGCTTGAGCTACTCCAGGGATAAGACATTTTAAAGCAAAATAAAAATGTTCTATTCCTTAGACATCAAGTTCCCCTCTATCATACTGCTGACCTTCTTACTCTTGTTGATCAGTAACATCAAATACCACTTCTAAGTGTGTACCAGATACTTGGGCTACCTAGTTCTATAGAACCTCATGGTACAGATTAAATTAAACTAAAGGGGCCTGGCAGGTAATCAAGGAAGGAATGAAACAGACCTGTTCTTACTACAGGATAGCAGTCAGAACAAAACCTCTAAACATCTTAGGTTCTGGCATTCCTCCACACAGAACGTCCGTGGTCTCCCACCTTGTTTGGAATGGATTTCAAAGTCCTCAGATGTCCCACAAGGCTTTATATATCTGCTTGCTGGCTGTACCTCTGACATAATATCCTTCCATTTCTACCAGCATTATGGCCTGGCCACTTCCCTGTTCTTTGAACTTAACAATTGTATGCCCATTTCAGAATATTTGCATGTACTGTTCCCTTTTTTTCCAGGAATGTTCTTTATCTCAATATACTCATGGTTTTCTCTCCTATCTGCTTTAGATCTCTGTTCAAACCAGATGTTGTGAGGATTTGAATATCTTTACTTAATCACACCCTACCTTCACCCTTATTCAACATACAACCCTTTAATCCTATTTTTTCTACTCCTTTTCTATGATTTATTTATATCAGGGCCCTTCCCACCCAACATATTTAGATGTCTATTTATTTCTTACCTGACACACCCCTTCAAAAGAGAGAAACTCCTTGTGAGAAGGGATTTTATATTATTCACTAGTAGCTTCTCAATAAATAATTTGGAATAGATGAAATTCAGAAACTGCATGTACTAAATAAAATAGATATATCCACACAGTACAAATGAGAAAAACAGAGACTCAAGACAATTTGAATAAGAAACTCTTACAAATTAGTAGGTGGCAAAGTCAGGATTCAAATCTATGTAATTATGAATCCAAAGCTCTGAACTTTTTCTGTCAGCTTTTTCCAAAGTAAAAAGCAATGCTATATTATTCTACCTCTAGAATAGCAATTGCTTAACCAATTATCTGGCCAATTATTTTAATTAATTAATAATTACAATTAATTTTTTTGTCCAACTTCTTTTCTTGCTTAATTTTTAAAAATGGAAATGTCACCTTTCAAATAACCACCTACATATGCTGAATACATGTTTATTTGAGCAACATGTACAAAGGTTTTACTTAAATATATCTTTTTAATAAAAGTGAATAATTTTGTTTTTGTCTTTATTTCTTTAATTTCTTTTTTTTCCCCTGAGTCACCTATTAATTGAGGCTGACACTTGCAAGATTATTTTTGTTAGGTCTTTCTTATGGCAATTCATTCAAAGTCTCCACACAACAAATGTAAAGCCACCAAAAAAAAGTTTATATCTCTTCATGATTTAAAAAGCTAAAACACATTACATAAAGCTTTTCTTCTTGTAAGAGTTCCTGCTATCACTCTTGGCCTTTCATGCTTCCTTATAACGTCTGGATGGAAAGGATAAATACTGTACTCATAACTTTTGAACAAATTAAAAATTCAGATTCCATTTGATAAGATGTGTGTGTTTTCAACAAATTATAAAATAAACAGTTATACTGCTTCTTAAATTTTCACCCTGATAAAACATGGTAATTTCACTAGAGCATTTGATCAATCTACACGAACATCTTTAATTATAATAATAAAAATATTGCTAAGTAGTTTCCAATTAAAAGCTTTGGCCAAAAGTTTTTACTTGTACAGAGTAATTTTAAATAAATATTATTTTTGTAAATATCTCAAATGCAAAAATCATAACTAAATTTTTCTCTACATGCTTTTAAATCTGTTCTAAGAAAATAACCTAAAACATTTAAAAAATGAAATATGAAATCATGTGAAATGTGATAAAAGGTGAAATGGAAAAAAGAATCAAATTAAATTAAAAATATGCAAAATTATGTTCATTATGTAAACTATATACATGACCAAAGGAATGAGCTGGAAGGAACATGCCTGAAGTAGCTATCTCCTCAAAACAGTGCTGGGAGAATTATTAATGAAAATATTTTATGATACTTTCCAAATTTTGTAAAGGTTGCCTTCATTACTTTATATTCTAAATGGCTGCAACATTTAACAAAGTAAGTTGAGGCTTCCAGCATGTGCACCGGAGAGCAGTAGTTAAACACAGAAGGCCTGATTCAAGTTCTCACATGAGACTGGTACTGAAATTCTTCAAGTTTTAGTTTCTGTAACAGTGAACTGAGGCACTATAAGTGACCACCTAGGGCAATGTGAAAATTAAGTGGGACGTAAAAGTGTTTATAAGTGTTCCCGTGACAAAGTAAGCATCGGACACTAGGTTTGTTGCAGGGTGCAAGGCAGGAGAAGAGGCCGGGAGACACAGCACTAAAAGGAGCCTGAAGTTGATTCTGGGACAAGGGCATCTTCGGATGATTTTTAGTAGTCACAACACTGACAGATTAGTATTTTTGGATAGCTCCTTCTGAAGTCTGCATGGAAGGTGCATGTGCAATGGAAAAGTATTAGCCAGGGCTCTTACAGAATCCTAAGAGCTGGAATGGCTATAGGAATGGAAAGAAAGGAGATAACTTCAAGAAAATACTACTTCCCAAATCTCTTTCTATAAATATATAGGACATAAAAGGAATCGTTTGGTGAATTACAAGCAGTTCTCAATAGATTATCTGGATATAAAGCTGAAACTCTAAGGAGTTCTGTACAGATGCAAGAAGTTAATTTAACTTATTCATATAAAATTATCCAAAAAATTTATTGACTAATCAACCTATCCACTGCACTTATTCACAATGACAGTAAATTCTTGTTACGTAAAGGTTGTTTCTTGGGTACATTTGATTTGCTTGATACACCTGTGTACACTCACGCCAATGCCATACTCTTTTTACAACTAAAGCTTTTTAAAAAGTCTTGTCACATAAAATAAATTCCAAGTTGTCCATACTGTACCTTATTCTCCCTCTTCAAAATTGTCTTGACCGTTTTTGGACCTTAACAGAATTGTGATAAGTTTCATGAAAATCTGTGGTAGAATTGTGTGCTAATATTACACTGAATTTATAGATCAACTTGGAGAGCTGATTTCTTAATGACACTCAATCTTTCCATGCATGAATGTGATCTATGTCTTCAACCCTTTTGTTGTTGTTTATCATAAAGACTTATAATTTTCTCCATAAAGATATCCTACATCTTTTGTTCGATATATCAAAAGTATCAAAAAGTTTTTTATCATGTTAATTATAACCTCTTCCAAAAATCACATTTTCTTTTTTCTACTTTTTTTATTAACATATATTTGTCATACATATTAATCACATTCATTGTAGGGAATTTTTTGCCTGTACCAAATATATATTAATTATTCTTTTCTACCCATCACTCCCCCTTCCCTCCCTTCAATCCTTTTCCCCCTTGCATTGACAACTGGTACCCGTTATTTCAGCTATATGAAGAATACTACTGATTCTTCTATAGTCACGTGTTGTTGAAGGACAGGGATGGATACCACCTGATAAATGTATTATCAGGTGATTTCATCCTGCTGGGAACATCACAGAGTGTATTTACACAAACTACGATGGTTACAATGTCACAAGGCCATATAGTGTTAGAGGACCACTTTCAGATACAGTATATAATCCCTCATTTAAATAAATGTCATTATTTGCAGTACAACGTACAGATACAGATTTGGGAAGCACTATGAAAATCAAATATTTGTAATAATAACAGATGCTATATTTCCATTAAAGAGTACATTCTATGCACCATCCTAAGCACTTATATAATTCTACTTATTTCTCAGGAGAACGCCATAACACAGGCACAACTGCTACCTTAATTTAGACCAGGAGACTGAGAATTAAATAAGAAAAAGAAGAGCACGACGGTGCATGCCTGTAATCCCAGCACTCTCGGAGGCTGAGGCAAGAGAATCACAAATTCAAGCCCAGCCTGGGCAATTTAAGGGACTTAGCAAGACTCTGTCTCCAAATAAAATGTAAGCTGGATGTGGTGGTGTACACCTGTAATTCCAGATTTGGGAGGCTGAGGCAGGTGGATTACTGCAAGCTGAAGGTCAGCCTGAGCTCCACAGTGAGTTCAAGGGTATGCTGAACTACATAACAAGATCCTATCTCAAAAACACACAACAGCAAAGCCAAAACTTCAGAAAAGGAAACATAAGAAACAGGCTGGAGAAGTAGCTCTGTGTCCTGGTCCTGGGTTCCATCCTCAGTACAAGAAAGGAATAAAGGCAGGGAGGGAAGGAGGAGGGAGGAAGTGAGGAAAGTTCTCACTCGAATTTCTCAAATGTAGAGAGATACAGTCAGATAAAACATGAATGTTTCCCCTCTGATTTCAAAATTAAATCCTAGCCCAAAGCCAATACAGTGCAGTGGAATGATGAAGATAAAGGCAAGTTTTGTGGGGGCTCCCACCCAGTGAGTTGTCAAAGGAAAGCCAAGGAGCAGAAAACACTGACGATAGCTTTTGTTTCGGTAAAGTCTGGAGAAGGAAAAGATTAGACAGTAACTAAGAGGAACTCAAGGTCAACGGGAAGCTGTTGGGAGATGCTGGATGTTTTTCAAGTTTTTGTTAAGATCAACAGTCTCTGCTCCTTCGAATATGTCGTATTTTCCAGCCACAGTCTTTCTCCCTGATGCCTTCTCGGTGTTTGCCTCAATCAGAGAAAGACTGTATCCAACAATGCCTTCTTTTTGAATATCTACTATCCATAAACTGGCATTCTTACATGACTTCAACAGCTTACACATTTATGAGCCTTAGTAATTCAAGTTTGTGGAACAAAAAAAAGGATTTTAACTGTAGAAAATTAGCCTTAATCACGAGTAGGATGGCAGGTCATAAAAGAGACATGAAACACTATTTGATCCTAGGCAAAAGGCCGAATATCAAATGCTTTACTTTGACATAAAACATTTAACAAAATTAAAACATAGGTAAAATATTTTTAAAACACCGTACTCTGGCAGCAGAAGCAAAAGAATCCGGGCCATGAGCTGCATTTCTTATGCCATCTGTTCCGAAGAGGGCTCTGATGCTCCCAGGAGCATCTGTACGTGCCAGTTCAGAGTTTGCAGGGCCAAGCAGCCTTTTCCACTCACAGATAGCGTTGTCTCTTAAAATCTCCATGGCAACAACAGGTCCACTTGTACTGAACTGGATCAGCTCACTATAATACAGCAAAAGAACGACAGATTTTTTTTTTCTCTGTCCATCTAGGCAATTCTCTTAACAAAGACATATTTAAACTCAAGCATCTCAAACAGATACATGAATATTATGATCTCAGAATTACTGTGCATAAGCAAATTTTACAGCAAGATAAAATTTTCATAAATTGAGAGTTCTATAGCGGTCCAATTCACTTTAAATCACTATATTACTAATTGATTACTATTAGTAGGGGGAAAAAAATCACTATTTTGTGGAATTGAGACTGGTGGTTTTACTGATTTAAAATGCATACTACTGGGGCCGGGGATTTAGCTCAGCGGTTCGGTGGCCTGCTTGCAAGCGCAAGGACCTGAGTTCAATCCCCGGTACCTAAAAAAAAAAAAAAAAAAAAAAAAAAA
>NW_022900931.1:40112585-40121255 GCF_012274545.1 Fukomys damarensis | reverse complement strand
AAAAAAAAAAAAAAAAAAAAAAAAAAATGCATGCTATTGATCTATCCTTTTCCACTGCTCGGAAAAAAAGAATGATTTTCCTCTTTCATTTTCAAGTAGTTTACCATTGCATTCCAGCAAGATTTCATAATATATAAAGTGATATATCATTTTCAGTAAGAATTTAATGCTTTTTATGTAGAACTATTAGAATTCAATGACAAAGAATCTTTTACAAAGTTAGTTTAGTGATAAAAATGATATCAATAATCCTAAAGAAATATTCATTAATTAGTAGAAAAACTACCCTGGAGTATTCTTTTATTAAATTATTAAAGCATACACACAGATTCTTGATTAAAAATCCACAGACTCAGTTGACCAGGAAATGAAAAATGATACTTTATTTTATTTTTCCACTTCTAAATGTACACAAAGTAGCACTGACAAATTTAACTGAAATAAGTGGACTGCCCCTTGCTGTGTCCAGAAGAAACAATGTGCTTCCAACAGTAAGCTTCTATTTCTGTCTGATCCAAAGCAGAGGGAGGACAAGACACTTCTGGAAAAAGGAATATAGTGTGGTGGGCCAGGATGTGACTATTAACTTGTGACTTTCACAATCTCCCTCATGCACCATTTTCTATGAGCTAATGCCCTTTGATACTTAAACACTTCAATTCAGTTTGAAGAGTATTTGTAAAAAATAGCATGTGTAAAGAAACATTCTTACCCTCTACCCTAAGACCACAAGAGCTTTTCAGACATAGTCTGCTAGACCTTAGCTGCCCAAAGACCACCTCAGCAAACCAAGGGAGCAACACATCAAGGGAGCAAAACAATGTTTTCGTATCTGATACGCTCTTAGGGATCACCTACTACATTATCAGAATCTATACCATGAAATAAGACTAGTCCCTCAAGAAATTTATAATCTAATATCCCGGTGGTGGCAAACCTATCACAGGGTGTTAGTTATCACTGGAAACTCTCGAAGGTTCACCGCACTGCAATATCCTGTTAGTACAGAACCCTAAGCTGCTAATACGAGCATGGCATATAATAATACAGGGAACAGTAGGACTGATCATTAAATATTGCTTCATGAAACAACTTCTAGTTGCTGCAGTGAGTCTTTTATTATGTCTTTACCAACACCAGACAACTAGTCAGCTCATCTATTTAATAAAATTCACAGCATATGAATTACATGTAAGACAGTAAACTAGCTGTAACTCAATGCTATAAATAAAAAGAACCTATAACCAAGAATAATTTCCATTACTTTGTTAGAAATTTGCATATATCCATTCTAACAATGTTTGATTTACAACAATCTATGACATAGTAATTTTCTTATAAAAGAATTTTTAAAACACTATTCTGTGTAACATATCAATTAGCATGTCTATTGTAGCAATTTGTATAAAGTCACATTCTTTTTTTTTTTTTTTTTTTTTTTTTGGTACCGGGGATTGAACTTGGGTCTTTGCGCTTGCAAGGCAGGCCACCAAACTGCTGAGCTAAATCCCAGGCCCAATAGTAACATTCTTATTAGTAATGCAAACACCCCTTTATCTGTCAATAGTAATGAGTATACACAGTAATTCCTAACATGAGTAGCACCCCAAGTATTCAGAATAGAGCTTCAGTTTCAACACATAAAATCTGCCATATCCCAAGGAACAAAATATGTACCAAACAGACTTTGAAAGTACAACAAAATATTTAATAAAAGTGTATTTATCACTATATTTTAATTTATTGTAATCTAAAAAGAAAGCTGTTTCTCATAACTTAAATGATCTGTTTATTTTTTAGTTTTATTAGTGCATTTGTCGTACATGATTGCATTTATTGTGGGTAGTTGGTACACATCATGATGAGATTCAAGAATTCTTATTCACTAAAAGGGTAGCAAAAACAATTCTTAGAAAACAATTCTAAGTTGCAAGATGTTATTTTGATCATTTTGACAGATTATTCTCATGTAACAAATTTTTGATTATAAGAATACATTGAGTTTTCTAGGATACCCTGTACTAATAACTGCCATTGCTTCCCAATTAGGTACCTACTTAAAAAAGGGCCTTGACTGGTGGTCTGCATGAAAATCTGCTGCTTCTTTCCTATAAAACAAGCAAATGACAATAGTGAAGAATTGTATAAGAAAATAATTATCTTAGCTTACATTATTAAAATAAAATAAAGGTGAAATCCTCTACACATATATATATTTCATCTGCAAATGAATTAATGAATGATGTTTCACCAAATAGGCAAATCTACCTCATTTTAAATTTTTTGCAAGTATGAATCATATCTATGTCAAAATATAAAACAAAAATGAAAATTAAAAGAGTCCCTCTCTCTCTCTCTATTGTGAGGTATTAAGGGTAGAAATAAGGCCTTCACACAGAGCCGCATGCCCACCTGTTTTTGTTGTTTTATTTTTTAGACAGTTTCACTACATTGCCCAGGATGAGCTCAAAATTGTGACCCTCCTGCCTCAGCCTCTCAGACTGCTAAATTAACAGGCCTGCACCACCATGCCTACCTAAGTATTTACTTTTCTTTTATTTATCTTTTTTATTAGCATGTTTGCGATATAAGTAGTTCTTTTTTGTAATTTTGTGTTATATCGCCCAAATTCCTTTCATTAACATCTTTAAAATTCTAGAAACAACGTTTAACATTTGACCAATAAGAATACTTGTTAAAGTCCAAGTCTAACTCAAAATTTGTCACTTTTTCTACATGTTTTAGCCTTGAGAGTCTAAACTACAATTTTAATTTAGTAGTTTTAGTTGCCTTCTTAGCTACAGAAGACTATATGCTTGTCTTAAAAGGTGCTTAACAAATTAGACATAGTAATGTATTCCTATTCACTATCAGTGACTTAAAAATAAATGTTTTAAGTGACATCTGGGAAAGAACATGGAGATATTAAAAATTCAGAACTAATGGTAATTAATTTCATTAATGCTAATGGTAATTTACTTTTTAAATCTATGTTTCCATTAAAGGATATCTGTAGAGACCCATAAAAGTATAATGCACTTTAAATGGATAAGCTGAAAAGTCTAAAGAACTTTTGTTGGGTTTTTTTAAGCAAACATAGAATCTTTCTTAAAATTATGTAGTTTTCTTAAAGGATTTAAACTGAGTTCACAATATGTGACAAATATTTGTCAACATCAATTCTTTTTTAAAATAGAAAATAAGATGGGGCCAGGGATTTAGCTCAGTGGCTCTGCCTCCTGCCTTGCAAGCGCAAGGACCCGAGTTCGATCCCCAGTACCAAAAAAAAGAAAGAAAAGAAAAGAAGATGAAGTCTTTGTTAACAAAGGATCACTCTTTTAGGCTTAGGAATTAATTTGGCAATGCCAAGGATAAAGCTCAATGGCACAAAGCCTGCCTGTCAAGCATAAGGCCCTGAGTTTGATTCCCGGTACAAAAGAAAAAGAATTAATTTGGTATGCATTGTTTTTAAGATCTTATTGACCTATTACAAAATGAATTCACATAACATGTTATACCTGAGTATACTCCGATTCTAACCACTGTACTCAAATATTTCCTTTGTTTAAAAGAAAGTACACTATGCCAACATAAAAAAAGAAAATGTATCTCGAGACATGGAGAGGGAAAGAAACCTCTCATTTTTCTACAGCCTATTATATGTCATGATTAAATTACTATATTTATTCCTCACAATGGCATTTTGAAACAGATATGATCACCTTCATCTTTACTCTGAAAGAAATAGATTCAGTATGATTATATAACTTGTTAGGTCAAAGAGATAGTGAGGGCAAGGTAGGAAGATTAAAACTGAAATTTCTCTGATTGCAAATCTGATTGTTTATGCTCTAATATCAATCACAGGGAGAAGAATTCTAAAAAAAAAAAAGAGAAGAGTTCACAGAAACTAGATATGTATATATTGTGCTACAATTACAGCCTAACATGGGGCAAAACTGGATGTCTTATAAATAAGAATTAGCAGAATGGTACTAAAATACCAACTCTAATCTTATCAACATAATTGACTGAATTCCTAAAAAGAAAACAATTCATATCATAACCATGAAAATCAATGAAAAGAAACCTCAATACAATAGTAAAAGTGTTTGTTTTCTTCTGACATGTTACTGATTCCATAGTTATCTCCATTCCAAATGCAAAGTTGAAATCAGAATGAGAGTTCACGAAAATCTTCCCATTGTTCTTATTTAATTTTTCCCTTAAGAGACTTAGAAGGAGACAGATTTTAACAAACATACCATTACCTACAGAAGAGTTTTGTAGGTGGCTTGGTGTATATTTATGAAGAAACTCACCATTCTCTTACAAGGTTTGTTCTTTCACATTAATCACACACACATTCTTTCATATTAATTATCCTAAGAAATACAGTCAGCTAGGAGTAACGGCACACATCTGCCATGCCAGCACTCTGGGCGGCTGAGGCAAGAGGACCACAAATTCAAGCCCAGCCAGGACAACTTAGGAACTCAGTGAGACCTGCCTCAAAGTTTAAAATTAAAAAAGGTTGTTAAAAAGTGCTGGGATGTAGCTTGGTGCCAAGATCCTGTGTTCAATAATTGGAACCAAAAAAAGGGAAGAACGTTAATATATATATTCAGGGCACTTAATGGTGGGATCTGTTCTGAAAAATGCACTGTTCAGCGATCTTATCATTTATGTGAACACAACAATGTATCTGTACAAACCTAGATGGTATAGGTCAATCACTCAACATGGCTTCATGATGCAATCAAGAAACCTGGTTAATACATGTGTACGACCATTCCCAGTGAAACATAGCACATTGCTTTATGGTAAGCTTTTAAAAAACAAATAAAACTTTTAAAATATTAAAAAGTATAGCAACTGGGCCAGTGATTTAGCTCAGTGGTTCCACCACCTGCCTTGCAAGCGCAAGGACCCCAGTTCGATCCCTGGTACCAAAAAAAAAAAATCCTTAAAAAAAAAAAAGAATAGTAACTACATAAACCAGTAGCATACTCGTTTATTACCATTACCAGGTATTGCGCACCATGCTGTATATAACTGTTACAAAACTACAAACCAGTAGCATACTCGTTTATTACCATTACCAGGTATTGCGCACCATGCTGTATATAACTGTTACACAACTGGCAGCTTTGTAGGTGTATTGGCACTGTAGCTTTGCCACAGATGAGGATAATGCCATGCATTATGACAGCTTTGACATCAGGGATAGAGATGTTTCAGCTCCATTTGAATCTTATGAAACCGACAATGAGTATCTGTCCATCACTGTTGTGGCCCCACATGTTGCTAGGTGGTACCTGATGGCACTGGATCCAAAAACTAGAAATACAAATCCAGAGGGAACCCAGCTCCTGCCTTTTGAAAACTATCATGACAACAACACTGACATTGAAAGAAGCTCTTTTTTGGGTCTCTCGCACTCCTAACATGTCTTTCTGAGCAGGTCAAGAATACAAGGCCCTGACTTCTGTAACCCTGTGTCTCAGGGCTGTTTATAGTGACAAACCTCTGTCCTCTATACAAAGGTAGCTGGT
Source organism: Fukomys damarensis (assembly GCF_012274545.1). Taxonomy (NCBI): domain Eukaryota; kingdom Metazoa; phylum Chordata; class Mammalia; order Rodentia; family Bathyergidae; genus Fukomys; species Fukomys damarensis. The sequence goes on along the minus strand of NW_022900931.1, from coordinate 40,115,700 downwards.
TTACTGCCTGCAGATGACACCGTAGGTAAGCCAAGCTCACACGTCTTCAGTTGTGATGTAGTCCGATGTGTACCTGGCAACACACCTTCCAGAGCCAGGAGGCAAAGGCAACCAATACAAACATGATGTGCACACTGCTGGCTTAAGTCCCTCTTCTTCCACCCAGAAGACTCTCGGTCTCTGCTGGCATGCATGGAGGAGTGACAGACTAAGTGCCTTACTAACCTGTGAGCTGGGTAAAATCAGAGACTCAACACTTAAATTTATAGAAATGATGCTATGACTAATTAAAGAAAGTTGTTTGTGTGTGGGGGGGGAGGTAAGTCCCAATTAAACATTTCAGTTAGGTCTGAATAAAACAAAGTAGAAGGGCCAGGGATTTAGCTCAGTGGTTCCGGTGCCTGCCTCGCATGTACAAGGATCTGAGTTCAATCCCCAGTACCAAAAAAAACAAAAAACAAAAAAAAAACCTAAAAAACAAACAAACAAACAAACAAAAAAAGTAAAGCATTCAAGACAGAACATTATTCACAGAAAACTGAGGTGAGATAAAGCATGGAATATTCAGGGGGCTGAAACCCAAATGGGCTCTGGAAGTGGCAAGAGGTGAGGCTATTACGATAGGTAAGGCCAGATGACTAAGGGTCTTGTCTACTCCACCAAAGAGCTAGTCTATTTTTGCCTGGGGAACTGTTGAAAGCTTTAAGGAAGGGGATGGTGACATTCATTTTATAAGATTCATTCTAGTGTCTACATAAGAGAGTAGAAGGAAGCAACTTTAGGGTAGAAAATAACCCATCAAGTGTCAGAGTATATTAAGTCTAGATGTAAGCAGTCAGCCAGCAGCCTATTTTAACATTTTGAGGATCTAAACAGGGCCCATAAAAATGAAAATTGTATGAAAGAAAAGGCTTCCAGAGATGTATAGAAAAATGAAGTGAAAAGACTTAAATGTCAGATAGATAGATATGAGGAACAAGGAAGAGAAGGCTGCATCTAGCATCACTTCCAGACTGACTTGTAAAGAGGGCTGGATATGTATCTGAATTTTATCTGTAAATAGGTGATGATACGGCCACATCCGGGAACTACCCCAGAGAAAGTGTGAAGGGAAGAACATGCGAAGAACTGGAGGAATACCTACTTCAGAGATGTCGGCGTGGCAGGTTATGGAAATGACGGCAACAGTCACCGAGATGGGGAGGCAAACTGTCTACAGAGCAAGGGGTCCCGGGTGACTCACAGAGACGCTGAACATTCCCACTGACAGAAGTCAGAGTAGGCAGAGTCATTACAATAGACAAACAGCCAGCATCTCCCTCAGCCAGCATCTCCCTCACAGGAAGTTTGACACCGAGTTATCAAACACTACAGGCATACAGATAGTAAAGTCATGTAACCCTCCCAACAATTTAGGCCATAGGTACTATCATAACCTGCACTTTGCAGAAACAAGGACAGGTAAATTGTTCAGTCATACACCTAGGAAGTGGTACAGTTACAAGCAACTGGCTATCGGCTCTTCTGTGAAATGTAAGCCTCCTGCCTCTCAAGACAATATGGAAACAGGGAGATCTTACACAGGAGAAAATTTCAAATTAAACATATGCCATTGTTGAGGTAAAGCTGAGGGCATTTTGCTAAAGTTTCCAGATCACACATAGGAGTTGTGTTGAATGTCTACTGCTATTCACTGTCTCTGTTCTCACAGAAACACAAATGCAGCCGACCCATGAAATAGACATCCAGGAACAGTGAGAAGACACCTGATCAAAACCAAACAAAAAAACTAGAGGAGAAATATAAGAATACTACCAGAGCCAGCTCAGTCTAAGTGCTATGTTCACATCCCTGTAGACACTCTGTGCTACTGTGTCAGCCTTGGCCAGCATCAGTGTAATCCCAAGGAACAGATGCCTCTACCCTAATAGATGTTCCATCTCTCCCCTTCGTTCTCTGGAATATCTGAGTCACTGCTTTGTCTACTTGATAGGAAAATTTTTAAAAAACAAATACCCAATAGACTGGAAGGATGATTTTTCCCTCCACAGGCTCTGGGAAAAGAGTGAAAATAAGGTAGTTCCATTTCTCTATTCTTTATGTGAACAGAGTAAATATTTTCCATGTAATCATCAAGGCAGAAACATAATTTTATCATGAGATTAAGAGTTACTTTACTAAAAAAGGGCGAAATAGGATACGTCTTACTTTAACTAAATAACTTAGAAAATATCTGATTAGATATCCAGGTTGCTTTTCAGAGTAGTAAGTAGGCCTATTTACCTATTGTATATATTAAGAGGAGCTTAATATAAACATTTCCAAATATAACACTTTCAGAAAATTTGAGCATGGAGAAATAATCAGACATTCATTTTCTCTTTTATAATTTTTAAACAATTTTCTTATATATGAAGAGCAAGAAATGACAATCACCAACCTCTCATATTATAAAAGTAGGAGGAAATAGCTGAAGGAGGCCTGTATAATCTGATACTTCTGTTTAGACGTCATTGAGTTCCATATGACTACATGTTTTTTTGCTCATTTTGATAAGATTACCAGCTCTTTGCTATTCAGCAAGAGCTTATTTTTTAAAATAATGTGAAAGATACATGATTTTTTAAAAAAAGGAATCAGGCATTTCAAAACTGAAAATGATCAACAACTCACCTTGAAAGTGTCATCATTTTGAGTTTGGTTATAGTAAACCCAGCTTTGTTTATTATTTCAATTATTTCTCCAACCTTTGATACTGCGTCTGGTTTAATCAGGGCTAATGTTCTATAAAAAAAAAGTAGTAAGTTTGAAAATTAAAATAGTTCTACAATTTTTATTTCTAATACACAGCAGCAGTAGTGTCCTTAACAATCATTCCATATCAATATCAAAATTAAATATGTAGAGAAATGTAATGAAGATGACTCTTTAAAACATACACAGGACTAGGGATTTAGCTGAGTGGTTCTGCTCCCTGCCTCACAAGCGCAAGGACCCAAGTTCCATCCCTGGTAGCCCCTGACCAAAAAAACCAAATACAAAGTAAGATTACTATTTTCCCAAGGAAATCAAAAGTAGGTACCTAGGGTTAAAAAAGGAAGAGAAGGAAAAGGGG
>NW_022900931.1:40086166-40112348 GCF_012274545.1 Fukomys damarensis | reverse complement strand
GAGGAGGAGGAAAAAAGGAAAGGAAGAAAGAAGAAAAATGCTATGTAAAAAAACTAAAGCTATTATTTTATACTACTCATATTAGAAAATACATTTAAAGAATTCTTTTCTTCCCAGTATGTACTGGGAACTGGACCCAAGGCCTTGTGCCTAAAAGTAAAGTGCTCTACCACTAAGCTGCATCCCTTAGTCCCTTTTATTTTGAGCAGGATCTCAACTAAGTCGCCCAGTCTAGCTGCAAACCTGCCTCAGCTTCCAGAGTAGCTGGGACCACAGGCACGCACCAGCACACCCAGGTCATTCCTATTTCCTATAAGACATTTTATACAAAACACTGATCTCTGAAAGTTGCATTAGATATGCTGGGAGCTTGACTGCTGATTCTCCATGCAGTCAGTCATCACTGACTTGCAAATTATAAATTCTTCTACTGTGTGAGCGGTGCACAAGTACTAAATGTATTCTCACTCAACAATATAACAATGCACAGGAATAGGGGACAATGCAGAAACCCTAAAATCCTGCTTTTCTCCACAAAGATACATCAGAGCGATGCATTCTCCCCTACCCAAAATCTCTTGAGTTAATAGATTTAAAGATGGACATTATCTGAGTGCCCTTGTTTTACTGGTGAGGAAACTAGGCCTAGACAAGCAATGTGTAAAGGTCAGCAACTAGTGAGTAGCATCTTCAAGACAGAAGACCCAACTTGTAAGGCTCCCAAGGCTGTGCTCCTTCCACATCACAAATATTGTGACTGTCAGTATTATTTTAAAGGTCATTGTCACAAAATCCACAAAAAATAATATGTACAAATGCAAGATAAAAATCTGACTAGTTGAGCTGATGCAATTTATACAATAAAGTATTGCTACCACTTTCCTGTCTGACAACAGTGGCATTAATTCAAGGAATCTGTAACTGTTGGCCTTTTCATAGTTGGCTTTTTTCATCAACAGAACAAACACGGCTGAGGATGAAATATTTTAATAGCCTTCCTTATAACTGGATACAAATTATAACTTGGTTTTTAAACTGCAAATAACAAAAGAAATTGTTATTCTTAAAACTATTCCAGACTATCCACATAACCTTTTCTTTAGATTGAAGTGAGTCACTTATAGTGCTTTGTATTATATGGCTTTGTCAAAACTACAGTTAAAAGTCTGTTTTTTAGTATATATTACTCAAATATTATAAGCTAAACTAACATATAAATTGTTTATGCTAAGCTCTGCAAGAGGATTTCAGAAGTCCTAATAAAGAATATATAAAACATGGCAGTAGGGCTGGGAGTGTAGCTCAGTGGCAGAGCATTTGCCTAGCATGCACAAGGTCCTAGGTTCAATCTCCAGCAAAAAAGGAAACAGAAGAAAAGAAGAAGAGAAGGGAGGGGAGGGGGAGAGAGAGGGAGACGAAGAGGGAGAAGGAGAGGGAGAGGGAGAAGGAGAAGAAAAACACAGAGCAGCAGTCATCAATTCCTGTGAACAAGAAGCAATAGGAAAAGTCAGTGCTAACACCAAACAATGGATGTCTTACTGCATTGCTGTGGGTCTTTGCGTGCCACAGACCTAAAGGAACAAATACCAACCCATGCTACTAGACGGTAAATAATTATTAGAAGAAAAACTTAAAAATATATAGGGTAGAAAAAAAGTGAGGATATAAGTCGCTTTTGACTTGCCAGCACTGCCTGTCTGGCAAATCTGAACTTTAATCAGTACTACATAACTGGGAAATAGGAACAAAGCCTCCCCTAAAACAATTTGAGACAAAAGCAAACCCCTGTAGGGTGAACTGAAAAGTGCATGTTTATATCACATACTCATGCAAGTTTCAGGATGTAACCACTTTTGAACTTGGAAAATGGTCCTACAAATTACTAATACCTTCAGGAAACAGAAAAGCATGATTCCTCTCTAGTGGTAAAGTAGCTTGATTATGTACCTCAAATAATTCATATAAATGTACAGTGAACTTATGTGAGGTATGATCAAAATATACAGTGAATTTAAGGTTTTAAAATTTATTACAATAAAAAACACATTACTCTTAATCCCCCCAAAAATACTCTCCCTTGCTTCAAACACGCTTATCCCACATTCTTGCCACTTTCTGAAGCAGTTCTGTAAATTCTCTTTCATGAGTGTCTTCAGTTCTGCTGCTTTGATGTCCTAAACTGATTCACATTATTTACCTTCTATGGTCACTCTGACTTTGGGGAAGAGTCAGAAGTTGCACGGTATCATACCAAGTGAATAAGGTGGATGAGGACACCATGTAATATTTTTATGAGCCTGGCTATCCATTCATAGTACCTGGCAGCAGTATTCACTGTTTTGTTTTGCTTTTTAATCACAATTCAGGACATCAGGAGGCCATGACAGGGCAACTAAGGACACTCACAATAGTAAGTACTTCAGCAAGCGGCAAAGACAATGGAATGGGTGTGTTTGAAGTGACAGGGTATTTTGAAGGGAATTAATGGCAACGTGTCTTTTACTCTAATACCTTTTTTTGCGGGGAGGGGTTTGAGACAGGGTCTCACTATGTAGTTCAGACTGCCCTGGAACTCACTGTGTAGCCCAGGTTGGTCTCGAACTCACAGCGATCCTCCTGCCTCAGCCTCCCAAGTGCTCTAATACATTTTTTAACATTTAAACATTCTCCATATTTTTACCTCATATGCAGTACACCTACACCTACACACACAATAATCATCAACAGATAAAGGAAACCACACACATACACATATATATGGGAGAAAGACTAACATAAGGGAGAAACAAAAGAAACAATGGAAAGAGAAAGAGAGAGACCCACAAACACTTTCGATAGCAGAATTACCAGTTCTCCACCAGTTAATAATTTGGAGGGAAAAATGAAAATGAACAGAGCTCAAAAGACAGCAAGAAGATGATTTAAGTAAGGTACAAGGGATATGAAAAATGAGGAAAATAAGAGAAATAAGATTTTTTAAATTGGTAAACAAATTGATAGGATTTGGTCCCCCTTTGCACATAGGGATACAATAAAGATAAAACTCAGAGAGCTTCAATTTTCTAATTCTGGGAATAGTGGATACGGTGCTCAAAAATTCAAAAGCAGGTTTTTCAGTGAAAAACAATTAATCCCCTTTTGAATTTGTTAATTTTTAAGTGTTTATGAGAAATCAAGGTGGGATGATTCCAAAAGGAGATGAACAAATGGTTTTGCAGCTCTGCTGATAATATAAACTTGGGAAGCACTGTATAGTGGAAGGCACAGGAGTAGAGCTCCCTGGTACAGTGCACAGAATGAGGAAAGATCCATGGACAGAAGCTTGGGAAAGGCCAGCAGTCAGTCTTTGTCTCTGAGTCTGTCTCTCCCTCCTCCTCCAGTCCTGGGAGTACCGGGGATTCAACCTAGGGTCTTCACACTCAGCTACCTCTCTCTAGTCCTTTTGGTTCTATTTTTGTTTTTCACTCGCTAAAGCGCTAATTGCCAAGGCTCTCAAACTTGTGATCCTCTTGTATCAGCCTTCAGAGTACTGGTATTGCAGGCATGCACCAACATGCCTGGATATAGCTCTCTCTTCTAAGGATAGATCAAAATGACACTGAATAGAAATAGCCAGAGAGTAGAAGGAGAAGCAAGGGGTGCAATCCCATAGCAACCAGGGGAAGAGAAAGGTACAGTTTCTACGTTATTCTAAATCTTCACTCACTTTACTTGGAATGAGGGAGGAGGTATGTAGCTTTTTAGCATGCATTAATTTTAATGTCTTTTAATTCATTCATACACTGATTATTATATCTCAGTATTACAATCTTGCTTAATTTTCATCTAGGAAAAAAATTACAGCTCTCTGCCAGTGTTCATTTAATTTTTAATGACTGAGAATTACTGTATTTTGTAAATAGAAATGCCACTACTAAAAATAAAATGCCATAAATGGGATGATGTCTTTTACTTCCAAAGACTGTGGATAAACTAGAGTGACGCAAAAGTAATAATAAAATCAGGACAGTGCACGGCAAACTTTGGGAGCAAGGTCAGGATTATAAGTCCTAAGTCATCACTGGTTAAATGCTGCAGACAGAAGCACTGTCAGCGAGTATTCTTGGGGCAAATGGGAAACAGGTTAAGTATATAGTACCTGGCCTCAAGGTTGGTTCAAAGTTTAAACAACAAAGGTTTCATCCTATGTTTCTCCCAATAACATTTCTTCATTGGTGTATCTGAAGACATCTCCAAATCTTCAAATATAAAAAGTGTAGAATTCGTATGAATTAAATTCTGTGCTCATCCATAAGTATAACTATGTAATTCTAGAAAATATAAAGCACTATTTCGGTACTTGAAAAAAATCATATCAATAAAGCATTTGTGGTTTAAGCAAATACTTGGAGTACTGGGCTGAATGAAAGAACTCAAAAGGTAGTTTAGGTCAATCCCCCTGCCTCCAAGCAAAGTTTTCTCAAACCCTCTCTAAGTACAGGTCCCACCCAAAAGTTGCCTTGCGGTTTACTCACATTCCAGTTCAGGGCAATGGGCTCTTATTAAATCAGTACATGTCCATGCGTATGCAACAATCCGTATTGTGATTTTGTTTTTGCTATGATGGAGTCTGAAATAACTTGGGCTAATAACCTGTACCCATTTAATTAGAGTTCTTCAAAAGAAAGAAGAGAGATATGATCCAAATGCCACATTTCTACAGTCAGAGGGAACTGAAACCCTGAGGATGATTTGTGAGCTAAAATGAATTCTACTGAATTATCTGGATAATTAGGTGGCTGGTTCCATGGAGATCAATTTCACCTTCAGTGAGGCTGCAGGCTCTCCTCCAGAAAGAATGCAGTGGGGTATGAAGCTAGTTCATTAATCCTTAACATTATACTAGACCAAGAACCAGACTAATTCACAATTTTTACATAGAAGCTGTTTCTGTAGGTGCCTGACAGACATTCATATGTATTTCCAGTGCCTACATTTCTTTCTTTCTTTCTTTCTTTTTTTTGGGGGGGGGTACCGGGGATTGAACTCAGGTCCTTGCGTTTTTGCAAGTCAGGCAGCAGAACCACTGAGCTAAATCCCCTGCATACATTTCTGTTATTTAAGTGGAATAATATATTTTTGAAACTCTAGGATTTGGAAGAAGTTTATTTAAACCAGTCAAATGATTGCTGTATTTACTACCCATATGCATGTAAGAAATAACCAGAAAAGGCCAAGGATTTAGCTCAGTGGATTTAGCTTGCCTTGCAAGCTCAAGGACACAAGTTCGATCCCCTACCAAAACAAATAATAATAATAATCAGAAAAGAAAATGATGAAACAATTTGTTAGTAAAATACATAATACTGCAATATATTTTTATTAACTATATTTATAAAGCCCAAATATTTCAAATTTGTCTTCACATTAAAACAGTCCCAGCTTCAAAATTACTCCAATTTAATAGTATTTGCCAGCATATTAGTTAGAAGCATAGCAGAAAAGGATGTTTTCTTTGGTTTGTGTGTGTGTGTGTGTGTGTGTGTGTGGTACTGGAGATTAAACTCCGAGTCTTCACAATGAGATATATCTGTAACCCTTTCATTATTTTTATTTATTTTTAATTTTTTATTAGTATACATTTGTGATACATAATGAATATATTCATCGTGAGGTACTGGTACATATACACATTGTATCTTGATCTTAAATCCCTCAGGCTGGCCTGGAACTTGTGATTCTCCTGTCTTAGCTTCCCACAGGGATGGGATTACAGGCATGCAGCACCATGCCCAACTAAGAATTAATTTTAGAATAAGTAAGACACTAAACTGGCTGCAAGAGAGGTTAAGTAGAACTCTCAAAGACATTGGTGTAAGAAAAGATTTTATGAACAAGGCCTCAGTTCCCTGTGAGCTAGCACAATCAACAAGTGGGATCTTTTCTTATTAAAAAGCTTTTGCCTTGCAAGCACAAGGACCTGAGTTCAATCCCCAGTACTAAAAAAAAAAAAAAAAAAAAAAGCTTTTGCACAGAAAGAGAAACAACCAACAGTGTGAAGAACCAACCCATAACATGGGAAAAAATTTCCATCAACTGTTCCTCAGACAAAGGGCTACTATCTAGAATATATAAAGAACTTAAAAAAATTCAGGGAGGAGGGGGTGAAGGGAGGGCAGAGGTAAGGGGAAAAAAATGAGAATCAAGACTTGCCATGTAAAGGTACATGATCCCAACAATGAATGTAACTGTACTGTATCCCTAAAATGTACCAATAAACTCAATAAAATTAAAAAAAAAAAATTCAGACCTCCCAAATTTAAAGACCCAATTCAAAAATGGGCATCTGAAATGAACAGACATTTCCCAGACAAAGAAGTAGAAATAGCAAATAAACATATGAAAAAATGTTCATCATCACTGGTCATTCTAGAGATGCAAATGAAAACAATACTGGGATTCCATCTCACCCCAGAAAGAATGGCTGCTATCAAGAAATCAATCAATAACAAATGCTGGTGGTGCTGTGGGTAGAAAGGAACCCTGCTCCACTGCTGGTGGGAGTGCAGACTGGTGCAACCACTGTGGAAAGCAGTATGGAGATATATCAGAGAACTAGGATTGGAAGTCCCATTGACGCAACTATTCCCCTGCTGGGCATCTTCCCTAAAGGATTAAAAGAATCCTACCACAGTGATATATGTGCACCCATGTTCATAGCAACACAATTTGTAATAGCTACAACTGGGAAGCAGCCCAACTGCCTATCAGCTAAAGACTGGATAAAGAAAATGTGGTTTTTTTATAAACAGAATACTATTCAGACATTAAAAAATGATAGATTAGAGACATTTATAGCTAAATGGATGCACACTGAGGCGATACTCTTAAGTGATATAAATAGAACACACGTGTAAATACTGAATAGTTCCTCTAGTGTGAGAAACTGAAAAGTTAAATAAGGACTAAAAGGTATAACAGATGATGTGAAACAGGAAGAAAAGACACAAAGAGTAGGGGGAAACAGGAGGAGTAGTGGAAAGGAAAGAAGGGAATGGAATCAATATGAGAAAATGAAAAACAATGGAAACAAAGCCTTTGCAGATTGGGAGGGAGGGAAGGAGGGGTTAAAGGGAGGGCAGGGGAATGGGGAAAAATAAGAACCAAGATGGATTATGTAAAGGTGCAAATTTTCAACAATGAATGTCATTATATTGATACATCAAATGTACCAATAAAGTTAATAAAAGTTAAAAAAAGTTTACTATTGGAGGCTTTACTACAATAGTCTAAGTATACAGCTGTGAACAACAAAGACAAATTAGTTTCTCTGTACTGCAATTCTTTTATATGGCTTCTTTTTTGTCCTTTTTTATATCACACATACTGTCTTTCCTCTATTGGTCAGGAGGCCAAAATTTATTGGATATGTATTATTTTTATGAATAAAGATCAATAATAGACAATACTAGTGACAAGCACAAACATGAATGACAAAAACTTCCCAACTAGATAGAAAGTCCTAATTTGAGAATAGGGAGTAAATTGAAAAAGGAAAGAGTAGATAAAATTTAAATTGTTATTTATGAATGTATTCAGCTAACACAGGTTAGTTGCTTATAATGTGCACAGAGATGTGCTATGTGCCATAGGAGACATAAAAATGAATTAAGACAGAATAAAGGCTACCATTTTCTAGGTCCTATCCATTGTCCTGTGGTTAAACTCTCCCATTCTTGGGCTTTAATCTGTCTCTACTCTGTGACCTTTAACAATTCACTTAACATCTGCAAGCCTCAGCTTCCGAAGTGGAGATTATAACAGTACATTTTTTATAATGCCTCTGTGGGGCTGAAATAGCCAATGCGCACAAATCACTGAACACTGACTCTTATAAAATAAATAGCTAACAGTCACTGCATGCTTTTCCAGGGCTACTATTACCCTACTAGTCTCACACATCCCTTCTTTCTTTTCCTACCCTACCAACCTAAATAAGATTGTAATATTTTTTATTGAATCAAAAATATTTGCAAGCACCAAGCTTTTCAAACAGTATACTGAGTTATTCCCAGTTCAAAGAATATAATTTCTTGACTTTTATACCTTTGCTTTATTCATGCCTCTGACCACATTCCCCATAGTATATCTGCCTGGGTAAAAGTCTAACCCATTTCATCAGCTAGCCTAAACATGTTCACAAGCCTTTCTGCATTTCGACAAGAAATAACTTTACTTCTGAGCTTCCACTGAATTTACAATCCTTGTCACTTCTCTTCCCCCATAAGCCATGTTTATCCAAAACAAGAGTTTTGGTTTTTTTTTTAATATTCAAATGCTCTTAGTTCCCGGTTAGACACATGTAACAAAACATGATGGGACACATAAAAACTTCATCTTTTTTTCCTCTCACAAGAATAATCTCTGTTGAAGAGTATGGATATTGCTTTGTTATTATGATTGACGAACAAACTACAAAATCAGCTCCAGAATATTCTAAAAATGTCATAACCTTGAACGGGATTACTGAGAAATGTCCACACTGTGAAAACACAACACAGAAACAGGAAATGAGAATTTGATATCAAGATTCAGGCACAGTGTTTTAAGAAGAAAAAAGATTATATAATTGTTTGCTTACTTTTCTTTCCTGCTCCCCAGTTGGCGAGCTGTGTATGGATCTCCATAATCAATTAGCACTAGTTGCCGAGAAAAGATATTCACTTTGTTGCCTATAAATAAATCTTCCAAGCGCAGGTCATCATACCTGGTCCGCTTTAAAAAGGTGCGATGATTCTTTACATCATGCTTTAACCAAAAACAACAACGCAATTAAAAAATATACTTACCAGTAATGAATCTTTTATTTATTTATTTATTTATTTTTGGGGGGGTACCGGGGATCGAACTCCAGCCCCTGCACTTGCAAGGCAGGCGCTGGAACCACTGAGCTAAGTCCCCGGCCTCCAGTAATGAATCTTTACCTCATTATGAGATAATATAAATAGTTCTTAATTCTAGCTTATCAAACATAGGTGATGTTTTGTTTTGTCTTGTTGTGTTACTACAAATGAAATTTGTATTATAAATTCTGTATTTCCTAAACCCACCTTTTAATATAAAAGGTTTTTATTACAAATATAATACTTAAAACCTTCTGAATAGAAATATGTGTTTATGGACAAATTATTTCAGCAAATTAATGCCTACGAAATCCCAGAGAAAGTCATATGCCCAAACTTCTGCTTTCTTGTATACATATTTCATTGGCACACAGACACACTTTTTAAAATGTTGTCAATGAAAGGACATAAAGGAACCTTCTCAACCCAAACTTCTTTGGTTCCACTTTTTGTACAGATAACAGATAATGCTTATATTTATGACCATAATAATCTTTACCCATAACTACTCATGTTTACTGCTTTATCTAAAACATGAATAATCCCACTTCAATTTTTTTAAAAATCCAAGTTTAGATATTAAAAATATGAGCACAGTTATATTTCTGAATTGGTATTATAATGAATAGCCCCAAAAGAATTCCCCAAAAATATATATGAATGTATTTTTAAAGCAACTATGTAAAAGGCAATCCTGTTAATACCCTGTCCTACCTTCACCCTCTTTGTCAACTTTCAAGCAAACACAGGTTCATTTACCATTTCAACTGATCCATCTCCTGGGTAATATAAAAGCTCGTAACGTCGAAGGAGTGAAGCATTTGGATCATACCACTCTGCGATGAAAACGAATCTCTCGCTATGATTCTGTAAAGAAAAATAGAGTTGTTTTAACACTAACATATGAAATACAAGCACTATTCTGTAAGTCATGAAAATAAGAATTTCCAAATATTTCCAAGAAATACGTTACTGCATGTTGTACTGAATTATTCTGCTTTTCAATAAGATACCAGTTTCAGATGTATTTCTTGCTAATTTCTCATTTAATATCTTTAGACATTTCAAAGATAAGTTATAAACAGTTTAATGTTTCATATCCATCCAATCACCTGAAGTAAATTAATCTTTTTTCAGACTATGAGCCCTTGATCTACTATGACAATTTAAAATCTATCTGAAGGCAAGTTTACATATAGACTATCAATACATCAATATGAAAAATGTTTCTGAAAGGCTGAAACACCGAGTTTTAACTTTCCTAAACTTAAGAATTTAGTAATATTAGAATAGTGTTATCATTAAAATTATTGCAAACATCCTTATTGATTTCATGATAGTATCTTTTAATAGAAATGGTAAGAGAATATGTGTCTAGGACTTTTGAGAAACAGAAGCCAAGGCAGGCTTGAATATCTAAGAATCTCATTAAGGAAAATTCTGACAAGCGAATTGGGGAGGGAGCCAGGGATACTGGGAAAGCCCACAGACCCCAAAGCAAGGATGGCTGAGTGGAAGAGAGGCAAGGCAGAGCGCGTGGAACCTTCCTGGACTGCTGCACAGTCTAAGGAAGATTCAGTGAGGGTGGGCATCATCAGGTGGGCAGCTGCCTGCTAGCTGCCAGAGGAGCACCTCAAGTCCCAGCTAGGGCGCAGCTTTTACCATCCCTGCCCACTTCTGTCACTGTCTGGGAGCAGACTTGCAAGTTCAAAATCAGCAGTGAATCCTCAGTCTCCCCCAGTGTCTTAGGCCCGTAATCCCAGCTACTGACAGAGGTAGGAGGTGCTGAGGCAGGAGGATTCCAAGTTCTAGGCCAGCCAGGGCAATTAGTAGGACCCTGTATGGAGGGAAGGAAGAAAGGAAGGAAGGGTCATTACTGTTTTGTCTTTGTCTTTGGAGGTAAAAACTAGTATTAGATTGTGTGAAACAGTGGGACCCACTCTTGATTTACATTTGACTGCTTAAATTCCTCTTAGTGGTCTCTAAAGTGTTACTGTTTGAGTTATTCTTCAAACAGCTTAGTTCTCTCTCACAATAATTAGACTCAAATATTGACTGAAGTAGGGAGGGAAGGAAATGGAGATAAGTTATCAGTGTGTCAGGCTTATTTAATGCACAGCTCAGTTAAGCCTCACAGCAAACCTATAATGAGGTATTCTCCATATAGTGGGAAAACAGGTTGGGTGAGATTGTCCAGATGCTGCACAGATCAAACGGGGTCAGGGCCAGAGATAGGATTCAATCAGAGGTCTGTCTGATACACAAAATCAATTCCTATGTCCAGACATCCGCAGCACTGAATCAAGAGCTCTGAGTGAACCAGGAGAGCGATGGAGATGGGAGACATTCTGCCTGAGCAGAAGAGTAGACAGTGGGAATAACAAATCAAAGAGCACAGACAAAGGAAAATCAGCTTGGCCTCAATCCTAGGAAGAGTAGCTCCAACTAGATTACTGAAACCTCCTTTAAATGATTCTGGCAGTTTCATTCTCAATGAGGTATAAAAGATCAAGGAAGAAGAGTTATCCAGACTCAATATGAGATTATATGGATATAGGAAATGCAAATCAATTCATGGAAGAAACAGGCATTGAGAGAGGGAAAATAAATGCAATGGCAACTGCAGAATGATGCATGTGATGGTGATGCTTGGAAATGTCTTCATTTCATCTGCATAATGTTGACAGGTACTTCTGCTTATTATAGAATTCTGTATTTCAACAAGAATAGTTATTCAAGAACATATCTTGAAGAATAATACTTTTGTATTCTTCAGCCCCCAAACCATAACTGAAAACACTATCCCAAGTAACTTAAATTTTTTTAAAAAGGTATTTTAAAAAACAATGAAATTGTACACTATCTAATACACATTTGAAACAGTACAGTTTTAGTTTTCAAAACTGTGAAAGATGAATTTGTTTAATGGTTGCTACTTACACATTTTACTATTAGGGGTCCTTGGTAAAAGAGAAATACTACAACAATTTATGTGCAAAATATAGTACCTTAGGCACAGAGGGTAGGAAAGGAAACATTTAAAAAGCTGTTTGCACTAAACTAAAATCCAAGTGGATTAAAGATCTACATATCAAAACAGAAACACTGAACTTGCTGGAAGATAAGTTAGGTAGAACTCCGAAGACATTGGCATAGGAAAAGACTTTATGAACAAACACTCAGTAGCATGGGAACTAGCACAAAGAATCAACAACTGGAATCTCATCCTATTAAAAAGCTTCTGCAGTGCAGGAGAAACCACCAACAGAGCTAAGAGTCAACCTAAAATGTGGGAAAAATTTTTTATCAGCTGTTCCTCAGACAAAGGACTACTATATAGATATATATAAAGAACTAAAAACAACAACAACAAAAATCAGACCTCCCAAATATAAAGACCTGATACAAAAATGGGCATCTGGAATGAACAGACATTTCTCAGACAAACAAGTAAAAGCAGCAAATAAATATATGAAAAAATGTTCAGCATCACTGGTCATTCGAGAGATGCAGATGAAAACAATACTGGGATTCCACCTCACCCCAGAAAGAATGGCTGCTATCAAAAAATCAACCAATAACAAATGCTGGTGGGGCTGTGGGGAGAAAGGAACCCTTCTCCACTGTTGGTGGGAGTGCAGACTGGTACAACCATTATGGAAATCAGTGTGGAGACACCTCAAAAAGCTAGAATTAGAGGTCCTATTTGACCCAGCTATCCCTCTGCTGGGTATCTTTCCAAAAAAATTAAAAGAATCATACCACAGTGATATATGCTCACCCATGATTACTGCAGCACACTTTGTAATAGCTAAAACTTGGAAACAGCCCAATTGCCCATCAAATGGAGACTGGTTAAAGAAGTTGTGGTTTTTCTATAAAATTGAATACTACTCAACCATAAAGAATGAGAAACTATAGACATTTATACCTAAATGGATGCATATTGAGGCCATACTCGTAAGTGAAATAAATAGGACACACTTGAGTAAATATCAAATAGTTTCTGTGGTGTGAAAAGCTAAAGTGTAAATAAGGTTCAAATGGTATAACTGATAATGTGAAATAGGAAGAAAAGGGCTAAAGGAGAAGGGGAAGTGGGAGAGAGAGGTAGGGGAAAGGAAAGAAGGGAATATGAAAAAAGGAAAAATTGGAAACAAAGCCTTTGTAAGTAGGAAAGGGTGAAGGGGGTGAAGGGAGGGCATGGGAATAGGGGAGAAAATAAGAACTAAGATATATCATGTAAAGGTACAAGTTCCCAATGATGAATGTAACTGTATTGCTTACCTTAAATGGATAAACTTAACGGTAAAAATAAAAAAATAAATAAAAAGCTGTTTAACAGGAAATGTTTAAAAATAATATGGTTGAAGGAGCTTAGAAGTAATTGAAAAGATTCATAGATATTAAAGTTCTTTTTAAAAATAAAATAAGGCATGGTACAAT
This sequence comes from Fukomys damarensis, assembly GCF_012274545.1. Lineage (NCBI taxonomy): Eukaryota > Metazoa > Chordata > Mammalia > Rodentia > Bathyergidae > Fukomys > Fukomys damarensis. The sequence goes on along the minus strand of NW_022900931.1, from coordinate 40,099,020 downwards.
TTAGGAAGTTATTATTATGATGATGTCATTTTTTCTGTATCTTGAGAAATCCATTACAACTGTGGCTCAAAGCTTTTGACTATTATAGTAGTAAGCTGCATCATGATTCAGCTGCACATATATTATTGAACTTTTTCTCTCAGCATTAGTACTATTTATTGTGTACTAAAACATTACCTACTCTTAAAAAAAAATTGATTCATGACCTACAGATGAGACCAAAAACCTTTCAAGAACACTGCAGAGCCACCCTTCCCCTGCCTCCATAGCACTCACCTCCTCCCCACCACCGCCAGCAAAAACTGACGTTCCCTCTGTGAACGAAGTAAGATATCTACCACTAAAATAAATGTGCTGAAGGAAAAAGAGGCTATGACAGGAAATAATGGTGCTACTGGATCAGAACTATGCAGAACAGAGTTTTGTTTAAAATTTTTAAAGAGTATGGAGATACCTCAAAGAGCTGGGACTAGAGGTTCCATTTGACCCAGCCATCCCTCTGCTGGGTATCTTTCCAAAAGAACTAAAAGAATCATATCACAGAGAAGTATGCGTACCCATGTTTATAGCGGCACAGTTTGTAATAGCTAAATCTTGGAAACAGCCCATTTGCCCATCAGTTGGAAACTGGATAAAGAAGATGTGGTTTGTCTATTAAATGAAATATTACTCAGCCATAAAGAATGAGAAATTAGAGTCATTCATAGGAAAATGGATACATATTGAGGATATACTCCTAAGTGAAATAAATAAGTCACACATGTATAAATACCAAATAGTTTCTCTGGTGTGAAAAACTATAATAGTACATAAGATCCTAATGAGATAATTGACAATGTGAAATAGGAAGAAAAGGGCTGAAGGTGTAGGGAAAGTGGGAAGGGTAGGGGAAAGGTAATAAGGGAAAAGAAAAAAATAGGAGAAAATGAAAAAATGGAAATAAAGAATTTGTAAATGGAGAGGGGAGGAGGGGGTGAAGGGAGGACAGGGACAAGGGGAAAAAATGAGAACCAAGACCTGTCATGTAAAGGTACAAGATCCCAGTAATGAATATAACTGTACTTCCTACCTAGAATGTACCAATAAACTCAATAAAAAAATTTTTTTAAAGAAAAGTGAAGCAGAGAAAAAAAATGTCTGAAATCACTTTCCTAAAGCATGGTCCAATTAAAGAATTAATATGATGCTTCACAGAGATTGAACAATTATATTCTAACCAACAAGAACAATCAATTGTACAGAACTAGTAATAGACGTCAAGTTTAAAATGTATATTTTTTGAACATTTATCTGTACATATTATTTAAACCTATGAGTCATAACTCAACGCCACTTAGTTTTTATCTCTTTCAAGAAGCAGTGAAGTCTATGGTGAATTTTGTAATATAAAAATCAAATTTGCAACAGGCTCACTTGCATATTTCTCATTATATTTCCCATTTGCCCAAGAATTGAGAACAAACTTTTGCAGTGTCCCTCATTTGCTATGGTGAGTCATAATTCAGCCATCTTCTACAAGTCAGTTTAATAAAATATTCTCATTACTATTTTAAAACTTAATTTAATGGACTCTAAGAAAATAGGGTATCTTGGCTTTTACAGAGAAGTGTTCTTCATGACTGGATAGCAGTAAACAACCTCTACTGTGCTTTGATTTATTACTTAATACAAAGAAACATTCAAGGCCTAAGAAACTATAAAGCCATTGAAACTGTTCATTTTATTCTAGTCCTTCTACCTTCATGTTTTTTCCTACAATTACAAATCTTAAAATATTTAATTTTGATACAAACTAAAATGCCTTCAGATGAATCATTTTTTTTAAAAGATTCTACATATTAGGGAAAATATGTAATATTTATTTTCCTGAGTATGGTTTATTTTGCTTAACATAAGGACCTCTGGTTCCATCCATTCAGAAAAGGATTTTTAACACTTTTTCAGTGTGTGTCCTATGGATCCTTAAAAACCCCTCCTGATTTCCGCATATCCTTGCCAGGTACAAAAACAATGTCACACATTATGTATTATGGGAAACATTTGTCTGAAAAGCAAGGTTGAACTTTGCTTTAGACAGTTAAAGCAAACACAATTATTGTGTAGTCTTCCCAGACCCACCCTCGCCAGTTAATATTTCTGTATTTGCAATTTAATTTTCACAGAAGTCTGAGATCAAAGGGACATTAAGAACAAGGAAATAGAAGCTATGGAAAGTTGGGTGACCTGACAAAAGTTACATGACTTCTTAGGTAGTGCAGTCGAACAAAACCCTTTGTTTCCTGACAGTCTGACTGTGTTCCCACAGTAGAACACTGGATCGCTATCTATAGGCTTTTGAATAAAAATTCTCTCTCTCTAGCCAAATTACAAGTATCTGGAAGGTAGTAGGTACATAATTTATTTCTTTTGAAATTCTTTAGTGATGTTTCTAGTTCCAGAGCCCTAAAAAAATCAAATACCAAAATAAAGATCTAAAAGAGTAAATGTGTACAGCACTTGGTCTTGCTAAAATTGCAAAAACCCACCCTTCTGTATTCAAAAGTCCCAAACTCTAATATTTGTTTCTATCTGTTTATTTGTATTTCTACAAAAAAGATGAAAAGGTGGTACTATCTCTTCTTTCTTTTTGGATGAGTATGGCTTCTCTGACTAGCACATTTGGCGGGGGGGAGTTTTGAGACAGGGTCTCACTGTGTAGTTGAAACTGACCTGGAGCTCACTATGTAGCTCAGGCTGCTCTCGAACTCACAGGGATCCTCCTGCCTCAGCCTCCCGAGTGCTGGGATTACAGGCATGTGCCACCACACCCAGCTTCTGGCTAGCACTTTAAAATTACACACTTGATAAGCCAGGTGTGGTAGTGCACACTTGTAATCATCTATGATTCCTAGATGAAGACATCTGAATACCACACCGATGCCATTAAAATCAACAAGCAATTCAAAAGGCCCGTAAAGGATGTCTTCCTGAAAGAATGCATCCAATGATGAAGGAGCGCCACCTAATGTTCAATGTGGTTTTCAACATGTCCAGGTAACCCCCATCCAGTTTAGGTCTGTACTTACATATTATTAATCTATGGTAATTCTGCAAAGGCCCTACTGGAGTAGTGCAATATGAATTATAACATTTTGGGAAAAAAACATCACATATATCCCCTGGAAAATGAAGGTTTTCACAAAGGAAGTTAAAACTATACCACTATAGCTACATTCAAAGCAGAACACAGTTATTCCTTACACTCAATAAATTACATAAAATGTTAATCTATTAAAGACAATGATTTTTAAATGCTATTAAACTATTTCAAGAATATTTTCCTTGTGACATAGAAAAAGGGTTCATCTGGGGAGTGTGTTGTTTATATGTAAAAGAAACATTTTTTATTCTTGGGTTAATTTTATCAAGCTCCTTAACTAAAAATCCTCCAGAATTAAGTTTCTTTCATTTATATCTCTTTTGAGGTTACAGATATTTTTGTTTGTATTATTAAGAAATTAGCTACTAACACACAGGAACATTAATTAGGGTGTTTTTTTAAACAAACTATGACTAAGGGTCTCCATGAGGCAGCTTATGAAAACGAAGAGTGAGAAACAAATCCTGCTCTCAAGATGCTCAGTGTTCTTGGTGCAACACTGGGTCCTCCCTCTGAGATCTGCAGGCAGGAGAAAAGGACACTCTGGTGCTCACAGAAGACCAGGCCTGTGGAAAGGGCAGAATGGATCTGGAGAGGGTAGGACTCACAGGCAGGGGCAGTCACAGTCACAGCTTTGAATGTTTCTCTTTTCTTTCCTAGAATTTAGACGTCCCCCCCTCCTCTACCCCTCCCCGTCTCCCTCCCTCTCCCTCTCTCTTCATTTTTGATATCCTTCTTTCCTAGATACCTACCACCAAAGGGCACTGTGAATCAGTTCAGATTCTTAAGTGTCTTTTAAAAATAGAAAACATACAAATGCCAAACACTATCATTCCAAGAAATTGTAGCTTTACAATACTTATGTGAGGCACTAAAGTGAAAAAAAAAAAAAAAGGCAAAAAGGGTAAAGGAACAGAAAACAGCTGGAGTTGCCACTTCTCTGATGAGGTGTCATTTGAGCACAGATCTGAAGGAACTGAAGGAGCATTTCCAGCAAAGCAAACAACAACTGTGGCTGAAACACATGTAAATATGAAAACAAAATGTAAACCTGCAAGATGTGTATCTCAAAATACTAAGCCAAAACAAAATTGGTTGTGGTGATATGTGCTTGTAGTCCCAGTTACTTGGGAGACCAAAGCATGGAGACCACTTGAGCCCAGGAGTTTGAGGCCACTAATGGAAACATAGTGAGACCCCATCTCAAAAAAAAAAAAGTAACAAAAACACCACAAGTACTTCCCAATAGACACTAAGTCTATATTTTTGTTCCCACTCAAAATTTAGCCATGGGGACATCTGTCTGGGTCAATGAGCAAAAACTTTTAAAGGAAAAGATAAAAGATTCTGTTAGGCACTTTATTGTACAGGGCACTAGGCAGAACCCTGAAGGAAGGGCCCAGGGATGTGATTTCCTACTGTTTCCAAATGCCTTCTGGTAAATTTAGGGAACGGATGTTGACTTTAATATGCATAAGTTTAATTTTAGGCTTATACATATTCATACTTTAAAGAAAACCTGAAGTTCAGGGATTGAAAAATAGCACAGAAGAATCTGTTAAGTCAACTAAGCTTGTTGTTTTAAATTAACATTTCCTCATAGTGACTAGTCTGTGTTGTCTGTGCCTTCATTCCACAGATCTCTCTTTCTGTAAATGAAGAAATTCTACAAATTTTATAAATGAGGAAATTGAATTTATCTAGTTTTATCTTACAATGTGACAATAAATCATGCATCTATGTCCCTTTCTCCTTCTTCCTTCAACTCTGTTAGCGCCTTAAAGAGAGATCTACATTTGCATCTCAGATGTATGGCATGTTAGAAGCCAATAGCAGAGCAGAAACAAGAGTCCAAGAGCCTCTGCCCTAATCCAAATATGTGAACGCTTAGTATCTCCAGTGCAGCACACCTCTGTATGAAGGGTAACGAAAGACAGAACAAAAGTCTTGGGGATTGAAACCCGGCCTTCCCACTGAGTTATGTTCCCAGCTGTAGTTTTTGTTTCTTTTGTTTTTGTTTGAGACAGGATCTTTCTAAGTGCCTAAATTGCACCGGCTGGGCTCAAACTTGACATCCTCCTACCTCTGCCTCCCAGAGATCTGGGATTACAGGTATGAACTACCACATCCAGTTTACATTTCTTTAATTACTAAAAATAGTCAGATATTTAAGATATATAAATATTCACCTTTTAGAAATGTGGGAATGTAGAGTAAAATTCAACAAGGTACTTAAAAAACAAAGATGACTGACATGAAAAATAGAACTGTACTTGCACTGGCTGGAGGAAATCTGTTTTTCCAAAGCTGTATTTCTGAACCTAAGCAGCAAGAAATAGATTGGGTCTAAATATTTTCATTGCACTTTCACATTCAAATTATTAAATAACAATATCTCAAGACTACCAGCAATAAAAGTAAGTGTTTCCAACTAATCTATTTAAACTGAGCAGAAATTCGGGGACCTCAAATGTAATGCTTGCTAAATACATATCAGGATTGTTTAGCATCGCCCAAAAGTAAGAAAGTTGTAGAAATTGAACTCAAGACCTATTCCTGCCATTTCCTATCCTCTTCTCCTTTTTCTCTAGGTTTTTATTGCTTTTATTAGTAATGGGAATCTATAGGAGGAACCCTGAGGAAAAACGAATTTAATATTTAAAAGTAAATGTTTTCAAGCTAAAAAAAAAAATAAAATTAAATGTTTCCAGTAGTCACAAATTGAATAATAACATGACTAATCTCATATATTTATATCTGGAGGGTTTTTTTAGATTTTAATCTCCTTCCATTTGCCCCAACTATTTTGCAACAATGTGACTAATATGAACATAATACATTTCATATGTATAGTACACTGTGGTTTATAAATTACTTTCATGTACATCCCATTACTTGATCTTCACAAAAATGCTTTAAGATAATCCGACTATAAAGTATTACTTCTATTTTATGGATGAGAAAAACAATTGCCCAGAAAGATTATGTAATACACGGCTCTTAAGTGCTAACAACAGGACAGAAATAAAGATTGAAATTTTTAGATTTACATAAGTCCCTTTTTTACTACAATATGCTGCTTCTTCAAAAAAGGTAGACAAGAGAAGACAATAATTTATCTATGAATAATAAAGGCCAGTTTTATCTTCTTTGATATAAACAATAAGTTTTAAGTAAGTTCTTTTTTTGGTACTAGAGACTGAACTCAGGACCTCGCGCTTGTGAGGCAGGTACAGCATCATTAAGCTATTTATACTGAGGTCCTGAGTTTGATCAAGGATAAAAGAACGAACAATTTATGAGATGTGAAAAAGTCACAGAGAAACATTGAAGGTGTAAGTACTAATAGTGCCATTTACCTATAGAGCATATGATTTATAATCCTTCTCTATTTTCTCAGAAAAGCAAGTGACATTTTCATTGCAAGCTCACAAAGATTAGGAGAAACAGATACTCTAGCACACTTCCAGCAGAGAATAAATTGGTAAAATTTTTCTGGTGGTAATTTGCCAGTGCATATCAAAACCTTCAAAATCCACTAGGTCACCACCTGCTTCACAAGTGCAAGGACCCAAGTTTGATCCTCTGTACCAAAAAAAGAAAAAAATCCATGATTTCTCACCCAATCATCATCTTTGTAATTTACCCTAAAGAAATAATTATAGATGTGTGTAAAAATGTGTCATTTGTGGTGTTAACAGATTAATGAATGGGTTGGTCAAATCAATATTTGAAATATTAGACACAATTATTAAAACTAACCTGGAAAATGTACAGATGTATTAAGTGGGGGGAAAACAGGTTTGTAAACACTCTGTACAGTAGGCTCACACTAAAATAAATAAATATATATTCCTGAAATATTTCACCAAAATATTCATAGTGATTTTATACAGGTGGTTTTAGTATATATGAATTTAATTTGTTTCATTTCTGTATGTTCAAACCTACAAAAATGAATGAGTAATTTTATTTGTCATCTTTTTTGTGATTGGGACAAAATTTTTTACATTGACAACTTGATGAAAAGTTTACTTTTTCTCATAGTTTCAGTCCATGGCTGGCTGCCTCCAAGGCATAAATAGCAAAGTAGAAGGGCATGGTAGGTGAAAGCTGCTCAAAAATGGCAGCCAGAAAGTAGAGATAGAGAAGGGAGAAGACAGAACTACAATACACCCTTCCAGGTCACATCCCCAGTGACCAACCTCATCTGAACTGGCCTCACCTTCTAACAGCAACCCATTGATGAGTACAGCATCTTTTACAAGCTCCATCTCTAAACACATGAAACTTGGGAGGTAGCATTTTAAATTTAAATTATTATATTTCACCTCTGACCACTAAATGGTTCATGTCCATGTCGTTATGTAAAATGCATTTAGTTCATTTCTGTGCGTCACCAAAATCCAGCATTGCTAAAATTTGCAATTTCAAAGACTCTTCTGCAACTCAAGGCAAACTCTTACCTGTGAGCTCCTTAAAAATCAAAAGGAAAGTTAAAAACTTCCAACATATGATAGCACAAGGTAAACATTCCCTTTCCAAAAGGGAGGAATGGGGGTATATAAAAGATTTGGATTAAAGCAAGACTGAAACTCAGCAGGTCAAACATTAAATCTAGTAGCACTATGTTCAGCATCTAGGCCATAGATGTTTGGTGAGATACAAACTCCACTACTATAGTTGAGCAGCCCCACTACTGCAGAGTTGACAGCTGGGGTCCATTTTTCTCTTGGACTGGCCGCACCTCCAATAGCTACCTGTGGTTTTAATCCAGCAGATGCATTGTATTCCTGGCATCTCAAACTTTCTGGGATCTCCACTGCACTTTAGGCTTCACTCTCACAGGTTTAGGCACTGTTGTCTCAGCGTCATACTGCCTGGACTCTCAGGCCATCCTGTGAAATCAGAGTGGAAGCCTCCCTGATCCCACCACTCTTACATTCTGCATGTCTATAAAACCAGCACTACACGGAGGACACCAAGATCTGTTGTCTGCTCAAGCAGTAGCTTAGCCTCTATGGAGCATGACTGCAGTGACTTCTGAGTTCCTAACTCAGGGATATACTTCCCCAGGCAGCACAGACTGAGCATAGTATCCTTGAGCTCTCTTTTTAAACAAAATAATTTAAAGGAGTTTACCCTTAATGAAGGTGAAGGCACATTCCTGTAATCTTAGCACTTTGTGAGGCTGAAGCAGGAGGACAACAAATTCAAGTCCATCGTGGCAACTTAACAAGATTTTGTCTCAAAATAAATAAAATAAAAGCACCAGGGATTCAGCTCAGTGGTAGAAGTCCCCTGAGTCCTAGTACTATGAGAGAGAGTGAGAGAGAGTGAGAGAGAGAGAGAGAGAGAGAGAGAGAGAGAGAAGAAAAAAAATGTTGAGCCTTTATGCCCTTTAGCTTACAATGGGTATGGTCTGATCAATTTCTAAGATGCCTTCGGTTACCTTTCCATTTGTCCCCATACAAAGTACTTGGCTTCTTTTTAATGGCATTAGTATTCTTAGCAACCATGCTCTCCATGGTTTCAACTTTATAAGCACTTTATTTTTGTCTAAGCCATAAAACTTTTATATCCTTTAGCATTAGTTCATCAACGTTAAATTTAGCCTCCGGCAAAGTCTTGACACGTGAGTAAGACACATGCAGACAAGTTCTCTGTCAGAATTTAACACATATGGTCTGTAGTTCCCTTTCTAATAAGAGTCCTCATTTCCATTGGAAATTCATGAACCTGGCCATTACTGTTTGCATTCCTATCAGCATTCTGGTCTTCTGAGCTCCTACTAGACTCCCATCATTCTACTTACAGTATTATAAGGCTTCTCTAGCATCTCCAAAACCTTTTCAATCTCCTCTCACAAATTTGTTTAAAGGCCTTTGAACCACATGGTCTGGGACAGTCAGGGTGACAACTCCACCGCTAGTAGCAATTTTCTGTGTTAGTCACCATCCTCTCCCTGTGACAAAATATCTGACACTGTGACATAAAGGAGGAAAGGTTGGTTTGGCTCATGGTTTTAGACAGTTCATCCCAGGATGAGCTGGCTCTGAGGCAGACATGGCATAGAGGAAGGTCATAGTATAAGAACACTGCTCATGGTAAGCCAGGAAGCAGAGAAAGAAAGGAGACAGGGAAAAGAACATGCCCTTCCAGGTCATGCCCCTTGTGACCCAATTCTTCTGACCAATCCACCTCCTAATAGCACGGGCAGCTATTAACTTATCAATGGATTAATCTGATGAATATAGTACCATCATAATCCATTACCTAACAAAAACCACACCTCTGAGCACCCACTTCTGGAGGACAATTTAGATTTAAAACATAACAGTAATCTTCCTATATTTGTACAACAGAATAAATATATTTACAAATATATACACTAAATAAAATATATATAACAAGTACATATTTAACTTGTATATATTAAGCTATGGAAAACAAAGATAAAATTTAAGTTTATATATACCAGGTGGTCCTAGAGTCATTATGCATGCACATGGAAACGCATTTTAAAGAACAAGGAAGTATGAGCTGGGTGCATACGGGTCTGTAACCCTAGCACTCCGGGAGGCTAAGGCAAGAGGATCACAAATTTGAGTGCATTCCTGGGCAACTGAAAAGCTTACTAAGATGAGAGCTGCGGGTGTGACTCAGTACAAAGACCCTGGCACAAATTTCTAGGACTAAACAAATAAAAAAAACAATATGCTGGGGATTTAGCTCAGTGGTTCGGTGGCCTGCCTTGCAAGCACAAGGACCCTAGTTCAATCCCTGGTACCAAAAAAAGAAAATTTCTAGGACTAAAAAATAAAAAAGAAATATAAAGAAGATAAAGTGCACAAGATGAGTCCATAGAGATGACAATGGCAACTTAATTATGAGGCAAGAGCCTAGGGCATAGTGACTGTCTTGGAAAGTAGGTGTGACCTGTAAACTACAAAATCCCAGGACACGTGGGCAGAACTGTTACCAAAGTCCTACATAGACTTCACGTGAAAACTTGAGCATGTTTTCAGTAGGAAGGCCTGGACCTGCCACCATCTGAGGAGAGAGAAATACAACAGGATGTCAGCACTGAGCTCTTGTCTACTGGGTTCTTTCACTGTGCTCCACTCTCAAGCTATGGAATATAATATACCTTTTTTCCTACTTTTTCTTGGCTCAAAATTGCTCTGCAGAGTCTGTTCTTTTCATACCCTTAATAAATATAAAATGTCGCTGCTACTTGTGCTTGTCTCGATCAATTCTTTGTTTAGGACAGAAAGAACCTAGAAACCACTTCTAGGAGGAGACTTCAACACCCCAAAACCCAGTAACAACGAGGAAAAGTGGTTTGTATCAGAAATTAAATGTAAAGTGAGCAGTACATTTTAAGAGATGCAATCCCTCACATCTACTTAATAGAAAATCTTAAAATATCAGCTGCTTTGGGAAATGAAGTAGTTAAGCCAATTTTTACAGAAGAGTAGATACAAAATTCATTTGACGTGCTAAAGATATTTCTAGCTTTAACAGCATGCTATAAGCACTGTCTTGAAAGGTTCTCAGTGAGGAGCCCCACAGAAAATGCATTATCCATGTAGATGCACATCTGGGATATGCAGCAATGCTTGCCACACTTTATAGATGTTGTAGAAACAGAAGAAGAACAGAAAAGGACAATCAAATTATGAACAGCAATAACAAGGAAAGAAAAATTATGAGTCTCTGATCTTCAAAGACAATTGCAGTACAGAAAAATATTTTCCAAAGTTTATAAGATCATAAATGTAACAGATAGGATCAAAATCAGTGCTGTTAGACCAAACTAATAAGATTAAAGTTTATAGGTGATCCAAAAAAAATAAAAATTTGATGGGGTAGGTAAAATGTATGAGATACATTATACCACTGCAGTTGTAATAAAATTCAAAATTCTCCCCAACTTCCATAAATTTCAATATTTCTGGCTCCTGCTCACCTCTGAGGCCTCTCCTCCAGTCCTCCTCTCCTCCTCCTGGTCCTCTATTACACTTCTGAATTCATCTATTGCCTCTCCTCAGCGTGGATATTCTCCTTCTAGATCTCTGCCTGATTAGTATCTTTTGACTGTGGAGATCTCTGCATAAAAACTGCCTCTTTAGCCAGGTTGTGGTGTCCACACCTGTAATCCTGTGGCCTGGGAGGCTGAGGCACGCAGATCACAAGTTTGAGCTCAGCCTGGGCCATTCAGCAATTTAATGCGACACTGTCACAAAAACAATAGTGATAAGTAAAAACAGGTTGGGGAAGTAACAGTACAAAAGCACTGAGTTGAATCCCAGTTACCACAGGAAACAATTGACCGAGAGGACTTTCCCTGGGGGTCACACTAAAAGCTACTTGCTCTTGGAACCAGTCACTATGATATTACTTAATCTAATTCTCCTTATATTGCTTATCATCATATGAAGTGACCTCATTTTTTAAATTTATTTACATACATTGCATCTTCTCTAGCTAATAAAAGAAGGGAATCAAAAAGTTGTATTATTGAGGAGGTTTTTCCTGACCACCTCAACAATGCCAGATCATTCCATTTTGTGATTAAATTCCATCTCCCTCTGTAATTTTTCTTTTGTAAAGACTTGCACTTGTGATTTATTTCCTAGTATCTGATTTTTCTCTATAAATTCTATGGGATAGGGGCCACTCTGTGCTATCTTCTTTTTTTTTTGGTACCAGGGATTGAACTAGGGTCCTTGCAGGCCACTGAACCACTGAGCTAAATCCCCGGCCCTCTGTGCTATCTTCTTAATCAGTATATAGCCAGGCACCAATGCCTAGTGTACAGAAAATAATAAATACTTTTTTAAATTGATGAGTAATTAGTAGTGAAGGAAGAATAATGGTAAATTAAAAGACAGAAAAAGGAAAGAGCTACCTGTGAGAAAAAACAGAATATTTTATTACCCAGTCACTATTCACTTTTACAAATAGTACTGGTTCCTGCTAAAGAATACAAAAAAATCTAGACCACAAAATAAGAACCAAGATAAATTATATAAAGGAACAAATTTCCAATGATGAATGTCATTATATTGTATCTTAAAATGTGTCAATAAAATTAATTTTAAAATATGTAATTTTATGACACCTATAATTATGTTTATGCTAAAATTAAAACATGAAATCAGTGTTTCTGATTTCAACATAAAAAAATCTACAGTTACAATAAAAATATAGGAAAATTGTTTTTTCAAGTTTCAGATTTCTAATTTAAACTCTGTACTTTCTAATTTTCCATAAATGTGAGTCTTTAGAACAGCAATTCTTCCAAATCAACAGTTCAAGTAACAAAGAAATTCTGAATGCATAAGACACTGATGCTGAAGATAAAGACAGTAAAGCCAAACCAGGTGTGGTGGTGCATACCTGTAATCCCAGCATTCTAGGGAGGCTGAGGCAGGAGGATTCCAAGTTTAAGCCCATCCCAGGCAATTTAGCAATTTAAAAAGACCCTCTTTTGGGGCCAGGGATTTAGCTCATTGTTGCAGTGACCTGCCTCACAAGCTCAAGGTCTAGAGTTCAATCCTGGTACCAAAAAAAGACTCTTTTCCAAGCAAGAAAATAAAAATGGCTAAGAATGGACCTCAAATTGGAAACACTGGGTTCAATATCCAGTACAGGAAAACACACACACACACACACACACACACACACACTGAAGTTATTTAGAAGAAAT
>NW_022900931.1:40078759-40086118 GCF_012274545.1 Fukomys damarensis | reverse complement strand
ATATATAAAACACTGGAAACTAAGAAACATTCATGGAGTAAAACTGTCATTTTGGGGTTTTGTTTTGTTTCGCTTTTTTAGACAGGGTCTTGCTTTGTATTTCAAGCGGCCTTGATTTAAGATACAGCCCAGACTGCCTGGCCTTGAACTCACAGCGATCCTCCTGCCTCAGTCTCCTGAGTGCTGGGATAACAGGCGTATACCACCACACTCGTTCTTTATTTAATAATCATGAAACCATTTGTAAAAGCTCTTTTAAAATGACTTTCAATGTTGAGACGTGTGCACAGGTACTTCAAATGTTTAATCCATATGGAGCACAGCACATAATCTTTAAAATCCTTTTATACTAACAGCTCATCTAAGGTAACATTATTCAAATAAATGCTATATTTTATAAAATAAATAAGATTCCTACTTGTTAGTCAGTGAGCCTTAGAATTACCTCTTCTTTTCATGATACATAAATGTGTTGATGATTCTAATACTGGAGACTCCACCAATACAGAATCTATCCTTTATCTTTAACAACATGTATGAGAGACATACTGAACTACGAGACAAAAGTAGTTCTGGAATCTGTGACCAGAACCTAAATCTGGCACTAGAAGCCAAAACTGTAACAAGTTAGAGGCAAAGAGAAGCTGACCCCACAGTGAAATGACAATGGTCAGGCCCATACATACAGTGGCTGTCCTCAGCTGCATGGGTGACCTTTACACAGGGCACATGCCAGCAGCCAGACTGCACACCGAGAAGGGACATCTATTTCTCCTTTTCAAAAAGCCTACGCTTTCTTATAGAAGACTGACAGCAAATCACATAGGAGTGAGATCTGCATGCAGAAAAAAAAAAAATTTTACTATAGTCAATTCCAGGCTTTCGTGAAATTCCAAGCTTTTTCTACCACACAATAAGAACACTGTCAGTAGCTCAAAAGGGGAATAAGATAAAACTGCATGCCTCGAAATTTCATCTATTTCGCCTATTAAAGTATATAATGTTCAAATTCTATTGTGCCCTTAAATCACACACACACACACACACACTTAAATATGGCATGGTTTCTCTTTAATGAGAAACCCAAAATATAAGAAAAGACCAAAATAAAAGACAAATAATAGGAGATAGGGAGACACATCTTTTGCCAAAGGGAAAATGAGGGAGAGGAGAAGAGGATGAAAAAAAAAGAATTAAGATGTGTTATGTATACGCACCAATTCTCCGCGAGGAATGTAATCACTCTGTACTGCAAACATGTACTAATAAAAATTTTAAATGATTGTACGGAACCTTTTAGAGGTGGGGTCTACTGGGTGATACTCATGCCAACTGAAGGCCTGTCCCAGGAAGGGATTGGGATTGGGATCCTGGCCTTGAAGTGGTTGCTTTCTTACACTCTAGCTCTCTCTCGTAACATCTGTCAGGGGTCCATTGCCAGAGCCAGCACTATGCTGTTTGGACTTTTCGTCTCCAAAATTGTGAGCTAAAAAAACCTCGTTTTTTTTTTTTTAATTAAAAAACTACACTGTCTTAAATTTCATAAATCATGACTCACAGTATGAAATATAATGTACATCATAACCAGTATATGTGTCATACAAATGCAATTTAAAACAAAATTTTACGTTTGCTGTACATAATAAAATATAGTAACTTTCTAGTTCATGTCTTCTTTCTTAAAGACATAGCACAAACTGACTTCACAACAGAGTAAAGTAATGGGTCACAATCCAGCTTAAGAAACACCACAATGTATGTAAGTACATGGGGGCTGTTACCTTTCTAAACCACAGTTCATGCCATTCTCGACTATGCACCCCCACCAAAGCCACCCCTCACCACCCCGCCATTCAGGTTCTCTTTTTTTTTACATTCAACAATGAGATCCTAAAGCATGCAGAGCTCTTTTCTGTTTCAGGGCTCTTGATCTTGGTTGTCCTGCATGAAACACTGTCTCAGATCTTTGTTCTTTATATCACTAAGGTCTCAATACAACAATCCTCTACTCCGAAAAACCTTCAAGTACCATCTGCTTTGAAAGAATCCCCAGTAGACATCCCAGCCAAAGAAAGTGCTAAAAGGGATTAGGTTTTTTTTTTTTTTTTTTTTTTTTTTTTTGATACTGGGATTGAACTCGGGTTCTTGCACTTGCAAAGCAGGCCACCAAAATGCTGAACTAAATCCCCGGCCCTTAAAAGGGTTTAGGAAGGAGCTACAGATAGAATTAAGGAGGTTCAGGGGAGGAGTTCGCTACTCTTAGCATTGCTGGAAAGTCTGAACGGCAGATATACATACACACAACACACACAAGCAATCAAAATTTATCAAATGTGAATTCACCTCCCTATCCCATTGTACTACTCAGTAATTTCTAACTATTGCAATTCTATTCCATTTACTTCATGATAACATTTTTGTGACTCTCTGATTAATGTGAGGACTCCATCTTCCAGTCTCCTCAGATACTTTGAATTCTTCCAGACCATTTAACATATTTTTTCTTGTTTTCTTTTCATTCAGCAAATAGCTGAGTACCTAACATGATCTAAGGAGTAGCAGTGTAAAATAAACATTACTCTAACAGTTCACAGTTTAGTAAGTTCAATTCAGAGCTATAAGGAAGTAATTTCAACTGAATGAGGCAAGTAGAGTAAGAAAGTTGTGTGCTATATGAAATGGTTAAAAAAAATGCACAGTCAATCCTCTTTGAGAAAGGAGGAAGGTTTATAGAAGAAGAGACACCTGACCTACGTGTGGAAGGATTAACAGAACAGTAGGCAAACAAAGCGGTAATGATAGAAGTAGCAGGCAGGTATGATGGTGACACCTCTAACCCTAGGACTCAGGAGGCGAGGCAGGGGGACTGGAGAGTTTGAGTTCAGCCAAGACTACATAGCAAGCTCAAGTCCAGCCTGGAATAGCAAGACCCTGTCTCAAAACAACAACAACAACAACAACAAAGACAGAAGGAGCAGCAAAGAAAGGGAGGGATGGGAGAAAAAGATGAAGTGAAAGTGGAAAGGAGACTGTGAGGGAAGGAGAAGTGAAGATGGTAAGGAGTGAAGAAGCCAAAAGAGGGTACTAAGGAGGAGAGGTCACTACCAAAACACACTGTATGCGTGTATGATGACGTCACAATGGAGCCCGTTATCTTTTACAATATGTGCCAATAACTATAATTAAATTAAATAGAGTCATCAGTGAGTTAAGCCTCTGGAGTTTGTTGGCCATTTAAAGCTCAGGCAAAGCCAGTGAAAAAGGGGATGAATGACCACAAATCTCAAGCACTTACAAAGTCCTCGGAAATTTACACGCAACTTCATTGAAGATACTAGCTTTTTGTTGTTTGCAATACTGGGGATTGAAGCCAGGACCTCTCACGTGATAGGCAACCACTGTACCGCTGAGTTACACCCCCACTCCTTTGAAGTCATTAGAGAGAAAGCCAGATAACAGACTTTAGAAGATGGAAAACAAAAAGAGGTAAAAGTTAATACAACTAAAAGAAAAAAGACTGTGCTTTCAAGCAGTTTATTGAAAGGAGGACTGGACAAAAACTGAGTAAACTGAGGATGAAGAAACTCTTATTTAATTTTCATAAAATGTATGGCTTGAGAACTGAGAAAAAACTAGAGAGGAAGAGGCTGAAAACACAGGAAATAAAAAAATAACTGGAAGCAAAATGCCTTGTAATAGAGGGGAGCAAATGAGGTCAAGAGTAAAGGAGGATGGATTATCTTTCAACACCTCCTTCTCTACACTAGAAACACAAGAATAAAGAAAGTAAAAATATTGATCAATATTTAGGTTGGAACATGACGCTGAAGAAAATGCCTAATAGACTCTGTTGTCTGCTTGGAAGAAGAGAGAAAAGAGGGGAAAGGACAGAGCTTACAAAGTGAGGTTTGAAAAGGCTTCTACAGGAAATGGTTAGGGACAGACTGAGGCAACAACAACAAAAAAATCATCAAGCAATAATGGAATGAAAGGGTGGTAGGTAAAGGCTTTACTGCTAAATCAATAGCTATGCTCACCCGATCTGGGAGCACTGCTCTTGCTATCCTCCAGTCTATTATCCCTCGTGTTGAAAAGATACAGTGATTCCATGAACTAACCAGAGCCTTGAGGTTCTCATTGAGTGAATTAAAATCACTTATAGGCTTATTAAAAAAGAGCCCCATTCCTGCTCATTCATAATTTCTGGCCCCAAATGCTCAACCAAATGAATTCCAGAAGCTCTGTTTGAGACTGAGACATTCCTGTTTCAATGCACATACTAGGGGCTGCTCAGGAGGCTG
Source organism: Fukomys damarensis (assembly GCF_012274545.1). Classification (NCBI taxonomy): domain Eukaryota; kingdom Metazoa; phylum Chordata; class Mammalia; order Rodentia; family Bathyergidae; genus Fukomys; species Fukomys damarensis. The sequence goes on along the minus strand of NW_022900931.1, from coordinate 40,081,817 downwards.
AGGCAGGAGAATTTCAAGTTTAAGTCCCACCAGAGGAACTTAGGTAGATCCAGTCTCAAAAAATAAAGAGGTCTGGAGAAGTACCTCAGGGATAAAGCGCTCCCAGATTCTATTCTCAGTACTGGAGTAGGGGTAAGGGGTAGAGAGCTTGCACCTAGAAGGTAACCAGCTGACTAGAAAGTAAGCTGAGCCAACATGCCTCTGTTGATAAATGGCCCTTATACGGGGTAAGACATTGCTCCACCGCTCAGGGCAGCAAAGACCTAAGAACTAGTGTGGAGACAGTCACGTTTAAACCACCACTCGGTCTAATGAAAGCACACACACACACACAGCAAAAGATGAACAATACAAACATTTGGGCTTATTCGGAATAATGAGGACACTAGGGTGCTGCCAGAACCAGAGAGAGCAAGAGTGCAGGGACTGCAGAGGAGGGTGACTGGCACAAGGGACCCTGGCGCTTTTGGGTGCCCGCGGCGGCGTAACCCGGGCCCCAGAGCGCCCTGCCGGCTTCCCAGAACTCACCATGCTTTCAGGATCTCAGCACCAGGACCGAGGTACCGGGCAACAGAAGACCGCGCCGCCGGAACGGCCCTTTGGTTACTCTGGCAACCGAACTCCTCCTGCAACTGGACAACGCCGGCCACGCAGTCCCACCTCCCCTTGGTCTCCCGTGGCTGAGCGTCACTTCAGAGCCGCCCATTCAATCTGCAACCTTGCCTAGGCTCTCTGTCGCCCGGGGCTACAGGACGCCGCCTTCCACGTACCACCATCTCCACTTCCGTTCGGCTGACAGGTGACCCGGAAATGAAAGCGAATAGGTGGGAAGCCTCCGAAGATTGCTGGTTTTTAAATGTTTAAAAAGGTATCTGTTCACTTGTCACTTGCTGAGGCACTATACCGTAGGTTTTGTGCTATTGGAGGTTAAACGCCCCACAGAACCCGTTTCTTCCCGTTTGGGAACAGCGTTCCGGAAACGAAACCCTGAGGAGCCGGAAGTGACCATAGTGAGCGAGCAGCTGGGCGTCCGGAAACCCTGGGCGGGTCGGCTTCCGGGCGGGTGAGGAGCTGCAGAAGTCAGCCCGGTGACAGGTAGGCTCAGAGGCTGTGAGGGAAGCCGCCGGGAACAGGGAGAATAAGAATCATAGAGGTAAATCCAGAATGGGTTTCTGTAACTCGGGGAGGCGGTGTTGGGAAGCAGCGAATGGAAGTCAGCTGTTGGCCATTATCTTTGGATTTAGGGAAAGATTGTTCGGGAAAGGCTTCCTCAGACAGAGGTGGAACTTCAGATCCGGCTTCCCGGCACAGGGAAGGTTGACAGGCTCGTCGGTCCTTGCTTATTGCTGTCACACCCGAAACGCACCCTTCCCCTCCCCTTCACTTGAGAGTTTGGGACAGACTTCGCTGTGCTCCACGATGTGGCCCCATCATCTTCCGACCGAGCGTGTGTGTGTGTGTGTGTGTTGGCGGGGGGCTCGGACACCGAGCGTGTGTGTGTGTGTGTGTGTGTGTGTGTGTGTGTGTGTGCTGGCGGGGGGCTCGGACACCGAGCGTGTGTGTGTGTGTGTGTGTGTGTGTGTGTGTGTGTGTGCTGGCGGGGGGCTCGGACACCTATTTTCAAAGCCAGAAAGCACAATTGAAGAAGAGTTTGTGACTGTTAAGGAAGTGAGTCACCGAGGACGCCGTGCAAAATCGTGTAGAGATCCATAATGATCACTATTTCCTGGTGAAGCCAGTTGTCCTGCAGTGGACAATCCATCGTGTTGCAATAACGTCTTCCTTCCCTAGTCCTCTGGGATTCTTGAGTCAGCCCTGTAAGGTCGTGCATATATTTCTGCAAGCATCAGTCTTAGCTATACCATCTTAGTTTTAAACATTTTTATTTTTATTAGTACATGATTGCAGTACATAGTGATTACATTCATCGTGAGAACTGATACATGTACATAACCCCTGTTAATTCTCTTACCTTTCTCCTCCCCACCCCTCCTTCCATCTCTTGTCTCCTCCTCATTTACCATTTTAGTTTTATTACCAAAATAAAGTACATATTCAGTATTATTTCAGTCTCTTGTTAAACATCTAAACAAGCTCCTCTCTGATATAAATATATAGAGAGAAATTTGTGTCAACGTTTCCTGAGTTACTACTTTTAAATTCCTATTGTCATAGCAATGATACATAAGTCCCTACAGTAACTTCAGTATTATTTCTAAAGTAAAAATTCAAGATACACCTCTGACAACTTAGAATGTAGTCGTAAGGGTGGTGAAACAGAATATTTAAAAGTAAATCACATTGTGTAATTTTTTGAGACACTTCGTAGAGTTAACAGTACCACCCATGAGAAAGGAATATAAAGAACACTTCCCTTTCTAAATGATAGGTACTAAAGGCAGGAGCAATTGAAATATAACTTTTGAAGTAGAGGCATGCATTGAATGTGTTTATGTGATATCATTTTAATTCCTTCATTATACACTTCTAGGTTTCTCTGTGGAAGTCTTGGTGTACATTTTTATTAAGAAAAAAAATGACTACTCTTACAAGTTTAGAAACCAAAGGTAAGTGTTCTTATTTTGATGATAATTGTTTTTAAAGCATAAGATTTATGATGATATGAAGGAAAGTTTGAGCCTGACTAAATCTCATAGGCTTCTTGGGAGTCACTTGAGCTCAGATCTCTTCATGTTTATTTTGTAGTGCAGTGTTTGTTTTATAACTCAGATATACAATTGAATGTTATCATCTTTACATGGTTTTTATTAGATAATTACTCACTTTTATTTGTTTGTTTTTGAGACAGGGTCTCACTGTGTAATTGAGACTGACTGAAACTCACTAGGCTGGTCTCAAACTCACAGCGATCCTCCTGCCTCAGCTTCCCAAGTGCTGGGATTACAGGCATGCGCCACCATGCCCAGCTCACATGTGGCTATTTAAATTAACATTTTTAAATTAAAAATTCAATTCTCAATCTCAAGTGTTCAGTAACCAAATGTGGCTGGTGACTGTTATCTATCATTGTAGATTTTTTTTTTTTTTTTTTTTTTTT
>NW_022900931.1:40046505-40078693 GCF_012274545.1 Fukomys damarensis | reverse complement strand
TTTTTTTTTTTTTTTTTTTTGTTACAGAGGAATCTAACTCCAGTCCTTGCACTTATAAGGAAGGTGGCAGAATAAAAAATTATTTTGGATAGTGCTGCTTTAACTATATCTTCTTTCATTTTCAGCTTCTTATTCTGTTTTGTCTTTTAAATATCAATGTTTTTCGGCCTCTTTTCTGCTTTCATAATGTAAAGTAATGACTTGGTTCATGAACATTTCTGTTTGCAAACAATATTTGGTTCATCAACAAGCATTTGGCAATTTTTTTTCTTCTGTTTATGAACTTCAGATCAGATGACAAACATGACTGTGGCCATCTTCCCCACACAAAGACAAACACAACCATCTTCCCCAAAATTGTAAAACAAATTAAGTCCAAAAACTGAGGTATCACTGTATTCGCTTTCATCACTGGAACATGACACGTGACACACAATTCAAAGAAGTTTACTTTGGCTCGTTATTTTAGAGGTTTCAGTACATGGTTGGCTGACTCCAAGGTAAAAGGTCATGGCAGAAAGTTGGTGGAAGAAAATTGCCCACCTCATGACTACTAGGAAACAAGCACACAGGAAAAGAGCCAGAGAGGAAGGGGCCTGGGACCAAATATGTTCCCCAAGGTCATGCCCCAGTAACCCACTCAGATACCCAGAAATGTACTTTACTAACCTCCTGGTCACTTCTCAAGCCAATCAAGTTGACATTTATGATTTACTATCACACAGAGCTTTAATAATTGATTATCTACAGGAACAACTTCCAAATCTAGCAATAGCCCAGATCTCTTCTCTTGTAATTCAGACCCTTATATCATCTCTTAAATATAGGCACCAATCTTAACATATCATAAAGTGAACTCCTCCTCACCCATCTTATTCTTTGAGTAGGATGAGTTCTGCAGGCTAGACCCTTCAGTGAGAGATAGGAAATTATTTTCTAGCAATGAACTTTGCGGAAAACAGACCTCAGGTGGCAAACTTTTAAAAAGGGGATTGAAAAATATTTAGGGAATAAGAAAGAAAAATGATGTTAATAAACATCTGAACTTAATTTAATTGTGCATTAGGTTATTAGAAAGGTTTTACACTATTAAATCAGATGGGGATTTAGCTCAGTGGCACCACACCTTCCTTGCAAGCACAAGGTCCTCAGTTTGATCCCTGGTACCAAAAAAAAAACAGAATCTAATAAAAATATTAGACAGAGTGAATAAGAAATAAGAGCAAGTAAATGGTAACTACACTAATGTGTAAGCAACCAGCATGATGCTTGACAGAAAGTAAAATTTAAATATAATATCATGGTTAGCAATTGAAGATGTATTATTTAAAGATCTCTGAGGTTAAAATAATTTTTTTTCTAATAAGTACTAGTGTTATAAAGCACTTTCATGTGCATTACTTCATCTGATCTTAGTTATTCCTAAAGGGGAAGATAACCTAATTTTTAGTTCTGTTCATACTTAATAAATTGTCTGCTATGGTTAGTCGACAAAAGTTACTTATATAGCTTGGTGTTATAGCTTGTATCTAGATGTCCCCCCAAAGCCTCATGAACTTATAGGTAGGGAGTTTCAAAAATGACGGGATTACAGTATGTCAGTGTGGGTTAAGAGTATAGAAAACAGAAGCTCTACCCTTGCTTGGCATGGGTGACACCAATCAATAAGCTTATAAGTTGAATGGAATACAGTGGCGCTTTGGTTCACAAACTTGATTCTTTCAACAATTCTGGTCACAAATCAAGTTAGACATGAACCAAATCTAATTCAATGGTTAGGTTCAGTATTGACCTCATGGAGAAATTTGATTCAGTTCTCTTCCAATTTGGTTTACAACCAGAACTGTGTAGAGAATTAAATTTGTGAACAAAGGTAACATTGTATAAAGGGATAGAAAGAAAGAAGGCTGCTGCTGCTACTGCTACTGCTACTAGCTCCCTTCTGCTTGCCACTCCATGGACTATTTTTCCTCTGTGATGCTCCTCTGCCATTCTGCCCTGAAACCCCTATGAACTGTGAGCCAAAATAAACCTTCCCTCCTTTTACTTGTGGGTGTTGGCTATTTTGTCTCAGCAATGAAAAAATAACAAGACAGATTTTAGTAGCAGAGAAGTGGGATTGTTGCTGTGATGTTACCTAGCCATGTGGTTCAGGAGCCTTTGGACCTGGCTTGTGGGAAGATTTTGGAAAGGTTTAGAGATGTTGGATGAAGAAACAGCATTGGAGCTGCTTTGATGAGATGCTTCAAGGTGAACTTGATGGAGATATACTAGTCAGAGCTTAGAAAACCAGAAAAGCAGACAGAAGTACATCTGGTAAAGACAAGATTCAGGAGGTTTCAGTTAGGAACAGGGCTGCATTGGCTGTTGGACTCCAGACTATGTGTGTTATGCTTTGGCAGAAAATCTGTCTGCATTCTGCTGTAGTTCAGCGACTTTGCCTGAGACTGAGATTAAGGGCAGCAGACTAATCGGATGGAAGAAATTTCAAGGCAGTCTAATGTTGAAGCAGTGATATGGCTACTGTCACTGACATTGATCTGCCATAGATATTTTAGCCAGGTCTGTGTTGAGAATCAAGAGCAAAGGACCCAACAGAATAATTTAAAACATTTTGAGTTTAGCCAGCAAGGAATCTCTGTCAAAGTGGCAGACTACAAAGATGAAGCAGAGGAGAACTTTGTTGCTGAAATATCAGTAATAAAAAGCCAAACATTTAGGAAAAGGCAATAGAAAAGAGGAACTGAGGGCATGACAAAAACCAAGCAGAACTCCACTCTTCGCTGCCTCAAAATTGCAAAGGTGAAAGACTTTGCTTTGAGAGAACCCCAGGGCACCATGTTCTAGAATGGTCTGCAGCCTAGAGAATTTGTTCCTTGAAATTGGGTTCAGAATGATAAGCAGTCCAGGCACTGGACTACTAAAGCCAAAAGAGAAGGAAGCCTGGCTACTGCTCTAGCTAGAAGCCGACCTTGCCATCATCCACTTAGTGCTGGTTTTAGCCACATTCGGGACACAGCAGTTGAGGCATCAGGAAGGCTTCCACTAAGACTGCAGAAGAAGGCCTGGGAGGCCAGGCAGTACCTGAGAGGACAGTGTGTGAAGCTGAGTGTGAAGTCCAAAGTGCAGTAGAAATTGAAGAAGGTTGGAGAAGCCAGAAACCTGGATATCTGAGGACAATCTTAAGGAATAAGTAAAGCTGGTCCAAGAGAGAAGCCCCAAGAGCTACAACTACCTGGCAGTGCTATAATGATAGAGCCACCCAAACTCTTTAGAGTTCACATCTTGCCACAGATAGCTCTAAATACTCGATGTGGAACTACAGGATTTTGTTTGCCCTGTTCGATTTTGGTCTTGCTTTGTTCCCATTCCTTTCTATCCCATTTGTACCTTTTAGAAGAGAAATGTTTATCTTTTGCCACTGTATGTTGGAAATGTTTAACTGTTTTCATTTGTGTGGGGGCTCACAGCTAAGAGTTTGCCTTAAATCTCAGAGAAGACTTTGGACTTGGTCTTTTCAGCAGTGCTGAAATTGTTAGGACTTTGACGACTTTTAGAGGTGGACTGAATGCCTTTTTCATAAAGGGATGAGTGTGATTCTTTGGTGGGGGGCAGCAACTGAATGTTACGGCTTGTTATCTAGATGTGCACTCAAAGATGGCTGGGTTAGGGTGTGTGAATGTGAATTAAGGTTGTGAATAGTGGGAGCCCTGCCCTGGATACTGGTGGCACCAATAAATAGGCTGATAACCTGGATGTAATATAGAGGGACAGAAAGAAGGCAGGCTGTGTTGCTGCTCTTCCTTACTGCCTTCGGTTTGCTGTGCCATGGACTAATTCTCCTCTCAGATGCCCCTCTGCTTTGCTGACTATGGACTGAAACCTTTACAAGCTCAGAGGCGAAATAAACCTTCCCTCCTTTAACTTGTGGTTGCCAGGTATTTTCTCTCAGCAGTGAGAAAATAATTAAGACACCTGGTCAGAGAAAAGGAGTACTTATGCTTGATGTCTGTTGTGTGCATTTCTTGTTACTCCCTCAGGGAAGAACCATGTTGGGATAGCAGTAGAACTTCCACTCAGAGGGCATATGATCAATACTGTCATCAGAAGAGGGATGTAACATTGTTTCTTGGGCTGATCTGAAAGGGAAAAATACAATAAATAATAACCATTAGAAAATTGAAGTTCAAAAATTTTATTGGATGCAATATTAAAATTATAGCTATTAAAGTTCCTTTCGTGAAAGATCAGATAGTAAAGTCTGAGACATTTAAATATGTATAAAATTAACTTGACCACTGTTCTATAGAATAATAGAGATTTAGTGAGGAAGGATTTTATGAGCAGCTGGATTTGGGAAATAATGGATAAAAAGAGAGGTTGTATTTCATATATAATATAATTTAATATTACCAATATGCGCTGTGAAACTGCAAGGAGATGCATTATGCAGAATTATTTACACTTATTTGAGTGAGTACCAAGAAGAGTGTTTGGATACTACTTCACTAAGTGTTGGACTAACTCAAAAGTCCATTGTCTGTAGCATATTTTCTAACCTAATAATAACTAATCTTTATTAGGTCACATTGGTGATGTTTAAAAGATTACTGATTTTAAATTACCAAGTAACATCTGTTTTTATAATTGAATTTGCATATATTCTGAAAAGTGTGTCAGACTATATAACTGAGTTCAGAATTAATGATTTAGTGTAGAGGGGGAAGAAAGCAGTTTTCAAGAGACTTAGTTATTGGATGTTTAAATGAAACCTTCTGAGTATGTGTTAACCGATTGATGGACTTCATAAAATCAGTCCTTTTATTTTTCTGTGCCAAGCACATTTCTTTAGCTGATGATGCAAAGAGTTGGAGGTGCTGTCACCTTAAGGGGCTGCCAACAGTGTGGTCTGCAAGAGATGCGAGTTACTTTAAAATATAATATTTGCATTATTCCGAAAGCTCCAAGGTAGTATAGAGGAGGACAAAGTGATTTGTCCAAGGTTTACAGTGCATGGCAGTAGATTTTTAGGTTATGTTAACTTAAGAGAATGGTGTTCTTTCTACTATCCCATCCTGCTGGTAGAGAGAACCCATCTCTGTAATCTTACATTGTTACCAATAAAGGAAAAATATTTGCTCAGTGACAGACTGTAAAATCATACTTGTTTTGCCTCCGTATTCTAGACAGGAATTGGCAAATTGTGGCCTTCACATCTCCTGAAAATGTGTGCTGTTTGATGATAGAGAACATTAACATTGGACCCCATGTACATCAAGTGTCATCCCAAATATAGTGAAATAGAATTATGTTCTACTCATTAGTAGATCTATATTGCTAAAAACTTTAATTGGTATTAATTTAATTTCATTGATTAAAAATGTGTGTTTTACATCTTATTTAAGTACCTAGATAGTATCCTTGACTTTACCTCTTGATCCAGAAAGCCTAAAATATCTACTTTTTGGCCCTATACAGAAAAAGGTTGCCAACCCTTATTATAGAATGTTAGACTAATGACCTTGGTATTCCTTACATATACCATTCCTTGGGAAAAGCAGTAAGAATGAGCTATAAACCAACCAGGTGTAGTGGTACAGGCCTGGTAAACTAAGGCACAAGAATCACAAGTTTGAACCCAGCCTGGGCAACCAACCTCATGACTCTGCAAGACTTTGTCTCTACATAAAAAATTAAAAGGGGCTGGGGATGTAGCTCAGTGCAAGGGCCCTGGGTTCAGTCTCCCATACCACAAGACAAAGAAAAAAGTATGACTCGTAAAGCTTAGATATGTTTTACTCTATTGAGAAATGATCAGATGGAGAAATAATGAGTAGGATGAAAAAGTGTTGTGTTGATTCCATTTAAAGTGTGTAGAAGAGTAAGGATTAATGTTTTGCCTTACTCAAGCATTACTCATAATTACAGAGCTGCCTAGATTGTGTCTTCCCACTTGAGAGAAGGTCATTGCTCATGAATGCGCCCCAGATTGTGTCTAGTGCCTGTGTAATAAAGGATTCTGCATGTGTCACAGAGAAAAATAGAATTATGAAAGGTGAGCTACCAGGTGAGAAAATGTACAGCCTTGGCACTTACTGCCTGCTTCCCTATGCTCATGAGCTAGAATCATAGTTGTTACTGAGCAGGAGCTGCCATGTGGTACATAGCATAGTTTGATTTTCATAAATGCTTGAGTAAGTAAAACAGTATAAATAGTAAATTAGAGTTGAAATATGTTGGTTGGAATTTTACCATGTATATTGTTTGTAGAGATTTCTGTTAAATCCCCATTAAAATTTCTCTGCCTTTTAAACATTAAGCTTTTTTTTTTTAATTTTTTTAGTACCAGGGATTGAACTTGGGTCCTTGCGCTTGCAAGGCAGACCACCGAACCGCTGAGCTAAATCCCCAACCCCTTCATTAACCATTTTGTGATACTTAAAATCCCAACTCAAAAATGTTTTGACTTACCTGAAATCTTGCCTAACCATGATTGAAGTATCACACCTGTTTCTTATTTCCTCAGACTCACTTGGCCTGGTTTTCATGACCATAGTGGTCTTTTTATTATTGTTTAATATTTTATTAATCTATAGTTAATACATGACTCTACATTATTTCCTAAATGCTCTAATATCTTAGTAACAAGATGAAATCTACACTAGATAAAGTTAGGTAAATTAAAACCAGATTTTAAGAACGTGAAAAGAATTATTTTTTAATGATTCAGTGCTAAGATACAATAGCATGTTTTCACTAATATATCAAACCCTTTATCTGATGTTCTGAAATACTGTATTCCTTTCCTTATCTTTTTCAAAGCAGAATCTGTCTCAAATGTATTTTAGTTTACATTTCATATTGAAGAATACTTTTATTCAAACATAAAAATATTTTGTTAAATAGAGCACATTAATTCCGTCCCAGATAATTTTCTCCCTTTTAGTGTAATTCAGTATTCCTACATTGTCATTTAAACAAAACAACCTATTAAATGAAAAAATAGTCCTATATAGTCTAGTGATACTTTGTTGTTGTTGTTGGTGGTGGTGGTGGTGGTGGTGGTAACAGGGATTGAACTCAGGACCTTGCGCTTGCAAGGCAGGCACGGTGCCATTGAACTAAATCCCCAGCCCTCTAGTGATATAATTTTAAGAGTTGTGTAAAGGAAAAAAAGTCAGAGTTATGTTTTATAACATTAATAAAGTTTCACCCTTTTATCAATATCCAGAGTTTGCAAGGAAGTATTTAAAGACTAATAATAATAAAAGCAATAGGACCTAACATTTGTGAGTGCTTACTGTGGCAAACACCATGCTAAACATGTTTACATGTATTCTAATTTACTGTTAAATATTATATGAGATAATATGAATTGAGTATGCAAAAGAATAAAACTACATAAGGACATAAAGAAGAGACCTACTGACACATTACAGAATAATTTTGGAAGGCAGCTTGGCAGTACAGATCTTTACCAAACCCTCTAATTCTCTTCTTTGGATTTTTTTTAACAAATATTTCAAGTCAGGTGTTGTGGCATAAGCCTATAATCCCAGCTACTTGGAAGGCTGAGGTGGGAGTAACCCTTAGTCCAGAAGTTTGAGGTCAGCTCTTGGGAACATAGCATAGATTTGTTCACTAAACCATTATTTATTGTGGTGAGAAATTTTAAGTAGTATAAATATCCAGCAAAAGGATAGATTATGCATATTAACCTAAAGCAATATGTGGTGGCCATAAAATTTAAAATACGAAATTATTGCAAAACATAATATGTTAAGCTTACAAAATGTATTATGATTACACGTATGTAAAATATTGAAGGGTAGTTGAAGTAATGAGAAATGAGTAAATTTTTTTACCTGTACATTTTAATACTGTCTTTCAAAATTATGATAATAAAAACCAGAGGATATGTGGTTATATGTAGGATGATGACCTGTTTTATTTTGTAGTTTTTGTATTGTATAATAAAATAAAAGATGAAGGAAGTAAGTTCAGTGAAATAGAAACCTAACAAACCTCAGGAAAGTATTATTTTTTTTTTTTTAGAAAGTATTCTTGTTAGATATTTTCTTTGCAGTAAAACAACTTTAACAGTACTCCAAACAAGTTTACCTTACCATTTCTGCAATCCTTTGGCTGGAGAATTCCATTTCAAGAGTCAGAATTTGGGAAACAGGATGCCAGCAGAGTTTCTTCTTTAATGTCTTTATGATGTGTGATCAAAAATGTAGTGAACACTGCTGCCAAGTGCCATCCAATAGAAAGTCAGGCATATAATGACATTATAGTATGTCCTTATCCACTTTTTCACAGGATCTGGTACCACACAACTTCTGGCTCTTCTCCAAAGCCAAAATGACAATGAAAGGTAAATGTTTTTAATCAATTCAGGATATCAAAGTAGCCATGACATTGCAACTAAAGAAATTCACAAAAGAGGACTTCTAGAATTGCTTCAAAAAGTGGCTAGAACAATGGGGGATAAGTGTGTTCAAAGAGAGAGAGAATATTTTGAGGAGAATTAATGGTAATATGTCTTTTACTGTAATGTTTTCTAAATGTAAATATTCTCTGTATTTTTATTATGCCTAATATCTACTGCTAATATGTATTTTTATATTTAACTAGCATTATTGAGTATTTGCCTTATGTCACACAATTAACCTTATCACTTGTCTTACCACAACCCTGTAGTTTACTGTCTCCATTTTGCATATCAGGATAAAGAGATTAATGGAGGATTAAATTATTTTCCTAGCTCTTCAGCACTAGGTAAAAAAAAATTATTTATCTAGGGTCATATTGAAAAATAGAAGTCAGAACTTAATACCATGATTCCCATTGTCTTGCATTTTCTACCAAGACATAAGCCATTAACTTAAAGTTTGAGCTTGTAAGTCTTAATTGACACGTGACTGTTTTGAAAATTACTATTTACTTTGAATTTTTTCCATTGCCAATAATTCTGAATGCAGGGCAAAGCAGTCTTGTCATCTTCTTAACATTACTTCTTAGTAAGTAGTTCATGTTTTGTTTCCCTTTTGTTAGTTACCCTGACTTCAACCCCAATCCGAGGAGCAGGAGATGGAATGGAAACCGAGGAGCCACCTAAGTCTGTTGAAGTCACCCCTGGAGTCCAATCCATAAAGCATCACATTCTTCAGAGTCCACGAAAGAAAGCAGTTCCCTCAGAGAGTCCAGGAGTTCTTCAGCTGGGGAAGATTCTCACTGAAAAAGCAGTGGAAATTGAAGCTGTACGAATATTTGTTCCCAAAGCTGCTATAACTCATGATATCCCCAACAAAAATGCAAAAGTTAAGTCTCTGGGATATCATAAAGGAGAATTCCTTGGTCATTCAGAGGGAGTTAAAGAACCTAGAAAGGAACTCTCAGAGGTAAAAAATATATTGGAAAAGCTCAAGAACTCTGAAAGGAGGTTACTACAGGACAAAGAAGGTCTTTCAAACCAGCTCCGGGTGCAGACAGAGGTAAGAATTGCCTAATTGCCTTTAATGAGTATTCTTACACCAAGGCCTTCTAAGCCTGCATTAGAAAACTTTATTTCTTTGTAGAAATGTCATTATCCTAGGTTGTCATTTATCTAAAATGCTTCTTAAATTTCTCATGCTCTCTCAATGCTTCTTACTGATTGTGTAGAGATCTCTGGATGAGGTGCTTTAGACAAGATCACCTATAAACCATACTAGTAGGTTACCATTATATACCGCCAGCCTAAGTCAGGCTTTGAAGATGATGAGTGAGCAGTCCTTGTTTTAAGGATTCATAAATTTTAAATATCTTTGCCCCGTGTATATGTGATATATGGAATAAAAATAATGGTAGAACAAGTTATTGCATCTTCATTAAAAATGAAAAAAAAAAAAAAAAACCAAAACCCTGTAGTGCTTGATTGTGTTGCTTTAATCTTTATGTCTTACTAAAATTGACTTAGCCCTCCCTTGTTTTTCTGTGAGACTATACATTTTTTTACTAGATGGTGGTTTTTGTTGACACTGTGGTTAGTGGTTCTCATCCATATACATTTTTAATGTATTTAATAATATAATTTTGTATGTCTTTAATTTCTGAATACAAATGTAATATGTACCTATCCCTAAACATTTTAGAAAATATAGAAAAATATAGTTGAAAATGGTACTACCTACAATGTACCATCCAGATAGAACTGTGTACTGTATACATTGGGTTCATTTTATCTTATAACCTACATTGTTTTAGTTATTTATGTTTTCCTATGTCATCATTCTTTCATAATTATTAGTTGCACTAGTGGTATTCAGAGGCTACAGCAATACCTGTTATTAACATTTGCTTTAATTTTTTTGCTCTCTTCAATAACAGTATAAAGAATTGCCTATAGCTATCCTAGATTACTTCCTTTTCTTAAATTCCTAAAGATGAAATTCCTAGGACATAAAAGGATTAATTTATAAATGTTGAAAGAAAAACCATGTAAAACATTCTCCTTTTTTTGGCAAAATGTATAGATGTAGTTTTCTGATTTTTTTTTCCCTTTATGTGTTGAGTGGAAGCAGTTTATTTTCATGATAATGATTTGTACTTTATTACTGAAGAGGCTCAGTTTATAACCACATTGTCTATAAATAGAGATTATGTTTGTATATGTTACAATGTAAATATTAAATATTACTTTCTGATACTTGCTTTAAATGATGGAGACCCAAGTTATACAGAAATATAGTTTTTCTTTCATTAATTTTCTTCCATTAAAGTAAGTGATATTACTTTGAGCCCATGTTAGTTATGTTCTTCTCTTCTAGGTTAATCGTGAGTTAAAAAAGTTGCTGGTGGCTTCTGTTGGGGATGATCTTCAGTATCACTTTGAACGTCTAGCCCGTGAGAAGAATCAACTTATTTTAGAAAATGAAGCCCTTAGTCGAAACACAGCTCAGCTCTCGGAACAGTTAGAACGTATGTCAATACAGTGTGATGTGTGGCGGAGTAAATTCCTCGCAAGCAGGTACTTCCTATTGTAAATAATACTACTGTCTTAGTTGTTTTTCCTTCACTGGGACAAAATACCCAACACTGCAACTTGAAGGAGGAGAGGTTTATTTTGGCTCTTGATTTCAGACCATTTTGGGCTGCCCCCAAGGCAGAAACAGGACGGCAGAGGGATATGGCAAAGGAAAAGGGCAGCCAGGAAGCAGAGAGAGAAAGAAGAGGCCAGAGACAAGAACAAGTCCCCTTCAGATCATGCCTCCAGTGGCCTACCTTCAACCAGGTTCAAAGTCAGCTGTGAACCCATGGATGGATGAATCCTCTGTGGAATTAGCACTCACGTGATCCATTCACCTTCTAAACACATGAGGCTTTGATGTGTTTGGGAACACATGAGGGAACATTTTAGATACAAGCTATGAAAACTTTATTTCCTAGGTTTTGTTTGTTTATAATACTGGGAGTTTCACGCTGAGCTACATCCCCAGCCCTTTATATATTTTTTTATTTTGAGACAGGCTCTCACTAAATTGCCTAGACTGGGCTTGAATTTGTAATCCTCTTTCCTCATGCTCCCAAGCCACTGGGATTACAATGATGTACTTCTGAGCCTGGATTATTTCCTTTGCTTCTATCTGTTGTTTGATATAGGGTGAAAATTTCTAATATTGTCACATTACTTTATTGTTTAATATGTAGCACTTTCTCTCCTCTGAAGGGGCACAAGGTCACCCTAAATGGAGAAATAAGAATCCTCCCTCATTCTAGAAATCTGCCCTTGTGCAGTGTTTAAAACCAAAACAGAATGTTAAACTCAGACAACTGGTAAATGTTAAAATCGCAAAAGGCAAAACTAGATTATTTTCTCCATCTCCCATCTGCAGAACTTAAATATTGTTCTCAGTCCCTGAGATAATATATTTGCATTTATATTTATTCGTCTGTGTAACAAGCTTCCCAACCTTTTTCTTCTCATGCATAATTAGTAATTATAATATTTTTATGGCATACTCTCTAACACAGGTTAAAAAACACACACCTAGTTTGGGAATGTAGTGCAGTTGTAGATCACTTGCCTAATGTGTATGAATGACCAGGGAATCACTGATTGTAATGTATACGTTTTCAGGAAATGTGTACATCGTATATGAATATTAGGATATTTTTAGTAGTTGATTATTCTGTAAAGTCCTTCATTTATTTGTTTTCTAGTTGTTCCAGTATAGTATGCTATGTTTTAATAAAATAACTATTTATTTGACATGGAATCAAAGTTACTTCTTACTAAACACTTTTAAAAGGGAAATCATGCATACACATACACAGATACCTCAGTTCTCAAATTTGATTCTTTCCGTGATTCTGGTTGAAAACCAAATCGGACAAGAACCGAATCAAATTCAGGGGTTAGGCTCAATGTTGACCTTACGGGGAAATTTGATTCAGTTCTGGTTCAGTTTTCTTTGTGATCAGAACTGTAGAGAGCATTGAGTTCATGAACCAAGGTACCATTGTATGTTACACCGATTAACTTTCTGGACAACACTGATCAACATTGATAGTAACAATCTAGACAATAAAAATTATTGTTTTATTTAATGTCAAAATTGTTTTCATTTAAAGAAATTCAGTAGTAACTATGATCTGAGACTTTTAAGTTTTAAGATTTTCAGCTGATTATTCTTTAACTTTTTGCTTCAGTTGTATCGATAGAGGACTGGTTAAATAACAATGAAAAGAAAGCATGAGACTGATTTTCTTAAACTGGAAATGAGAGAGCTCTACATGTACTAAGATGGACAATTTCAAAGATAACTGAAAAAAGTATGGTATAGAAAACTTTGTATTAAATAATCCCTTTTTGTAAATAATTTCTTAATTTTATTTTTTAAACATTTATGTTGAAATACATATAATTTTTGGGGAAATTATGTAAGAAACTATCGGTTACACATAAAAAAAGCAGGGGTATGTGAGGCAGAAATTTAAGCCTTGACCTTCCTTTCAGAGAAGCCATCCTATATTAATGTTTTTCAAGGAGCAAAGTGTAGTAGAGTAGTAGAAATAGAATTCATTTTTGTTTTCCTCTTAAAATGTTTCCATATTTTAAAAACATTTAATTTTTTCATCAAATAACAAGCTGCAGTAAGATTAAGGTAAATTCAGAAGTCACTATATAGAAAAATAAAATGCTTGTGTAATTTGTCATTTTGTAACTGAATATTTCAGCTGAATGCTTTTAATCAGCTCTAAACTTGTAAATATTTTAAAATAATTTTTAGTGAAATATTTAAAGCTACACAGAAATTTGACTATGTTAAATCTTCTTTGTTAATATATTAACTTCTGTACATGGTTATTGTTGGAGAGTCTGTAGGTAAGATTTTGGTCTTCTTTTTCAGGGTAATGGCAGATGAGTTAACCAACTCCAAAGCAACTTTACAGCGTCAAAACCGTGATGCACAAAGTGCTATACAAGATCTTCTGAATGAACGGGAACAGTTTCGTCAGGAAATGATAGCTACCCAGAAGTACAGCACTGCTTTACATTCTAAACTTTTCTGGTTTCTCTTGCAGTTTTTTTGTTGTTATTGTTGTTGTTTTGTTTTGTTTTTTGAGACAGGGTCATACTATGTAGTTGAGACTAACCTGGAACTCACTATGTAGCCCAGGCTGATCTCGAACTCACAGCAATCCTCCTGCCTCAGCCTCCCGAGTGCTGGGATTATAGGTGTGCGCCACCATGCCCAGCTCCCAAGTGCTGAGATTAAAGACAAAGGCGAGGGCCACCAGGCCTGGCTTTTGCAGTTTTTTTGTTGTGAAAATTTTTTAAGTTTTTTTGTTTTGTTTGTTTACTTTTTTGCTTTGAGGTGTGTGTGTGTCTGTGTGACTTAAATGTACATAATGCTTTGAGTAGTACTTTAAAATAGATGCCCTAGAAAGGAGGAAGTATTAAAAGAATAAAAAACACGATTCTTCTCACATTCTTAATTGGTGAGAGAATTACTTATAATAGAAAAGATGTCTGAACTTAAATGCAGTTTTTGGTTATTGTTACAGTAGTTTCATATAGTCTTTGGTAGAAGCCAAGGAATGCAGCTGTCTTGTGTGGGATCATTTTGAAGATTCTCTATGGTGTTAGCATTTGTTTTCATATACATATACTCCAGAATTACCAAAACTGATAGTATCCCCCAAAAAATGTGCAACCTTCCTTAAAAGCTTGTACTTTTATGAAATTTATTATTATGATAATCAGTATGAGTCAGACTAAATGACATGGAAAATTAGAAAAACAAAGCACAAAACTGTGAGAGGAAACTTAACAGTATTTAAAGGGAAATTCATTACTTTAAATGCTGTTTAGTAAAGAAAGATCTCATTTGTGATCTAAGCTTTTTAATAAACGCAGAAAGCAGAGTAAACCCAAAGTAAGCAGAAGGAAGAAAATAATAAAATAAGAGCGAAAGAAAGAGAGAGAGAGAAAGAAACCAGTCTAATTAGGGAAACAAGATTCACACTATCAGGAATGAAAGAGGGTGTACACTTCCAATTGTATAGACAAAGAAAAGATAATAAGAGGGAATATCATTCACAACTGTACACCAATAAATATAATTTAGACAAAGTGTGCAAATTCCTTAAAGGATAAATGATCAAAGACTACTCAAGAACAAACATAACATGAACATCCCTGACTTATTAAAGTAATTGAACTTGTAGTTAAGAACCATCCAGCATAGGAAATTTCAGGACTTAATAGACTTACTGGTAAATATAACTAAACCTCTAAGAAAAAAATCAAGTTCTTTTGGAGTATAGAGAAAGAAAGAATAATTCCCACTTCATTTTTTGAGGCCAGCATTACCTTGATACCAAAACCAGACACATTATAAGACAAGTACAGACCAGTAGCTCTAATGAATATAAATGCAGAAATCTTGAAGAAAATTTTAGTGATTCAACTCGTGACATAAAAAAAGTTTACATATTATAACCTAGTAAGGTTAATCTCAGGCATATAGGTTGGTTTAGCATTCAAAAATCAGTGAATGTAACTCACTGAAAGAAAAATCATAGATGTACACAAATAAAATCAGTTCCTATACTTAAAGTAGTATTTCTTGAGTGTTTTCCAAGTAGCCTCCTGACTGACAGGTGCTTTTTGTAGTATAAGTTATTTATCAGACCTCTTGAACTCTGAGGGAAAAGGTATTGAATGATTTCAGAAATATGCTCATGTACTATTGTGGATTTTTATATGGTGTCCTCTCATTAATGCTCAGTGTCCATGTGTGTTCTGCGCAGATTTTTGGAGGAGCTCTTGATTTCCTTGCAGTGGGGAAGAAAGCAGACTTACTCCCCTAGTGCCCAGCCTCACAGCACAGCAGAACTGGCATTAACAAATCACAAGTTGGCGAAAGCAGTACATTCTCATCTCCTGGGAAATGTTGGCATCAGCGATCAAAAGAAGATTCCATCAACAGTTGAATTCTGCAGCACTCCAGCTGAGAAGATGGCTGAAAAGGTAAAAGATTGTATCTTTTCCGATCTAGGGAGCTGCTTTTATGATCTGTGGAATTTTATTACTCTTGCCTCACTGAAAAATGACATGTTCTAATGGAATGTGCTTGGCATTTGGAATTGGAAAATACAGGATCTACATATAGGTTTTATCTGGTAACTCGTGATCTTGGAGAAAATTATTTCCTTCTTTGAGCTTAATTTTCTCTAACATTTCTGCTCTATTCTAAGGAGAAAAAAATGTGTTATTAAAAAGGTCCTTTTTTTTTAGCTAACAGATCATTGATAGTCCTTTTCTTCATATTTATTTTGAGAAAAAATACACTGTAAAATTTTTAATTTAGTAATCACTAATAAATTAAATAGGTTACTTCCCATCTAAGAAATTGTTTAATTCCCACAGATAGATGGGAATGTGCCAAATAATGCAGAATCAAATAATGTACATCAAGTACATACATCCCTGGAAAAACTCAG
Source organism: Fukomys damarensis (assembly GCF_012274545.1). Lineage (NCBI taxonomy): Eukaryota > Metazoa > Chordata > Mammalia > Rodentia > Bathyergidae > Fukomys > Fukomys damarensis. Next base: position 40,062,700 of record NW_022900931.1, on the reverse strand, counting down.
GATCCATGCAGGAGATGTAGCAAATACTTTGGACCCGAAGTTTTATGATGATAACCAAGTTCAACTCCATAGCTGGGAGTGATGGTGCATGCCTATAATCCCCGATCTCAGGAGGCTGAGGCAGGAGAATTTAGAGTTCAAGGGCAGCCTGGAGTACCTAGCAAGACTGTCTCAAACCGCACCCCCAAAAAGGGCTTTTAGCACCCATCTCCCATGTTCCTGTCCTAAGCCTGTCATTCACTAGAACTGTTCCACTGTTACGATACTGATCTCTCTGTGATCCATGAGCTCAGCTTCTTTTCTATCTAGCTGTAATTCCTTTATCTGACCACCCCTCATCCTTGATCATGTCATTATTTTTAGTCCCTTGATCTCTATGTTTTTCACTCATTGCCTCTCCCCATTTCCTATCTTGCCTAGACATCATTCTTTTTTTAGACTTCATTCTAGACTTCCTTAATCCTTCTTCCCTAGTGCCCTGAGAACTACAGTAGTTCTTTGTCAATTCAGCTGCTTGCCTTCTTTATTCTGATACCGATCAAACTACTACCATACAATCAGTAGAGAATTTTCATTCCTAATTCATGAGATGGCACAGGTCCTTGCAGTCTCCCTTGATATCTAGAAGCATGCATCTATGATAAGAAGCATTACAGACATTTAGTCCCCAAAGCATAGTTAACATCCCAGCTCGTCATTGCCACCCCCATTCCTGTTGTGCCCATTCTTTCTCTGCTTTTTCCCCTCCTTTGGTTTAAGAACATGCCCAAATGTCATCCATCTAAAACACAGAAATAAAATTCCCTCCATTATAAGTTCCCTGGGTGAGGCCTTATCACCTTCCCTTCCCAGCCAGCTACCTTGGACACATACTTCTTGCTGCATACCGTCCATTCCTTAATTCTGACCACCACTTCAAAGTGAAGAACACTACTAGCCTGACTGTTCTCACAGAGCACTCATATGAAGGTCAAGAGTATTTACTTTATGATTCTGTTATGTTTTTCTTTATCAAGTATTTCTTCCTTGGAACTCTCATCTGTAACATTACTATTTCCTGGCCTTCATGCTAACTCTCGGAGCTCTTTATTACAGACTTTTTTTCTGCCTTTAGAAGTTGATGTTCCTTAGGAACCTGTTCCCACCATTTTAGACATCCTTCATTTCTGAAACAGCGTATTCTCCCAGATCTTCGCTACTCCTGGGCCCACTCTTTCTCAGTACTTGAGATGGAGGGGGCATCGTCTTTCTGGGACCGCTCTTGAGACCTTCTTCACATCACGTACTTTCTATATTCTTATGATACCAATAAAATAAAATAAAATAAACTTTCTGTAGTCTCTAAGGACTATCCTATGCCCTGGGTTTTATGCCTGTGAATTCTCCACCTGAGATACTTTTTTTCTGAGTTCAAGAGACTTACATCTAGCTGCACATTTCTATTAGTTCTACTCACAGCTAAAAATAGAATACCCTCTTTCCTCCTAGGTATTACATTTGTACACCCATCTCCCCCCAAAAAAAAAATCTCCTATATTCCTTATCTTAGTGAACTATACCTACTGTGTATGATATTTTTAGGATTTGATGAAAAAATACCTACAAAGCCCATGCCAGTTTCTAATACATAGCAATTTCATAATAAATGGTAGCTGTCATTCTTATTTTCTTCATCCCCCAATCCTCTTGACTTTACAAATTTTATTAGTTCCTCCTGATTTGTTCCCTCTCCCAAGCTCAGACCACCAGCCTCGCCTAAAGCAACAATCCCCTCACCAACATTCCCTGCCTCATTTCTTAGTTGTTTCTAACTCAGTCCTCTACTCTGTTGCCAGAGTTACTTCAAAAATGCCCCCATATCATTATTGTTATTTCACAGAGACTGTTGTAGCTCCTACCCCTAAACACACCTGCCTTTCTCCCTGGACTGCGTTCTCAGCACCTCTCTGTTGCCTGGCCTCTGCACAGCCTGTGTAAAGCAGCATTCCCTGCATCTCACTGGCAGATGCAGCTTTGCCTTCTCTAAGCTGCCACTGCCCTTTGTTCACATATATACTATAACCCTATAGCACATTCAATTGCAATTGCTTGATTCTCCTTTCCTCCAAACTGTATGCTGCTAAGGGATAGGAAATGTCTTTTTATCATTCCTCAGGGTCTGGCATAATAATGTTACACACAGGTGATCAGCTGTTTACTGAATGAGTCAGTACCTAAAACTAAATTCATCATCTTTATCCAAGACCTTGTTTCTCCTCCTCTGTAATTTGCTTTGCTGGGAAATTATGTCACTGGATACTCATTCACTGCCAGTAGCATTTGGAATAATTGACCATTCCTTCTCTCTTAAAATACTATCTTCCCTTGGATTGTATAGTCCTATACCTCCCTAACTTTTTTCTGACCGTTCTATTTAATTCTCAGGCCTTGGTCTAGATCGCTTTGTTCTCTCCATTCTTTATCTCTCCCCATTCTCTTATGTAACAAAACTGACAGCCCTTCCTCCGTAGTGTCTCTTGAACCTTTCCGCCCCATTTCTGCAAGGTGCATCCTCTCTTGGATAATTGCAGTAACCTACCTTTGGTGTTCTTCCCCTATCTTCATTAAGTCCACCCCTTTTCCTGTTTTCCATATTTTGTATGGCATGATCTGCCTGAGAGGCACTCCACTTAATCCTTCCCCATCATCTTCAGTCCAAATTCAGAAGTCTTTTTATCCATAATAGTGCCTCGGTCAATTTGCTTCTGCTGAATTCTAGTGTTTCTGTCTTTGAAGACTACTCATGTAGTAAATATGTATATTTAGAAACTCTTCTTTTTCCCCTCCAAATTCATTAATAACTTTGAGGTAAGCCTTTCATCTTTGCTCGTCCTCAAACACTTAACCACATTCACTTGAAAAAATAGAAGGATCTCAAAAACTAAACTGAACAAGAAATGTCTAGTTGAAAAACAGAGGTCCAAGCCAGGTGTATAGTACACATCTATAGTCCCAGCTATTTGGCAGGCTGAGACAAGAGGATCGCTTGAGCCCAGGAGTTAGAGAACATCTGATCAACATAGTGACAGCATACCTTTAAAAAAAAAGAGAGAGAGAGAGAAGAGAAGAAAATAATAAGGCACAGTGGCACAAGCTGGTAATCCCAGCAGTGTAGAAACTGCGGAAGGATGATCATGAGTTCAAGGCCAGCCTGAACTATATAGTGAGACCCTGTCTCAATCCCTCCCCCACAAAAAAATGAAAAAAAAGAGAAATAACTTCTCAAGTTCCTCATTCAAATATTATCATTTATCCATACCTATGAGGTGAAACTTTACAGTTACATATCAATGAAACCAAAGGCTTTTCTGGTTCATACCGCAAGCATCTGACATTACCTCTCATTTTTCTTAGGTTCTACGCATTCTGGATCCAATTACCTGTACTGAAAGCTCTGCTGACAGTCCGTTTTCTGAGTCTTCAACAGCCACATTACTTGCTACAAAGAAAAATATTGGGCGATTTCATCCATATACTAGATATGAGAATATAACTTTCAATTGCTGCAATCACTGCCAGGGAGAACTCATTGCCCTTTAACATTCAGTGTCGGAGACATGTCTATACCGAAGAGTCGTTATTATTTGGGAGCTTGGGTTCATATCCTCTTTCTATAATGTGTATCCACAGAGATTGTTTCATGTACTGGACTCCAGGTTACCCTGTTTTAATAAATATCTCAGGTAAGAAAAGAATGAAACTGTCTTCATATATTTAGAGTAGAGAATGCTTTCCAGACAGCGCTCAATGTTTATGCTAACAGACTAAATTTATAATTTTATGCCATAAATTCTTATTTATCTTACTAGATATTTTATATGACCTAGTTTCATTTTTGTACACTAAATTCAAAAACAACCATGAGTCAAATATGGCCACACTTACACTACTGTATAACCTATATCTGCATTGCAACAGCGAAGCTGATTAGATATAGCAATGCTTATTTGGCCTTCAAAGCCTCAAAAAAGTTTTCTGACCCCTATTCTCCTCACTTTAAGGGAATAGCTGAGGGGGTAAGCAATAGGTGGTGGTCCCTTTATGGAAACTTTTTCGGCTACAAAATAGGTTTACGGAAATACTGAGGGTGAAAGGGTTAATCTTTCAAAAGTAAATGCTACAAAGAAAATAAATATTTTAGTGCATATTAGTAAGTACTTCAACAAAATGTGATCTCAAGTTGGTTCTTTAAAAGGGACTCTGTATTTTGTATAGATACAATCTGATATATATGTGTGTGTGTGTGTGTGTGTGTGTGTGTGTGTGTATGAATGAAACAGATTCTTAGCCATTGATTCATTATGGCAAACATCTCAAAAGAGGAATATTTATATTCCTGAATATTTATAGTGTACAGTAGAAATGTAGGATCAGGAATATTGTATAAACTCAAAAGTGCAATCCATCAATTAATATATATTTTGTAATATAAATTTATTATATGGTGAAACATCATGAAATGCCCTTTTATTGGCCTTTTGAAATATTCACAAAGTATTTATGCTGAACTATACAAACTAAAGTAGCTACCAGAGAAATCTTCAAAAGACAAATCTACTCAAATAGTTATAATATTTTAATGTTATCTTAAAGATTTTTTGTGGTCTAACTCATACAATAAACTTTTCTACTTCCTTTATTGTGAATATTTCTTTCCTCCCTTCACAATTTGTGCTTTGATTCCAGTCTTCATCTAGCTTTTAATATTTACAATGGTTTCTTTACCTTTTCCTTTTAGTTCACTTAGTACAAAAATCTTTATTACCTTAAATTTGGGAATGATTTCTTGCATATGACACCAGAATCATAGACAATAAAGAAAAAAAATTGATAAATTGATTTCTTTAAAGCCTTTGTGCATCAGGGGATGTAGTAAAAGGAACCCAGAAAATGAGAGAAAACACTTGCAAATCATTTACCTGACAAGGGACTAGGGTGTGTGTATATATATATGCACGAAGAACTCCTACAACTCAGTAACCAAAAATCAAACAACCTAATAAATGGGCAAAGGATTTGAATAGACAGTTCTCTTAAAAAGATACACACATCACAGAAAAATGTAACACAGATAGCCAGTAAGCACATCAAAAGAGTCTAAACACCACTCATCATTAAGGAAAATGCATCTGTAATCCCAGCTACTCAGCAGGCTAAGGCAGGAAGACTATGTGGTCAAGGCCATCCTGGACAACTAGGTGAGACCCTATAAGAAACAAACGAAATCAAGTCAATATCACTTCATACCTATTACAATGGCTGTTAACAAAAGAGTAAAATGCCAAGTGTTAGCCAGGGTGTAAAGAAAACCAAATCCTTTGCCAGTGGAAATGTAAACTAACAGCAGATATTAAAGATAATACAAGTTCCTCAAAAAATGAAACAAAGCAAATTTACTGTATGGCTGAGCAGTTTGACTTATAGAAAGATACCCATAAGAACTGAAGGCAGAGATTGGAGTAGATATCTGTACTCTAGTGTTCATAACAGCATTATTCACAGTAGCCAAAATGTGGCTATAACCTAAATGTCAATAACAGGTATAAAATCTAGTCTATACAATGCAAAAGAATCTAAGTTTTAAAAGCAAATGCAATGTTGATACATGTAGATAAACCTTTAAAACATAACACTGAATGAAATATGTTAGATACAAAAGAACAAATATTATATAACTATAGGAATTTCCTAGGAAAAAAGCCATAGAGCCAAAGTACTGCTTACCAGAGATTGGGGAGAGCCTAATGCATAGTTTTGTTAAATGGATCCAATGTTTTAGTTCAGAATGATGCAGAAGTTCTGAGATGTACAGTGGCAATAGTTGTACAACAGTTTTCAGTGTACTTAATGTCACTGAATTACAAATTTAAAACTAAATGAAAATTTTATGTATATTTTACCACAAAAAGAAAAACTGTAAATATTGTATATATACTCATAGCCAAAACTCTCTTGACATACTGATTATAATTGTTTGTTTACGAGTGTCTGTAAGAATAATACAGATAGCAGTTAATGAACTAAATTTTGAAAAAAAGATCTTAAATCAACCTTAATGAACCAGAAAAAAGACTAAACCCAAAGCTAAAAGAAGAAATTAAGATTAGAGTGGAGACAGAAAAGAGATTAGAAAAACAATGGAGAATCTAGGATATCACAATTGGTTCTTTGAAAAGATCCACAAAATTAACAAACCTGTAGCCAGACTAATAAAAAAATGAGTGTAGGGAAAAATGAGATATAGGCAGGGAAAGAGTAAAATAAAGGTCTCATTAAGCTTTCTGGCAAGGCCTGACTAAAAAGAGTTAAGACTTTGCTAAAGAGAGCAATTAAGAGAATAAGCTGGAGAGCTGATAGAGCGGGAGGAAGCCAGGTACCTTCACTAAATTAGCAGCCCCTGCAATAAAATGCAAAAGAAACAAAGGGCAACCACTTACAAGAAAACTCTCATTTAGTATATAAAAAAGTACACCTCTGCCCTATGCATATATTCTCATGCTAGGGTCATGGTATTCACACATATCTCCTTAATCGCTAACTCCAAGACTGACCTTGTGCGTAAGACTCCTCATAACCTCCCCCTAGGAATCCCAGAGATGCCCTGACAAGGATGAGTGGGAAGGAGAGAAAGTCAAAGCCCACCTAGGAATACCCACATAGCATTGACACCCAGGTTAGGGTCCTGTGGCCTGGGATCAAAGACAGTCCAGTGAAACAATCAGGTTGTGACAAGTTGTGATCTGGGAGGGAGGTCTTTAACACCGGACCAAAAAAAAAAGCTGAGGACAAAGGTCCTTGGGTATCTGGTCCAGAGCCTCCTGCCCACTTCTTAGAGTAGCTTTCGGTCTTCTGACTTTTCCTTCTCACAAATAAATTGTCTTCCCTCTTAAACTTCCTTTAATTCATTACTAGTGCTGAAGTTATGATCCCAGTTGGCTGCGAGCAGCACTGTGGTGCATAGCCTGGAAGCAACATGAGTAGCTGAAATCAGAAATGAAAGTAAAATATTAAAACCAACTGCATAAGAAAAAAGAACTGTACATCAATAAATTAAAATAACCTGGATGAAGTGGGATAATTCCTAAAATGATACAGTGGAATGTACAAAAATTATTACTGTTTCTACAACTGGAATCTCACTAAAAAGCTTTTGCACAGCAAAAGAAACTACCAACAGAGGAAAGGGACAACCTAGAGTGGGAAAAAAATTTTGTCAGCTGATCCTCAGACAAAAAATTAATATCTTGAATATGTAAAGGACTCAAAATGTCAGATGTCCCAAAATTTAAAGACCCAATCCAAAAATGGACATCTGAAATGAACTGACACTTCTCAGATGAAGAAGTAGAAATGCCAAATATACGAAAAAATGCTCAACATCACTGGTCAGTTGAGAGATGCAAATTAAAATAACAGATTCCACCTCCAGAAAGAATGGCTATTATCAAGAAATCAACCAATAACAAGTGAGTGCTTGTGGGGCTGTGGGAAAAGGAACCCTTACAGTGTTAGTGGGAGTGCAGACTGGTGCAACCACAGTGGAAATCCCTCAAAAAACTAAAACTAGAGATCCCATTTGAGCTAGCTATTCTTGGTATCTTCCCAAAAGAATTAAAGGCAACATAACAGCAATATATGCACAACCAGCAGTTTGTAATAGCCAACCCTTGGAAATAGCCCAAATGCTCATCAATCGATGCATGGATAGATGTTTTTTTTTAATAAAATGGAGTACTACTCTGCCATAAATAAGTATAAACTTGAGACATTTCTAAGTAAATAGATGGACCTTCAGACCAGACTCTTAAGTGAAACAAATCAGTCACACGATTCAAATATCATATTGTTTCTCTGGTGTGAGAAAATGAAAGTGTGAATAAGGACCACAATGTATGATAGATATTATGAAGTAGAAAATGCTCAAATAGAGACAGGGGAACTAGGAAGGGGGAGGGGAAAGGGGTAGAAAGGAAAAGAGAATAAAAGGAAAAATCGGAAATAAAGCTTTTATAAATGAAGAGGGGTTGAAGGGAGGCAAGGGAATGAGAAGAATCAAGATTTTCAAAAAAGAAAAATCAAGATATATCATGTACATTTACAAATTCCCTGAAATGAATAATCATTACATCTATCCGTAATGCACCAATAAAATTAATTGTAAAAATTATTAATATTTCTCTATAACCCAAAGAGAATACAATTCTATTTACAATAGTAGCCAAAAAATAAAATAAAATACCCATGAATAAACAAAAAAGTGAAAGACTTTTACATTGAAAACTACAAGATATTGCTGCTCTACAAGCACTTCGGTGTTCATTCACTGGGCAGTATTATTAAGATGTCAGTACTATTCAAAGCAGATCCACCGCGGAGCCCTACTAAAATTCATTTCTTGCAAGACTGGAAAAGCAGATTATCAAATTAATGTGGAACTGCAAAAGTCCTGAGTAAGTAAAACAATGCATTAAAAAAAAAAAGAAAAGAAAAGGGCTTACAGTTTCCCATTTTAAATTTAGCACAAAGCTATCAGGATCTAAACAGTATGCTACTGGAATAAAGATAGACACGTAGATAAACGAAGTAGAATTGGGGTGGTAGGTTAATTTTCAACAAGGGTGCTGAGCCCATTCAACAAGAAGAGAATAGTTTCTTCCACAAATTGGTGGTAGGACAACTGGATATGCATGTACAAAAGAGGAAGCTGAACCTCTGTGTGCCACTGTGATGATATATAGAAATATATACTTTGGTTTTGTTCCAGTTTCGTGGCCGGCACAGAGCTCTGAAAACCCTCATAATCTCACAGGAGGTACGTGTCTTTTTTTTTTTTCTTTTTTTTGCTTAGGAGGTGTCTTATTTGAGAGCTCAGGATGAGTGCTAGTTCCCAAGAGAACTAACCAAAAGATCAGAGAAACCAAACTTCCACTCCACCTTCTGACTTCCAGGGGAGAGAAGGTTTCTAAAGGTTGAGTTGATATCCAGGAGCCAGTGATTTGATCAATGATATCCTCTCAATGAAGTCTCCCTTCATAAAAATCCAAAGGGACAGACTGGGAAAGCTCTCTAGACTGCTCAACACTTGGAGGTACATGGGAGATGAGTCACCCAGAGAGTTCTCTCCTCTTTCACATTTTGCCTTATGCGTCTCTCCCATCTCACTATCCCTGAGATATATCATTTTTTAAAAATAGATGAACACTCTAGAGTCTCACTGAGTTCCATCAGCCATTCCAGGATGTTACTGTGGCAACTGTTGACCTGGGGACAGACTATTATAGACAGCTAAGCTAGGCAGAAATACTATATGCAGTCAGACGGAGAGAGGCCCTCAAGAGAGTCAGGATGATGATACAAACGCATGACAACTATGGCTGGAGGTGCGTGTGTCAGAAGCCAGGCCTCAAGATAAAGACAAAATGACCGGGTATAAGGTAAGTGGTTAATATGTGGTCTAATGAAGTATACACAGACATCAGTCACCTCTGTGGGTGACCAAGACCCTTGGACTCATCCTTCCTGAAATGTTGTTCTTCCATGTACACTTGCTACATGACTTGCTTTCCCATTGGCTCAATATTGCCTAAGTGACTGTACTTAAAATCTTATTGGTTATAGCCATGGCTATAACTCATGTTGTACCCACATGGTATGTTTTATAAAACTTCCCCTGAGAAGTGAGGTCCTCAGCCACTCTCCTTCAGGTCCCCTCCTGCCTCTTAGCTTTATCTTTCCCCTCAATAAATATTTCCTATGAGATTGAGCTCATAAGCTGTTGGGTACATACTGACTCCAGATGGTATCAGAATTGAATCAAATTATAGGACACCCTAATGATGTCTACAAAGAACTGAAAAATTACATGGTAGGGAGAAAACAAATACCTGGAGTCAGAAGTGAAAAATTGAGAGTCAGAGCATAGAAGACAAATCTTTTTTATTATTATTATTATTACTGGTGTTCATTCTACCTCACACCATACACAAAAAATTAATCAGACTGTATCAATAATACAAATATAAGAGCTGGAACTATAATACTCTTAGAAAGAAAAAGATTTCATGACCTCTAAGTGAGCAGTGAACTCAGCTATGATACCAAGTCTTTATATGTTTTGTTGGTTATACTTCTCTGCTGTGTTTAAGCCAAGTTAAAGTGAGACCTGTGATAATTAAAATTAACCTCATGTTATAAATTAAGTTCAGTTTCCTCAGGGCTTACTTTTAGAACCATGTGCAGAGCTTCTTAGTTTATCTTCCAGTGTCATCTGCCAGGATGAGTCTCAGTCTTGCTTGACCACATGGTCAAGCTTCCTTGACTACATGGGAGACTGGTTCACTGTTTTTCATGACTGGTTTAGGTATCTTTGCGAGTCATATAGAAATCTGTCGCTTCTATCCAGAACAAGCATCCTTGTTCCTGGCACACAGTCATTTTGATTTTTATGACTGATTAGGAAGAGACAAAAAAAGAGTTGTACACAACAGCTGGACTTCTACTCAAAACTTTATGTTAAAGGTCTTTATGTCTAGCAACCTGTGAGACATGTAAGGTACTCAGGATTTTAAAAGTCTGGAGATGTCACATAACAACTGTAAGTCACATGTTGTTAGAATACAATTATATAACAATTATAAAAAGTTTTACAACCAGAAACAACTTTCTTTAGGAATTCATAAGTAAAATAAGATTTTTTAAAATCTTTGAATGAAGACCTGAATACTTGGGAAACACAAATATATTTAATATAGAGGGAAGCTAACAATAACTTGGATCACAATTATACATGGAATCTTTTTTAATATATTTACTTAGTTCTTACACTTAAGACAGCATTTAGATTTCTTTAACAGGTCTATAGGGTGTAGCCTCCCTGACAAGGATTAAGGAACATCTTTAGAGGCCTTATAAATTTAGGAAACAGTGCTGCTGACCAGAAGTAGACTTACCGCACAATATATTAGTGTGTCTAATTTATACAATAACAAAAGATTTGTTTAATCAAAGCCAATATATGTAGATCCGTTTTAAATGGAAGGACCAAACAGAGATATCAAATTTTGTTCATTTTATGTGTTTAAGAAATGGATATATATTTTATAAAAGAGAACACCCATTAGTTACTTTATATGTGTTAAACTCGTGTAGTTTTAACTTTATGAGCTTAACTGTGAGGCTTAGACTTATAGCATACCATATATATATATATACACACACACACACACACACACATACAACTAAATATGTTATGTCATGAACTGAGATAATTGTTTATTTAACCAATCACAAAATAATTACTGAAAACATTTCATAAGCCAACATTTTATTTAACTTTTAAAACTCAATTTTAGTAACCAAAAGTAACAATGAAAATCACAAGAAACTAAGTACAATATGCAACCTTTGTTTTTAAATCTAGTTTTGTAAGTTTAACCAAGAGCATCTTAATATCTTTAGAAAACCTCACTGTTTCAGATACAGAAAACATCAACTTTTAATTATAACCAACTTAAATATATTATATATCATTACTTTTAAAACTCAATTTTAGTAACCAAAAGTAACAATGAAAATCACAAGAAACTAAGTACAATATGCAACCTTTGTTTTTAAATCTAGTTTTGTAAGTTTAACCAAGAGCATCTTAATATCTTTAGAAAACCTCACTGTTTCAGATACAGAAAACATCAACTTTTAATTATAACCAACTTAAATATATTATATATCATTAATCATTAATCCAAGAAATGGTCTCATCAGTGGATAGAACTGAACAAATTTGTTCAGGCAGCTATTCTTTGATCCACAATGGAGAGTGTTGGTCAAGTTTTCCCAAGCCCAAGGGATCCCCACTTAATAATCTTAACAATTAGTTTAGATGATTCATAAGAACCAATCATAACAGTTAACACATTTAAAGGTATACATACATTATACACACACACATATATACACACACACACTCCCAAGTTACTGTATACAAACATAGGCATTATATTTATAAACCAATTTTTGATATTATTTTGATTGACTAATAGCCTGAATGGAAACATCACCGACTTTAAAAACAGCATTATTTTCACCAGCTCATATAAATTAGTCCACTATTAAGCTATGTGAACCAAAAAGCACTTGGCCTAACATCATGAGTGTCTGTTTCTATATAAGCAACCTAAGTAGAACATATATTTGAAAATTCACATATAGACACATACATTAATCTGGATCATATATTACCTTTAGGTTATAACTTTATATTATAAATCCAAGGATTTTATTTGTAAGTGTCAAGTAAATTTCCAACCCCTCAGCCCCCATTCTGTAATGTTTTAAGTGAATTTGGCTACTTCCCAAAACCTAGACAACCAGTTGTTTTTTTTATGGGAAGCCCAAAACAGCCAGCAAAAAAAAAGAAAAGAAAGCTGGGCCTGGTTGCGCATATCTGTAATCCCAGCACTCGGGAGGCTGAGGCAGAAGGATCACTGTGAGTTTGAGACCAGCCTGGGCTACACATTGAGTGCCAGGGAAGTCTGAACTGTAGTGAGACCCTGTCTCAAAAAAATAAATAAATAAATAAAACTGATATGAGCACACAAAGTTTTAACAAAGCAGTATTGGGTAACTTAATCAGTTCAAATGAACAAATAAGAAACACATGATTACTTTTAAATCTTAGACGTACTGGCCAAGTTGAGCTGTAATAACCTGTTATAGGTTATAACTATAAAAGGACTAGTCACAACTTCTCAGGGGAAACCAATTAGCACAGAGATATCTTATAATAACATCAGAAAGAGACAGACAGTGAGAAAAATCCCTTCACACTGTGAAAGCAAGGACTGTTTAGAGGACCAGGCTGATGTTCATCTTAATTTTGCTGGAGCTGCTATAGTAAGTCGCTCCTCTGACAGTTGTTTCCCTGCATTAGAGTTACTACAGTAAACTACTTTTGCTAGCTGATCCCATTTTAAATGTATTATGGTAAACTTTTGCAAGCAGGAGACATCCCATGGCTTCTGAGGTTTAGTGGTTTTTGTTTTGTTTTGTTTCCTTATAATACAGGTTACAAGATAAGGGCACCACCTTATATCTCTTGTTGCTCTTTTTCTCCATCTCTCTCTGCCCACAACGGAAAGAGACTGAATCTCCAGCAATTCTGTGGGGCAGATTGACCTCAGTCGCACTCAGCGCCGACACGTCTACTGGGAAGGTATGCTAAGGGCCTTATGGATCGATGGATTTGGATTGAATAGTTTGAGGGCAACCAGGAGTGGCAGAAAACCCTCATAAAGATATTCCTTAGATTGGCCTCCCAGAGAGAGAGGCATAGTGGTGGCAAATGGCTTTTGTTTAAAGAAGGAGCAGAGTTTGGGGTTTTTTGTTTTGTTTTGTTTTTGTTTTCCTTTCTTTTATTTTCCCCTGAGCTGGAAGGTAGTGAGTGGTCATTCGAGTTCCAAAGCTAACTTCCTACCCTCTGAGAAAATTAGGGCAGGGGCCCCAAACATCAGGAACACTGGGGACCAGAGGAGCTTGAAATGTGGTCTAGGATCGCAACCTGGTTTGGGCCCAGAAAATTTATCATGACACGTCTGAGGGAGGGAGTCTGTCATAGCAGTAGAGAGAGAAAAGTCTATACCTGTAGTCCAAACCTTGACTCTTAATGGAGGCTTGAGAGGACTCTGATGGAGTTAATCTCAGGTCACCCTGGGAAAGGGGAGAACTGAAGAACACTAAATTTACCTCTCATCTCATGGAGGACAGTGCAGGTAGGGATTATAGATAAGTGGAGATTTCTCTGCTGATTATCTGTTGGGACTCAGCTTCCACTGGGGGCCTTTGAGTACCCACTGAGGAGTAGCCCAAATCAGGGTCCACATTTGCTTTTCCAGCTTTCGCCAGTTCCACAGAACTGGAGATCTGTTGCCAGAAGAAGTCCAACTCCCTGGCTGGCTAATGGTTTCAGTGGGAGATAAACCAGGAGGTGCTGGGGAAACTGTCCTCTGCTTTGAGAGTTCCAGTCTGATATGTGAGCTTTTTAAACTGCCCAGCAGCATATCCACTGTCTATAAAAAAAACAGAGAAAGAGTGTGAGCATGTGGTCTGGTCATTCCTCCATATTGACCCCTCCGTAGAGAGGATGGCACCCCTGTTGGTCACCAAAGATGTAATCAGCAACCTCCCCCTCTTCTGAGGTGAAGACTGAAGCAACAGGAGGTGTTGGGGAACAGCTGGGTATATGTGTAATTTAGTAGAAAGAACAGAAAAGACCTTACTAGAGGAAAGGGGCAAGAGGATACCAAGGAAGCATCAGGATCCAGAAGCTTACACACAGCTCTATGGAGGGCAAAGGGGCAGAGTACATGCAGTGGCTGCTTTGCCAGGCATCCCATTGCCAGTTTAAGTCTTCTGTGGCTCTACCTTCTCATGAAGCTCTGTCTCATGCTGCTCTTAGTAAACTTACTTAGTTTTGCACAGGCCTTTGCCCTTTGTTCCTTTACTTTTTGGTCTCAGTAGGTGTATATCCAAGAGAATTAAAACAGATACTGAAACAAATACTTTATACAAATGTTCATGGCTTATACAAATGTTCCTGGCTGCACAATCCACCTAACGTAGCCAAAAGTTGAAACAGTCCAAGTGTCTATCCATTGACAAATGGAGAAACAAAATTTGGTATGCATGTTACATACACAAACATTACATTAGTCCATAAAAAGGAATGAAGTACAGACACATGCTAAGACGTGGACAGATCTCCAAAACATGCTACATGAAAGAAGCTAGATACAAAAGGTCACATATTAATCTCATTTACATAAAATATCTACAATACGCAAATCCATAAAGCAAGAAAGCACAGTGTTTGCAAGGGGATTAAGAGAAGGGATTAGGAAGTGACTTCTTAACAGCTCTGGAGGGTGACAAAATGTTGAGGAATTAGAAATTGCAGTTGCATAACATCATGAATGTACAAAATGCTTTAAATTCTGTACATTTCACCCCAATAAAAAAGAGAAGAAAAAAATATGGTCTACTGAAGCAAAATTTGTCATTCTACAGTTCTTTTTAAATTATATTTATATCCTATCAAACACATATTAATATATCATTTAGAAATATTATTTATTGTCTATTCTAACATCTGGCTTCACCCATGTCCCAAATTTTGCCTGATTGGGTTTCTCCCATCTCTTTTTAAGACACAAGTATTTTACTTCCTTAGAAAATTAAGTGAAACATTTACTTCAGATGCAGATATGTGAAGACTTTGAATTGTTTCACAGATATTCTTACTCACCAGTCAAGTACTGTACTTATTATATGTTTAATTCTGCTGCCTACAAGATTTCTGGAAAGCATTAAAAAAAAAAGGAATGCTCAGTTCTATACTGAGTGTTGTGGAATGTGTTCTTAATGTCATTATTGGCTCTTAAGGATATATATAAACAACATAAGACAGCTATAATGAAATATTTAATGCCTGGTATATACTGAAATTGCTATCAAAATGGAGACAGGGATGAATTTTTGAACAAGTTCTCTGTGTTTTCTAATTTGTAGCCATACAAGTGGAGAGTTTGTGTGAAATGAACTGCTCTCATCTATGTATTCTAGTTTTCAAACCTGGAAAATAAAGACTAATGGTGGTGTCATAGGGTTGTAGTATTTATGTAAAACATTTACAACATACAGTACCAGGTGTATTATACGGTCTCAATAAAACTGGCTAATTTTCCAACATACCTAAAATTGTATTACGCATACGTTACTATCTTTTTTTAAAAGTAATAACAGGTGAATTACACTTGAACTATTATGTACCTTACCACAATTATTTATATCCAAATTTGATATAAATAAGAATTTGTATAACACATTGAAAAAACGCTGAGGAAGGCATTCCTTGGCCATGCATGATGGCATACAGCTGTAATCCCAGCACTCTGGGATGAGGTAGAATGGGAAGTTCAAACCCAACCTGGGCGATTTAATGAGATCCTATCTCAAAGTAAAAAATAAAAAAGGGACAGAGACTGAAGGCCCAGAGTTCAACCCCCGGTAGAGAGAGAGAGAGGAAAAAAAAATCATTGCCCAGGGCCCTATTGGCCCTCAGCCCTGGCTCTGATCTGCTGTGTTGGTGCTGGGAGCTAATGAA
>NW_022900931.1:40042365-40046447 GCF_012274545.1 Fukomys damarensis | reverse complement strand
CAATTTTTAAAAATGGTAGTAGGAACAATGTGTAGAACTCCCTCCCTTTCTATTTTCTTTTTAGACAAAAATGTTAAAATACTTTAGAAGTAGAAGAACATGAGTTTATTCTTTTTCTAATTGTTGCACAAACTAAGAGGGGGCACAACACATTCCAAAATTGAGTTTATTTTGTTACAGTGTTAAAAATATCAGTATCACCAAAAGATAAATACTATAATTTAGAGTATTCATAATTTAGAGTATTACCAAGACACAAGAGCCATAAAAAACGATACAAAAATTTTTGATGATAGCAGCTGACAGATGTTTACTAAATTCCTTCAGTTATAATGATCAGTAAAACGAAAAGATTTGGCTTCTGGCATATTATACAGGTAGTTCTGTAAGTGTTTCGAACGCCTTGCTTCTAGTCGTAGCTGTCTAGCTCTCTCTTCAACAGCCTGCTGCTCTGCTATTTTCTCTATTCGTTTCCTTCTTAGCCATCTGTAGAAAGAGGCATGTTTAGATTTGGTGAGTATCATCTAAATACACTTGTCATGGTTTAGGTAAGAAATCGACTTTTCTACACTGAAATAGTGTCACAACATGCATTGTTAAAGCATTAAGTGAAACTCTCCAGGCATAGACTGCAAGCTCATTCAACAAAACATTATTACATTTTGGATCAACTGTGTAAAATTAGATTTGTCTTATGATGCTAAAGATTCTCTCTTTTTAGAAATACGGGTTTCTAAGCAAATAACTATTTTGTATGTTCCACAAAACAATTTTTAATTAGCTATTCTTTAAAACAGGCTGACTATGATTGGAACTACTAACACAAGTCAGAAATCTTGCCTTATTCTTCCTGGTAGGGAAATCATATATCTCTCTTTTTTCAATGCATAAACTAGTTCTTCCTTAAAATGAAAAAAATAAGCCTAAGCAGGAAAACATCCAAAGACATAAAGGAAGAGTACATATTATAAAAAATCAAGTAAGCTTCATTAGTTAAGATACCATAGAAAATAACTATACAGACATACACCTGGTACATAAGCATTTATGTGGTATGTGTATATAAATATATGTACATGTAAGGGTTTTTTAGAAATAAAATTAAATAACTATTAAAAAAGACAAAAAAATCAAACTTTTGTATGGTCCTTAACTGGATCCGACTTTGAGCAAATTATTTTTAAGTCATTTACAGGTAAATTGGGTTAAAAAAGGTGGAAATGGGCTGGATATTATCAGATCACCATAAATTAAGCAGACTATAGAAAATATATCTAGCATGATATTAATTCATATATATATGTGTGTGTATATATATATATATATATATATAGAGAGAGAGAGAGAGAGAGAGAGAGAGAGAGAGAGAGAAATATCTAGAAAATATGCTTTCTGGAGTTAATGTTCATGACAATTTCTACTTCCTCAATGGACATTTACCATTTCTGTTATAATAAAAGGTGAGACAGGGACAAGGGGAAAAAATGAGAACCAAGACCTGTTATTTAAAGGTACAAGATCCCAATGATGAACGTAACTGTACTGTATACCTAAAATGTACCAATAAATTCAATGAGAAAAAAATAATAATAAAAGGTGAGAGAAAAGAGGACAGAAAGGGGAGAGGGGGTAAAGAGGGAAGAAGGAATGAAGTTAGTTCAAGTAAGTAGACTCAATACTGTTCTGTCTCCCCCACTCTCCTCAAGGATAATTAACAAAATTATGAAGCCAGGCCTGTGTTCTCATAATTAATGAAGCAATGCAGAGTCCCACCCAGGCAAATGAAAAGAGATCAGGTTAGCCTTTGAAAATAAAGTCTTGCCTTTAACTTACTGTTTAAAAGCCTTTTCCTGGCCTTCTGTTCCTTTAAGGAAGAATAAGCATTCCTCTTGCTTTCTTAGTTCTTCTGACTTTCTTTCTTTCATCTGCTCCTCATGCTTTTTCTTAAGCCATAATCGAAAAGCTTCTTGCGGATCTCTATCTTCCTGCTGATAAGAAAAGCAAGCTTTTCTTAATTTAGACAAAACAAAACTACCTTTTCAGGCTTTGATTGTAGAACCCTACAAGAATACTTGTCCCACTCCCCCATTTTTAATAAAAATGTCAACCTCATTACCTGTAATCCTAGTATTTGAACAAAATCAAATGTATCACCCTGAATCAGAAATACTGATTATCCTTCAGTTGGGAAATTTAACACTGAGATCACTGCCATCTGTTTTCTTCCAAAAATCTTGAGAGAACTTTGATAGCATGGTAAAGTGCTTATCTAGTGTTTTTGAAGCTCCTGAGTTTGAAAAAAAAAATTTATTGAATAACTGGTAAACAAAGACAGTTTAAAAACTGTGATTTTTCAAAGTTAAACCCTCTGACAAGACAATTTTCACAAAGTGTCACAGTGTGCAAAGGATGAAAAATTACTTGGCATTGAAATTTAGCTTAGCTTAGCTTAGCTTCAACTCCAAGAGGCCCAGAGGGACTGCTTCATTAAGACCTATCAGCACGAAAAAGTCTCAGGAAAATAATGCCTACCTGAGAAACTCCTGGACTTTTATTTATGACCCAAGGACATAAGAACAAAGATGCAGAAGAAAAACATTTGTGTAGGAGTTTTGGTCAGTGGATGGGTCTGGAACAGGATGGTCTGCTACATGATGCACGTCAGTTTAAGAGAAGAAAGCTTATCTGGGCAAGAGGAACACAATGGCTGGACCAAACATTCCTAAGAATAACTTGTTGTTGATTCTGCTCAGCTACTGCCCTGCAGATTTTGCTCTAATCTTTAACCATGCATTCCAAGAGCCTTGGGCTGTTGCTCTAACGTCCCTTGGTCTCTTTACACTTATTTCAATCACTCTTCCAACCAGTTTTCTCACAACAAAGGAACAAATATATAAAACAAGGAACTGAAGAAAGGCTAGAGATAGGTTGTATGAATAGAGTTGAGGTCTTTGGAATAGTTCCCAATGGAGCTCCATGGAATATAGTTTACAAATATATGGTCTAACACTTGTGTTATTCATCCTTTAAAAATATCTAACTTTTTAAAATTGAAAAGTATATGTCAGAAACCACTTAACTACTAAGCATATTTTATATTTTTAATTGCTATTACAGAGCATAGGCACAAGGATTTTAAGCAATAAAAATGTTCTCATTAAGGGTCACAACCACAGGTATTCTGATATAAGAATGAACTACTAGGTGTAGTTTTCACTGTGATCCCTCAAACTCATAATCCTCAGGTAATTTTCAAAAGCTATAAAAGCTCTTACTTGAGGGACTAGGGAAGAGAAAAAGAACATATTTGAGGCTCTTTAGCCTTGGTGAAAGTATTACTTATTATCTGGATAGTTAGCTAGGTCACAAAAGGAAAGGATGCATTCATTAAATACTTGCTTCAAATACAAGCCCTGATAGAGAAGATCTTTTCTTCCATTTTAGTTTTTCCTATCTATAACCCATATTGTCAAGTCTAATTTATATGATCTATATAATTCAGGATCTTTGATTTACAAAGAAATTTAGGGATTTAAAGGATTACAGCTGAATGCTGGAAAGTTTGAGACTAAATGGAGATGACTGAGAAGTACACATGTTGGAATTATAGAGTTAAAGAGTAAAGAACACTGGGATGAACCTGAATGATGGGATAATGTAATTTGTTTTGTGATTTAATTTATTCAACAGAAAGTTAGACATCATATAGCACATACTGGCTTTCATTAGTGAACAAGAATAAGATTCCACCTCTTGTACATCCTATTCCTGCACTATACTATAGTAGCCACTAGTCACACGAAACTATTTAAATTAAATTCAAATTTTATGCCAGGTGTGGTGGCACATACCTGTAGTCCCAATTGCTTGAGGCTGAGGCAGGAAGATTCTTTAAACCCAGGGGATTGAGTCCAGCCTGGGCAACGTGGCAACATGGCAAGACTTCATATTTATGCACACGCTCTCTCTCTCTCTCTCTCTCTCTCTCTCTCTCTCTCTCTCTCTCTCTCCCCACTCTCCCTGTCTGTCCCTCTCCCTCTCTCTCACATACAAACACACACACACACACACACACACACACA
>NW_022900931.1:40040429-40042119 GCF_012274545.1 Fukomys damarensis | reverse complement strand
ATAGTCCTTTGTCTGAGGTACAGCTGGTAAAAATTTTTTCCCACATTGTAGATTGTCTCTTAGTTCTGCTAATGGTTTCTTTTGAAGTACAGAAGCTTTTTAGTAAGATGAGATCCCAGTTGTTGATTCTTTCTGCTAGTTCCCGTGCTACTGAGGATTTGTTCATCATATAGAACATTTTTATAACCATATAAAGTTTTCTTGGGCAGTGTTGCTCTACATGAAAAGGAAAAATTGGGTATGCCTGACAGCTATGTCATATTCAAAACAAAAGTAGGGAAGAAGAGAGTGATAAAGGGGAAAAATGAGGAAAAAGGATGGCATTTAAATATAAAACAAGAAAAAAAGTAGTTTTGGGATGTCTGGATAAGAAGAACTTCAAGGTGTGGAAACAGCAAGAGGAACAGAATTGAGAAGGAATTGACTGCGATTGGCATGTTTGATAAAGAGCAAAGCAGTCAAAATGAGGCTACAGTAAAGTAGCTAAAGAGTATCAAAGATAAAGTCAGAGAAGGAACAGAGATCAGGTAATGTACAACTTGTAGGCCATGGTAGAAACGCTGGACTTTATTTCAAGATGGGAAGCCATTGGAAATTTCTGAACATAAGTGGCACAATTCATTCCACATTTTAGGAGCAGCATTCTGGCTGAAGTGTGCAAAATACACCGAGTGAGGTAGAAGTAAGTAGAAAAAGGGAGACTGGCTATTAGACTTCTATAACGGTCTAGCCAACAGGAAACAAGGGTTTGAATTGGGATAGCAACTATATAAAATCAAACATTTCTGCATTGTAAGAAAAAGAGAAGGGAAAAGTGCAGTTAATTTCCCCAAGAACTAGTTTATATAATCCTAGAGTTTTTTCAAGAGGATCAATATTACTAACAGAAAGTTGTCAAAGGATTTTTCTATGAAAAGAAAGTTTAAATACCTCATAAATATCCACCTCATTCACAATAATATAATCAGACACATTTCCTACTTACCACATCATAGGTAAAAAACACTTCCAAATACAATCTTTAATGACAGTAGAAGGGTGTAAAAATTCAGATGTGATCTTTTTTTTTTCTTGATTATTGGTTTAATTTTCTGCTTGGCAGTACAACTGGAGTCAATCATAGCTTTTGTTTCTAGAGATGTGTTTTGCTAAGGATTGCACATACACCATAAAAATGTTCCTGATCTTAAATGTCTTTCTATGCCTGAGATGGTTAAGATTTAGTTGTTGTGCCAAGATTTAGTTCTTTTTTCTCATTGATTTTATTGGTACATTTTAGTTATACAGTACAGTTATATTCATCATTGGGATCTTGTACCTTTAAATGACAGATCTTGGTTCTCTTTTTTTTCCCCTTGTCCCTGCCCTCCCTTCACCCCCTCCTCCCCTCCCATTTACAAACACTTTATTTTCATTTTGTCATATTTTTTTCTTTTCCTTTAGTAGCTTTCCCCTACCCTTCCCACTTTCCCTACACCTTTAGCCCTTTTCTTCCTATTTCAAAACATTGTCAATTATACCATTAGGATCTTATGTACCATGACAGTTTTTCACACCAGAGAAACTATTCGGTATTTATACATGTGTGAATTATTTATTTCATTTAAGAGGATATCCTCAATATGTATCCATGTTCCTATCAATGAATCTAATTTCTCATTCTTTAGGGCTTAGTAGTCTTCCATTTTAT
>NW_022900931.1:39990615-40040236 GCF_012274545.1 Fukomys damarensis | reverse complement strand
AGGGTTCCTTTCTCCCCACAACCCCGCCAACATTTGTTATTGTGTGATTTCTTGATAGCAGCCATTCTTTGAGGGGTGAGGTGGAATCTCAGTGTTGTTTTCATCTGCATCTCTCGAATGATCAGTGATGTGGAACATTTTTTCATATATTTACTTGCTGCTTTTACTTCTTTGTCTGAGAAATGTCTGTTCATTTCAGATGCCCATTTGAATCAGGTCTTTATATTTTGCGGGGGCTGATTGTTTTGAGTTCTTTATATATTCTGGATAATAGTACTTTGTCTGAAGAGCAGCTGGTAAAACTTTTTTTTCCACATTGTAGGCTGTCTTTTAGTTCTGTTGATGGTTTCTTTTGCAGGACAGAAACTTTTTAATAACATGAGATCCCAGTTGTAGATTCTTTGTGCTAATTCCCATGCTACTGAAGATTTGTTCATAAAGTCTTTTCCTAGCCAATGTCTTCAAGAGTTCTGCCTAATTTATGTACCAGAAAATTTAGTGACTTTTTAAAATATTGAGATCTTTAATCCACTTGGATTTTAGTTTAGTGCATGGTGAAAGATAACAGTCTGGTTTTAATCTTTGGCAGGTTGAGATCCAGTTTTTCCAACACCATTTATTAAAGAGGCTATCTTGCCTCCAGTGAGGATAGTTGGCTCCTTTGTCAAAGATGAGGCAGCTGAGTACATCTGGAGTTGTTTTTGTATCTTCCAATCTATTCCACTGATCCTCAGTTCTGTTTCTTTGCCAGTACCATGCTGTTTTTATCATAGTGGCTTTGTAGTATAGTTTCAAATTGGGAATTGTTATACTCGCTACTGTGTCTCTGTTGCGTAGGATGGCTTTTACTATTCTAGGTCTTTTCTGGTTCAAAATGAATTTTTGGATTATTTTTTCTAGTTCTGTGAAATTTAGTGTTGGAATTTTAATTGGCATTGCATTGAATCTGTATAGCAGTTTTGGTAGTATGGCCATTTTCACTATGTCAATTCTTCCTACCCAGGAGCAGGGGATATCTTTCCATTTTCTTATATCCTCTTCAATCACTTTTTTCAGAGTGCTGTAGTTTTCAGTGTAGAGGTCTTTTGCTTCTTTTGTTAGATTGATTCCTAGACACTTTTTTTGGGGGGATGCTATTGTGAAAGGAATTGCTTCTGTAATTTCTCTCTCAGTGAGTCTGTTATTTGTGTACAAGAAGGCTATTAATTTTTGAGTGTTCACCTTGTACCCAGCTACTCTGCTTAGACTGTCAATTAAGTCTAGAAGTCTTCTGGTAGAACTGTTTGGGTCTTCAGTGTAAAGTATCCTATCATCAGCAAATAATGACAGTTTAACTTCTTCCTTTCCTATCTTTATTGCTTTAATTTCTTTCTCTTGTCTAATTGCTGTGGCTGTTTCCAGAACTATATCAAATAGGAGTGGTGATAGTGGGCATTCTTGTCTTATTCCTGATTTTAATGTGAAGGTTTTCAGCTTTGGGCCATTTAATATGATGTTGGCTATTGGTTTTTCAGACATAGCCTTTATTAAGTTGAGATATAGACCATCTATTCCAATTTTTTGCAGTGTTTTTATCATGAGTAGGTGTTGAATTTTGTCAAATGCTTCTGCATCTATCGAGAGGATTATATGGTTTTTGTCCTTGACTCTCTTAATATAGTGTATTACATTTATTAACTTACGTATTTTGAACCATCCTTGCATTCCTGGAATAAATCTGACTTGGTCAGGATGTATGATCTAGATGATCCTCTGTATTCTGTTTCTAGTATCTTATTAAGGATTTTGCATCTATATTCATTAAGCAGATTGGCCTGTAGTTCTCTTTTTAGTTGGGTTTTTCCCTGGTTTGGGAATCAAAATAATACTTGCTTCCAGGAATGAATTTGGAAGTACTACTTCCCTTTCAATTTCACTGAAACATTTAAAGAGCAGTGGCAGAAGTTCTTCTCTAAATGTCTTGTAAAAGTCAGCAGTGAATCCATCAGGACCTGTGCTTTTCTTTGTTAGTCAACTTTTAATTACATTTTCAATTTCATTGATTTTAATTGGGGTGTTTTAAACTTTTTTATCTTCTTCGTTCAACTTTGGTAATTCATAAGTATCTATAAATCTGTCCATTTCTTCTGTGTTTTCTATTTTATTAGAGTACAATTTCTCAAAGTAGGTATTGACAATCCTCTGGATTTCTGTTGGATCTGTTGTGACTTCACCTTTTTTGTCCCTAATTGCATGGATCTGAGCCTTTTCTTTCCTTTTTTTGATAAGGTTAGTTAAGGGTCTATTGATTTTATTTATTCTTTCAAAAACCAACTCATCGATTCATTTATTTTTTGTATCATTTTCTTAGTTTCCATTGCATTGATTTCTGCTCTAATCTTTATAATTTTCTCTCTTGTATGAGCTTTGGGTTTTCTTGCTCTTCTTTTTGCTAGGAGTTTAAGATTCATCATTAGGTTGTTTGAGCTTGCTCTGTTTTCCTAGTGTGGGCATTCAATGCTATGAATTTTCCACATAGAACCACTTTCATTTTGTCCCATAGATTACTGTATGTTTTATTGGTATTATCATTTATTTGTAAAAAATGTCTAATTTCTTCTTTAATTTCCTCTGTGACCCATTCATTGTTCAGGAGAGTGTTGTTCAATTTCCATGTGTTTGTGAAGTTCATATGGTTTCTTAAACTATTGATCTCCAGCTTGATTGCACTATGATCTGATAATATACAGAGGATAACTTTGATTCCTTTGCATTTATTCAAACCTGTTCTATGAGCTAGTATGTGGTCTATCTTGGAGAATGATCCATGTGCAGCTGAAAAGAATGTATATTCTGATTTTGATGTAATCTTGATGATAGTATTAAGTGGCATCTCGTTGGGAAGCAATTTGCCAATATCTGTCAAAATTTTATAAAGGAATGCCTAGCAATTCTAATGACTCAAAAATATCCTTCATTTAAATGTTTATATTTGCAAAATAACATAAATATAGATAATTATTGTAGGACATGTTTAACACAAGAAGTTTAGAAAAGCTGCAAATAATGATCTATCCATAATAGAAGACTATAATCTATCCATATAATGGAAGGCTTAAATACCTCCATCTACATATCAGTACGATATGATCTCTAAAATATGTTCAGTGAAAGTAAAAGTACACATCAGCATATAGTGAATGTGTTTATATTTGTGTGTGTGTGTGTGTGCGCATGCGTGTGTGCGTGTGTGTGAGATATTCCTAAGAAGAAGTACAAACACTGTTACTGATGGCTGCTACTGGAAAGGGGAATTCATGGCTGGAAAGTTGGATGAAAGAATGTATTCTTCATAATTTTTCAACTATACTATATTGCATGTATTGTCTATTGAATAAATATACTGAATACTTTTAAGTCGCTTGCAAGGGATTTAAGGTTTGAACTAAAAAAATGGGAACACTAACAAAACTAACATATTAACAAAAATAGGAAGAAAAAAGCATACATCCCAAGCCTTTAAAGGAAAATTAGAAGCTTCTTTTCTGTTCTATTAGTTTAATAAATATTTAAGAATATAAGCTTTTTTAAATATAAGGTAAATTAAAGCAGAATTTAAAAGTCTATCATCAAAATCACTTTTATATTTGACAAGGTAATAGCAAATAACTTTCTATATTGAAACAAACCAATCTGGGCATGGTGACACACACCTATAATCCCAGCACTTGGGAGGCTGAGGCAGGAGGATCACTGCGAGTTTGAGCCTGGGCTACATAGTGAGTTCCAGGCCTGTCTCAGGAAAAAAAAAAAAAAGACATTCAGATATTAAAAATTAAAAAATTGTAAAGATTAAATACGAATTACAAAAATAACTGCTAGTGGATTAAACTTGCTGGTGGAAAAAAATAAAAGCTTATGGAACCACACAGAGGGAAGCTCCATAAGTCTTTGGGGAGTTTCCTTTGGTCTTAGCAAGGAAAGGGCTGTGCATGTGTAGAGTGAGGCTATACAAGTAGAGGAGAGAACAACTGCTGAGTGATGAAAACATCAGAGGCTGCACAGTCCCAAAGACAATGGAGTTCCAGCTCAACCAGGTAGGGATATCTCATTGAGCTCATTTATCATCCACTTACAACCCTATAAAGCCCATGCTTGGGAATAAGCATTATAATCCTAGAGTAAGGACTATGCTGTAAGACTAAGAACAAAACCAGACAGACTCATCACAACAAAGCACAAAACCACATCTAATGGGATCAAGAGAATGAAACACTAATTTAACTGCCTGTTGGCACAAAATTAATATTCTTTAAAGGAAAGTAATTCAGATTCTCTACAACTAAAGATCCACGCTGTTTATCACATAATAAAAAAATCACTGGACAGGTGAGGAAACAGAAAAATGTGACACATAATCCAGAGAAGAGGTCAGGACTAGACTCAGAACTTTAGATGACACAGGCACTGGAATTTACAAAGAGGGACTTTAAAACCAGTCTAATATTTTAATGAAATTAAAGAAAAATGTAAATATAATAAATATACAGATAGGGAATTTCAGCAAAGAAATGGAAACTAAAAGAAACAAGATAAAGAAAAACAACCTAAATTCCTTGAATTTCAATAGTAGAAAATTACACAAATGTCATTCCAAAAACAAATGAAATTATGCACACTAGTAAAGAAATTAATTTTATGTAAACAGAATTTCATCGAAATGTGAAACAATAGCAATATTCTAACTATGAAATTAGATTTCCAGAAGAAGCGAAGATGGGGGTAGGACTGGAAGGAAGATATTGTGCTCCAAATTTCTCAAATCTGGTATATAACAACAGCATACAGATCCAAGAAGCTCAGCAAAACTCAAGTAAAGTAAATTCAGAGAAATCACAAACATAATGAGCTTCTGAAAACCAAAACCAGACAAATTTTAAATAAGCCAGATAAAATAGACACATTCTATATATAGGCATATAAGACTGACCTTGAATTCATTATGTAGCCCAGGCTGGTCTTGAACTCTCAGTGATCCTCCTGCCTCAACCTCCTGAGTGCTGGGATTACAGGTGTGCACCACCACACCTGGCTGAACATCATATTTAAAGTGTCCACAGAAAAAACTGTCAGCCCAAAATTTCATATGCATTAAAAAAGAGTATATGTAAAATATCACAATATATGTATGATACATTATAAGCCCTGATTTTAAAATAATGCTTAGAGGTTACTCTTAGCTTAAATGTTTATAAGAAAATAGAATAATTTTAAAACACTTGGTTAATGTATCAGAAGGCAGGAAAGGGTAAATAATGGTATTAATAAGAGATGTGACAGCTGGGGATTCAGTGGTTCCGCTGCCTGCCTTGCAAGCACAAAGACCTGAGTTCAATCCCCAGTACCAAAAAAAAAAAAAAAAAGAGAGAGAGAGATGTGACAAATAGCTAATATTAAGATGGGAGTAAATACAAATGAATTCAAACTAAAAGGAGCAGATCATAGAACTAGATCGCCCAAACACAGTCTGAGTTACTCTTTAAATATAAAGCCACAGAACAAAATGAAAATATGATAAACGATACACTACGTAAGTGGTGAGCATAAGAAAGTTGGCGTGTCATAGGAAAATGGATGCATATTGAAGACATACTTTTAAGAGAAATAAATAAGTCACACATGTGTAAATACTGAATAGTTTCTCTGGTGTGAAAAACTATAATTGTAAATAAGATCCTAATGGCATAATTGACAATGTGAAATAGGAAGAAAAGGGCTAAAGGTGTAGGGGAAGTGAGAAAGGTAGGGGAAAGGAAATAAGGGAAAAGAAAAAATATGAGAAAATGAAAAAATGGAAATAAAGTATTTGCAAATAGGGAAAGGAAGCCGGGTGTAGTAGCGCACGCCTGTAATCCCAGCACTTGGGAGGCTGAGGCAGGAGGATCACTGTGACTTCGAGACCAGCCTGGGCTACATAGTGAGTTCCAGGTCAGTCTCACTATACAGTGAGACCCTGTCTCAAAAAACCCCCCCAAAAAAAAAAAAAAAAAATAGGGAAGGGAGGGGGTGAAGGGCAGGCAGGGGTAAGGTGAAAAAATGAGAACCAAGACCTGTCATGTAAAGGTACGAGATCCCAATGATGAATGTAACTGTACTGTATACCTAAAATGTACCAATAAACTCAAGGAGAGAAAAAAAAAGTTCGTGTGACTTTATTAACATCTGACAAAATAGACTGTAAGATAAGAAGGGCATTTCATAATGTGAAAAGGAAAACAAAATCCTAAATGTATATTCATAGCTCTTTAAAATACAGTACAGGAAGCAAAACTAAACAAAACTTTAAGAGCTACAGATGAATATGCAGTGAGAGCTGGAAGTGTAACTCCACTTTTCAGGAATTCATAGAACAATTGGGGGAACAGTAAGAATACAGAATATCTAAACACCACCATCAACAAACCTGATCACGTGGATATTATTACAACCCTACATCCACATGCAGAAAACACAAGTCATGCAAGTGCTCATGGAAGGCTTACCTAGATAGACCTCATATACACATATGTTTGCCTTTGCGTACATATGCCACACATGCAACATATACACCACAGAGCAAGAGAAGCAAATTTCACCACAAAATGGAAAGACAGCCAGGTGTGGTGAAACACAACTGCAACCCCAGCATTCTACGAGACTGAGGCAGGAGGACAGCAAATATGAACGCAGCCTGGGCAACTAAGTGACTTAGCAAAGATCCTATCTCAAAATGAAAAATAATAAAAGGACTGGGTATCCACAAGGGGTGATCAAAATACACATTGAATATTTAAGTTTCAAAAATGTGTGATGACACACACATTGCCGTTGGTCCCCCTCAAAATACTCTCCTTTTTTTGAACACATATATGCCACCGTTCTTACCACTTTCTGAAGCGATTCGGAAAGTCCTCTGTACAGGGTCCGATCAAAAATAAAGAAAATGCTGCTACCAAGTGCCATCCAATGGAAAGGCAGCCTCATAAAAATATTACAGTGCGACCTTATCCACTGGACTGAACACCACTGTGACTTCTGACTCTTCCTCAAAGTTAAAAATTATTATGAAAAGTAAATGTTTTTTAATCAACTCAAGACATCTAGGTAGTCGTGGCAATGCAACTAAAGACATTCATAAAAGACTTCCAGAGCTGCTTCAGAGAGTTACAAGAAAGAATAAGTGTGTTCAAAATGAATATTTTGAGGGGGACTCATGGCAATATGGCTTCTACTGTAACAATTTTTAAAATTTAAACATTCTTTTTTATCATACCTCATAGCTTAGTTATACTAAGCTCTGAGTTATACAGAGGCCTGAGTTCAATCCCTAGTACCACAAAAAGAAGGGACGGCCATTTTTAGCTATTTCTTCCAAAAGGGTGATAAAAATTTCATCACTTAACACCTTTCACTCAATGTAAAATAGGTCATTGCACACAGTGCATATCTGCAGAAGATATTTTCTGGAAACTATAATTCATATTATATACAGTGTCTCACAGAAATAATCAACCAAATGTACTTATTGGCACAGTATACTGAAAGCAAAATTTATCAATTACCAAAGCTTCAAGTAGCAATGAAGCTCATAAAATCACTTCAACATTCTGTTAGTTTAATACAATTTCTCACTAAAATCAACTTTTGAGACTTGAAATGTTGCAAAAATAAAAACAAATAAAAAACCAGAAATTACAAAGGAAAATGTATAGCCATTGCTTTCTTGCATAAAATAGTTTGAAATAAACTATATTCAATATGGCTTATGTTTTCAGAGTCTACTACTAAGGTTATTATTTATTATTTACAAACAGAGCACAGAAAAGCACACTAAAGTATTTTTTCACTTTTACATATGCCTGATTAAAAATTATATTAGAATGAATACTATAAGGCCACAAGGCGCATCCACCATCCTCCCAGAAGCTAACAGCAATAGGGCTACAGCTGTGTTTTCCTTGATCATTGACTGAGACACAAATTCCCCTCGTCTTTTGTACCCTTAATCATGATCACTACAGCAATGTGCTGTGTTTTTCCCCTACCAAATTCTGAGTTTCCTTTCGCCCTCATAAATCTTGCCAAACATCCTCCATCGCCCTGACCTTCAAACCTCCTATCTTAGGCAAACCTTAACTCATCCCCTGGACAGCTTCTTTTCTCAAACACTAGCTACATTTTCTGCCATACTTGAAATACTTCAGTTATCAGGTAAAGAAGGTAATATTTCCTTATACCACTTTCCAAATTGTAACCCTCTATTCTTCTAAATAAACCAACCCTCCTTTAATATTTATACCACTGGGCTCTATTAATGTCGGTACTCTACCAACTTCCAGTCACCCTTGGTTCAGTGTTCATGCCGTCATGGTCCCATGTAGTGCGTATGAGCTGTTCAACAAGGGTGAGCCAATCAACATCCAGCTTCACATTCTGACTTCCTCATCTTTCCATGACTTTCTTTACAGCACTCGCCGACTCCTCTGGCCACATCCTCTTCCCCACTAACTGCTCCCTCTCTGAAATCACTAATCTGGCGTTCGTATCTCCAGTCTCAACCTCTCTCCTATCACCAGACACATTTCTCCAGCTCTACACCACTGTCACCTGGGTATTTTGCAGGTACCTCAAAGCCAACAATTTAAAAACTGAAATAATTCCCGCACGTCAGTATCTTCTCTATTGCTCCAAGGAATGGCATTATCATCTACCAAATAGCTCAAAAGCAAAACCAGTGTATTCTTTGTACATCTTCTCCCTCACACACATTACTTAAATAATTATCAGGTTCCTTCCATTAATACTTCAAAACATTTCGTGCGTCTTTCTGTCTCTACTGCTATAACTCTAACCTAATCATCATCCTTTCTCACAGACAGTTATATCTGATTTCTAATTGCTCTCCCATATCCACTCTGCCATCCCCCAATTCATGCACAGCATAGCAGTCGAAGTAACTTTGTGGGAATACATATGTGAAATACTACTCCTCTGTTTAACTTATTCCAGGTGCTTTCCGTGACAGGATGATATGACTTTCCAGATTCTCTCATATTCACCAAGTATTTCTTGTCACAAGGCATTCTTAAATGTTCTGTTAGCTTGACAGATTCCTCCCATTCATGGCCTAATTTCTACTCTAACTCCACCAAGAGTCACCTTAATTTGAAGAAAAAGACGCTCTCACTACTCAGGAATTTCTAAGAGATTAGGAGTCCGGATGAGAGTCAAAAATAAAATATTTCACAGATATACCTAGCATCTCATTGCTAAAAAATTAGAGGGGTTTAGGAGTTGTCCAGAACCAGGGGCACAGACCAATAAAAATAGTGGTTTTTTTTTTACTTTACAAACATAAGAAATCCATACTCATATATAATCATGTATATTATTAATTTGAAGAAAAAATAAGGAAACAAATCACAGTGTTACCTAGGGTATATTAAATGTACTCTTGCACATTTTTGGAGGGACTACAATTGGTATAGTAAATTTTGCTTGTTTAACTAAAAATTTGCTCTAAACATTCAAAAATCATAAGCCCTACTCTTAAGGAACTCCTACAGATTACTGGGCTCTTGCAAAGTGTATGCGTCTTCATTGCAGCACTGAATGTTGTAATATTGTAACCTATCTAAATATCCACACTGGGGAATTGTTTAAAAAAAGAAAAAAACAACAGTGATGTACCACGTATCTATTCGAAAAGAAAAAGAGATTAAAATGTAATAACCTAGAAGGATGCCCATGATGAAATGAGAAAAACACATAAAATTTGGGGCGTATAAATGGATAAAAGATGAGTGGATTAGCACCATGCCGGTAAGCTGATTATCACTAGAGACCAGCCTGAAAAGCTGAGGGCCAAGTTTTCCATTTTTACTCTCTACATACACAGAAAGCTAGTTTTGCTATAGATGGCTATTTATTTTTTCTTGGATTTTCTCTGCTTCAAATGTTTAAAATTTAATTTGGCATCATTTGTAGCTTTCCTGTAAGATCTCTGTATGTTTACTATAAAATGAGAAAAGTTAGATGTGTGTTTGTATATGCGTATCTTTGTCCATTTTGAACATTGAAGTTATGCTATCTTGAAAAAAATGAATTGGCAGCTTTCTATTTTCTGGGCTACGAAAACCTGAATAAAATAAGAATCATTTGCTTTTGACAGAGCTTCCTAGAAGCTAATAGTAAAATCATCAAAGTCATCTGCCTTTGCAGCTCTGCCAGGGATACTCTTGAACCCTTTTTCTAATTCTTCCATAGGCTCTTAGTTTGGTATATCCAGACTCCTGTTTGTGGGTAAGATCAGTTTAAGAACTGTATGGACTTCTCTGCACGGATGAGTTATACTCACTCTGCTGTTCTTGTCCTCAATTTGCTTAGCTCGCTGGATTCTCCGCATTTCTAGAAACTTTTCTCTCTTTTTTTGCAACCATGCTTTGAAAACCATGTCATTCTCTTTTTTCTTTTGTTTCTCTTCTTCTATTTTCCGTTGTTCTTCCTAGTGAAAGAGTTTAAAAAGACGTAATGAAAAATTAAGTAATACTGTATATGAGCTATCAGAATAGAGATATGTTACAACATTAAGACTTTCTGTCCTGAAACTTTCCACCTGAAAACTGTTTCTCTTTAGAAAATAGGTCTCTAAACCAGGCATAGTGGTACAGGCTTGTGATCCCAGCACTCTGGGAGACTGAGACAGGAGGACTGGAGGTTGTACCCCAGACTGGGCAACTTAGTGGCTTGATAAGAAAGCCTCAAGATAAAACATGTTGGGGATGTAGCTCAGTGAGAAAGCCCTAGGTACAAACCCCCCAGCAAACCCCCCACCCAAAGTAGACTCTGATTTACTTAGGGGGAAAAAGTTTTTCGAAGATAAGCTGTCGTAGTCACTTTTTTGCCACAGAGACACAATATCTGACACCCACTACTGAAAGGAAGAAAGGTTTATTCTGCTTCACAGTTTCAGTTGGCTTCTCCAGTTTCCTGGGGTCCCCTGTACTCTTAGCTTTATTCTCACAGCTTCACACACTGCCCTCTCCGGAGTACACAGCCCCGCCTCCCAGGCTTTCTTCTGAAATCTGGATGGATGTTTCCATAGCCCCACACCCGACTCATGCTCTACTTTCATTACAGTGCCCCCTTGTGTTCTTACTTCTCTCTTAAGCTTTTCTCTCTTCCTTTCTAGCTGTTTCTGGAGTTCTTTCTGTTGAAGGGAAAGATAGTATGTTGAGGTCATGGGAGACATATTGGCAGACTGTGTCCGATGATGAGATTTCCCATTTCCTTTATTCCTATGTGAGGTGGCAGCAGAGTGTGGACGAATCTTGGGGTTGGGTGGTGGCTGAGGGACATAAGCCAGTGGCTCTCCTGTTGATGACTGAGTAAGGTGAGTCTTTGCTGTGGGCTCTTCTTTCTTGACACCATTGATAGATGAGTTGGGAGATCTGAGTAACAACTGCTGAGGATCATTTTTGGTACTATTAGCATTACTGATGGGGGGCAAAAACCCCTGGCTCTCAATATCTTGTAAATTCAGAAGTTCAAACTTTCCATCTTTCTCTACCAGTACCTTCATATCCTTGTTTTCTTCAAAGCTTCCTTCAGTGAGAGACAGGAATACATTTTCTTGCCCTAACTCACTGGAAATACATAACTGGGATAGTTTTCCAGACATATGATTTTCATTTTCAAAATAATTTTTGTAAGTATCATTGTCTTCTAGTGGAGGAACTTCCAGATCAACTAATTTGTCCTTGAACTTAAGTTTTCGTTCCCTTTTATCATCCACCGGTTCTTGGGTCTGTAGAAGCTTGTTAGCTTGTACGATTTTCTCCTTAATATATCTGCTTACTTCCTCATCCTCTTCCTCCTCCAGGTCTTTCTGACTTTCTAGTTTGGATTCCTGAAAAGAGTTTTCACTATCTGAATCTGAGATGCGATCCAAAGACTGAATACTTGGGATAGAAATAAAGTCATTTCTTCTTGGTGAAACCTCATCCTTCAAAGACTTATCAAGGTGTTTCACGTGTTCTATTTCTGTTTCATTTTCTTTTAATTCCTGATTAATATTCTCTTCCTTCTCATAAGCCATCTAAAAAAAAAAGATAAGGTTCTATTTTTTGGCAAAATTGAGACTGTTCATTTAATATACAGACAATCCCAAGTAGAACTTTTCTGTGCATGTAGTTTAATTTATAGTTGGAAATATTTAAGTGCTTCTTGCTTATACTGCACTCATGATATTCTGATTTATATTTATTAGTGCTCCAAGGGTAACACATACGACACCAGTCAGGGAAAATGTAACTCTACCTATGAATTTGATGTTGCTAAGTGCTACACTGGTATTTTAAAAAACAATTTTTTGTGCTGGTGCATCAAAAGTAACTATAAATAACACACTATTATTTTAATGTCTCTCTCCCTATTGAAGTTTCCTCCCTTTTTATTTTCAGAACAGTGTTTTAAAATGTTTCCTCTTTATAACATCTGCATTCTTCACAAATGCATCTTCCTCCCCACACCAATACGAGGACAAGTCTTTTGGTCAAGTCCTACTCACTTGAGGTAAAAAATGATTAAAAGAATTATTTCAGACTAGTACCGTTGCTAACATCCTCAAGACCTATATCCAAATTCCAGGTCAATTTTTTACTCTCAGATAGATTTTCCTTCCTCAACCCTCCTCAGAGGCTTCAATAACCCATACTAACCACTATCAAATAACTTAGCCTTACAGGTAAAAAATTTTAATCCCAAAAATCCTATGCATCACAAAACTCTGCTCCACACCTGTTGATGCTACCTCAAGGATCCTTTCCTAGCATCTCTCCCATACACATGCAACTTCGTTTATGTAACATTTCACCCCTGTGATATGTAATTTTTTTCTCTTTTTCAATTCTTTCCTTCCTAATGTAGTTCTACAGCAGCTACTACAGGAGCTGCTCATTTCAACTCAAAATTGCTTTCCTCCTTTATTTTCCCTCAGGTCAACTTTTCTGACAGCTTTTACTTCCTAGCTTGCAAAACACGCTAGGTATCTAATCAGCAAATAAACGTGGCCCATTAAAATGACTGCTAAAGAAAGACAATTTAATTAAGATCTCTGCACTGACTTTTTTTAAAGCCTTGATTCTGTGGTCCATTTCTACAGTATCCATCTATTAATTCTCCTTTGGCTTTCTGTTTTCTTTTTAAAACCCATCTTTTACGAAGAAATCTTCCCCTGGTGCTCTTCCTCATTTCAACTCATCTCTTTTGCTCTCCAGCTTCAAAGAAAGTGGTTGTCATAATCATGCATTGAAATGTTATAAGAGTCAAGAAAGCACTTTGTTTTTTTATCCCTATCCTATCCCCAGCCCTGAACATACAGCCTCTGATATAAAGGAGGGGCTCATTATGTTTGCTGAGTGAATTGAAAAGTCAAACTAAGAATCACTGTTATTAGGTGACAAGAGGGTTAAAACTGTCAGCACCAAACTTCTTCTTTTTTTTTTTTGGTTTTTTGAGACAGGGTCTCACTGTATAGTTGAGACTGACCTGGAACTCACTATGTAGCCCAGGCTGGTCTCAAATTCACAGCAATCCTCCTGCCTCAGCCTCCTGAGTGCTGGGATTACAGGCGTGTGCCACCATGCCCAGCAACCAAACTTCTTTGACAACACACTTCTGCCCCTCACAAACTAGAATGTCATGAGGTACTGTAGTAATGAGGACTAAACATAGCACAAGGATTTTACCAAAGTTCAAAGACAGTAGGAATTTGCTGTAATTTTTTAAACTTTTGATCAATAAATCATAATTTTATTATTTTTAATATTATTTAGATTATAATTGTATAATGATTATCTTAGCTTTTAATGCTAATTTAATCATTGTTATCATACCAACGCCATGCCTTAGATGCAACATTTAAACTCTTTATGCATCAGTTCTCATCTGTAAGATGAGGAAGATCATATTTGTCCAATGTACACTGAAGGAATTTTATGTTTAGATGAGATAACATATGTGAAAACTTTCAATACTGCAAAGCACTTTCCTAATGTAATTATTATAAATGCCTCTGGCAATTCATATATACCTCTATTATGTTGGCATCAATTTCTTTTTCATTAATTAACCACTCGAGGTCCTTTTCAAAGTCATCTTCATATTCTCCAGTTTCTTTTGAATCAGTTTCTTTATTTTCATTCATTTTCAGTTTGTTAAAGAATAATTGCTGTAGTATTTTAAAAGATAAATTATACATTAAATCTATGCTACAGGTAGAACAGAGATTAATGTTGAAGGTGATTAACACATTAAAAACAACATGCAACTCTCAAAATAAGCATGTATTTGTGTACACCCTAAAATAAAAGCCTTGGAATGGCAAGACACTTCTACAAGTGGACATTTCTAACAACCGTGCCATCCCCCACCAACTCCCAAATTGCTTTTCCACAAGGAAACTTTAAAAAAGCAAATGAGAAGACCATCTGAGGCTTAGAAAAGGATTTCCCACATCCCTTGCCAGTTATTAAAACTCTCACCCAGTCAGAGTAAATGACTCCATTTGTAAAGGTTTACTTACATTTGCAATATTGAAATAAAATATGAGCGTACCTCCATTTGTAAAGGTTTACTTACATTTGCAATATTGAAATAAAATATGAGCGTACCATTTCCTATCTTCAGTTTCCCAATCCTTCTCATAATTTGTATAGTGTAATCATGCGTGGTCTCATAACTTTTTCCCCCATTAAGTTTATTGGCACATTTAAAGCAAATAATACAGTCACATTTATCACTGGGATCTTGTACCTTTACATGATATGTCTTGGTCCTTGTTTTTTCCCCATACCCCTCCCTCCTTTCACCCCTTCCACCCCTCCCTATTTACAAAGACTTTATTTCCATTTTTTCCCTTTTGTACATTTTTTCTTTTCCTTTCCCCCTTCATAACTTTTAATAAGTAATGACTGATTCTTAACTATAGTGAATTGTTGTTCAACCCAGAAAATAATTTTTCTTAAAGAAAAAATCCTTTGACACCTAGCATTATCAAGAAGACAGTGATAAAGAGGAATGTCAGATGAAAGATAATAAATATTTGCTAAAATAGTAAGTAAATTCAGTCATTTTACAAAGAACTAAGCTAATGTTATCCTTAAGTTGATGTCAGTTTCTAGCCCTGGTAACTTTTCAAACAAATGAAGCATAAAAATCTTTCTGTACATGTGTGTTAGCATACACACACACACACACACACACACACACATATTATAAACGAGGTAAACATTTAAAAACACTTATTATAGATTCCCATATATGTTCCTGTAAGAATTTATAAAATGGACCTATGCTTTTGCAGTGGGGCTTGTCTTCCAGAAAAGACAAAGCTAAAGAAAATTAAAATGTAAATAATTGAAATAAAAATACATATGAAAAATAAAAATATAAATGAAGAATAAAAAGTGATTAATTCTATAAAAATTATTAATTATTCAAATTGATTAGCCAACTGGGTCATTATTTCTAAAACACTACTTGGACTGTAATTCCTCTCAGATATTTCTTTTAAACTAAAAATACAAAATGGGTCTCTTAAAAGACTCAAAACTAATGCTTCTAATTTAGTTTCTAAATTAGAGGATGAGGGCAATAATCTTTTTATTTTTTTTAATTTTTGCACTGCTGGTGATTGAACCCAGCGCACCGAGCCTGATAGGCAAGTGTTCTACCACTAAGCTATTTTTTGTTTTGTTTTGTTTTTCGATCCAAGGTCTAAGATGCCCAGGCTGGCCTTGCACTTGTGATTCTTTTGCCTCAGACTCTTAAGCAGTTGGCATTATATGTGTGCACCATCTCTTCCAGCAAGAGCAACAGTACTCTGAGGCAACCTGGTAAAGCCAAATCAATATTTCCAAGTGAGTTTACTTGCCATTGCCTAGCTGCAAGGCAGGCTAAATCACGTTGGCTATATGCCTGCCAACCTACCAGTTAAAAATAAACACACCATGAATGACGGACATATAACAAACTAAAACTCATTGTAATCTAAAATACTTACATCAACAACTCTATTTTTTCACACTCCCAATGCCTTGGGATAAAAAATTTTCTTTTCAGACCAAAGATCTTGAGATTTATTATTTTAAGATGCATAAGACCGAGGCAGGAGGATGGTAAGTGAGAACCCAGTGAGGAACTTGGTGACATCAGACTGTCTCAAAATAGAAAATGAAAAAGGGCTGGAAATGTAGCTCAGTATGAAGGCTCTGGGTTCAATCCCCAGTACCACAAAAAGAAAATAAATAGTTAAAGTACTATTAGGACAAAGTCCTTAATGTTTTATTTTAAGTTTATAATAAATATAGTTCTAAAGCTAATAAGTAAATGGTTTCCTAAGGACTTTGGTAAACATGCTTCATTATTTACAAATAATCCCACCCAGGTGAAAATCCAAGTATAAAACTAAAACACAGAATCAATATAATAGAAAATGTAATGATTACAAATTAAACATATTAGGCGTTATTAAGTGGTACCCGTGTTACAAGTCAAGAGACAAAACACTGTTAAAGTGACTCTGAGGGGTAAAATGAAGCTGCCTCAAATAGGAAGTTATTCTATTTCCGTAACTTCAAAAAGCCCTCATGACTGGTTCTCAAGTAAACAAAAAAACATAAATCATAAACTCTTGTTACCAAGTCCCTTAAGCCTTTTCAAATGCGTCACAGGCTATTAGACTCCTTTAAGTCTTTTAATCTTCATCCCCAGGAGACTGTCCATAAGGTACACAGTCAACATGCTGGAACCAAAGCACCACTTCTACCAAATTACTTAACACTTCTTTCCACTGGGAGGGAGTTTCATACACTCAAATCCCAACATTTATCATCAGTAAAAAATCTAGATAAGTGGCTCAGACCAGGTCCACCCTATTCACAGGCAACTGTAGTAAGCGACTGAAATTAATTCCTTCCTCCTAAGTGTGGACACAACCTGTGTGGGTAAATGACATCACAACTTTCAGTGGGAGTCACAGCCAGGTCCATATGTATACATAATTTTGATAACTTTCATCCAATACTCAGAATATTCAAAAATATTTTCATCTAATTTATTGGCTCCATTCTTACCTCATGTACCTCTAAACGTATGTTTAAAAACCAAGAACTGAAAGGACACTGAGGTGAAATGTCACTCAACATAAGTGCTTCCGCAAAAACAAAGTACAATACTTAAGCAAAAATCCCTAACCTGAAACCATCACGCCCAGTTGTCCTGATGCATCCTGCCAAGACCGTGATCCCACGAGCTCATTTTTTAAAATCACGAATTATGACCATACACTACATTGTAGAAGCACTGGTTGATGTGACTTTGTATTAGTGTTCCAAGGTACCATCGACTAAATGACTACCAGAGCCTCCTGCTGGACGCTAATGTTTCTGAGTGGGACTCCCCGCCCCACCCCTCACACCCCCATGAAATTATTACCTCTCACGTTCGAGAACCCTGAGAGGGGACAGAATATGATACAATTTTGGACCGTCTATGCTGCCCTGGGAGGGGTTTCCCTGATACACAGTGAAGCCCAGCGGGCAAAGGACAAAACTGGGCTCTGTGGATCCTGGATCTGATCCTCACACCAGACACGCGTCCCTCGACCCTCTCCCCACACATACATTTCCGCAACATCCTTCCCTTCTCTCCCTCTAGACCCCCTCCTGCCTGTGTGAGATGCGACGGCTGGGGTCACAGAGATGGCCGAGGGAGCTCTTCTGCCCTTGTATTTCTGAGCTCTGACCCGGAGGCAAAGGAAACCCTGGCGCTGCCATGACAACGGCGTCTCTCCGCGTCCTCCATCCGGGCCCCCTCCCGCGCATGCGCAGATAACAGTTTGAGGACCCTGATACGCGCAGGCTCCTTCTCTGGCCAGATGAACTGCTAGTGCGGGCTGCGACCAAGGAGACCGCCGAGCGTTATACGCGGATGTTCGCCGCCGTTATTTAGGGACTGCCGAAGCAGGATCACTGTCTTGGTTGTGAGTTTTCCCACCTGTAGAGAACTCTGGCCAGATTTGGAATTTGTAAGGACAACTTCTGAAACTACAGTATTTTTAGGTCATTTCACCGCTCACAAAGTAGTTTACAGTTTTCACTAGTAGATAAGCAAATTGTTTACGAATTAGTATACTTTTTGACCCACAGCTTTATGAAAAAAATAAAAACCAAGCCTTTGTTTACTCAAGAGAATTGACAAAGAAAATCGGATTTTTTTGTTCTGATTTCAACTTTATCAAAACGATCAATTACATTTTTCACAAATCCTCCCAAAATGTCCGTATGTATAAAGGGGAGTAAAATAATTTTAAATTGTGAGCGATGACAGAATTTCAGGCGCTATCCATTTTTGGACAGACAAAAATTGGCAGAAGTGAAAATATTTTCTTATGACAGTTTAGAATGTTCAGATTATTTTAAAATTCTTTAATTCCTATCACTTAGTACGATGAAGCATACCTTTACTCCAAAGAGAAGCAACACACCCATAAATATTTTAAGTATTCTCAAATTTTTAGAGTAGATTAAGTTTATAAAAAGTGTGAAGGTTAAGATGAATTAAATGCTGAGTGCACTTCCTAGCCACGAATAGAATTTCATAGTTATATTGACCGAATGGTTTCTCTTGCTTCTGGACCCACTCTTGGGCCAGACACCTGAGAAAGACAAAAAAAGATTATTGACTGTTAAAAGAAATTTTGTCAAATCTCCTTTAGTGAATGTAGAATTACTACTAAAGCTTGAAGTAGACCGTAGGTTTCAAAATTTTTAGTGTTTTTTCCTCAGACCACACCTTCCTACCAAAATGGAACATAAGTGTTTTTGTAAATATTGATAGATGACACAAGACGATGAACCTGAAAGCAGATACGTCATGAAAAAGCTAAACACAAAGGACCTCAGGTGCTAAGTTCCATTTGTATGAAATTTCCAGAAGAGGCAACACTATAGAGACACAAAGCAGGTTAGTAATTGCCTTGGGCTGAGGCAGTGGAGTGGTTATACAGTATGGTGAAGGGGGTGAAGGGAGGATGGGGTTATGGGGAAAAAAATAAGAGCCAAGACATACCTTGTAAAGGTACAAGATCCCAGTGATGAATGTAACTGTATTGGTTGCTTTAAAAGTACCAATAAACTCAATGGTGAAAAACTTCAGGATACATGAGGCAATGGAACAAGACTATGATTTTATTTGTAATTCTTTTTACTTTAAAGCTATCTGAAGCAAAAATAGCAAAATAGTAAACTCTATAAAGCTGTAAAAAAAGAGGACATACTGTAAATAGATGACTACTAGAAGGTGATTTGTATATTATATGAATTATATATCAACAAAAAAGATGTTACAAGAACGTAATTAAGTAGTAGGCAAGCCATGAGTACAGAGCTGAAAATACTTAGAAAATGAACTTTCCATGATAGCTAACTCATGAAATATTTTGATTTCTAAATTTAGTTTCTCCTCTGTAACATAGTGAATATTTTCCTTTAAGATTGTGAGGATTGAGCTGAATCATGTGTTTAGTTCTTGCATGATGTATATATACAAACTGTGAACAAAAGTTGACTTACCATTACACAGTTTTTCAAAAGGATGAAAGTAGGTTCTAAAATCTTGATAATCCAGAATTTCAATTAAACATTTAAAATTATGTGAGCATTCTACAAGAAGTTTTTCCTATATCAGTATTTTAATTTGTAAATATCTAAATGTTAGTTTACCAATTTCAAAGAACATGTCTGTTAAGCATTCAAATAGGTTCCTTATTTTATATAACTGG
Source organism: Fukomys damarensis (assembly GCF_012274545.1). Taxonomy (NCBI): domain Eukaryota; kingdom Metazoa; phylum Chordata; class Mammalia; order Rodentia; family Bathyergidae; genus Fukomys; species Fukomys damarensis. The sequence goes on along the minus strand of NW_022900931.1, from coordinate 40,020,375 downwards.
GCAGTAAAGGTAAAATGAGTAGCGTATTAAAATCAGAAAAAAAGGGCTGGGGATTTAGCTCAGTGGTGCCACTTCCTGCCTCCTAAGCACAAGGTCCGGAGTTTGATCCTCAGCATCAAAAATAAATAAAAGTCAGAAAAAAAAAGATCTCGCTTCAATGATAGAGTTCCAGTTCTCTCAGCCACCTACCTGTAAACAAAAACAAGTGAAAAAACGCCTGGAGGAAATAATACAAGGCTATTTCGCCCTTTGAGAGCTAAGTTTGACCAGTTTATAGGACTTTCACAGACCTTTAGCTTACATTAGTCTCATACACTCAGATAATCTGTAGTCCCAGCTCAGAAATTGTAATGTGATCTTTCTTTCTTTTTTTTTTTTTTCTTTGTTTCCAATTCTGGGAATTGAACCAGGGCCTTGTCCCTGCCAGGCAGGTGCTGCTGAGCTACAACCCTGAACCTGTAATGTGATCATTTGAAGGAATGAGTAGAGAACAAAGGGGATGTTAAAAGTAGGTGTGGGCTGGGGATTTAGCTCGGTGGCACCGCACCTGCCTCACAAGCTCAAGGTCCTGAATTTGATCCCCAATACCACCCACCCCCAAAAATTAAGGAAATGTAAGACCATGATGATTTAAGAAGAACCAATTGCATAAAGAAAAGGAGGTTGTTTTCTGTTCAAGATCTTTCACTTACATTTACCTTGCGCTTGTGAGGCAGTCGCGTTGCCACTGAGCTAAATGCCTACTAATGCTAGTTATCAATAAATGTATTTCAATGATAGGCAGAACAGATAAATCAGCTATACTTATGTACTGCATATGCAAATAATGTTTTCTCTCTCTACAGCTAATTATTAGTTATAATAATAAATTTTAATGTGCATATTCTCAAATAAGAGCCCAGAAATATTCCTTCAATTTTGTCATTATTCATTATACATTATATAGAAATATATAAGGGCACAATACGAGGAAAAGGATGTAAAATTGAGCAACTCTCCACATATATGTGTTTTGAATGGTTTGACTTAGAAAAGCCAATATTCAGTTTAAGGGACCAAGTGGAAAAATTAATTGGGTTGAGTGCTAAGAATTTAGAAGATATGGCCACACATGTCCCTAAAAAAACTGTTCAAAACTAGAAAATATTCAGATTTTTCACAGTCAAAACATTTTAGATCACTCAATAGTTTTCAGCACTTGTGTGTCCTACATACTTAAAATTTATCATTGAAATAATATATTCCCTGGAAGTCAATCACCTATAGTCTCATTGTGGAAAAACAAAAACAAAAACAAAAAGCACAAAAGACTTGAAAACAGTAATACAAATCTATTACAAAGTTTGTGAGTCTCTCTGTTTTACTTTACCCTAATAAGCTCAGATTTCTTAGTTCCCAGTCCAGAAATTAGAATGTGATAATTTAAAAGGAGCAGAAAGAAAATAGATGGGATGTTTGTGAGTTATTTTTCTGATTTTTTATACCTATACATTCTACCTTTAATATTCATTATTTACAGGACACGAGGACTTTAGAATATCTGTTTTTGAAACAGATATGTTAACATTGAGATATTTTTAAAATTAAACAACTTTGATATTATAAGGAATATTATCTTTAAAAGCTCAAAAATCTATTGCCTTTAATGAAGAGAGCTCATCTGGTAGAGAAAGAAAATAATAATTTTTAAAAATGACCAAGTATATGATAAAACCTTATTTGTAGAAGAACAAGGATAAGAATTATGGATTTCTTTTTAGAGACCATAAAAACAAGGATAAAGAGGAATGAAATATTTAAAGAATTCATTTATATTCCTTCTGATAGTTTTCCTGTCTTAATATAGATCTAAGTTTCTGACCTATGTAGTTTTCCTTTGGAGAGCAAAGACCTTCCTTTAACAGTTCTTGCAGAGCGATTCTGCTTATAATGAATACCTTTGGTTTTTGCTTTTCTTACAAAGTCTGTATCTCTTTCCATTATGCAGGATAATTTCCCTGGATATATAATTCTAGGTTGATGCTTTATTCAGTAATTTAAATATTTTATTCTTCTTTATCTTTGCTTTTATGGTCTCTAAAAAGAAATCTACAATTCTTATCCTTGTTCTTCTACAAATAAGGTTTTCCCCCACATGAAACTTTGAAGATTTTTTTGTCTTTGGTTTCCTGAAATTTGAATATGATATGCCCAGGTGTAGATTTTTTTATTTACTCGTGATTTGCTGTCATTCACTTTAGAAAGTCTTGAGGCTATTATTTCAAATATTTTCTCTGTTTTTTTCACTAATCTTCCTTTTAGTATTCTAGTTACATGTATGTTGCAACTTTTTAAAAATGTCTCATGGATTTTCAGTAGTTGGGTGTTCTCAGTTTTTTCCATTTATCTTTCTCTTTGTCTTTCAGTTTGGGAGGGTTTTGAACCTATCTATTTTAGCTTAGTGGTTCTTCATTCTGCTGTGTTCAGTGCCCTGATAACCTCTTCAGAGATATTCTTCATTTCTGTTAGAGTACTGTTGATGTCTAACATTTTCTTTTGATCTTAGAGTTTCCATTTCTCTTCTTACATTATCCATCTGCTCATTCATGTTGTCTAGCTTTTTATTACACCCTTCTGCACATTAACCATCAAGTCCCAGTGTGGTAATTCCAATATTTGTGTCACATCTGGGTATGGTACTGCTTTATCTCTTCAAGCTATCTTTTCTTTTTCTTTTCCTTTTAGCATACCTTGTAAATATTTGGTTGAAACTTGGACGTGAAATGAGTGCAATGGCACATGCTTATAGTCCCAGCTACTCAAGAGGCTGAGGCAGGAGGAACACTTAAGTCCAGAAGCTCAAGGGCAACCTGGGAAACAGGTCTTTAATGTGAGGCTTTTATATTAATTTGGGTAGGAGTTGGACTATATTTAGGTTTTCTGAAGCTGCATGTGCCATCAGCCTCAAATTTCTCTACTGTCCTTGTTTCTCCCTCTGTATTCTTTGACCTTCCCCAAGAACTCCTCCTCAGAGTGTTTTGCAGCTCCTTCAGCTGTAATTCACTGTTATAATGGAGCCCAGTTTATAGGATGGCAAAGTATGGAAAGAGAATCATTCTATAATCTTATGATTAATAAGTCTTTAATCATATGATTAAATGGACCTGTTTCCCTGAGCTGTGACTTTTTCAGGTATTTCTTAGGTTGTCCCACCATCCTTTTCAGGGGATACAGAAAGGCTAGAGGGGGTTGGATTTGAGGAAATGTCCCAGCCTCACTAATAATCTAAGGAGATGGCTATCATATTTTTGTATTTGTATCACTATTCTATCAATCACTATTTTGTCAAAGGACTTAAGTCCTCCTCTTAATTGCAGTCAAACCCTAGGTTTTATGATGACATTGGTAAGTTCACAGATACTGTGTTTGTCATTTATGATTCATTTGAAAGAGGAACAAGAGATGAAGTGTAGCGCAGTTAAGTAGAATGCTTGCTTAGTGTGGACAAAGACTTGGGTTGGATCTTCAGCACTGGAAAACACACACACATGCACACACACACACACACACACACACACGACATAAGCAACATAGTACGGGCTGACTGAAAATGTGTAACTATGTCTAAACATTTTTTTTACTTATAAGTTCTAAAGTTTTCATATTGTTTAAAGTTTTTTTTTTTTATTGAGTTTATTGGTACATTTAGGGATACAGTACAGTTACATTCATTGTTGGGATCATGTACCTTTACATGGTGTTTAAAGTTTTAATGGAAAATTTTAAACATTTTTGAGGGCCAGGGATTTAGCTCAGTGGTTCTGCCTCCCACCTTGCAAGCTCAAGGACCTGAGTTTGATCCCCAGTACCCAAAAAGAAAGAAAAGTAAACATTTTTGATAATTTTCAGGTTATCTATGAAAACCCACTTTAATTTTAGACATTGAAAACCTTTCTTTTGCTCAGACATGAGATGTGTCTTGTGAAGTCTTAACAAATGCTGTTTGATTTTGTATCGGCTGGTCACATGCCATATCCATGGTCTTGTTAGTCATTAGCTTTGTTTAAAAAGATGATCTATTTTGGACTTTTATAAGTACGTTTCTACTTTTGTTGAGAGAAAGATAAGTTTGGAATTGTCCCAGATAGTAATGGTTGATTAGACACATGCTTTGTTTTAGTGTTAGTTACCACTGGGACATTTGTTCATTGTAAAAATGGATATTAAATATTTAGTACAATTTTTAACAACAACGACAAAAAATTCTAAGTACTGAAATTCAAACACATCTTAACAATGTAAATCTTATCTACTTGAGGTATTTTTTAAAAGGCAAGAGAATTAGTTTCCAACTCTTGAGTGTAAAGTTGTTTCCCACCTGCCTACTGTATAGACCCATGAATAATGGCAATTATCTCATGTAATAAAAAATTTAGTTTTAAAAATAAAATTAGTATAAATTTTGTTTTTATTGTAATTTAAAAACAAACAATTTTATTAGCATTATTGATAGAGTTATTGAGGATGGCACATAAGTAGAAATTGTTTAGATTAAGTATGTGAAATCCATAACTACTCTTATGTCCATTTTTATCTGGCCTAAAGCAGCAGTGAATCAATAAATAAAGAGATAAAATGATATTATAAAGGTTGCCACTCTTCTTTTTTTTTTTTTTTTTAGGGGGCAGAGGAAGTGCAGAGCACAATAATTTAGTTCTCTGCTAGAATCTACCCCATTTCCTAGTTCTAGGCCAAACAATTCCCACACAACAAAGATAAACGAATGACTTCACAAAGAAAGATGGCATGACATGTGAAGAAAAATTATTACAGAACTTGTTCATGGGGTGGGCATAAAAAGAGAGAGAGCAGTCAAGGATAGCTTTAAGTCTTTTAGTTTTTGCAAATGGAAGAATGAAAGGGCCATGTGCTGAGATCCAGGAGAAAAGGGTGGGTGGTGGTTAGCAATTAAGAGTTTTATTTTTGCTTGTTATGATTAATTACATAATTATGTAAAGATAGAACTTGGGAGCCAGAAAAAAAAAAAATATATGCACACACACACTTGGGAGTGATCAATGTATAAATTGTTCTCAAAGCTACAGGACAGGGTGAGGGGTGAGGGTTCATAGATGAGAAGGAAACAAACAAACAAAAAAAGAGATTGGAGAACTGAGCCCAGCCAAGGGTGTTCAACATTTAGCTTTTTGAAAAATTGGGAAGAACCAGTCAAGTAGATCCAGGCATAACCAAAGAAAGAAAGAAAATTCAGAGCTGGGTTTCCAAAACCAAGGGAAGGATATGCTTCCGGAAGGGACGTTTGGAAGGTCAGATGCTGCCTAGGAGTCAGCACTGTTTCGATAGCACATTGAGTGGTGTGTGGAGATGCTAAACAATGGGAGGAGAGAGACTAGCGACACTAGTGTTGACAGCTTTTTTCCAGAGTTTTGTTTGAAAGAGAGAAGGAGAAATAGAGCAATAGGGGAAAAGGTGAAAGAGTGAAGTGGAGCAGAATTTATCATGTAACTAATAACGTTTCTGGGCTTCTCATCTGTGTGTGTTCCTTCTGCATCCCTAAAAAATGTCTTAAACAATGTATGTAAAATTATGTTTTTGTAGAATTTCAAAAATAAAACATTTTAGTGCCAGGGATTTAGCTCAGTGGTTCTGCTGCCTGCCTTGCAAGCACAAGGACCCAAGTTCGATCCCCAGTACCAAAAAAATAAATAAATAAAATTAGATAAATAAAACATTTTAACTGCAATAAACCAATGTCTCTTCCGTTCTAACTCCCCTCCATCAGTTATTTCTTTTTGGTTGGCTACAGACACTTCAGGAACTTGATTAAGAACTAAATTAGAAATACATTTAATTTAGGTTTATGTGTTTTTCTTGAATTTTAAATTTAAAACTTGTTTTTAAGAGCAACAGTAACCACATTGAATTGAGGGTTTTTTCCTGTACACTCCTGTAGACTCCTGATGTCGCTCCGGCAGCAGCAGCACACAGTAGCCCCCTGTGTCCTTCACCTTGGCTGGGAAAAAGACAGCAGCCTCCGCGAGAAAGAGAGCACCTTCACCTCAGACTTGAATGGGGGCACCACAGCCACTGCACCCAATGACTTCATTTTAGGAATGCAGAGCAAGCCTTTCAGGTAAATGTTGCTATCCACACATATATGTTGTAGTTCTTGAAATTGATGTAAATCAAGTGGCAAAAATATAAGATGGTTTCCAGGCACAGAGAGCTCATGGAGGCTGGGCAGTTGGCAGAGATGGTAACACATACTGTATCCATTGCCATTCACGGTGAGTTACTGGAGGTAGGAATTGCAGTTAGTTATTAGCTCATCAAACACAATCACTTTCTGGGCTGATAATTTCCTGTCATAGTTTTACTTTGATTCGTACTTGTTTGCACTACCCAGTGAGTGATGACTATATTCATCATGGGGAGTTGGTACACATATATAATGCATCTTAATTCTTTTTAATCCTTTTCCCCTTGCCTCCTCCTCTTGACCTGCTTCTGGTTTGCAAAATATCTATCATCCTATTTCCGATTAACTATCTTTTATTTGGCTCTTTATTAATATTTTGGATTTTTTCATATAAGAAAAACCATGTGATCGTTTTCAAAATTGAAAAGTAGATTTTTCTATTACTGTTGTTTATTAGGACATGTGTGTAGTACATGATATTTACATTCCTTGTGGAAAGTTGGTACAGGTACGTAACACATCTTTATCCCTTTTTAATCCCCTTTCTCTTTCCTCCCTCCCTTTTCCACTTATCCCTTGATTCTCTTTCCCTTTTTGGGGGGTACATGTTTGCAGTACATAATTCTTACATTCATTGTGTAGAGTTGGTACATGTACATAACACATCCTGATTCTCCTTTTTTCAATTATTTCTCTCCTCCTTCCTTCTAACTCTTGATCCCCTTCCCCTCTGAAAATTGTCTATTTCCCTACTTCCTATTCACTATCTCTTATTTTCTCTTTATTTTTACTTTTGGTTTCTCATATGAGAGAAACAATATGATTGTGAAGCTTGTATGTCTGATTTATTTTACTTAACATTATGCTCTCAAGGTGTGTCCAGTTTCAGGAGAAATGAACCCTTCTACACTATTGGTGGGAATATAAACTAGTACAACCACTTTGGAACTCAGTATGGAGATTCCTCAAAATCTAAAACTAGAAGTTCTATTTGATCCTGCTATACCCTTTCTAGGTATCTTCCTAAAAAGTTAGACATATTGTAGTGATACATGCATGCCCATGCTTATAGCAGCACAATTGGTAATAGCTAATTCTTAAAATCATCCCCTATGTCCATCAACAAATGAGTGGATAAAGAAAATGTGGTATTTATTCACCATGGAGTACTACTCTGTCATAAAGATGGATAGACTTGAATCATTTTTAGGACAGTGGACTCACCAAGTGATATTTCAGCTTGTGTATCTGATTTATTTCTCTTAACACTACATTTTCAAGGTGCATCAATTTAGGACTAACAGTTTCTAAGGCACTGTCACCTAAATCCAGACACTGGAGTTTTACATGGAACCCAGTGGCTTCTAGAACCACAACTATGTTGTTTGAGTGAAGGTACCAAGGTTGTGAGGGAGTTCCTTCTCATGCAGAGTCTCTCCAAATACTGAAGTCCTTCACTTTTCAGTAACTCCAGTGGGAAACAGGGTGAATTCCTACAATACAAGAACACACTCTTGTGCTTTTCAAGCCTTGCCATAGAGATCATCTTACAAAGATCAGATGCCATGAATCCCATCGAACATACTATAGCACCACACCTTGGTCCATTGGGCTTCTCCAGTGTGAGGGCCTGTGGTGTGCATAGGGCCCATGTCGGGAGACCTGGTATGGTATGGATTGTTCCCAGGAGTAGGAAGTTGACAGGAAACCCAGCACATGATCCTCCCAGTACTCCTGCACTCACCTCGGTACAGCCCAGCCAGCTACCAATCTTCATCTTTTAAAAATGTGTTTTCAGAGCAATTAAAGAACTTTTATTTACAAAATGGATGATAAAAATATTTTACTGGATTGTAATAAGGAAGATAGAGGAACCACTGACTCCATAAATCATATAGATCATACTTAAAAGACTGAACTCTTCAGTTTTAGTTTCTTCCCTTTATGCATAAAAGGGCATTTTAGGAATAGCCCTTTCCAATCCATTTGTCTTTTGCTCCTCATTTTCTTTTACCATTCTTTGGCAGATTTGTCTCACTCATTTTTTAGCTTGGTTTCCAGTTGTTCAGGACATGGTTAGGAAGCTTGCCAATGTCCTCTAAAGCTCCCTTTTCATGCTCACTTTAGCTAACTTGAATTCCTTTCAAGTTTCTTGGCAGTGATTTGTGGTGACAAGCACAGGAGCCTGGGCACCTACAGGCTATAGCACTGTGGAACCCCTCACAAAGCCAGATTGCATTACTGCTACATCTTAAGAAGCTCTCAGAAGCCTAATTCATACACTCCTTGTGAATATTTTAATACAAACCACAAAATGAATCATTACTTATTAAAGCTAATATTTATTTAAATTAATATGAATATTTATCTTGGGTGGTTGTCTTCTCTCAGTAATTTGAAGAGCTCATTACATTGTCTTCTGGCTCCCACTGTTGCTCTTGAGAAATTGGCTGTTAGGTAATGTATTTTGTATATGATCAGTCTTTTCTTTCTGGCTGTTTTTATGATACCATTGGTCCCGAGACCAGGAGATAAGAGGGAAAGATAAGCAGAATTAGGGTAAGAGGGCCTGAGTAAGTTGAGTAAACTAACTGAGTAAAGGCTAGGACCTAGAGGAGCTGATGTAAGCCTCAGCAAAATAGAGCACAAAGGAGAGGTCCCTCAGTAAACTAGGAAAAAATCTCAAAGGGCTGGAATGCAAAAAACAAAGACACAACACACCCCCCTTTCCAGACATCAAAAACCTGACAACAATAGCAGTAACTGCTTACCTGTTTCCTGTTTATACTCCTACACCTTTTCTTGTGCCAAATACTGTGCAAATCCTTGGACTTAAACATCCACAGTATCCTGCTTTTGGAACCCCTCCCAACAAGTGGGAGCTTTCCTTTTTCTTTCTAATAAACCATACATGGTACCTGTCCCCATTGCTTGACATGTGCAGTCAGCATCAGTCTTTGTTGCCCTCAGAACAAGAACCCAGAGGAAGGGAGCTGCTTACAGTCCTAACTTAATTGCAGTTTTACTACTGTGTGTCTAGGTGTACATTTCTTTAGTTTTCCTGTTTGGGATATACTATGATTTCTAAATCTATAGATTCATGTTTTTCATCAGTTTTACATAATTCCCATCTAATTAGAGAATTTTGCCTTTCCTTTATTCTATTCCTTTTGAGGCTATGCTATAATGCCATTCATCCCATAACCCACGTATCTTAACCTTTTGCATTTTTAATCTCCTTGTCTTATTGCTATATTGTTAATTTCTTAAATTTCATATGCTTAATCTGGTGTTTAACCCAGCCTTGTATTTATTTGTTTGTTTGTTTTTGGGATAGAGTTTTGCTATGTAGTTCAAGCTAGCCTTGATCTCACCCTCCTAGTGCTGGGATTATAGGCATGCACCACTGTGCCTGGCTAACCTAGCCAATTAAGCCCCCCCATACTGGGGATTGAACCCAGGGCTTTGCGCACTGCATTACATCCTTAGCCCTTAATTTTTATTTCGAGGCAAGGTCTTGCTAAGTGACTGAATAGCTCACCAAACTTGCTATCCTCCTGCTTCAGCCTCCCAGAGTGCTTGGGTTACCAGTGTGCACCACCATGCCTGGCTAAAGTGGTTCTAATGTGAAGTCAGAAATCAGAAAAAAATTGAAAAATGACATAAATGTACAATATAATGAAGGATTGTATAGCATATACACGTATTCTATTACCAGTCAACAATCCAAGTATTACAGAGGTCAGTGAACCCCTTTTGTTTTAAACACTTTGCATTTCCCTAGAAGTAGATACGTCAGTTTTGATAATCTTTCCTTTGTTTTATACTCTTATCCCCATGTACAGACACTTAAGCAATACAGTTTAGTTTGTCTGAACAGAGTTGTACTTCTACATATCCTGTGTTAGTTCCTTTGTGTTTTAAGACTGACTGAAACTTGCTTGTAGCTATGGTTTATTTATTTTCAATTCTGTCAGTCACATTTTAATTATTAAACAGTCACAAGTATCTAGCGACCAATTCCAGCATAGATTCCAGGTTTGGTAAACAGGTTCCCCAAATCCGATTTCTCCTCAGGCGTAGGGAACCGCTTCTCCAGGAGGGAGGGAGGATGCCCTAGTGCACCAGGTACCCCCCGCCCCCCGCACACACACGGAGAGAATAACGCGCAGGCGCAGCTGCGGGGAGTGGGGGCAGGAAGCTAATGCACAGGCGCAGGGCGGGCAACGGGAAGGGCCTGTGGGCCTGCTTCCGGTCTCCAGCCATTGGCCAGGAGCGTGAGATCAGCTGTGGCTTCTTCTTTCAACCTTGCGCAGCTTCCTCTCACCTTACTCCACTTCAGCTCCCGAGCCTTCCCACCTGTCTACCACTTGTCGCCCACTGGGGAACAGCCCCGCAGGATTCTTATCTGCTGGCTGTTCCTGCCCCGTGTTGGGCCTGAGGGGGGGGGGTCCCCATCCCTGCACACCTGTTAGGGGCGGCCGGAAGCTACCCTCAGGTGGCCGAGCAGGAGAGAATCTCCAGCACTTCGCCTGTGATCTGTGGCAGGTTACTTTCTAAGTCACCCTTCCAAATATGCACACACATTCTGAAGCGTTCATTTAGCAAACTGGAACGGGACCCGTCACAGTTTGGTTTGTTTTCTGTTTCAGATGCTGTTGCTGTAAGTCATAGAAGCCCTCAGCCTACACCTAGCCAATTACAGTGGCAACTTAGCAATTTTAGATGGTACCGTTCCATAAAATGCATCTTATCCATTACTACCATACTAGATTTCTTGAAGATAATCATCATGCTCCATCTCTGTTGCTAATAAACCTTATTGAGGTTATTACTTCAAACTACCTTTTCAACATTGCTGTGAACTTATATATCCACCATGCTCTATGACCTTCTCACCCTTCCTTAATGTCCCTTTCTTCATTACACAGATCCCCTTTTCAGGTGTTAAAATCCTCCCATTCTGCATGGCCAATTTAAATGCCACCTCCTTCAGGAAGCCATTCTTGATTTCTGTAGTGTCCTTGTTCTTTCCCTGATCCAACCCTTTTTACTGAGCTGTTATTTTGTATGGAAAATGTGTCTCTTGCTTATCCTTTCTACTTAGCTTCTCCAAACACGTTAAGTTCTGGATGGGAACCATGACCTTTTCATCTTGAGTACCTGGACATACTCTGAAATATTACTTAAAAATAAGGGGACCGTATTAAAAGCCTTGATGATTTTGATTTTGATTGAAACATTCAGAGTTCCTTTCAAGAGGGCAATTTTTAAATCAATAGCTCCAAATTAACTATAAAAGGAGAGCAAGGGGTTAACTCTTCCTCAGTACTTACAATTCTGTGAGGTATCTCCTTTATGGATGAAGAAACTGAAACTCAATGGGATGGCTTTCCTAACATCACAACTTTGAACAGCACACTGATTAATTTGAAATCTCTTTTCACAGCATTACAAAGAAAATTAAAGAAAATAATACAGGATCTCTTTGAAGAATTAAAAATGTTCACAAATGCCCTTCCCAAAGTACAAATGTAAAATATTAAATACAGTGGAGATGTTGTAAGTTAAACAAATAGACATCATTTCTTTTTATCAAACACAATACCAGTGTACCATGAGATCAATAGACATTTTAATGTTTCATGATGTACTTTAAAAAAATGATGGGCATTTAGCAATTGCACTGGCAGGTTGGCAAAGTCCATCAAATACCATTTATATAATTCAATACTCATAGAGCACAAGAATGTGTTTTGCAACAGATGACAAATATAAGATATGGTCTCTGCTCAGAAGGCTTATAATCCGAAAGGTAGTTAAGGCACAGGACATGGAACTAGAGGGTAGGAAACTGTGTTGAAATTTCCTTTTTGCATGAAAAATTTCCAGGTCTTTGGTGATAACCAATGAAATGTCTTGCTTAAGTAGGTTTTGGAATGAGATATTAAAAAACACTACTACTAAAACAAAATAATAAAAAGCACTAATGACAAAAAGATTGATTTGGGACATAATGTAAAATGATTCTCACCTGATGGCGAGAAGATACTTCACTGGGTATAAGAGTATTTGGGGATAAAATAAAGAGGGCATGGAGCTTCAAAACAAGATAGTACTTTCAGCCCTTGCTTTAATCTTCTTTATTTAAAAAATTCAGTTAACATTAAAGGGAGTGGTGGTCTTTTCAGTTTCTAAAGAGAGGTATGAGAGGTACCAAGATGGAAGACTAAGAAATGTCAACAGTGCAATGCAGTGCTAGGAAAAAAGAAGGTAACAACAGAAGTAAGGAGAAGGAACCCAAAGTAAAGTCAGAAAGAATTAATAGGATGACTAAAAGTTAAAAGCTGTTTGAGGGGAAGTTTTCATACAAACTTTGAGGAAAAATTAGGAAAACATTTAAATAAGTAAAGCTACTGAATCATGATACATTTAAAATAATTTTGATTAAAATGGAAATATACTGTAAATATTTAATAAAACAATTTTATAATCTATACAGAATTGAGTAAAAATACAATAAATTATTTTCACTACTTTGCAAAACTGCATATAGTACAACTAGCACATTGGATTCAGCATTCTATGGCCATACACCAAGATGGCAACATACTTTTGTCTTAAAAAGGTCAAGCCTGTGGCTGGGTACCACAGGGAAATATTCCTTTGGTAATGTGAACTATTTGTACCATAGACCATTTTATTTTTTCAAAAATTAAATAAAATTCCTTAATCATGATCTTTCTGCTTCTTTGTGGACAATTTTTTACAGAGCAAAAAGAAAGCAGCAAAAAGGAGACAATATAAAATTAGAGGTTGCTATTTTTATGACATACTTCTTCCTTTCCTCAGCTAGTGTTCCCTTCCTTTCCCTTAACTATTAAGGAAAATGAATGGGAATGACCTAGTCTTATTATCACCTATTTTGCTTCTAGGATCCCTGATTAAACCAAATGAATATGTCAATTTGCAATCTTGACACTATTATTACCATTGTTTAGGTGTCATTCTAAAAAAAGTCAACACCCCAGTTAAAAGCACCTACCTACATACTTTTTACAATAAGGCCACAAAGTTGGCTCTGAAATAGTTTTCACGTCTCACAAATATTAGCAATCCCTTGGTAGACTGATCGCAGAATAAATGCATATAGAACAGTATTTTTTTCAAGTTAATGTGGAAATGGATTTGCTAGCAACTTGTTTTTTGTACTGGTGATTGAACTCAGGTCCTTGAGCTCACCAGGTAGGTGGCAGAACCATTGAGCTAAATCCCTGGCCCGTGCCAGCAACTTTTAATTAAGCAAATATTCAAGATGATCCATCCTTAGAAACAAGAGCAGATTTAAGATTCAAAATTAGAGGAATCAGAGACCCCACTGAAATAATTAGAAAGAGGCTCAGTTTATGAAAAAGGCTTTGGAATAATCCAACTCCTACTCACATCTTTATCTTGAATAAGAAAATTAAAATAATATAAAAGCTACAAATGGGAATGAGATTATTTTAAAGAAAAAGGCATTTTCATTTCATTTTGGAAATAAAAGGGAATACAAATACAAAATGGGATAGTTGTATCTGTAGCCCATGTATGATTTTTCATAGAAGTAACAGTCCTTCATACCGAAGTATTATAGACAAGCAAACCTAAGTTTTCTGGTTAGGTCTCTTCATTTGGATTATAAGCAGGCTTTAAAATGTGCCTTCTTTTCTTACTAAGTGAGCTTCTCTGGGAAGCATATGAATTATGCAAAAATGTACTTCTACAGAAAGTTTACACAATACATAATGGTAAAGATGGGGACCAAGAACATTCATACAACAAATTTTCTAAAAATAACTTAAAATTAGAAATGACACATACTCCTTATAGAACAGACATTAGATCACAGCAAATACTGTCAGTCACAGGAACAGCATTCATCTGTAGAAACAAATGCATGAGTAACACAGAAATCAGGATGAAGGTCAACAGATGCAGGTGCTGATAGAGCATATTTCTATCATATTTCTACAGCCTCTGTGAAGCCCTGGTCCCACCAGGCCAAGAGTCTGGCCAAGTGGATATAGACACATGTGACCTACAAAACATCAAACTCGCTCATTCATCAGGTATACCACACTGTGTGCTGCTTGATTGCTCATGATTACTTGGTTTTCTTTTCTTTTTTTTTTTTTTAATTGAGTTTATTGGTACATTTTGCTTGGCTTTCAAAATCAAGTTCACTAGTGAATCTGAAACAAGTCATCCTTGAATTAGCTCTCATAAATAATCCATGAAAGAAACTTCACTTCTGGCATGTCTCAGAGAGTATCATGATACCCCAGGAATGCAAGGGATTCGTTGAGCAGCTGCTTTGAAGCCATGAAATGCACATTCATAAATATTTGTCTGAACCTTAAAAATATTAAATACATCCAGGCAGTTGCTGTGCAGAGTTTTTTTCTCTAAGAAGCAGCTCTTCAGGGTCTTATGAAGTAGTTGCTTGAGAACTTGACTCTGGATCTTCCTTCTTCCTATATTTCTTCACAACACTGACCACACCACCAATCAGGAAAATCATAGCAATGAGTGCAAAATAACTGGCGTAGATCAGGAACTAAGAGGCAGAGAAGTAGTGATAGAACAGTCAATTAGAATATACTCTAGGTAATTAAAGAAAACTCAGTTTCTTAGACATACTTCAAAAAACATTGCACCAGACGTGGTGTGGCAGGCCTGTAGTTCCACCATCTCCAAAGGCTGAGGCAGGAGAACTGCTTGAGCCCAGGGCAACACAGACCAGCCCGGGCAACAAAGGAAGACCTTGTCTAAGAAAAAAGCCAAAAAACGCTCCATGCACATACTGTGCACCAAGGACTGAAGATACAAAGCAGCAATCCAGCATGGTAGCACTAAAATCTGACTGACTTAATTCCTTACTAGCTCTGTGATCTTGCTGTGATACTTAATTTCTGATCTCAACTGCTTCATTTTACAACACAGACTTTGTAACAATTCACACCTCACAGGGTTGCTGGGAGGAGTCGATGAGATCATTCATGTAAATGTTTATGAGCACAATGCTAATGCTATAAACATTGTTTTTTATTGTTCTAAATGAGTCACAGTCTACATCCTTAAACTAGTAGGTGGGTACACTAAGCCATCTTCTGAAGATCAGAACTTCTAGTCTTTCCCAGAAGAGGGCAGTAGAGGCCAACTGTATTCCATTATAGGATTGCCATTTTTTAAAAAAATAAAAATCTTTCCTAAGACAATTTTTAAAAATGTGATGATAGTTTACCAGTAACTTCATCATTTACTACTTCTTAAAAGAATTAGAACTCACATATTTATAATACTTATAAATTGGTTCAAAGGTTCAAGTAAGAATGTAGCCTTAAATCTCAGGTTCTTTCAAACCTGGATACACTTCTGTGGGAAGCCTGTTATGGCAGTTAATGTCTGAAGAGGTCGCAAAATCCACGGCTTAGACCCACCATTTCTACAGTAGGTCATGTGTTAAGAGTCATGATGTTATTTGTCAATAGCAAGTCATTATGTTGCTATTCAGGTGAGGGGTGCTGTAAGTAAAGGGAGAAGACTAAGCTGTGAGATGAAACAGGGCATCTCAAACATGAGATACAGTATTCCAGGCATAGATCAAAGATGACTGGGCTATCGCTCAGTGGCAGAACACTTGCCTAGCATGTGTAAGGACCCGGGCAGTAAACCTGTGACTCTCCTGCTTGGCCTCGCAAGCAGCTGGGATTACAGGTGCTGACCCACACCCAGCTGTGCATTTCTTTTTATTAATCACACCGCATTTCTTTTATGCTGACCACATCAGGCTATCTTTAGGGCCCAGGGAGAGAACTTACTTGAGTGGTGATATCTAAACCAAGGCCACTGGCATCCACTACAATCAGAGTGAGCACAGTCTGCAGTGCCAGGGCAATGAAGGTATTTACACCAAACACCAGGGCATAGCGTTCCATGCTGAGGTTTGCAGCAATCTGAAACCTTTTTGAAAAAAGTAAAAGAAGAATGCTTGTTAGATAGTTACAATTTTTACTCTAAATGTGACGTACAGTCCCTTCTTTGTACTGGCAACTTTTTTCCTAACCAAGGGGGAAAAATTGTTGCCAAACATAAATCTCATGCAAACATCTGACAGCAACAGTAATGTACCAACAAGGGAACAGGTCAACTTTGTCTAAAAGCTTCCAGAAGAGAAACACTGATAATAACCATACAATAAAATGCCTCCTCCCATTTGCGTCTTTCACCCAGACATTTTAATTTCTTGGTTGGTATAGAAATTAGTAAATGTGTCCTGTCACAACTTCTAATGTTTCTTCGAGCCAAAATACATACGTTGCTATTGTGATGAGTAACATGTAGATGATTCTGAAGATGACATAGGATGTATAGCACGCCCAAATGTTACCCACAGTGTCCATGACATACACCGCAGCAGCAATCAGGAGAGAGCACAGGGATAACGTTGTCTCTCCCCAAGTTGACCAGGATATTTTTACGTAACCAATCGCAAACACAGCGATAGCACCTACAAAACAAAACAAAACAAGTGATCTAGGTATTTTACTAAAGAGATACTATTATTTCAATAAATTTAAAAAATTGTTATGATTAAAATTTTAAATATGTAAACTTCTAAATTGGATAGCTCAAGATTATGGTGGACCTTGAAACTTGAAAAATTTGTTTTTGACAAAATAAGTCATATGGAGCCACTGAGAGACGGTGGGAGGCCGAACTCTAGGGCAAGTGGTAATGAGAAGGAAAAGGTGGACAGAGACCCAGGTGTATTGCTAAGGAAAAGACTGCGGGGCTGATGCAAGGCAGGAGTGAAAGAGAACCACTGTTTCTAGCTGGGCAACCTGGCAGGGTGAGTCATCTCTCCTCAGACCTAAGAGCAATCTAGGGCTTCTCTACCCTTTGATAAAATGATTAGAGTTAAAATATATGGAGTGCTGAGTGCCAGACAGATATACTATAAAACCATCCAATAGGGTTTTATTATGAGGCAGGGCAACAAATCAGAAAGGGACAGTAAGGTATGATGTCACGGACACAGGCTCTGAAGCTACCCTGCCCAAGTTCTAATCTTGATTTCATAACTTTCCATCTACATGACATTAGGTAGATTATTAACCTACCTGCCCAAAGTTTCTATTTATTAAAAAAAATGGCAATAATAACTGCACTTGTCTCATGATAACGTCTACTACATCTGACACTCAACGGGTATTAGTTATTACTGTTAAAAACTATAACATATTACTACTTCAAATTTCACATGGAGTGACAAAATCATGCAAAAATGCATAGGTAAGAGAGACTTGGACAAGCAAAGAAAACAATTTTGAAAATTGTTAGGTTTCTCCAAAACATAAAATAATTCCAGTTTGCCAGTCAACGTCCTCCATCACTCAAGTACTTCCAAGTTCTCCTAAATTATAAAATCAGAGCTTAAAAGAATAAATTAGTCTTTGGAGCTGCTCTGGGTTTGGGAGGGGAGAGTTGCTCCTGGCTGGCACCTAATTCACTTACCCAGTAAGGTCGAAACGGCCTCCACCCCACCATTGTAGACAGCAGCATGGCGAGAAGGCATCACCGTCTCCCAAAGGCCCTGGATGTAGTTGATGACTTGGAAATAGCCGCAGGTGGAAAGGGCCCACCACACGGACCAGCAGAGCAGGGGACGGGAGGAGTAGCATATCAGGAAGTCATTCCACAGCACCTTCAACCCAAGGAGACGGTCTGGCTTGGGTTCCTATGCAGCAAAGGGAATAGAACAGCAAACCCCATGATGGTAATTGTGCAGAGAGCAATTAGTGTGCAGACCCAATTTCCTTTTTCCTTATATAAACTATTTTCACTTATTTCACATAAGTAAAACATAAACTCACTAGCAAATTTATAGTTAGCCTTAAGGGGAGTGAAAAGACTACTCTTTACAACCTTATAAATGATAAGCTACAGTAAAGGTACAGAGCTGTTCTTGATTATTCATATCTAATAATAATATTAATAGCACCAATTACAATGTATGAAGAACTTACTATGTACTCATTTGAAAGCTTTATACTGTCTCATTTAATCCTCAGAACAATAGATATATGAATAAGGAAACTAACTGCACAGAATTAAATAAATTGCCCAGTAAGTTTTCTAACTGGGACTTGACTTTACTTCTTTAAAACATTATACTTTGTTGCTAGAAATGACATTATTAAATTCCAGAGTAGCAGTACTAATTGTGCTGATCTCATTGTTTTCTAGAATTCAAAAATGCATACACAAAAGAGGCTTACTAAAAGGTGCTCAGTTCAGTCTACAAATAAAAGCCTGGCCACATGAAGAGAGCATCTATTAAGGATTAATGGCACACCAGTCCCCATGCTAACGTGTTTAATCTGAGTCTTGGTGTGTCACGCTGAGGCTCAAACCTCAAGCTCATATACTCTAGCTAAGTGTTCTAGTACTGAGCTTCGCCCCCAGCACCCTGAATCATTTTTAATGAAGAACTCAAAATATGTCAGGTCCAGATAGAAGCCCAGTGTGAGTCTCGTTCTAACTGTGAAAGAAAATCTCTGGTTGTTCTTCTTCCTGTAGTGTCAGCAACCTCTGCTCCAAAGGAACAGGCCTTCTCTGAAAAGAACTTAAAGTAATCGAAGGCCACTTGTGGACAGGATTATCCCTTTGCCTCCTACGACTTCATTTTCCCTTTCTATAAAATCCAGATTAAACCACTCACCTACCTATCCATTTTTCAGTAATGACCACAACTGTACTTATGACTTAATTATGGATTTTATCACTTCAAAATGGCTGTGATCTCCAATATCCATATTTGACTTTCCTTTGAGCTTGCCAAAAACAGCAGTATTTCAGGGTCAGTGAGTCCAGGTACCAAGCAGCAACACCCGCTTGCTAAATTAGCAGCAGCTGAGCCCAGGACATCATGGGACTGACTTGAAACACATTTCTGCCTACACCACAGCAACTGGATGGTTCTGGCCATGTTGCCATCCGAGTGAAAGATCTTACAGAGCAAAGTATGGTGAGAAGAGGATTTCATATATGCTCTTAAAATATGTTTGGGACTACTACTTGTGCAATTCTGCATAAATTGCTACTGTCTGACCCCAATTTTTACCTGTTTTGTTTTTGTTTTTTTTTCTGAGATAGAGTCTCACTATGTGGTTGAGACTGCCCTGAACTCACTATGCAGCCAGGCTGGTCTCGAACTCACAGTGATCCTCCTGCCTCAGCCTCCCGAGTGCTGGGATTACAGGCATGAGCCACCATGCCCAGCTCCCAATTCTTATCTGGACGAGGCCTAACCCTTTCTAAGATGCTCAGATGTTCTATAACCTGTCATTTCTAACTAACACTTTATAATTTTGCAGTATGTAAAAAACTGCTATTTTGTATATCTCTAAATGATAAATTTCAAATTGGTCTAAGAGATAGTTTTTTACACCGAGGATCACTGCAGATGATCAGTGGATAATAAAATTGATTTAGTAGGCGGTGACCTCATATAAAAATTAAAGTTTGAAACTCAATGGTCTATAAGAATCTTTAAAACTATGCTTAGTGTTAGTATTTTAAATGTTTCACTCATATATATATCACATATATGTACATAGTAGTTTTAGTCAAAGCCATTGTAACACATTTGAAACAAAAAAAAAAAACCCACATTTTTCTACTGTAAGAGATTTATCAAACCATTCTATTTATTCCCTCTTCCAAGCACCCCTTTTGGACCTTCCAATGTCACCTAGCAAACTATGATGGAATCAATATTTCACCGATACTCAGTCCCTGGTCACGTTGACTGATTCCACCCACAGGTGCTCTGGTAGTGAAGAGTGAGGGTCATGAGTGTCAAACAGACTGCTTGGAACAATAACCTAAATTTCAACCAGTAACCTACAGTGAAGGATGGGAGTTGGCAAGAGAGTAGTTCTCACTGAGGACTAGAGGGTTGAGTTAACCCCTGGGCTAACTCCAGGCAGACAGCATCAACTCTGCTCACAGTCGGTCTTCATTCTCCCCGAGCCCACAAAACCCATGGAGCTTGGTACTGCATCTGATGAAGCCCACAGGCCAAGCATGAATGTTATAGGCTGATTTCCAAATGTGTTTCAGAAAAACTCAAACTGATTCAGTGTGCTTGGAATAATAAGCTTTGCCCTTCAGAGCTTATAAAGTAGCAGGGGAAAAACAAACAGAAAATCCTATTAAAAACAATAATGAAAAAAGGAGAATGACTGCGGAGGCAATTCATCTTCCTGACCCTGAAGAAGGAAGGTACGAAGTTTTAATGCCATTCTACTCTGTTCCGAGAGGCAGCTCTACAATACACCTTTAATATTCACTCCATTATCAGCTTAATTTTTCTCTTATGATTCTCTTCTGTACAGATGAAAGATTTATCTGTTGAAACATTTTCATCTACTCATTTAGCAAAAAATTTGATTTTTTTGTTTTTTTTTTGAGACAGGGTTTCACTATACAGTTCAGCCTGGCCTTGAACTCACTATATACCTCATGAACTCATGGTGATCCTTCTGCCTCAGCCTCCTGAGTGCTGGAATTACAGGTGTATATATTGCCACACGCAGCTACTAGCAAAAAAATTTGAGTACTTTCTATGTACACCAAGCAGTGGAGACAGAATAATGAAGGAGACACAGCCTCTGAAATTCCAGACACTGCCGAAATGAATACATAACGCTATGAGTCTGCCTTTCAAGCACGTTAGGGGAAATAAGTTTGTTGTCCCTAAATCAATTTTACTTTGAATGAATGAATGAGCCAACAAATCAAGCCAGAATAAAACCTGAATCCAGATGAATACAAGATCTAGTAAGAAGGGGTTTCCTGTCTGTTTTACCACCATTAGTCACCCCCCAAAACTAATTCCAAAAACTTTCAGGTTGAGCTTACTGGTTCCTCCACGGGAGGCTCCTCCAGATTTAAAGGGATCTTTGACTCAATGTCCTCCCAGCCAGGAAGGTGGTCAGAAGCAGATGTGTCAGTAACAATGCTGCCATTTTGTACCTTGATGCCATTTACTCCCTGGCAGGGTGAAGGAACGTGGTGAAAGAAGAGGCTCTTCTGTGGCATAGGCAGAAACCAGGCCACAGCAAAAGCCACAGAAACACAGGTGAGAGAGACGACATTCAGGCTGAACAGGGACCATCCTGCCACCGAGACAAGGATTTGTCCTAGGACAGAGCCCACTGTGAAGCCCACTAATGTGGCGCTTCGACAGTAACTTGTGACCTTCTGGTACATGCCCAGGTCTACGACGCTGTAGATGTAAGAATAATAGGCAATTTCAGTGGCTGTGGCGATGCCATAGAAGAATTCCAGGAACTGAATGGCCAGCAGTCCCTGGGCGTAGAGCAGCATGAACCACGTAACAATAAGGCTGAGTCCCTGCAGCAGAACAACAGGTTTATAACGGAGGTAGTCTGTGGCGAGGAACACAGGAAACAGCAGCACCAGGTAAGAGTAAGTCCATACTGGATAAATTTCATTGAAAACCTGGCAAAAAGAAAATAAAAACCCATTAATGATCAAAAGACTTGACTACTTATAAAGAACTTATTCTTAGAAAACAATATACTAACACTTTCAAGATCTCTCAACCAATGAAACCTCAATAGTAACAGTTCAGCTGATTGATTATATGAACACCCTTCCCCATCTCCAGTCCATCTGGTTTTTCCTAACAAAAGCCTCCCCATTCATCTGGGCTTGGCTCAAAGACTTCTTTATCCAGAAAGATTTTGTGGAAGCAGATGTTATTTCCAGGATAATATTTAAGGTTCTCTTGATAGCCTTTTATGTGCCAGTGTCCCCAGTTAACTCATCAGACTGGTTCACAACATCTCCCAAGGAGTTTTACAAAATTGGGACACCATGCCAAGTTTTTAAAACCTCCCAGATTTCAACAGGAGCCAGGGTTGAAAACCACTGCCTTACAAGGTTAAAAGGACAGACCTGACATCTGTCTGTACAATTTAACAGCATAGAAGACACAGGACAAGCAATGCTTTCGAAATTCAATCACTGTCAGTTCTTACTTCTAGGCACAGGACAGGGAGTCTCAATCCTACTGTTTAGTTAAGTTTTTCTGATTTTAAGTTACATTTTTTTTTGGGGGGGAAGGGGGACAACAGAGGCATAGGTAAAGAAGGCAAATCTATCCTAACAGTGGCAGAATTATTTCCTCTGAATGACAGGCAATTTTTATGACCTTTTAACTTATTTGTAATATGAAAGAAAAGGGTTTTTTTCTTTTTAAATTTTATTTTTAATCGACAGATAACTATACATTTATGGGGTGTGGTATATGGTATGGTACATGTATACACTGTGTAACTGATCAGCTCAGAACATTTAGTTTATCCATCGTCTCAGACATTTTTCATTTCTTTGTGATGAGAACAATGTTTTTTCTTCTATTTGACTTATGATACAATGTTAGTGATAATTACTCTTCTGTATATGGTAATAAGTATACCAGAACTTACTATTTTCTTTCTAGTGTGAATTTTTAAATTGGGAAAGAACAGAAACAATTTTAAAAAGAAGCTTCAACTCAAAAAGAATTTCAGTTATTACTTGCTGTGTGATTGCAGATGCTCTTTAACTTATGATGGGCAATTCTTGATGCACTGAAGTAAGGTGAAAATATATAAGTGAAAAATATATTTAACACCCATAACCTATCACATATCATAGATTAGCAATGCAGTACACAGTAGAATGCCTTATTTCCCCGGGATTAAATGGCTAGCTGGGGTCGTGGCTCGCCCAGGAAATAGATAAACATTCAAAATTTGGAGTATAACTTCTACTGAATGTGTATTGCCTTTGTTCTGCCCTAAAGTTGAAATGTCGCTAAGTTGAATTGTTGTAAATCAATGTAGTTAAGCTTCTTTCCTCTCCACTATCAGTAAAGATGGGTAAAACCTATCTGGACAGGGTGGTTTGCTGCAAGGATTAAATGAGAGAATCTGTTGTATTCACAAACTGGAGGAATACAGCTGAATGGAAAGGCCCCTGTGGTAACATGAATCAACAATTGTGGGCTATCATTCCCATCCTTCAACAGCAATCACCGGAGGTGATGTTTCTTTCTTTTTACACTGAATCCACTGTCTAGCAAGAGCCTAAATAAGTCAGTTTTTAAATGATCAATTCAAAGTCCAGACCACTAGCTTCAACTTCTCATTGCTTTTTGGGACGGAGTCTTCGTAAGAAACTAGAATACTCTGCAAGACAGCAATCCAGTGCTAGGCTTTGACGCTGAGTCTGAGAGTAATTTTCTATTTACTGTCACATGTATCTCAAGTCACCCAACTGTGAAATGAGCTATTTTTTAAAGATTTTAGAAAAACAATAAACATGTTATAAAATCTCTTGCCAGTACTGAGCATAACTATAAAAGTAAAACATATCCCCCATTTCCTGAAATATATTCCAGACTTGATTTATGACTGGCCCTGAATCACATGTGACCTATGTAATGGCCTTGCTTTCATGAATTTTGGTTAATTTGGGCTTGCAAATCAGCATCCACCACTGAAAGGGAATAGTGATGCTCAACAACTAAGCCACACACACACACACACACACACACACACACACACACACCCCGAGAGGTCCGACTGGAGAGATTTTATTCAAGGGGTGGGAGGAGAGAGAGAGAGCAGAGAGAAAGAGCAGAGAGAGAGAGAGAAACAGAGAAAGAGAGCAGAGAGAGAGGAGGAAGAAGAAGCAGAAGGAGAGAGAAGAACAAAGAAAGGAAGGTCCTTTTATCAGTTTTGGGGTGGGCTATTGCTTATCTATGAGGAGTGAGTTACTTTTAACCTATCACAGGCCAGATTGCTTTTATGGGCCCAGTCTTGCAGACACAGGTTTCAACTTTCCTGAACCACTGTGGCCTTGGGGGGAGGGAAACCAGAGATAAGGGCATGAGGTCATTTTAGGAGCCAAGATGTACCAGGAGAATGCAGCCTGTGAGGCGGCGTCACAGCATACTTTAACATGATCAGTTCCCTAACAACCACTTGGTCAGGAGACTGGTGCATCTGAATGCATGCATGAAAGAAGAATGGAGAACTGCAGAAATGACTCTTATTCCAAAGTGTGCAAATGTTAGCAAGTGAAGAACAAAGTGTCTACGGCTGGTGGGACCACAGCAGAACACACCCTGCACTAGAAAGTACACCACTGTGGGTAAAGGTAACCTCGAGATGGAAGGTGTGCACACTTTTCACAACTGTGTTCCAATTAACAACTTCCCACTCCCGATACCACTCTCTCCAGTTTTCTAAAATTCGAAACTGCCTGCTGTTTGACTTAGGACGTTTATTAACCTTCAAATGTTCCCCAACATGTTTTACCCAACACAGCGCCACAAAGCTACTGGCCAACAGACCTTTAAAAATGTTTTCTACTGGGCTGGGAATTTAGGTCAGTGGTGCTGCTGCCTGCCTCGCAAGCGCAAGGTCGTGAGTTTGATCCCTGGAACCAAAAAGAAAAAAAAAAAGTTCTCTACTAAAAATGTGGTATCATATTTATACTAACACAATTTATAATAGTTACATCTTGGAAACAACCCAGATGCCCATCAACAGATGAATGGCTAAAGAAAGCGTGGTTTTTATATACAATGGCGTACTACTCTGTCATGAAGAATGCTACACTTGAGGCATTTTTAGGTAAATGGTTGTACCTTGAGAACATACTTTTAAGTGAAATCAGATACACATTTAAATATCGCACTTTCTCTTACGTGAGAAATGGAAAGGGTAAATAAGGCCCCAAATGGATGACAGATATTAGGAAGGAGGAAGACTACGTGCAAATGGGAAGGGGAACAAGGGAGGTGGGAAGGGAAAGAAAAACAAATCATAGAAAGAAAAAAGCAAGCAAAGCTCTTATAAGTAAGAAGGGGAAGAAGGGTTGAAGGGAAGGGAAAGGAATGCACAAAAAAAGAAGAATCAAGCTACATTAAGTACAGGTACAAACTCTCTATGATGAATGTGACCATTATGTATATCAAGAGTGCCAATAAAATTAATTTAGAAATAAAATGTGGTTTATATACCTGATGGAGGATTATTCATCCATAAGAAGTCCTATCATCTGCAGCAAAATGGATGGAATAGCAGAAAATTATGTTACACGAAAGAAGCCAGGCACTGAAAGATAAATACTACGTATTCTTTCTCACATATGAGAACTAAAAAGATAATATGAATGTATAAGCGAGTGATTGCTACAGGGTGGGAGAGAGAGTGAGAGAAAAGAGAGACTGGAAAATGGGCACAAAACCACAGTTAAGACAGAAGACATAAGTTCTGGTGTGCACAGCACAGTGATGACTGCAGCTCGCAGCGACCTATGATATATTTTAAGAATAACTGTAAGGGAGGAGCTCCAAAGCTCCAAATAATGAAATGACTGCGAGGGGGATGCTAATTCTCCTGATCCGAGTAGTGCATGCTGTATGCAAGTGCTGAAATACCACCCTGCATAAATATGTATCATTACTGTTAATAAAAAATTAAATGAAACACTTAAAAAATTTGCTCTACTGCTCTTTTCAACATCCTATTTTCTTCTGTTTCAGGACTTTGATTATTCATTCCAGTAATACTGTCTCTGCCTAGAGAGGTTATTCAACTTTCAGTAACACTAAATTTAGATTAACTGCCAAATTTTCATTCTATAAATGCTATCCTTTAATATCTATTGAAAGTATCTAGTATTCACCAGTCCAAGTCTATCCTTAATACAAAACCACACGTCAGATCATGAAGATGAGGGGAAGTAACACTGCCAGCCTTGCAATGTCAACTGGAAAATGAAGGGAGTATTAGGATGGGGTTTCAGTGGAGTCCAGACGGGTTCTCTTTAACCTGCTCTCATTGAGAGCCCAGTTACTTTATCCTGTACGGGATGTCGACCCAAGGTAAATGTTCCTCCACTGTCATCAGTATCATAGTAGAAACTCTTTATGGATGTACTACATACCATGCTAAGCACTTTACCTAATTTACCTCCATTTAACCCAACAACAGTCCTAAAAAGTAATGCTTTTACCATCTCTATTTTACAATGAAGGACACTTGGCCTTAGAGAAAGATTAAGTAAATTAGCCAAAGTTACCATAACAACAGTTGGCAGAGGAAGGATCTGAACTAATACTCAGAATCTGACATTCTGAATCTACCACAACGAAACGCCTGTTTCTTCCATCAGAACGCTGTTACTGATCTAGTATGTTTCAAGGTTACTTCTGATTTCTGTGCTAGCTTTCTCAAGCTGTGTGGAGGTGCTTTTATAGGGCATCTGTCAAGAGATAAGGACCATATCATCTCCAGAGCTTGCTCCTGTGTCTTCAAAAGAGGTCTCCTCAAAGCTAAGAGATTACACTGGAAAACACCTCCTTTGATAGACAGTTTGAATCTGGAAGGGTAACTTCCTACCAGAAAAAAACGTTCATATTACATTTTTTAGACCTGAACACTGTCCAGACATTTACTAGACATTGTCCAGACCTACCATCTCACCTCAGATAAAACCTGCCATGTGATCAAAGGGAACTGATTTTATTTTATTCAAAGTATCTTTTACAACTCTTTGGATTAAAGTTTGTGTTTTCTTCTGAGATATAAAATATCAAGGAAAACAATGTTCAATTTTAACCTCTAATTCAGACTTAAGGCTTTATTTTAGAAAGTTTCAGTTAAACTTTTATTTGCGCAACACTGTTCTCAACCTGTACAGAGTTAACAAAAAAGAGTAAAATGAAGCTCCAGCTCTCCAGGAGTTCTGAACCTAGTAAGGAGTATACATACACGATATTTACAGCAGAAACTGGAAATATGGGGTTCATTCTTTGAGGTAGATCTTGAAAAACAAGAAAGAGGCTAGCAGAAAGATGTCAACAGAAATATATGGAAAATTCTAGGCAGCACATCTCTAAGTACAGGACAATAGGTTAGAGCTTGTACCTATGCCGGATTTGGGATTACAAGATTAATATGAATGAGAATGCAAAGTGGGAAGGGGAGAACACTACCAAGGAGATAAAAATCAAACTCTGTAAGGCTCTGTCTATCAAGCAGAATGTGGAAAAAAATAAAAGTGGTGAAGTATCAAACAGCATTATTAAAAGTTTGGTTTCAACAATTAGAATACAGTCAGATTTTTACCTGGTTAAAACTTAGAAAGAGTTAACTTTTAAAGATAATACTTTTCCTAAAACCTGAGAAAGAAATTCTTGGAGAGTGGAAATATGGAGGAAACTGTCTTTCTCACTTGGGTAACAATAGCTCTATTTAAAATGATCCAGTTTGGCCCTTCTGGGGAAACTGCAAACATCAATGTCGCTGAATATGACTTGGTATTTGCTTTGCTAAAAAATCATGTAATATATTTTATTTAACTGCCCACTGCTGAAAGCAAGCCCTCCAAATTAGTTACTCAAAAGAAATCTAGGGTTTTCCACAGGACAAGTAGAGCCCTACTGTGTACAATCAACGAATCACCCAGGATTTCAAGGATCTCAAAAGCAAATAACACTACTTAGGCCCCAACCTACTTGATTTCTCTTCAAACCCCTTTTCCCCCTCACTTAATTTGCAATAACATGCATATTTTTATTTTTGTTACATGATCAACAAATATTTACCGGGCCTGGCCCCCTGCTTTATTTCCAAGCCCGCTGAATGTATTTCACCCACCCTAGAAAGCTTTCTGATAAGAGAGCACATGACAACCATACACAGCAACCCTCCAGTCAGGGCACACAACCCCAGGGTAGGAGACAACCGATCTGCTTTCAAATAACAGGAGCAGCATGTTTCTCCTCCATGTGCTTTTCCGAGTGGCAAGGTACACAAACTGTGCAGATCACGCGACAGTTCATATACCTCTTTGTCACCTTGCTCCCAAGCAGTAGCATTTCTGCCTCAGTGGCCACATCTCAGATTCAGTGGTTGTTTGGAATCTTCAGAACCAAACGTTCTCCTATCAGTGAGGTAATTTTTTCTTGTAAAATAATTCCATTCACAAGAATTCAATCTTGCCCCTTTATCTTTCGTTGTAACAAGTACCAAAATTCAAATAGATGATAACTATTAGCAGTCCCTTGTGTAATGATCAGTAAGACAGAGAAACAGATGGTCTGAGGTTTGGGTAAACGTTGCTACAGTGAAACAGACAATTCAACAAATGAATCCAGCAATCAAAACGACTCTCAATTCCCTCTCAAATGCCCTTGGAAATGAAGGCACACTGCAGCAACAAACTGGAGGGAGCAATTATATCCTGCCAGTCTGCAAACGACTGTAGTAGTAGTGCCAACTCTTACTCGAGCCTGTTATGCTGGGATACTGACTTGCTTGCTACTCAACCGAGGTGACTGAATACTAACAAAACCAGGAAGAACATGGTTTAAACGGGAGGAGTTATTTTATAGCAACTGGGGCAGGGAGGCAGGGTGAGAGGTAAAGGGGGAGTAGGAAAAAAAGGTACAGTTAACCTGTGCTCGTTCAGCTGAGAGCAGGGCAAAGAATATCAGACCCAAGCTCTCACCTTTGTGATATGCAAGGAAAGGCTTAGTAAATCTGTCTAATTTGGGCCTTGTCGTAGTGCTGTGGGTTTAATTTGCTTGTCCATTCATATGAAGTCTTTGGTCTGAAGAAAGCAAGTGCTGGAATTAACTATGTACTTCAAGAGTTAAACAAATATCTAAAGCATTATGCCCTTCAGAAGTACTTACAAACCCTTATCTCGAGTAAATCAATCAGCAAGAAGTTCTCGATCATGGACTACATGCTTTCAATTACCCCCGAGCATCACAGCAGGAACAGAACCTTTACTTTGTAGTTGAGAAGCAAAGCTAAAACATGTGCAATAACAATACATACAAAAGAACAACTTTAACCAGGACCCAATTACGCGATATCCTTGTCATTTATCACAGGAGACTGGGCTCAGGAGGGAGGAGCAGCATATCCTTGTCTACAACCTCACCTACTTAAGAATGAAGGCACATGAACACAGAGATTCCTGTCCGGCCCTGTCCTCCTTTGGCGGAGCACACGCACCCAGTAAAAGGTCAAGAAAAGGAGGACAGGAAGGCAGGGAGTGTGGCACGTGGAGAGAAGACCCTGGCAGAAAAGCAGAGGTTACCGACTTTCAGGCCGTGAGTATTTATGGAACCTCCCTCTCCTCCGAAGTACAGCGTGCTGTTTTCACTTTCTACCAAAACATCGCCCCCTACCCGTTGCAGGAACCGCTGGACCAGTCCCCGCAGAGCCCCAGAACTCCGCAGTTGCCGCCCGCCCGCCCGATCACCTGCCGCTCGGTCAGGTTCTTTCTCGGCCCCAGCAGGTAGGGCGTCAGGAAGGGCTCGGACGGCCGCAGGCTGGCGAAGAAGCCGTAGGCGCACAGCAGCGCGGTGGGCAGGAACCAGCACTCGCGCGGCATGCGGGCGGTGCGCAGGA
>NW_022900931.1:39928050-39990318 GCF_012274545.1 Fukomys damarensis | reverse complement strand
AGGGGCGGGCCAGCGGCCTCGGCGGCGCTCCAGGCGGCTGACGTCGAGTCGGAGGCGGGGTGCTGCGGCTAGTCTGGCGACTCTCGCTGGTCCGGGAAGCTTTCGGCTGGTCACCCTGGTGTGGGACGCGACCTCCAGCTCCACCTCAGATGAGTTTGCCCCACGGTCACCCTTCAGTCACAGTCACCACCCTCCTCTCTGAGAGTCGCAGTGACCAAAGCCAGGCGACGATTTAACCTTGGCTCGGAGAAGAATGCTAAATCTTCCTCAGCTTTCAGGTTTTAAACTCTATTTATCTGCCCTAGAAAGACACGGGAGACCCAGGATCTCAGCACTCGGGGCGTTGACATAGAGACAGCATAGAAAGAAAGTAGAACACATGTTGGGAGAAGAGTGGACTAGCTAGTCACTAAGCACGAGGACCGTGAAGTTCCCCTGGAAAGGGTTTTAGCTTTATTTCGTGACATTTTTTGCGAGCAGGACATAAAGAACAATGAAGCACCTAATTGTACAGTATGGCCTATAGATGAGAAGGAAAGTGCAAAATCCTGAGTCATTAAGCAATCGTTTGATCAGTTGCTTCATTTAAAAACGAAACAAACAAACAAAAATCTTGGTGTGGTTTGCAAGGTCAGTGAGTGACAAGAATCCCTAGTGCTTTTCCTTCTCTCTCTGTGCCTCTTTGCTAGACTCAGCCTGACTCTGTCCTAATCCACTGCAGACAAAGCTTCACCATTTAAAGCAGTTTCCCCTGTATGTTTTGATCTGCCTACCTCAATTCTGAACCTGTGAGAGGAAATCAGACTTTTTGCAAGCATCATCAACAAAAATGAATTTGCAGATGGAACAAGATACTAACAAAGGCAAAGTATGTCTCTAAGACTACATGAGTGCATGCACCAAAATACATGAGTTGATCAGTCTGTGAAGAAATACAATTTGGGGTATTTATGGCTCTTGCTGTCTTGTCAAAGAGTGGTCCAGGAAGCCATGGAGGTCCTTGGAATCTTTTCAGTTTCCACAAGGTTCAAAACTATTTTCCTAATCATACTAGCTTTATTTCCTTTTATACCCAGAGGTACATAACGTTGGACGACATCACTCTATAGGCTAAGAGAATGTATGCTTGTGTGCTCTTACGCTCTAAAAATGTTCCAGGTTTAATTTATCATGTGATAAATATCAATAAGTGTAACCCACCACAACCAAAGGTCTTTAGGGGCCTCAATAACAAGAATCTCGAGACCAAAAAGGTTGAGAATTTCAGATCTATATCATGCAAGTATCTAGTTCCCTAAACTCCCAACAAGCATAATAGTATCTGTGTCTTAATCATGACCACAGAAAGAGTGCCAGTGGTCCTCTAGACAATTGCTTTGCATTTGTATTCACTACTTTAGTAGAAGAGAAGAAAAAGCCAGGAAGCTCAGCAAGAGAAAAAGGCTTTCTTATTAAAAGCAGCTTTCCAACCTTTCTTTCCCTAAGAGTTGGAGACTTGAATTGTATTAATCCATAAATCACCGATTCTGTAACTTTTCTTTGGTATCAATCACTTCAAATCCGCTTTGCAGTGAGGCTGAGTATAAACACATGATAGTTGTTCTTGAATTGGGTAGAAAATGCTTACTTAACTATTTCTGTTGAAGAGGTCATGACGGGCAGAATTCTAAGGACCCAAAATGACCCTTGCCCTTTTATAACCTCTATCCATTTGACTGCGGGGTGGAACTTGTAAATTTAGTGAGATCATATTCATCAAATGTGACTATGTAAAATTTTATGGTAAAAGTGGGGTTATCTAGCTGGGCTCAGTC
Organism: Fukomys damarensis; assembly: GCF_012274545.1. Lineage (NCBI taxonomy): Eukaryota > Metazoa > Chordata > Mammalia > Rodentia > Bathyergidae > Fukomys > Fukomys damarensis. Next base: position 39,988,504 of record NW_022900931.1, on the reverse strand, counting down.
TAATCACGCGAGCCTTTTTTAAAAACAATTTTCTCCTCATGTACTAGAAGAGGAAGTCAGATTTAAAAGATGAAAAAGATTTGATGTGCCATCCTGGAGGGGACTGTATGCCAAGGAATGCATGCAACCTGAGACTAACTCCTGGCCGACAGCAAAGAAGGTGGGATCCTAGACCTAAGTTAGAGAGAAATGAATTCTGCTAAAACCGGTGATGAGCTTGGAAATGGATTCTTCCTCAGCTTCCAAAGAAGAGTTCAGCTATGTAAACATCTTTGTTTTGATTTGTGAAACCCAAAGCGGAGAACCCATCCAAGCACACCTGAACTTCTGAGCTACAGAACTGTGAGCTAAACTGTTATAATTTTCTTAAGATACTAAATTTGTGGTGATTGGTTGTGTAATAATAGGAAGTAAACACAGATATAAATACAATGTATTTTAAAATTGAAGTAATATTTATATACCAAGAAATTAGTCTAACCATATTGAGTGTACAACTCAGGGGCATAAGTACATTCACAAGATTGTGAAATTATTACTTCTGTCTAATTCTAAGAGGTCTTCCACACAGTTGAAAGGAAACTCATACCCATTATTATAGTTTAGAACAAAAAGTCCCCCCAAATTCTCATGTGTTCAAAAGGGAGGTTTTTGAAAGATGATCGAATCATTGGGGTATTACACTAATCAGTAGATTAATCCATTGACAAGTTCATAGCTGAATGTGCTGTTAATAGACGGGGCCTGATCGAAGAGGTAGGTCACAGTGGGCATGACCTGGAAGTGTATTCTTGTCCCTGCCACTTCTCTTTATTATCTGCTTCCTAGCTGCTGTGGTTTGAGCAGCTTTCCTCTGCCGTACCCTCCTGCCATGATATCTTTGTCTTATTCCAGCCAAACATAGACTGAACCTTCTGTGAGCCACATAAGTATTTCTCCTCCTTAAATCATGCATGTTGGGTATTTTGTCCGAGTGACAGGAAAGGGACTAATGCAGAAAATTAGTACCAAGAGTGGTTCATTGCTGTACCTGACCACGTGGTTCAGAAGCCTTTGAACTAATCTGTGGGAGGAGTTTAGAAAAGTTTGGAGATACAGCTGGAGAAGCCCTAGAATATTGTAAACAGAGCTTGATGGGCAATATTGGTTATAGCTCAGAAGAACGGAATGCTGATTGGAACGTAGACAGTAAAGGCCAGCCTCAAGGGGGTTCAGCTGGGAATGAGGAATCTATTGGTGAATTGACTAAGGTCCATATGTGTGTTACATTCTGGGAAAGAGTTTGTCTCCATTTTGCCCACGTCCTAAGACTTGTGGGAGGCTGAATTTAAAGGTGGTTGACTAATTAATGCAGCAAAGGAAATTTCAAGCAGCCCAATGTTTAGCCAATGGCAAAAGTCCTGTTGGTCAATTTGTAGCGAAATAAGCCAGGCAGGCAAAGGTTTTTCTTAAAATTCAAGTTTAATTTCTACTATATACTACCTTTAAGTCACACATCACACTTCACACAAAAATTTACAGGTCTAAGAAATGATTAACACTGTCTTTTGAGATTCTAAAATGAAGAACTGAAAACCAAGGCAGAGTCTTCCGAGATGTGGGAAGTCATCACTGGTGGCTGATAAGATTACAGACCAGGCAGAGCTTCTCCAAGAAGGTTCTGGGTTTGTCTCGAATGCAGAAATTGTGAAAGCCTGAGTCAGGAAAGCAAACAGAGTGAGCCATGTGAAGTGGGCAAATCAAGATGAGCTAAAGATGGGAAACAGAGAACTGGAGCTAATAGTCTGTCAACCTTGTGATGCACTCACCAGGTGATCGGTTGAGTGTGACATCACTACACACCAATCCCCCTTTTCATATGATCCAGGTGGGGAAGTTTCATTGTTTTTTGGTCTGGTGTGTCTGATAAGCTCATGGGCCTGTGTGTTTTGTTTTGTTTTTTAATATAATATAGATAAATCAGGTGTCCATGTGTCCCCAATTTAATTTGGTAAGTTGAGAAATGGCAGTTTTTTTTTTTCAGTGAGATTAATTTATTTATCAGTGTAGGCTTTACAACTGTGCCGTGCAGCTTGAAGTTGTTTTTATTATTAAGTTTGGTGTATGAAACATCTGAGTGTTACCTGTTTCCACTGATGAGGTACTAAGTCATTCTGCCTCAGCATTTGGAGGCTCCCCTCACAATGGAGCAGGTTGCTGCTTTATCAGATGAAATCATTCAGAGCAAAGCACGGCCTGAAAGATACAAGGTATGATCAAAAAGAAAAAAAAATGAATGTTTTATTTTAAAGCATCACAGTAAAAGACATATTGCCATTAATCATCAAAATACTTCTCACTTTAACACAGTTATCCTATCATTTTTGCCACTTAATGAAGTCATCTTTTGTGTCTTTAGTTGCACTGTCGTGGCTGCCTTGATGAATTGATTCAAAATGTTTACCTTTCATGGACATTTTGATTTTGGGGAAGAGTCAGAAGTCACACAGCGACAGATCTGGTGAATATAGTAGACGAGGGTACACTGTAATGTTTTTATGAACCTGCCTTTCTGTTGGATGATGTTCAGTAGCAGCATTCACTGTATTTTTAAATCATACTTCACAAAGTCAGTAAAGAGAACAATGCATGAAGCTATTAGAATGGAGACTCCAGGGAGTTGGAGAAACCAGGAGCATGGAACATCTCCAGAGGAAAACTGCAGTCAGTAATTAGAGCCAGCCTAAAAGAGAGGCCAGGAGAGCTGCTAACCGGTAAGGCCGTATCCCTTTGGAGTTCACATCTTACCACAACCTACCTCAGGTCCTGGATGTGGAGCTTCAGGATTTTTGTGTTTGCAATGCTAGATTTTAGTCTTACTTTGATCTGATTCCTTTTTGTTCCCCTGTTCCTCCATTTTGGAATGGGAATATTGCCCTTTGCCACTGTATGTTGGAAGTATTTAACTTTTTTTTTCATTAAGTTTACTGGTACATTTTAGGTATACAAAGTATTTAACTTTTTGATTTGAATTAACCTTGAATCTCAAAGGAAACTTTGGGCTTGGGCTGTTTAGCAATGCTGGAACTGTTAAGACTTTGGTGACTCTTGGAAATTGATGAAGTGCATTTTTCATAATGCGGTAGACATGAGCCTTTTAAAGGTTGGGGGGAGTCTTATGGATTTGATCTAAAATGTTCCCTCATAGTTTCATGTGTTTGGAGGCAGGGCTTTTGGAAAGTAATTGGATTATTGGGGAGACATATCCATCTGTAGATTAACCCACTGGTGCTCTTATGGCTGAATGTTCTGTTAGGAGGTGGATCAGATGGTCATGACCTGGAAGGGTTTATTCTTGTTCTCTGCTTCTCCCTCTTGTTGGCTGTCATGGTTTAAACATCTTTCCTTTGCTATGCTCTTCCACCATGATGTCTCTATTTTGAAGCCAGCCAACATAGACTTAACCTCCTAATACTGTGTGCAAAACGCAACTCTCCTCCTGAGATTGTGGGTTATGGGTATTTGTCCCAGTGACAGAAATGTGCCTAATTTACTCATTAAGCTGGTACTTCTTCCTCCCTCTGTCCCCAGCCCCTAATGAATGGTAATGTGTTGGTCTCAATGAACTTACTTACCTATTCTAGAAGTTTCATCTAATATATGACCTTTGTTATCTGATTTCTTTCACTTAGTATGTTAGTCCACATTGTAACACATAGCACTTCACTTCTTTTTATAGCTTACAATATGCATATTTACTATATTTTTACTCTCATATTCATCAGTGGATGGAGTTTTGAGTTGTTTTCATCTTTTGGCTATTGTGAATAGTGCTGCTGTACAAGTGTTTAAATGCCTGTTTTGAATTCTTTAGGGGTATCTACCTAGGAGAAAGATTGCTCTATCATTTTGTAAGTTTATGTTTAACTATTTGAAGAACTGCTAACCCATTTTCCACAGAAAATATACCGTTTAACGTTTCTACGTAAAATCCTTGTCAACATTTATTTTTGGCAGTACTGAGTATTGAACCCAGGACCTTCATACTGAGACAAAGTAACATTAAGTCACTGCGTTGCCCAAGCTAGGCTCAAATGTGTGATTCTCCTACCTCAGCCTCTGAGAGTATAGGAATTGCAGGTGCATGCCATAGGACTGGCTATTTTTCTTTTAAAATATGCCAGTGGGTGTAAAGTGGTATCATATGGTGATTTGGATTTACATTTTCTTAATGAATGATGATGTTAAGTATCTTTTCATGTATTTGTTGGCTATTGGTATATCTTCTTTGAAGAAATTTATTAATTTTTTGCTCAATTTTAATCATTTTTTTGTCTTTTGTCACTGTTTTCCCATTCTACAAGGACAACTGGTATTTTACTTGATATTTTTCTCTATTAATATGTATGCATTTTTTAAAAAGTAGTATTATGTTATATAATTATACATTCTCCTGGTTCCTACCTTTTCACTAAGGACTAATTCACAAAGAAAATTGCAGGTATATCTTTACTTCTTCCTAATGCCTACCTAATATCCCATTGTTTGGGTGTACTGTAATTTATTCAAACTTTTTGGGTTTGAGATCTTTTCATTCTGTTTCTAGTTTTTCTTGCATTTCCAATAATGCTGTAGTTAACATCATTGCACAGTATATGTTTATGCTTTTTTAATTTCATTTTAATGGCATTTATTCTGAGGATTGGGATTGCTGGGTGAAAGAATATGTGTATTTTTAATAGATAATGCTCAGTTGTTTTCCATAAAACCTACAATAACTTGTGTTTTCACTAGAAAAATATAAAAGTATTTGTTTTGCACCTCATCCCTGACTATAGGTGTAATTACACAAGCCATTTAAAAGCAGAATTTTCTCTTTCTGGTAGGAGAAGCCAGAGATATATGAAAAATGAGAAGGATTTTATGTGTTGCTTTTATATTTTTGCTTTTCTAATAGGTGTAAATCAGTGGTTGTCAAACTATAATGAATTTGAACCACAGGGAGCACTTTAATGGCTGTATACATTTTTGATCATCATTGCTAAAAGGGACAGGTGCTACTAACTTCTTCTGGACAAAGCTAGAGAGTCTGCTAAATGTCCTGTCACATTCAGTGCAACCTCACAACGGTTATCCAGGTTACAATGCTGTAAGTAGTAAGGAAAATGAAAAACCATTTAAAAAGTTGAGAAATCCTGGTATAAGATTTGAAAACACTTATGAGTCAGTTTGAGCCTCTTCTATATGTTTGGAGGCTGTTTGGATTTTTGTTCTATAAATAGAATACTCATTTTCTTTGCCTTTTTTCCTTTAGTTTTATTTCTTTCTCATTGATTTATAAGAGCTTGTTATATTTTATTTGCCCTTTATTTCATTATACTATATTGAAACATTATATTGAAAACATTATATTTTAAATATACCTTTTATTGAATTTTATAGCGTCCTTTGCCAAATAATAAATTTTATTGTAGGTCATAAAACAAAGTCTGAACAAATGGTCAGATATACTCTGTCCTTGGATAGAGAAACAGCATCATAAAATTGTTCTTTTCTTGAAAGTTAATCTGTAACTTCAATACAATTCCAGTTAGAATCCAAGTAATATTCAGCAAAGAATTCAAAAGTACCTTAAAATTTATCCAGCATAATAAAAATTGCCCAAGAATAGCCAGTAAAATTGTGCAAAGGGAAATTAGTGAGAAGGTACTTGCCTTACTGGATATCAGGACATAATTTAAAGGCTCTGAAATCATATCAGTTTAGCAATATCCTTAGAACAGATATATACATAAGTAAAACAGTACAGGGAGTCCAGAAATAGATCATGATATACATAAAAATTTAATAGATGAGAAATAGTTTGTTCAACTAAATGAAAAATGATGGGTAATTTAAGAAATAGCCCTATAAAACTGTCTTTCCATATGAAGGAAATTGAATTTTAAACTATTTTATGTCACATATAAAAATGATATATAATTGACTTCAGTATAAATAATATTCTCCAAGGTTTAGAAGGTTACATGTATACTTTAGGAGTCAAGAAAGAAAATTCATTAATTAAAATAAAATATAAAAAATAAAGAGAATGATAAAGCAGTCATATTTATTGACTTAACCTTGTTGACAGAATTGCTGGATTGATACTAGAACTTTTTCAATACCTCTTCTTTCTCTAGCATAGCATCAGGTAAGTTGATGGAGCTTAATGAATCTTGGTGAATGAGTCATTCCTCTGTAGATCATTGATTCTAATTCCTTAAGTGACTCACTAAAAAATCTCAAGGAAAGCTTTATAAGCTATTGGTGACTTATAAAACCTGAGCCAGTCAAACTTTTTTCTGTGTGTGTAGTACCAGAGGTGGATCTAGGGCCTTTTGCATTGAACTATATCCCCAGACCTTTTTATTATATTTTATTTTGATATAGAGTCTTGCTAAGTCACTAAATTGCCTGGGCTGGGCTTGAACTTGTTATCTTCTTGCCTCAGCCTCTCAGACTGCTAGGATTACAGGTATGCTGCTACATCATGCTCAGTGGAATGACCCAGATATTTTTCATTAGTACATATTTGTGATACATATTAAATGCATTCATTATGGGGGATATTTCATTTTAATTCAGGCTGGAAAGATGTATTGATTTATATCCATTGTGTGGGAAATAGAATTCTAGAGTAAAAACAAGAATTAAGATCAGCTTGTCTGTTCATTGCATTATTTCCAAAAGAAGACTTCAAATTACAGATAAATTAAGGGACATATGATAGGATAAAATTTGAAAAATGCTTGTTGGACCAGTTTACACTTTAGCTTACAGTAGAAGTGATGAGATTCAGTAAAAATAATAATAATATTCTGTTCATTTTGGAAAGAACAATCAAAATGGAAGCCACGATGTAAATCAATTTATCCTATGGCTTAGAGAATAAGCAGCGACCTCAGGAGTCTTTAGTTGTGCAGAGTTGCCCCCCAGCACTACTCTGCTTTTCCATCCGACCCCTTAAGTTCTGTCTCCTAGTTAGTGCTTCACTTTCAATATACAGCGTGCTCTTCCCACCTACAAGTTCTGCATCCATGGGTTCAATCAGCCGTGGATTAAAAATATTCAGAAAAAGCCAGGCATGGTAGTGTACGCACACAGTCCCAACCTTTGGAAGACCGAGGGAGAAGTGTCACAGGTTCGAGGCCAGTTTGGGTTATATAACAAGACTCCATCTCAAAAATAAAATAAAGCAAACTGAAATATTCAAGAAAAGACTGTACTGAGCACATACAGACTTTTTTCCTGCCACTTTCCCTAAACAATATAACAGCTGTTTACATAACATTACTTTGTATTAGCAATTATTAGTAATTTAGAGATGAAAAAATATGCATACGTAGTATGTAAATATACTATTTCATATAAAGAACTTGAGTATGTAAAGATTTTCGTATCTATCCGTGAGGAGGTCTTGGAACAAATTCTCTGGAATATACAGTCCCCATGGAAAGTTGGTGAAATGTCTTAGAACTTGGATTCATACTCCAGTCTCATAAGCATGACAAGGAAAAATACTCCTCAGTTTGTAGATAGGAATAGGGAGAGACAAAGAATCTCATCCTTAAAGGTTCCATTCATTCCCTCAACATGAGTGTATTGAAAGCCCAGCTTTTTAAAGGAATTGCATTCCATGGCATAGGAAAATAAGATAGTGCACAATCTTCAAGAACTCATTTCATAAGTCAGTTTTGAATCAGTTACCTAAGTCTCGCAGAAGGCTGTGTTCCTGAAATATCTCCAAATTCTTAGCCTATTCCACAAACAGAAGCAAGTTTTTTCCTGACAGTAATCATAGACAAAATGACAGTGCTGTGTTCTCCAGTAAAATGCCAACTCAGCACACAAGTGACTCTCCTCCGTGTTTCTTAAATACTTGATTGTGTATTTACTCATCGAAGTAATGCCCCATAGCTGAGTTCTGTCATGCAGCAGCCCATCCAAAGGCTGCCTGCTCACCAGCCACTCAGCCTCTGTGGGCTGGGAATGAGGTTCCCCACAGGCGAGGCATTGCCACCCCCACAAGGCCTTTTGGGAAGTGCTCTAGAACATGCCCGGTACACACACTGAGGCATCATTCTTCCCTCCTGACTTTGCTTTTCTTCTGCCACCCTTTGACACCTCAGTTGGAAATAACTACCACCATTCACTGATCTCAAACAGTTCCATCTTTCATGAAAAACTAGTGCAGCCTGTAAGAATTAACATTATTGTAGACCATAATTCTGCTATTATTAAACCACTAATATCCTCTGACATACACTTGATCAGTTATAGTTTTTTGCCTCAAAGTCTCTCCCTTTCTCAGTCCAATCTTCACACACAGTTAGAATGATCTTCCTCAAGCCTAGTAGTACCTCTGTCCTGATCTCTGATTAAGAATCTTTGATGCTACCGCATAAAGCAGAAACTTTTTATTTCTGACTTTTGCTAACCCCATACAACCTCATTGTCCACTAATAGTTTATCAGAATCTTACCTGTCTTATCTCCTCCAGTACCACCACTCTAGTTCAAGCTATCATCAGTCCCCCCACCAGAGCTGCTATATTAACCCTGTAACTCATTTTGTGAGCCCAGACCCCCTATATTCTGCTTGTACAGCAGCCAGAATGGTGTTGCTAAAGCCTAAATCAGATCATGTTGTTCTTCTGCTTAGGTCCCTCTAATGACTTCCCATCAGATTTAGATTTCAGATCTACCTTTGTTTGTTTACTAAGTCCTGCATCTTTGTCCTTTTTATGTTGCTATTAGTGAACACCATGGACTGGATATTTATAAAGAAAATGGTTTATTTAGCTCATGATTCTCAGAGTCCAGAAGCATGATGTTGGCATCTACATGGCCTCTGCTGAGGACCTTCCTGCTGGGATGAGGACTCTACAGAGTCCCAGGTCTATGTAGGGGGTGCCATACAGTAAGGGGGCACATAGAAGAGCCAAAGCCAAACTGGCTTCTGTCCCAACCCACTCTTGAAATAACCCATTGGTTCATTTATCCCTTACTGATTGATCCATTTACAAGGGCATAGCCTTTAACTTCACAGTGGATATTAAATTTCAGCATGAGTTTTGGTTGGCACATTCACATCATAGCAGCCAGGAAGGCTCTACTGATCCATTCTACGTCAGTATATTTATGACCTCTCCTGCAGCTCTCCTCCTCCCCACCCTGGGTCAGCCACACGGGCTTCCTCATCATTCCTTGTGTGCATTGAGCAAACTCCTACCTGAGGACCTCTGCACTTGTCCTCTCTGACTAGAATGCTCTTCCTAAATGTTTGCATCATGCCCTCCCTCACTGCTTTAAGAGTTCTGCCGAATCACCACTTTATCCTACTTACTATATCACACATTCCCTTGCTGGCCTCTCTCTGCCCTTCTATTCTGCTTTCTTCATCTTAGCATTCATCCCTCCATTGGTGTATTACGTGTTTGTTTACCTTCCATATTACCTGTAATGAGAACAAGAGTAAGAGCTCCATGAAAGCAATGGCTTTGCTTTTGTTTGCTGCTCTAGGATGGTGCTTGGTGATGCACTCATACTCATATATACTTGAATGAATGAATGAGTTACCAGATCTCTCCTCACACTTCACTGACACCTCCCAGGTACTTACTCCCTATTCCTTTGAAACTATGTATATATTTCTATTATAGGTATTACATTTTATTGTAACTTTCTCTTATGCACTCATCCGTCTACACATTCTCAAAAGCAGACATTTTAGGCAACTTTATATCAATCCTGGCACTTAGCACAAATTTGGTGAAAATGAGTGTAATGAATACATGTGGGAAAATCATAAGGATAAAGCACAGTAGAGGTTCTAAGGTGGACATGTATGAGGCCTTCATTAATCTCATCTTCAGGAGGCTGTTGGTACTGAATTCTGACAATTTTCAATAAAGATGCTCAAGAAACTGTTCTCTTCCAGTCCATCACTTCCTACATTTCCCTTCCTTAAGGACCTTTGGCCTTTGTGAGGATCAGGCCCCACGTGGGTGGAGGTTGTACCTGAGAGTTTAAAAACAAGCTAATGCATAATAGTTGTGACATAAAGGCCACATTAAAAAAAAAAAAAACTGCTGAGAACCTAAGAACCTGAGAAATTCAATAAGATAACGGAATTGACATTCTTAGGAACAAGACTTTAATCCATCACCCAGCTGGATGGCATGAGTCCATGGATCTCAAAAGATCCAACAAACCAATATAGAGAGAAAATTTATTGTAGTCAAGAAAAGCCCTAGATTAGTGGTTGGAGACCACAGGTTCCTCCTCATGTTTTTCCACAGATAAGCTTTGTGCCTTTGGGCAAGTGGTTTACCTTGCCACCCAGGTTCCTCTGACATGGGGGTTGGGACTAGATGAATTCTCCAAGTCTTTCCAGCTGTAAAGTTCTCTGACTATTGAGCTGAGAGATTGTAACCAGGTATTAGAAATAGAGTCATTCCTGGAAAAAAGAATGCATTTTCTCTTAACACCAGTGACCTTAATGGTGACAGAATCTGACACATGCAGAGCCTGGACCCTGACCTCAGATGACACTTGTGTCCCTGTTCCTATGGAGACAACTAACTTCCTTGGATGTACAAAAGCTGGGCTCCCAGCAAGAATGAAGACGGAAAGAGGGACGAGATCAGGGCAACTTCTAGCCAGATTTGAGAGGAGTTTGTAGCAGAGAGGGCTTAACCAGGAGCCTGCAAACCTTCGAGCATTGGGGTGATTGTCTCAACTCCACTGTCAGGGTCTAAGAACTAGAACTGATCGGGCCAGGATTCCGGAATCACAAATCAGGGTGTTCCCTTTGGAAGTCCCTAGGGCAGGAGTGGGGTGGTTCTGGAAGTTGCCAGAGCCATACTGGGAGTGGAGTCACCTGGGAGACGGAGGCCTGGAAATACTGTGACTCAGTGGGAGCAGCCACCTCATGTTCTCAAATCAAACAGAACAGGTTTCACGGGAGATCAGAACTGACTGGACTGTTTAGCCAAGACAGCAATGAGACAGTGTACTTTCTGATCTATTTTACTTTATTTCTTTAGTCATTCATTTTTGATACCGGGGATTGAACTCAGGACCTTGTGCTTGCAAGGCAGGTGGCAGAACCACTGAGCTAAATCCCTGGCCCTACTTTATCTTTTTTAAAAAATGTGTCCAAACTTTCCGAGGAAACATGTTAAGTACTATTTTCTAAAAGCATGTAATTTCTTGCAATAACTTCTGAAAGCAGCACTCACAATCACATGTAAATGAACAGTAAGTTAAGAAATCCTGAATGATTTCTCTCATCAAATACTCCTTAGTGGCAACATAACTGACCCAAGGGATAGATTTCAAGGGCTTTGATAGTCTCAAAGCCACAGAGACAGGCCAGAACTATTAAAATGTTTATTCCCAGCGCTGTGGGAGGCTGAGGCAGGAGGATCAAAAGTTCAAGCCCAGCCTGGGCAACTTAACAAGACCCTATATCAAAATAAAACTTTTTAAAAAGGGAAAGAGGACTGGGGATGGAGCTCCATGTGAAGGTCCTGGGTTGAATCTCCAGTACTGGGAAAAAATTTTCTGCTGTATCACTACCCTCTGCCCCTCTTAACAATGTATAAATACACTCAGACACAATCACACACCTATTTTCTTTCTTTTTATTTACTTATGGACTCCATTTGGTTTGAAGTATCTTAAAATATTCCTCAATGGATAAAGGTTTCAAAATATTTTATATAAAGTCCTCCCAGATAGAAGAGATTAGAGAGGACATACTCTCCCAAAGTCTTAATGTGAATACTTATTCAGGACCCCCACCCAGTTCTCATAACCGAAAACTTACATTGTGCATCATCTTCTCAACCCCTATTCTGAACATGAGGGTTCTTGGCTGGAATTCCCAATAACAGAGCTATTTTAGTTCTACATGATGCATTCATGGCATCACAGGGCATGACTACTCAACCCACTTATACTCATGCTTGGTCATTGTCATATCCTTCCAGTAAATAATTGGCCTTGTACACATGGCTTCTTTTCTCGGGAACTGTAGGGATTTTTGAGGTTAGGAACCAACTGTGTTCTTTATCTTTCCCATGTCTGTGTGTTTTACGCATTAAAATTATCTAATAAGTATTTTCTCGGTCGACAGATTTCCAAGTCCTTATGAGTTACCCTGGCAACCCACATGAATACTTCTTTCACAGCTTATTTACGGGTTTTATGCAGCACACATCGCTATAGGTGTAGCATTCTATGCTCATAGCTCAGTTTTCTATTTTAAAGATTTTTTTTTTTTTTGTGAAACCAATTTTAAAGTCTGTCCCAATCCACAGGAAGGAGAAGGTTCGATCTCTCCATTCCAGTGTAAATATCCCTCAAAGGTAGTTCCTCATTCATGCTTCTAATGCCTGAAACTATGTCATTAGGTGTTTCTAGCCTCACCTTCTTTACTGCCCATCAACATTCCAGGCCAGAAGCTCTCCCTATCTTGAACTATAAGAGAGGATCTACAGATCGAGAATATTGTGTCTGGTGGTCCACCAGCTGCCTTGGGCCTCCGTTCCTTATTCTGGTGGGGGATATCATGTGCCCCCAGCAGTGAGGATGTGGACTTCACATGAGAGAGAAGTCCATGAGACTTGTTAGCAATTCATTACCTTCCCAACTCCTCCCCCACCTAAGGTGTCCTTGCTGGGCTGGGTATGAAGACCTTCATGGTAAGCTCTTCATCAAGCAGAACTGATTTAGTCCCCAGACACTACTGCAGTTTGGGCAACCTTGTGCAAGGCATCAGGCCCTTCTGAAGGCTGTTGTTCATGTGTAAAGCAGAGATAATATCTACTTGTTTGGTTAGCTAGGATTAAATAAGATTGTACAAGTTAAATGGTCTGCATAGTAGTCTCTGACACAAAATTGATCTGTATAAAAAAAATGAGATCTATTATTATCTAAGTCCCACAGCAGACCAACTGGGCACAAACACCGAACTCTTGAGATGGTTGTGTAGACAGCAAGGACAAAGTACATTTTCCATTTTAGCTTTTATTTGTTTTGGCAGGGGCTGGAGTGTATTCATGAGCAGAGAAAAAAGTAACAGAAGAGAGTCAGAATTTTTAAAAAGAAATTTTAATGACTTGTTGAGGTTTAATTTTTATCAGTAATAATCATCCACTTTAGGTGTAAGTAGGTGTTGACAAACATATACAATTTTTTTTCAGCTTTTTTTTTTATTTTATTGAGTTTATTGGTACATTTTAGGGATACAGTACAGTTACATTCATTGTTGGGATCATGCACCTTTACATGGCAAGTCTTGATTCTCATTTTTTCCCCTTACCTCTGCCCTCCCTTCACCCCCTCCTCCCCTCCCCATCTACAAACACTTTATTTTCATCTTTTCATTCTCTGACATTTTTTTCTTTTCCCTTTTTACTCTTCCCCTACCCATCCCACCTTCCCTACACCTTTAGCTCCTTTCTTCCCATTTCTAAATGTCAGTAATCTTATTAGAATCTTATGCATTGTTGCAGATTATTCACACCAGGGACACTATTCGGTATTTACACATGTGTGACTTATTTGTTTCACTTAGGAGTATATCTTCAATATGTATCCATTTTCCTATGAATGAATCTATTTCCTCATTCTTTATGGCTGAGTAATATTTCATTTTATAGAAAAACCACAACTTCTTTATCCAGTTTCCAACGGATGGGCAAATAGGTTGTTTCCAAGATTTAGCTATTACAAACTGTGCCGCTATAAACATGGGTGCACATACTTCTCTGTGATATGATTCTTTTAGTTCTCTTGGAAAGATACCCAGCAGAGGGATGGCTGGGTCAAATGGAACCTCCAGTCCAAGCTCTTTGAGGTATCTCCATATTGATTTCCATACAAACATATACAATTATATAATTACTACTGTGAGATTCGGGGTTTTTTGAAATAGGCCTCTGAAGTATGGGAGCAGCTGGAGTCTGGAACTGAAATGCAAGGTTTGGCTTTGATTAAGAAAGGGAACTTTGCTGTCGACCTCAGGGAAGGAGATGAGATAGATGAACTTGTAGATAAACAGGCCCAGGATGGGGTTTAGGGGTATTCCCTAATGTTATTAATTTTTCCTGTGTGGTAAGAGGCAGGGTGTTGAGAAAAAGTGTGAACAAAGACAGGACAGGTTCTACCAGATAATAGGAAAGTGTGACTGTAAGGGACACAAAAGGAGATTGTCCATCAAGCCCAGTTGGTGCTGCAGCCTGCGTGCGGCCTGGAGAATGCAGAGCTGACTCGTCCCAGGTTCGGGGGTGGGGACCAGGGTTTGTAAGTGGTGTTGGTGAGTCCTGGGATATGCTGTTTAGGAGGCCAGGGATACGATACAGTGGAGGGACTGGGTGAACTCGAGGCCTTGGTGAAACCCGACAGCGGGGGTGGAAGCTGATAGAGTTGAGATGCACAAGGAGGCTCCAGCCAGTTGGGTCTGGCGTCCCGAGGGAGCCTGTTCTCCAGGCAACGAGGCTCAGATGATGCTCATAGGAATTGGCTGCTGAAGCAGAGAAAAATGCAAAGGGCTGCCAACGATTGATAAAGACACAGAGAATCATGGAGAACACACCTTTAATTTAACATCCCTCTGCACCCATACACGTATGTATAGTAGGAAACTGCAGAGCGTCATGAGTAAGGGTGTTTTGAGAAGTGTGATATACTAGGTTTAAGAAGGCCAGTACTTTAAGGAGGTAAAATACTGAGGAAAAGAATGTGTTTTGGTATAAAATAAGTAGCAAAAATGATTACTTCAAAAGTTCTATTAATACGAAATAGGGAAAAACTTTCATCTTGTGAGTATAGAAAGTACATAGTAAGTAAAGTGTTAAGGAAATGGGTGTATTAGGGAGGAGAAGGGGGAAAAGGTAGTAAAATATAAACCTGGCTTTATTTACAGAGCTTTGATCTTGATAAATAGTACCTTCTTTAGAGATCTCATATCTGTGTTTCAAAATCTAGGTTATAGTCCAAACAGTTTCAAATCTGGGAGAAACTGTTGAGAGTCTGCTGTACTGAGTGTATGATGATAAGTTGCAAAATATTAAGAAGCTAGCTATTAAAAAGAAAAGAATGTGTAGTTACTCAAGCCAGGCCTTAATCATTAGGAATTTGCATATGAGTTTGGGATTTCTTTCAGGACTCTGCTAGGCACTACTCTCTGCAGTTTCTAAAACTTCCTTTTCAGGAAACTAACAGTAAATATCTGTTTAATTGAGTTGAAAGACTTTAAATGTTGTTATATTAATTTTCAGGAAAGCTGAATATTAGAAAGAGTTAATGTTTACTAAATGAAGTGTAGAGAACAATTGGATTGTGTCTATGCATATAATGTTTGAAGGTTAATATCTTTACCATAAGTGAACAATTAAAGTATTGTACCATCAAAATAGGATGGTACCCTTTCCCAAAATAGCAGGAAAGAAATTAGATTAATGAAAATGATTTTTCTCAATTTACTTATTTCCCTCATTAGTTGCTACTAAACACTTTTCTACTAATATTTGTTTTGTGATAAGAGTTTGATATATGAATATAGCAACTTCACAAAGATGTAGCTATTATATCTTGCAGGATGTAGTCTTCAGCTTCACCATCAAATGAGTATCAAAATTGTGATTTAGAGAATTAATATTTATGACATCAGCCCTTGTCTGAAAGAAAACTAATTTTAGAGACCACACAATCTACCTTTGGCTTAGCCTGGCCAGTGGGACCATGCACGTGGCTACAGCTGTAGCTTTATAATATCTGGTGAAATGAAACCATACTATCATCACCAGTACTTTAAAGTTCAATTTCATAACACGTGGTACACTCTAACATGTTAACCATTCTTCCTGTTTTAGCCTCTGGTGAAACTTATTTACCTCTCTCTCTGCTTCAACCACCAACTGATTTTTCATAGAGCAACATTTTACTTAATTCTGTTCCGATTTTCCAGTTTGTGTGCATAATTGTTATGGCTTGTGTCTAGATGCCTCTCCTCCAAGGCCTCATGCCGTCATATACGGTGGAAGCTTTTCAGAGGTGACTGGATCTAGAGTATGTGGTGCTGGGATAGAGGGTGTGAGATTCCTAAATCAGTCCACTCATGAGTTTGGCAGAGTTCTGGCTAGGATTATGGGTGTGCACGCTACACCTGCCCTAGGATGGGTACCCTGCTTAGAATATAAGGGACAGAAAGAGGGCTAATGTGCTCTCGCCTGCCTGCTCGCTGTAGACTGTTTGTCCTTTGTGATGCCCCTCTGCTATGCCACCTGCCTTGGAGTGAGCTGACTATGTACTGAAATCTCTACACACCTCCTTTAACTTTGGTTGTTAGATATTTTGTCTCAGAAATGAGAAAAGTAAGACAATAACTGTTTTGAATCTCATACAAGATCTGGACTCTGTATATAAACTAATGTTAATCTTCCCTACATAATTAGGTCAGTTCAATACACCCTAAGAAAGTCTATGCAAGCTATTTAGTTATTTGCTTTATTGGGATAGTTAAGGCTTGACCTCAGTGTGAAAGTCCTGAGAACTCTAAGTACAGTTGAATACCACTTCCTGGGGAAAGTATCAAATTACAGGAGAAAGCAGACCAGCAATAAAAAGTAGAGTGGAGGATGATTGCGAAAGGATGGAAAAGTATTCATGCAAGGAGGAACTGTAGTACAAGGCAGCCAAGATAAATAGGATAGTAAACCTATCACTAGATTTTACGCCAATATAAAAGCAAGCGGGGTATGAGTTTATCTGCACACCATTCCTAAGACATTGGGAAGCTGCCTGTAAGGTGAATTGGAGGTGGTTCAAAAGTGGACCAGGGGTAAAGCAAAATAAAACCATTACACAAGAACTTTAAACTTTTGTCATCGTCCACATATCCCGTAGTTGTTTCATCTCTTCTTTAGTAAATTTCTCATGTATGGTATACTTTTACCCATCTTCTGCTCATTCCAGTGTCAATTTCCAGCCACACTCAGCAAATCAGAATTGTGTCCAAGGTGAGCATCTTTCACATTTGCAAAGTGACCTACTTTTAATCATCACCACTTGTCATTCACAGTTTGAGGATTAGGGATATGTTTTGTTTCTCTGTGTTTCGTATCTAATCCTCAGATCGTTGGGTCCATTGAGGTTAACTGTTGTTCTTTTGACTTTGAAGACTCACTGGATTTACAGGCATGGTGCAGAGGGTGAAGGGTTGGAGATGAGTAGTCACTATCAAACTGTATAAGAGTAGGGAGAAGGGGTGGGTATTTCAGGGAAAGCTTACAGGGTCCCAAACTTGAGCATGCAGCTCTTAATACTTTGGTTTTCATGAACTCCTATCCTAGTCTGCTTCGTTGGGGTTCTGCACAGATTGCTTCTATACATATCCATTTTTGTCTTCATCTCTTAAGCCAAATCTCCAAAATCTTTCATCATCCCACATGTCTTCTTAGTACTCAGGGTATAATCTGTCTGGTTTAATAGGCCTATAATATTTATGTTTTTCTCTCTCCAATTGGATGATGTGTTTGAAAAGCCAGTTTTAAATTTTCTTTGTATATTCTTTCCAACAATACCTATCATAGTGCTTTGTTGTACGGATAGAATGTACTTAATAGTTCTCAGAAGGAAAATAATTTAAAACAACAAAAGAAATTAGAATTACAGAACATCATTTTAGTATTCAAGTAGGTTAATATACTAAGGAAATTAATATTATTGTTTTCTTTGCCTACACCAAAGCAATATATATATATACATATATATATATATATATGTATATATATACTTTTGATGTAGAACATTCATATAAGCTAAAGATATAAAAATCTGAAAGTACTCTTATTACTCTCAGCCCTACACGTGGATATGAAAAACCTTCCAGTTTCCTAGACATTGACTATGAAAATGTCACAGTCATCATACCTACCCACTTCTTGCCCTAGCTCTAAGCCATGAAAACAAAAGAACTCTGAAAAATTAGTCATTCAGAATTTGCCATAAAATGTCTCTTGGGGGAAAATCTGAAAAATGGTAAAGTGGAACTCTTAGATATTTTAAAAGTCTGTGTTAGGCCCACTGTATTAGGGCATTTGCCAATTATGTAAATTGCTCCTCCTTGGTCCAGCCAGAGAAGTAAATGGTTAAATATTCATGGTACTCTGGGGCATTCATGCTATTTGGCTGATGCTTTTCCCTGAGTTTGATAAAATGGTTCTGAACTCAAAATACAGTTCCTAAAGTTATTGTAAAAAAAGTAGCACGATATTTATTATTTTTTAAACAATTTGAAAGAGTCCTACAGAAATATCAGTGTGCTTCATGTAGTCCTTTTGTATTTGTGATCCACTCACATTCTGTAGTGAGATTTGACCTCTGAACTCTAGCCAATAAAACTCTAACTTACGATGCCCCCTTCCCTGTAGCTATCCAGTGGGGGCTCTGCTGACCCCACCCCCAAAGGTGCTGAGGCTGTGTGCCAGACTGTAGCACACCAAGGTCTCCACCACTGCGACCAGACAGAGCTTGCTGATACCTGCGGAGTTTCTTGGTAAGAATAGGATGGAAACAGAGTACACACAACTTTTCCCAAAGACCCTTGTGACTTTTGATCTTGCTTTTGCTCTTAGAGTCCTATAAAACCAAGGGGGAACTGGTGACTCTGGTCATGTTGCAGCCCATAAGCTGACCACTCTCTCTAAGTAAGCCCTAATAAACTCATTTACTTGTGAAGCTGGACTTTGCCAAGTTAGGACAACCCCCTCTTGGGTAGGAGGCAGATGTTTATTTTTTACAGCTCCCTGGGGAATTCACACAACACATTCTTTTCCAACTTTCAATTAGAATGATTAATGATGTTTAGATTTTTATCTCAGTTTCTCTTTCCAAATTATGGTTCCTTTGTGAGTCATTAAATTCCTTTCCATAGCAACCAGTTGCAACAACAAGGCCCTATGTTAGGTCAGTGGAAGATATGCTGTGCAGCCAAAGCTGTAATTTCATTAAAATTAGTTCAAAGAGAGTAATAAAAAATGGAATGTCTTTTCTTTCAGAGTCAGCTACAATTCAGACATTTTTATTGATATTTTTCAATATTTTCCAGATCAAATAGTAGTTGCTATTCATATTCATGTCTATCTGAGTCAGTGGATGAATCATAAACATTATAATAATACATTTTATGGAAGACAAGCCAAAATGAAGAAGTTGCGAATATTATCATCTGGTTTCTGTTTTCAGCTGTGCCACTGACCAGCAATAGCTTTGGGCAAGCTTTATTATTTTGGATTGGCCTTATTTTTCTCCTTACGGAATAATATACTTCATTGCCATTTTTTCCTCCATCGAATATTTCACATCTCTACAGCAGAAAGACTCAGGACTAACTTCGTAATTTGTAAGGGTCACTGCAAAATAAAAATATTATATTCTTTATCAAAAATATTAAGAATTATTGTTTATCGGTACTTTTTAGGTATACAGTACAATTATATTCATCATTTGGATCTTGTACCTTTACATGATGCTTCTTGGTTCTTATTTTTTTTCCCCTTACCCCTGCCCTCCCTTCACCCCCTCCACCCTTCTCTATTTACAAAGACTTTGTTTCCACTTTCTCCTTTTCTCATATTTTTTCTTTTCCCTTCTTTTCTTTCCCCTATCCTTCCCACTTCCCCTACTCCTTTAGCCCTTCTCTTCCTATTTCACAGTATCAATTATACAATTGGAACCAAATTATACAATTTGAACTCCAGTTGCACAAGAAATGATACCAAGAATGAACAAATGGGATTATACCAAATTAAAAAAACAAACACATGGATCTGCATTGCAAAGGAGACAGCCAACAGAATGAAGAGACAGCATACAGAACAGGAGAAAATTTTTGCCAGCTAATTATTAAACAGAGGTCTAGCCGCCAGGTGTGGTGACGCATGCCTATAATCCCAGCACTCGAGAGGCTGAGGCAGGAGGATCGCTCTTGAGTTCAAGACCAGCATGGGCTGCATAGTGAGTTCCAGGTCAGTCTCAAGTACATAGTGAGAGCCTGTCTCAAGAAAAAACAAAACCAAAACAAAACAAAAACAGAGGTCTAATATCTAGAATATATAAAGAACTAAAAAATCTAGATCCCCCCAAATAAAAGTCTCAGTAAAAAAAAATGGGTAACAAATAAACAGATATTTCTCAGAAGAAAAAATATAAATGGCCAATAAATACATGAAACATTTCTGATCGTTAAAGAAATACAATTTAAAACAACACTGAGATTCCACACCCTTCTTCATTGTTGGTGGGAATGTAAACTAGTACAACCATTATGGAAATCAATATGGGTATTTCTCAGAAAGCTAAAACAAGAAATTGCATTTGATTCAGCTCTTCCCCTCCTGGGTGTCTTCCCCAAAGTATTAAAGTTATCATATTGCTGAGGGGTATGCATAGCAATGACTCACAATAGCTATATCTTAGAAATGGCCTATATATCCATCAACAGATACATGGATGAAGTATGGCATTTATATGTAAATTTTTTGCCCCTTTGTCAAAGATCAGGTAGCTGAATGTACTTGGAGTTCTTCATCCTCTGTTCTGTTCTATTGATCCGTGTGTGTGTGTGTGTGTGTGTGTGTGTGTGTGTGTGTGTGTGTGTGTGTTTTGACAATACCATGCCTTTTTTTTAAATCATTGTAGTTTTGTAGTATAACTTGAATCCAGAATTGTTATTCCTCTACGCTTGCTCTTGTTGCCCAAGATTGTGTTTGCTATTCTAGGTCTCTTCTGATTCCACATGAATTTTAAGACTGTTTTCTCTTGTTCTATGAGGAATGCTATTGATATTTATTTTGATTGGGATTGTGTTAAACCTGTGTATCAGTTTTGGAGGCATGGCCATTTTGACTATATTTATTTGCCTACCCAGAAACTGGGGATATCTTTCCATCTTCTGATATCCTCTTTGATCTTCTTTTTCAGAGTACTGTAGTTTTCATTGTAGAGGTCTTCCACTTCCTTGGTTAGATTGATTCCTAAGTAGTTGATTTTTCTTGATGCTTTATTGTGAAAGGTATTGTTTCCTCAATTTTTTCTCATGAGTCTTAATTATTGGTGTATAGGAATGCTATTGATTTTTGTATGTTCTCTTTGTATTCTGCTATGCTACTGAATATAGTTATTAATTTTAGGAGTCTTCTGGTGGAATTTTTTGGGCCTTCTTTGTAGAGGATCATATCATCTGCAAATAATGATAATTTGATTTCTTCCCTTCCTATACATATCTTTTTTATTTCTTTCTCTTCCCTAAATTGTCTGGCTAATGTTTCAAGAACTACATTGAACAGCAGTGGTGATAGCACACATTCTTGTCTTATTCTTGGTTTTAGAAGGAAAGATTTTAGCTTCTCCCCATTTAATATGATGTTTGTTATTGGTTTCTCATAAATGACTTTTGTAAGATTGAGATAAGGACCTTCTGTACCTATTTTCTTTAGGATTTTAAAAAAGTCACAATGAATGTGAAGTCTTGTCAGAGGCTATTTTTGTCATTTGAGATGATCATGTGATTTTTGTTCTTGCTTTTATGTGATGTATTACATTTACTGATCTGCATATGTTATCCCTGAGATAAATCTTACTTGGTGATGGTATATGATCTTTTTGGTGATACCTTGCATTCTGTTTGCCAATATCTGTCTATGTTAATTAAAGAAATTGGCCTGTAGGTTTTTTTTTCAGCTTTAATTGAGTTTATTGGTACATTTTAGGGATACAGTACAGTTACATTCATTGTTGGGATCTTGTACCTCTACATGACAAGTCTTGATTCTCATTTTTTCCCCTTACCTCTGCCCTCTCTTCACCTCCTCCTCCCCTCCCCATCTACAAACACTTTATTTTCATCTTTTCATTATCTCACATTTTTTTCTTTTCCCTTATTACCCTTCCCCTACCCATCCCACCTTCCCTACGCCTTTCGCTCCTTTCTTCCCATTTCTAAATGTCAGTAATCTTATTAGGATCTTATGTATTATTGCAGATTATTCACACCAGGGAAACTCTTCGGTATTTACACATGTGTGACTTATTTATTTCACTTAGGATGTAGGGTTTTTGTGTGTGTGTATGGTGGGGGTCTTTATTGTTTGGGGATTAGGGTAATAGCACCAGGAACAACTCAGGATATTTTCCTTCCCATTCAGTTTCATTAAAGAGTTTGAGGGATATTAGCATTATAGAATTCAGTGGTGAATCCATTGGCACCTGATTTTCTAACTTGGTAGTTTTTAAAATTAGTTCTTCAATCGTATTGCCTGATAACTGGATTATTTGGGGTTTTATATCTTCTTGGTTTAGCCTTGGTAGTTACTATGTATCTAGGAATATATTCATTTCTTCTGAATTCTCCATTTCACTAATGTACAGGTTCTCAAAGTAGTTACTAATAATCTGGATTGCAGCAGAATCTGTTGTGTTCCTATATTTTTCATTTCTAGTTGCACTGATTTGTGTCTTTTTATTCATTCATTCATCCATCCATCCATTCTTCTTCTTCTTTTTTTTTTTTTATAAGATTGGCTAGGGGTTTTTTGTTTATCTTTCCAGTGAACCATCTCTTTGATTCACTGATTTTTTTGTTTTTTTTTTCTTTGTCTCAATTTCATTAATTTCTGCTCTGATATTTATAATTTCCTGCCTTTTGCCTATTTTGGATTTGGACTGTTCTCATTTTTCTAGGACCTTGAGGTGAATCATTACGTTATTTATTTGGACTCCCTCTGTCTTTCTGATGTGAGCAATCATAGCTATTAAACTTCCCTCTTAGGAATACTTTCACTGTGTCCCATATTTTCTGGTATGTTGTACCAGCGTTGTCATTTGGTTTGTGGAACTAAATTCTTCCTTGATTTCTTCTGTGACCCATTGCTCATTCAAGAGGGCATTGTTTTATTTCTGTGTGTTTGCATAATTTATGTGATTTCTTTTACCAGTGATATCTAGTTTAATTATACCATGATCTGATAGTATACATGAGATAATTTTGATTCTTTTGCATTTACTTAAGCATGTTTTGTGAGCTACATGGTCTATTTGGAAAAAGTCCCATGTGCTGCTGAGATGTATGAGATGTATGTGTGTTCTGTTGTTGTTGGGTGGATCACTATTTATATATCTATTAAGTCCATTTGTTAGAAGGTTTGATTCAACTCTGATATATCTTTGTTGATTTGTTTTTGTACTAGAGATCAAACTCAGGACCTTGCACTTGCGAGGCAGGCGGAAGAACCACTGAACTAAATCCCTGGGACCCTTTAGTGAATTTTTTTTTTCCTATTTGACTCATCTATTTGTAATGGTAGGGTATTGAGGTTTCCATTATAATTGTTTTGGTGTTATTTTGATCTTTTATGTCCAGTTGTTTTATGTAGTTGGGCAAACCAATGTGAGTTTCATATATTTTTAAAATTAACAGTTATTCTCTTAGTCAATATGTTGTGACCCTCTTTGTCTCTTCTGATCAGTTTTGGCTTGAAATACTCAAAAGTGTGCTTCTTTTCGGGGTTCCTATTGAAGGGAATATTGTTCTCTATTTTTTGATTTTTAATTTGTATATTTCTTTTTGGATGAAATGTGTTTGGATGAAATGTACATCATTGGTTATGTTTCTTGACCCATTATGCCAATTCATGTCTTTTGATTGGGAGAAGTGAGACCCTTTACACTGGTAGTTACTATTGATAGGTATTGACTTTTTCCTGTCATTATATTATTTTTCTGCCACTGATTTCCTTTTTTTCCTCTTTTTTTTTCTGCTTTATTGCTCATCCTGCCTGGTGTACTCCCTCTATTAGATTCTGAGCGGGAGGCCTTGTTGGCTTTCTAGGACATCCTTGAGAATTTTTTGTAGTGCTGGTTTGGTGGGCATAAATTTCTTAGGTACTCTTTGTCATGGAAATACCTAGTTTCTCTATTTTTTTTTTTAGTTTTAATTCAGTTTATTGATACATTTTAGGTATACAGTACAGTTACATTCATTATTGGGATCTTGTACCTTCACATGACAGGTCTCTATCAATTTTTAAAGAAACTTGCAGGATATATAATTCTGCATTGGAAGTTGATATCGCTTAGGTCTTGAAATACTTCACTCCAACCTCTCTTGTCCTTTAAATCTTGCGTTGAGAAGTCTCCTATAATTTTAATAGGCTTACCTTTATAAGTGATTAATTGCTTTTCTCTAATAGCTTTTAAGATTCTGTCCCTGTTGGATTTCTAAGATTTTGACTATGATATGATGTGGAGAAGTTCATTTTTGATCGTGGTTATTTAGGGTTATATATGCCTCCCTTATCTAAATGTTGAATGCTTTCCTTCTATTCTGGAAAGCTTTTTGCTATTATTTTTGTAAGCAGGTTTTTCATGAACTTTCTGCTGTCTTTTGATTTTTCACTTACTTTAATTAATCTTAGATTAGTTTTCTTTGTATCATCTATTAGTTGTTAGATCCATTTTTCATGTTCTTTTTTTGACTTTAAAGGTATCTCTGAGTGATTGTTGTTTGAGATCATCCCTATCTTCTCATTCTGATATTCTGACCTCACATTGGTCACTTCTGCTGCCCGTACTTTAATATAATTTTTCATCTCCTGGATATCTCCTTGCAACCTTTTCATGGGCTCTGATTCTTTGTTGGTTATAAACATGTTCTGTACCATTTTGTTTCACTCAGCTACCTTTTTCAAGAGTGTCTTCTGCAACCTCCCTGTTTCATTTATTATACTTATTATTTGTTTAATTATATCTTTTCGAGTCAGCTGAGCACCTTATTGATCTGTTTTTCAATTTTTACGTTATCCTGTTATACTTTCTAATAATTCAGCTGAATGGCTTTTGCTTTCCTCCCTCTTGATGCCCCTAATTTCAACTTTGTGGGTGTTGGCAGTTTTGGGAGGCATTTTCTTCCCTTTCTTCTAATGTTTCTGTTATTTTTTTCTGTTTGTTTTGTTTTATGCTTAGGTTTGTGGTCACATAGTGGAAAGACTTTGTTGCTAGTATGGAGACCTCTTTAGTTAGTTTGCTTTTTAGTGATATATTTAGGGATAGCATCGCCTGCTAGAGTCCTTTGCCTCTATCTCAAGATCTGACCACCTTTGTTAGTTTGGGGAGGAAGCAGTGTAATTAGATTGGTACCCATTTCTCCAGGAATGGGTCACTGTATTGTTAATGTCACAAAGATATTCTGGATATTGGCATACAGAAAAAAATGTATTAATAGTAACAACTGTAAGACTCTGTATTGAAGAAATCAGCCACAGTAATATTGTCCAAAACAAAATGGATATTGACATACCATAAGAACTGATAACATACTACCTTTAACCTTAGAAAAGATATCTATAATTATAGCATAAACAGTAAGAAAAAATATTGACATACAGAAAATATTTACTAAATGCAGTAAATAACTAGACCTTCACTAATGATAGAAAATAATTCAACAATAGTAACATTGTTAACTAGCTATCTAAAAATCAATAAATCTTAATGGTTATACTTTTAAAGATAAAAAGGGTTGGAAATGGGAGAATTCAAAAAGAAATTTTGAAAAATTAAACAGTGGGTGATGAAAAGGAAGGGAAAAAGTGAGACAAAGGATTGTATTAAGGAGTATAAGGATATTTATAGAATTAGATAAAGGTAACAAAAAAAATAAATGAGAACTAGGAGACAAAAAACTTGAAGAAAAATATGGATAATAAAAAATAGAAAAATTAAAAACATTAAAATAAAAGAAGAAAAAGAAGACTGAAAAAGAAAAATTCCCCAAATCTGAATAACCACTGAAGAAGAGAAATGAGAGAAAAAAAGGAAGAGAATCCAAAAATAGAAAAAAAAATTGTTTTCTCTCTCTCTATATATATATTTTTTGTTTTGTTTTGTTTGTTTTTTTGGTACAGGGTATCCAACTTGGGACCTTGTGCTTGTGAGGTAGGTGGCAGAACCACGGAGCTAAATCTGCGGCCCTTTCTCTGTATTTTTGAATGAGTAGTTTCCTTCCAAATTTCATAGTTTTAGAGTTTAGTAAGTCATGGTTTTCTCTGCCTAGCCTTACAGTCTGTGGGTTTGTGTGCCCAGCCCTGAGGTCCCTCTGTTTACCCTAGGCTGTGGCAATGTGCATGCTAAGTTGTGTCCTTGCTTGTGCTGCTAGATAGGAAAGGCAATCGTACCGCCTATCTGTGCTGTATGTAGCAAGCAAGGCAGGGGTTCAAGTACTTAATGCTGGCATTTTCAAATCCATCTGTTTCTGAGCACATCTCAACTGGGCCTGGCTTCTCACCACTGAGGGTGCCTGCAGCTTTCTGCTGTGGCTGTCTCTCACCAAGTCACTGTGGGAAGGTAACACTGGGAACCCTGATGAAAAGTTGTTTTTTGATTGTTCTGAATTCTTAATTTAAATAATGAACTTCTTCCTGAAATGGTGCCTGATTAAACACTCTCTGACAATATGTTGAGTGCCCATGCTGGAATCCCTCTCACTGTTGCCTGTTATGTGCAGAGTCCCCTCCGAGAAAAACCACATACTCATTTTGCAGTTCACAATATCCATAGCTCATGCCACCGCCCAGTTTATCACTGTCTCTTCCTGGATCTGCTAAGCCTGAGTGCTTACCTTGCTTATGTAGAGCCAGGTTCTCCTCCCCATGAGCTATGAGATGGGGAGAGAGTCCAGATTGTTTAGTTATTTTATATGCATTGTGGATTATCTCTCCAGCTTTTCTATAGCTTCTAACTTTTCAGTCTCTTCCCTTCTGATTCCCACTGAACTGTTTTACTTTTTTTTTTTTTTTTTTTTTTTTTTTTTTTTTTTTACTTAGAGAGGCTGACTTTTGCTCCTGATCACTGCTTCAGCATTTCTCCTTGTGGTTGTTATTTTAAGCACTAAGTTTTGGAATAACTGTCCAACCTGTCTAGTATGCCAAAAATCCTGCAGTCCCATAATAACTACAGGATCATTGGATGCCAACATAGGGAAGGGAGTGATGAAATAGGAAGCTGCTGGAGGAAGAGGAGGGAGTCGAGGCCACAGAGAGAAGGGCACTGAAAGAAAAATCTTGAACTGCTTGCCAGTTTGGCCTGGGGCTAGTTACAGCAAGAACAGCTGTGTTTAGGTCAGCAGTTCCAATGTTGTTTTATAGCTACGAGATTTTCCTTAGGTGGATCTGCTTTGAAATAGCATTCTAATGTGGTGCCAAATAGAATGAAGCCAAAGCTACATGTTCTGTTCTCCCATGGTCACTTTGGTTTTGTTTCATGTCTAATGACTGCTAACCTTGAATATCAATATGTATGTATAGGCTGCCTTGAGAGAAACCAGGACAGATTCACAAGTCCAAGTGTACTCCTGAAAATGTGCTTGCTTGTTTCCTTGCTCATGGGGAGTCAGAGAAGTCATTATCATGTAGGAAAGATATGGCATTTTAAGCATTTATCATTTCATATGGCAAGATTGTTTTCCTCTCCAGTATCAAGAAAAACAAACCATCAAACACTGCCTTTGTTGGGCTGGGAATTAGCTCAGTGGCACCGCACCTGTCTTGCAAGTGCAAGGTCCTGAGTTTGATCTCCAATACTGAGAAAAAAAAATTGTCTTTGTTTCCTTTGTTCTTAAATCATAGTTCTTTTAAAGAAAAATGGAGGAATGAAAGCTTTCCAGGTCTATAAGTGGTTTTCAAAAGTAATATCTCTTTTATTAATGTGTATAGCATATAAAAGAGATATGATGAAGTATATTTGCCACATGAATATTACTTTAAGTAGCATTTTAATCATTGTAAGAGACAAGCCATTTTATTGCTTCTTGATATTTCCCATATAATATACAAATTAATGCATCTCACTTAATGGCAGCAGCGAGTTACATTATAAAAGTTTGTTATATAAAATTTTATTTTCTAAAAGAAAAAATGAAATAGTAGAAAAAATTTAATGTTCAAAATAGCCACAAAACACACTGCCCACCCTAGATATTTTGAGGTCTTTAAGAGTCTCTCTCTCTCTTTCTTTTTTTAAAATATTCAGTTCTAGTAAATATCACAGCCATACAGTTCCAAGCGAAGTGCAATACTCTGATTCCATGTTTTAGGAATGATGCGGATAAACCTAGAAATGATTGGTGGATTGAGAAAGTTCTTCACATGTCCCTTGACATTGCTGTTTCCTTCAAAAACCTGAAAGCAAAAGGAGAAAGATAATTTTCAGTGATGGTATAGTGGATATAAAAATCTGATAATTTTCCTATCCTTTTAGCTCAAACTGAGGGCATCAAATAAATACTACCATAGAAGTGACCATAAAGTAGTGATAGAATTGCTGCTGGACAGACCCATGGAGGCATTTTCATTTCACCAGTGACCTGAGTTAAATTAAAGAAAAATAAATCTGACACAGTGCTGTGTCAGCACATTCTAACAATTCTGAGACCCCTTTGAGCTGTGAGATTTTGTTTTGTTACCGGGGATTGAACTTGGGTCCTTGCGCTTGGCAAGGCAGGCCACTGAACCGCTGAGCTAAATCCCCAGCCCTTAGCTGTGAGATTTTGAAGAAGTTATATTCTCTCATTCTCCATTTCTTCACTGGCAAAATAGGAATGATAAAAATTTTACCTTGGAAAAGTTGTAAAATTTAAAAAATGGATGACAAGTTGTCTCATTAAGTGTCAGGTAGTAAGCACCAGTCAGTAATTAGCTACAAACATTTTAAATAAAATATGACCATGCATTTTGGTATATTTATCCTTTCTTAGAATGTGCTCTATATCCTCAACTAAACTTTTTAAAAATCCTCAGCAGTTTCTCCAAGATTTACAAGCAGCAGAAATGAAATCACTTATTTATGATAGTGGTGCTTACTTGGTGTGAACCCATCCTACTATAGTGAGAAATAAACTAACAGAGACAGAAAAGGGGTTTAAAAAGTGAGATAAGTGCTAAGCATTTGATGAGAATACATTAAATCTCAGTTCCCTTTTCCTACATTGCCCACTGTCT
Source organism: Fukomys damarensis (assembly GCF_012274545.1). NCBI lineage: Eukaryota > Metazoa > Chordata > Mammalia > Rodentia > Bathyergidae > Fukomys > Fukomys damarensis. The sequence goes on along the minus strand of NW_022900931.1, from coordinate 39,959,421 downwards.
TTAGTCCAGTTTCCATTACTGGAATATTAGGCATATCTCCTTAGCTTTGTTCTTTTTTAAGCCACCTATTAGGATCTAGGATTTTTTTTTTGTTTGTTTGGTTTTGGTTTTGGTTTTTGGTACCGGGGATCGAACTTGGGCCCTTGTGCTTGTGAGGTAGGCAGTGGAACCACTGAGCTAAATCCCTGGCCCCTCCACTTATTTAGGAAGTAGAGAAAGTTAAGATTGTAGTGGACTAAAATAGTTTATTTTACCAGAAATTTATTCTCCCATCAGAAAGGATAATAATTTTTTTGTTGAGTGACAATATGGCATACAAAAGTTTATGATCTTGGGCATTTGACCAGTCATGAGTAAGAAGCGTAACCTAAGTCAGTGCTAACATGGCATTACTTCACAGTGGAAGGTTTTCAGGATGCCTTCAGCGTCTTTCTCAATCAGAGAGAATTAAACTTATTACCACCCTCTGACATTGTACCCTCACTGCTTTCATAGGTGGCTCAGTCAAGGCAGAAAGGTGACATGCACGATCCCTGTCTCCAAGACCAGGTGTCCGCAGAGCTAGGATTTAGAAGGCTTAAAGAGATAGCACATGTCAGCACATACTTGTTGATTGCAAAGTACTACTATTATTTCCAACACGGGACAGTTTTCAGAATGCTTTCTCTTTGCCCAGAAGCCAGCCCATACCTTTTCCATCATGGAGGATTTCTGCCTGTAAGGTTTCCATTCCATGCCCTGGTCACTGTAGTGAATGGTGTAACTCTTCACATACATTTCAGAAGATAGAGACTTGCAGCCCTGTGTTACAATCGCAGTTATCTTCTTGATTTTGAGCAGATCAATTTGTAACCACTGTTGGTGGTTATTTGCCTGTGAAAATGATGAAAACACAGGGACAAATACAAAGTTAAGACCTTGGCTATGCTTAGATCAAGCTCTTCAGAAAAGAACAGAGCTCCAAAGGATTTCTTTTATTTCATACACTCTGTTTTATTTTCTTTCAGAAGACTTCCATATTTTTTCTTGTTTGTTTCTGTAAGTGTACAAACTTCTGTTGATGTAGTTCATGCCTCACACAATAATTACTTGTTTCCTTCTTTTTATCAATTATTGTTCAAGGACAGGAGCTTTTAGTTTGGTTTTCTGGTATTATAATAAGGCAAGGCACACAGTTGGCGTTTGATAAATACTTGCTTAAGTGAATGAGTAAATTTTTCTTGAGGTGACTTCTAAATTTTCTATAAATATTCTCTTAAGCAAGTTTGTTTAAATACTATGATAATATTGTTGTGGGATTCTCTGGGGAAGAATTTGATAACATCTCTCTATTTAACATATTTTACAACAGCCCACCTTTTCTTTCCACTGCTATTGTTTTTTTCCCACTGCTATTGTTAAATAGGAGAAACATAGTTTCTTATTTTCTAAAATTTCAAATAAATGTAATTGAGAGTTGATAGAGCTGTAAGTAGGGTTTATACACATCATAGTAACTGTCCTGTCCCTAATTTAACAGAAGGCCTAATCATGTTCAGTGATTATTTGGAGCACTTGGAGAAAGAAAGTCGGAAGGATTAATTGATTTTTGGAGTTATCTGAGGTGAGTTTTCACCTTTGAAAGACTAATCATGCCCAAGAAGTCTCACTGAATTTTTTATGAAAGAATAAATATTGATGTATTTCCTCACCATCATCATTATTCTGTGACTATATGTATATGCTTTTTTACATGCATGTATATTTTTATATGTGTGCATTAACATGATGTAAGTATTTTTAAAAGCCAATTAATTGGATTAAAATGATTGTAGTAGAACCTTTTGTTAATTCTCTGACATCCTCTAGTGACATCTGGGTGATATCTTAATTGCCTTTCCAAATCAGTGCGTTACCAGTGATACAGAATATAGATAACTAGAGGATTTTTGCAGGCATAAGTGAGTTGGGGACACTTTAGTCAGGAAGAAGTGGACTGGACATCCTCTGGCATGTGTCTAGCTTTAAGTTTCTAAAGAAACTATAAACATATCTCAAATGAATAAAAGATTAAATGAAACAGATGTGTTTAGATTTAAGAATTTAGATTAAGATGACAGCATTAAAAGAAATGAGCATTTCATCTTTCAGCTTCTTTTTATACTACAAACACTAAGAACAAACTACTTTTGGACTAATTTTTTAAGGTTGTAAAATGGAGAGTGAGAGAGGATTGGGTGACATTTCTTTATTATTTATATCATTATCTAAATATAATATGTTTTAGTTATTTTAACTTCTCTGGGTGTCAATTTTCCTCTTTGAAAAGTTGAAAAATGAGGTGTTTGGGCTGCTTCAAATAGAAAAACTACCTGCTGCCTGTTTACTGGGAAAGGAATTCCAGTTCTGATTCTACCACTAAACTAAACTAAAATCACTTAATTTATTTGTATTTAGACTGAAAAGGAAAAGTACCGAGCAAAGGTTTCATAAGCTGCCTGCCACTGTAGTATTCTGTGATGCCGTGGTGGGCCAGAATGAGACTTGAGGCCCAGAGAAGAGTCTTCAAGACTGTAGGGTACTTGCACCACAGTTCTCTTTTCCTTTTTAAGTGGTCTAACTTAAAGACAAGACCTGGGCTTCTACAGAGAATCCAGGGAACTGGAATGTAGGCCTCTTAAGGTAGGAGAATGGAGGATACTAAAGAGGGAATTTGGATTTAGTTGGCTGCAGGGATCATTAAATTATTCAGGCCATTCTGATTCCTCAGGTAAATTAAGAGTGAAAAAAAAAAGCAAATAAACTGTGAACAGTTACCCTAAAGTTAGGTCATGGATTCATATCACAGGGAAAGTATAACTCTCTGGAAGTGTTTCTTTAACTTAGATCACTGATTTATAACTGGTTGTACAACATTTTACCATGCCTCCAGTCATTTCCAGGATGTCTTAAAATATGCTTTTGGAAATGGGCACAAAAAAGTTTAAATGGCCCTTTTAAGAAAATGAAGAATATTGTTAAATTGTGAAGAAACAAAATAAGAAATGTTATAAACCTAAAGCATTTATCACTGATGTTGTCTGTGCAACGAATTGGAAACCACAGCCATGCTAATGTATTTATGTATTTGGCTCTTTTCCTGCTACAGTGGGCAGAGGTGAGTAGTTATGTTTGGCCTATCAAGCCTAAAATATTTTTTTTCTCTGAGTCTTTGCAGAAAAATGTTGTCTCTTAAGGTTTAAATCAAGGCTAGACTAAGAATTACAGACATGATAAATGACTTTTCTCTGAACTAAAGCTATTGATTCTGCAGATGTCTTAGATTCTCAGACCTTGGATTTTCATCTGAGATACAGGACACCATACTCCTGCTTCCCAGATCCCCCCTGTTCCCTGTGGTGGGACTACTATTTCCTGTCTTTGTGGTGGGACTTCCTGTTTCTACTGCGAGGGGCTGAGAGTAGTTCATTCATAAGGTCTATATCACCTTGGGTTGCCAGGCATTCACTCGGCCCTGGGCATTAAGGCGGGCACAGGAGGGCTCCCAGTAATCTCCCCACCAGGATTTTTTAAACGAGAAGGCTGTGATCTGCTTGTTTTCTATCTTTCCATTTTCCATACCCAGTGGTGTGGAGCATCCTGTCAAGAGAAAGTCAGTGTGATTAATTACACAACACCAAAATTCTCTGCATGGTGTTTCACACTTCAAAGTCAATAAGAAATAACTTCACTACCAATTAACAACAAAAACTTATCACAGCAATGCATGTTCATTGAATTTAAGGGCCAAACATTGCTCTCAGGTGTGAATGTGTTCTTTAATGTTCAAAATTATCTCCATTTTACAAATGAGAAGACAAAAATTACACCGAGGCATATTTTATCTAACATAATGCAGCCAGAAGAATTGGAAATTGAATTTAAACTCATATAGTAGGTATACTAAATATTTAAACTCACTTTCCTTCCTTCAGAGAGTCATGGAAACTTCAAACCTTGCTTTGAGGCAGACAGTAAGTTCTAAACCATTCATATGCAGTCCTGTGCTGTATAATGTCCTTTCAGCTAATGACAAACCCCCCCCCCATGACAGTGGTTCCTTTAGGTTACAATGGAGCTAAAAATTCCTATTGCCTCCTGACATGTTAGCTGTCATAATAATAACACGACACATTGCCCACACATTTGTGGTGGTGGTGATGTAAATAAACCTAGTCGCATAAAAATATAGTGCATACAGTTGCGTATGGTACACAATACATGATAACGAGACTATGTTACTGGTTTATGTTTTTACTATATTTTTATCATCGAGAATGTGCTTCTACTTATAAAAAAAAAGTTTACTGTAAAACAGAATGGCCGGTTATGCTGGCAGTAGGCACACACATTTTACTGCTTCTCTTCATTACATCTCAGTTTATGTAGTTAACATATACTCGGTGACGTCTGCACAGTGAAACAGCTGCCTAACAGTGCAGTTTGGAGAACACATCCCTGTAGTTAAGAAATGCATGAGTGCATGGCTGTATTTTAAAAAGCACTGTTTCTTTTCCTAACAAAAGTCACAAACAAATATAGTGGAGTTTTGGTAGTCACCATCTAATATTATGAACATCCTGGGCAGCAAGGCCAATCTGTTAGCGTGAGAGGCACAGGGCTGAACTAGCCCAGTAACTGCCCATCACCTATGCCACTTTCATTTAGAAATTGACAAAACCCCTAAAAGGAACACCTCCTGCTAATGCAGACTATATGTAACAAGAAAGTAATGCTTCTTGTACAGAATGTGTGTTTCAGATAAATTAACAGTTGTATGCCGCATTTTAGGGTGGCTTGACTTCATGATATGTACATGTCCGCTGTTTATATCATATGCCATATGGGAAGAAAAAAAATCTTAATGCTTTATGGAGCTTTTTCAAAGAATGTTCCTGCCTGTAGAAAATTTCCATTTTATGTGAGAGATGTTATATATTACTGCTTTCTGCAAACATTCATATCCATATCCCTCATGAATGCCGAGTATACTGTACCATTGTCTACTTTGATAAAAAATGATGCCACGGTTCAGCTACTTTATCCTCTGAGTTACAGCTTTTTCCCCTACACCAAGGGAAGGTGCTTCAGCTTCCCAGCTGTGTGATGCAGCAGGTTTCCCCTGCATCTCTATACTGATTCCTCTACTCTTCAGTCCTTCAGCAGCCACCAGGGTCTGCTTCAGCTTGGGCATGGGGCCATTGCTATAGCTTCCTACCTCAGGATGCTGGGCAGATATTTTTATGCAGAAAAACAAAATGAAGAAAGCATTTTTAATGTTTTGCAGTGAAAAGTATTGGAAAGCATTGAGTTACAAGGTTATAAATTGAGTTATAGAAAAATAGGACTCTTTAAACAACATTGTTGTATGTAGTAGAATTTTACTAAGACCACTTATGATTATCTGGATTTATTTATGTCGTAGGCCATATTACATCCCCTGAAAAACAGCAGCTTATAAAAAAAGCATTTCAGTACCAATATAAGGCAAAAAAGAGGATGTAGAGGCACAGTTGTGGGTTCAGGAAGTTGGAAAGTAGATTCAGATTTCAAAAACATTCACTGAACAAGATATGCTAGTATTGTTGCTAAATACTTTCATTGCATTAAAGTCTAAGTAATCTACAAGGCATTGGAAGAATACAGCCCCCTTTGAAGCTCAAGCAGTTTTTATTGAAAATGGACTGTTGGAAGAGATTATGACCTAGGACCCTTCCTTAGAGGATCATGGTGGTATCTATATCACCTGGCATCATTCAGAAAGGTGCTGCCCAAACTCAGGCTGTCCACATGGAAGAGTTTATCTGAATGAACTCTCTGTTTCACAAAGACTTTTCTGGAGCCTAAGTCATTGAAGAGACCTAAGAATTCCTTGTATTTTCCCACACACCCCAAATCTAGAGTATGTGAGTATCAGCGAGAAAATAATGCATCTTTGTTCCTTACCATTAACCTCACAGCCTTGCAGCTCCAGTCGAAGGGTAGGTCTGTTATAGGATCTTGTTGGAGATATCCTAATGTATCTGGCCACAATAGGTGGGTCAAACTGATTCTCTTTTATTGTAGAGGCATCTGAATTGCCATCAAAATACTAGAAGGAAAGAGGAAAGCTTAGTAACAGTTCCCTATGAAGTGACTTTCTAATAACACTTTCATCTAGTTTAATATTGTAAAATTTTCATGCGGCCTGAATCAAATCAATTTGATCTTAAAAAATAATCAACAACTGGGATCTCATCTTACTAAAAAGCTTCTGTACTTCAAAAGAAACCATTAGCAGAACTAAGAGACAATCTACAATGTGGGAAAAAAATTTTACCAGCTGTACCTCAGACAAAGGACTATTATCAAGGATATATAAAGAACTCAAAACAATCAGTCCCCCCAAATATAAAGACCCGATCCAAAAATGGGCATCCGAAATGAACAGACATTTCTCATACAAAGAAGTGAAAGCAGCAAGAAAATATATGAAAAAATGTTCCACATCACTGGTCATTCGAGAGATGCAGATGAAAACAACACTGAGATTCCACCTCACCCCACAAAGAATGGCTGCTATCAAGAAATCACACAATAACAAATGTTGGCGGGGTTGTGGGGAGAAAGGAACCCTCCTCCATTGTTGGTGGGAGTGCAGACTAGTGCAACCACTATGGAAATCAATATGGAGATACCTCAAAGAGCTTGGACTGGAGGTTCCATTTGACCCAGCCATCCCTCTGTTGGGTATCTTTCCAAGAGAACTAAAAGAATCATATCACAGAGAAGTATGTGCACCCATGTTTATAGCGGCACAGTTTGTAATAGCTAAATCTTGGAAACAACCTATTTGCCCATCCGTTGGAAACTGGATAAAGAAGTTGTGGTTTTTCTATAAAATGGAATATTACTCAGCCATAAAGAGCGAGAGAATAGATTCATTCATAGGAAAATGGATACATATTGAAGATATACTCCTAAGTGAAATAAATAAGTCCCACATGTGTAAATACCAAATAGTTTCCCTGGTGTGAATATTCTGCAACAATGCATAAGATTCTAATAAGATTACTGACATTTAGAAATGGGAGGAAAGGAGCTAAAGGTGTAGGGAAGGTGTGATACGTAGGGGAAGAACAAAAAGGGAAAAGAAAAAAATGTGAGAGAATGAAAAGATGAAAATAAAGTGTTTGTAGATGGGGAGGGGAGGAGGGGGTGAAGGGAGGGCAGAGGTAAGGGGAAAAAAATGAGAATCAAGACTTGCCATGTAGAGGTACAAGATCCCAACAATGAATGTAACTGTACTGTATCCCTAAATGTACCAATAAACACAATAAAAAAAAATAATTGACGATACTTGTACATCCAGGAAAATGAGGTACTTTGCCCTGTGGCTCCTGCTATGTACAACTACATACCCTAGATACAAATATAATAGAAACAAGACTCTGAACAGTGGAGAGGGGAAAGGAGACAGAAAGGACTTCTCAGAACCCAAGGGAAAACATGGTGGTAGCTTCCCTGGGTTTGGGTTTTCCCTTATATATCCTCATCCTGGAGATGAAGAAGCCAGCATCCTGCAAACACCAATGGATACAGAAAAACAGAAAACAACACCCCAACCAAAGCACCAGGAAAGGACAGCTGAACTGAGCAGAAAAGGTTCAGATGAACCTTTGCGTATGAGCCAAAAACCACAGAGGAAAAAGGTAGCTCATCCCTAAACTATAGCAGGAAAGGCAGAATGGGGAGACTTTTACGCTTGTGAAGCTAAAGAGGTTCACCAACATCCTCCTTAGGGCTATGTCAGAGAAATCCAAGAAGGAACCCAGGACTTTCATCCCCTCCAGCCCCCAATGATGCTTCTGTCCCTGAAGGATCAGTAGAAACCACATGGGGAACTCAGTTCCCACCTAGCTGCAAAGAGGAGCACCCCGTAAGGTGCCCAGGGAGGCAAGTGGGTGATCTCCTTCCACCAGGCAGGACAGACAGGCTGTGCCCTGTCCTCTTGCCAGAGCATTGTCTGAAAAACAGCTAAAGCAGATGAGCAGACATCAGTAAGATTGAAAATAGAAAAAACAGAGAAAAATCCATAAAATAGCTGGTTCTTGGAGAATATAAAATAGACAATCTTTAGTAATACCAAGAAAAAAAGAAGAGATACAAATTATGGTGTCAGAGATGAAACAGTATCACTATTCAACCCTGCAGATATAGAAAGGAGAATAAGATACACTGTGGAGGAAATGGACAATTCGTTTTAAAAAAACACAAAGCATCACAACTTACCCAATATGAAATAAATAACTTGAATATCCCTATAACAATTAACAAAATTAAATTTGCAAATTATCTCCTCAGAAAAGAAATCTGCAAGTCCAGTTAGTTTTGCTAATCATTTTTTCCAAATAATTAAATAATGAACACCAGTTGTAGAAATTTCTCTTAGAATATAGAAGGGCACAGTTGTCATCTTTGTATGCAAGGTTAGTATTGCCATGAAATCAAAACCAGAACTAGGCAGTACAAAAAAATAGTAAGAAAACCACACAGTGATATTCCTCGTGAATGTAGATGCAAAAAATCTTTAGGCTACTAATTCAACTGCTATCTGTGTTCTCTCTCCTAATATTGATTGGTACAAACCATAATTGAGAATTTTCATGGCTTGATCTAAGGTGTATTACAGATAACTAATTATTAAAATTACCTAAATGATAATATAGAGAAATGTTGAAATACTGAAGGATTTACATAAGATACAAATTGACACAGATTCAAGGTTACTGGTCCAACAGTTGCATTAAGGTTTCTCTTTGTTGGGGAGGGTGGCTTTGAGAGGAGAGGAAGAGTTTGGGTTCTTGGCTGAGCCCAAGGAAGACCCAGCAGGGGACCATCATCCCTCAGGCATGGCTCCAAATAAATCTGAAAATTATAGTGCTTCACAGTGTCACTGGCATCAATACTACTATTTCCTTCAGGTATACTGGAATCAAAAACCAAATAAAATGTAATAGTAAAATCAAAGCTCTTGACAAATTTGTAGTATAAGCTTGAGATATGAGACCAGATATTTTATTCTGTACACAATCTGCCAATCTAGCGGGGGTTTTAAAAAAAATAACAAAGTGATACTCTTCAGGCTTTGTGGAGTTTTGAAGTCTCAGTAGTTCTGGTTATCCCTGTAATTTGGAATACACAGACTGCCATCATATTACCACTTTCTTCCATGCAAGCCTTAGAAAGGTCTTCACATTTCCTAGACAGCCTAGGGTGAGTCCTGCAGTTAGAGGGAAGTGTATCCACATACCATCACTTGCTTCGTGCTGTTTCCTTTGAAGATCTGCCAGCTGGTGCGGTCAGAACTGTAAGCCACATAGAACTCGGTGGTGTAGCAAGACTTGAGGTAATGTTTGGCACCCTGGGTCTGGATCCCCGTGATGACGACTTCTCTTTGCATGTCCACCTGCAACAGAGGTCAGCTGTCAGCAGAGATGACCTTGTATATGAATCACATCCCGCCATAACCCACAGCACAATCTCTCTCTTAAGAATGAAAGATCCAACACCTCAGGTTTTCTGTTTGTGTTTTAATCGGATTTTTTATTAATACATGTTTGCAGTACATAATGTTTATGTACCTTATGTGGAGCTGGTACATGCACATAACACAACTTAAATCCTTTTTCATTCCCTGTCTCTCCTCCCCGCCGTTCCAGGTGTTGATCCCCTTACCATTTGAGAAAGATCTAACTCCCCACTTCCTACTATCTGTCACTTCTTTTAGCCAAGTGGTAAAATGATTAGATGCAGTCTAAACCTGAGCGCAGCCTGAACTTGAATCCCAGTTCGACCACTAAGTACCACTGTGCTACTTTGATCAAGTTAACATCTTTCTGCCTTGGATTTTTTAATCTATAAAATGGAATGTTACTCAGATCCATCCTCACAGCATTGATTCTGAGGCTGTAAAGTTCTTAGAGTGGTGCTCAGTGACTAGTGGTTTCTATTCCCCTAATCCACAAGAAAAACATGAAGAAATTATTCAATCACTGTCATGTCTATTATTACAATCACCATAAATATTATCAGACTAAATAGACGAACCTGGATCCAAGGTTTAGAGGCGGTTTCTAATGCGTTTTTTTCTACACTCCAAGCATTATATGATCCAGCATTGTTTAATCTTGCTAATTTGGGCTCCCAATAACCTAAACTCAAAGGAAGAAAAAAAAATCTTATGAAGAAGATATTTTTTTCCTAGTACTAGGGATCAACCCAGGGCCTATGCACTGAGCTACATCCCCAGCTCCTTTTTAAATTTTTATTTTTTGAAATGTCTTGTTAAGTCATTATGTTGCCTAGGCTATACTTGCATTTGTGGTCTTCTGCCTCAGCCTCTCACAGTGCTGAATTTTAAAAAGATAGCAATTTCTCAATTGATTTTAGTCCAGCAGAAAACCAGATCCTTGAAGGACCTGTGTTACAACTAGGAGACCAGGTGGTTAGCATGGGCCTTGACAACCAAACCAATTCTTGGTGATGAAATCTTGGCTTCAGGTCTGTCTGTGTTTGGTTAGCTGTCCACCCACTCTGTCCTGCCCAAAGGTCCTGTTTGCCTTCCCCGGGTATGTTGATATAGCTGCTGCTGACCGTGTCTGCCTAACAGGAAGACAGCAGAAGGGTTGTGGGAGCCTCATTATCTTCTTGATGATCGCCTCTTGATCTTGGAAGGGATTTGAAGCAGAGGGAGGAAACTTATTTAGCAGTAGCTCCTGACATACAGTGGGTGATCAATAAAAATAGATGAATAGCTGGGGATGTGGCTCAGTGGCACTGCACCTGCCTGGCAAAGCTCAAGGTCCCATGTTCAATCCCCACTACCAAAAAAAAAAAAAAAATGACTGTCACAGGTGAGAGGTCATGTTAGAGGGGACTACAGCTCTTACATCATAAGACCCTGTGAACCTGGCTGCAATATTATATGTGTGGTAAGAAAAGATCAATGAAGAGTTTTGGAAATTGCCACATAGTCAAAAGAAAGCGACCTACTCCTGCCCCGATCCCTGCAGAGACTGATCTGCCTGTATAGAGATTCCAGCCATGTCTTAGTTTTCCCTGGTGGGGGGCACTCCTTGGTAATAGTATATGCCGGGGGGACAGTGACGAAAACATACTAATAGGCTTTAAGGTCCTGCCATAGGGATGCCTTCCTCTACTATATAATACCCCAAATAGAACTATTTTCTTATATTTTGGTCAAGGAAAGCCTGGAGAAGAGAAATGACCTAAAGCCAGGGTTGTCGTGTATGAGTCCTACACTTGATCTTAGCCAAAAGGCCAAGAAGCAATGTCATGTATGGTTTCTTAGGCTGTATACTGCACAATAGTAGTTGACAGTCACAGGCTGTGATGAGACTACTTACGCAGATATTCAGAAGCCTTCATCTGTGAATCAGATATAATTCCAGTGCTTAGTCCCATTGGCATCTTACAATCTATGAAAAACCAAAAACATGAATAATTTTGGCTTAGAAAATACTTAAAACAAAGTAAAACTCCAGGCTAAATCTTATGCCTTTGATGAGTCATTTATTACATATTTTTATTCACTTTGTGTGACACTGACTTAACTATGTCTAATTATAATAAATGTTCTAGTAAAATTGGCACTTTAATGGAAAGTGGACACCATAAAGGAAAAAAAAAAAACATCAGAAATCTTGAAATGCAACTGGTTTTAAATCTGTTTTCCATCCTCTTGAATCTTAAAGTAAGCAATTTTACAACATTAACTACTTGTACCTCTTGAGACTATGGTCTCAAAAGTCGACTGTTTAATTCCAAGGCTTTTTACATCTTGATTAAGGAAGGGAATACCAGCCACTGGGGTACTTCAGTGGCAGAACAGTAGATATTCGTTAGGTGCTTAGTAAAGCTTTGCTAAATGGATGGATGGACAGAGGGAAACTGTGTTTTTGAATATTAAAACACCCACGTTCAGCAACTGCCTCAGCATTGTTGAATTCTCACTCCCGTTTTCCTCCTCTACGAACATGGAGAATTTCTTACATGGAGCACAAATTATGAGGAAAAGTGCTTTCCAGTGGTTTCCCGACAACAAGGAACACCTTTGATGTAAATCATTTGGTTGAAGTCTTTTAGTTCAGGGGTCCCCAGCCTGGCTGCATAGCAGGAGGTGAGCAGCCAGTGAGGGAGGGAAGTTTCATCTGTATTTATTTACTCCCCATGGCTTGCTTTACCACCTGAGTTCCGCCTTCTGTCAGATCAGTGGTGGCATTAGATTCTCATAGGAGCATGAACCCTACTGTGAACTGGTGCGTGTGGGGGAGCTAGATTCACAAATCGAAAACTGTCTTCATGAAACCAGTCCCTGGTACCACTGTTCCAGATGACTGATATATATTTTATTGTAATCAGACTGTGGTCCAGAATAAAAACAACTATAGCTATAAATTATGCCTTTGTCACATCAGAGCTGTCAATCAGTGTTGAACACTTGCAATATAAAGTAGGCAATATTCCAGCTACAGGCACTTTTAAAATAATAAATATTATGCATCTCTTGGGTGATACCTTTGTCTATGATGAGAAATGGTGTTTGCATCCCTGCTCTCTGATTTTCTCCAACCTCTGTGTCTAAGAGCCACCAACCAGCTTTTGATGCCTTCATTTCAAGTGTTTTAAATGAACCTAGAATAGAGAGTTAAGGACAAAATATAAACTCAAAGATTAACAGGCCCGTCTGAACTTCTGTACCAATGTCTGAGGCAGATTAGTGTCATGATTTTCCCACCCAAAGTCCTGTAAAGGACTGCCTTTCATTAGTTCCTCAGATAGCATTTGTAGAAGGGAGGCTGATTGTTAAAAATGTAGAATCCAGGAGCAGGGCCTTGTGGCACATGCCTGTCATTCTAGCACTCTAAGAGGCTGAGGCAGGAAGATTGCAAGTTCAAGCCAAGTCTGGGCAATTTAACAAGACTTTCTAAAAAAAAATTTTTTTTAAGTCATAAAAGAACTAGTGATGTTGCTCAGTGCAAAGGTCCTGAGTTCAGTCCCCAGTGCTGGGGGGGAAAAAAAGCAGAGTCCTTTTAATTCTATCCAAGATCCACTTAATTAAAGTCTCTGTGAGCAAAATCTCTGCTTTTAGTATATGAGTTTTAACCAGCTTCCTTGGTTTTTACTGTGAAGTTTGCTAATCAGTGGCTCTAGATCTTATGTTCCTACTCATACACCTACTACAAAATACACCTATTAACTTAGGGGCACATCTAAACCCTTTCTGGTGATTGCATTTCATTTAAACCTACATTTACTACTATCTTGCGCATGAAAATCTCTAAATACTTTTGTTATTCCCTAGCTTTAACAATTTTTTTTTAAAGTTCCCTTTTCTTAAACAGCCTCAGATGTTATTTCAAAATTGATTCCTAGAGTTAATTACCTACCAAAAAAGGTCAGGGGTAGCCAAGAGTAGAATTCAAGAATCCAGAAACCTTAGTAAGTTTCTAATCTCTCCCCCAATAGAAAAAACTGAAGCTGCCCACACTCCAAATTCATTTTGTGATTTGCTTGAGATCTGATTTGCACACGGGCTTGGGAGACCTCTGCAGAACCAAGTTGGGTCACGCATTTAGCCATATGGTTCTGCTACACAGTTCATGGCTTAGCTGACATTTTTGTGCGTTGATGGCAGTTTTGATAGTGGTTTTGCCCAGAATCTATGCCTGAATCCTGTGTTCTGACTTCTTAGGCAGTAGAAACACAAGAGAGAATGGGTGGCGGGGGGCAGATGCTAAGGTTGCCTTGTTATCCTTAGCAGAGACCTCTTCCATCCCCAGATCTTTACCAGGTAGAAGGGGCCAGACGCCCAGCTGGTGCTGTTGAGTGCCGTTCTCCAGCAAGGTCTGGCCATGAAAGTAAACCACGTGAATGTCTCTGGAGCCGCCCGTGTTCAGCAGGTGTAACCTCACCCACTCTTGCTCGTACATTCTCAGGCCCGGCAAGCTGTAGATCTTCCCATTAATGGCTGAAAGGACAGAGCGTTGCAATCAAGTGAAACCCTGCATATGCCAGGAGGAGGCTGATAAGGAGATGGGGCAACACCACATACTCCTCAGTGTGTGACCTTCCTGGGGCCCACGCAGGTGTCGAGGGCTTGTCTATGTCATAAGCCAGTGTGAGATGCTAGAACAGGACTTTCAGCTCCTCATGGCATTGCCACCAGCCTACAGAGGTGTGGACCAGCTCTCCTCCAACCAGGCTGTTGAGTGCCATTTCTTCTCCAGAGTCTACACCTGTCCCGACCTGTGCTTTGTCCATCTAGATTCTATGCATGTAGTGCAAATCTTGCTTTGCTACCAAAAGATCAAGACTAACATGGCAGGTCATGCAGACACCAGGATGAGAGGAAGGGCACAGGCAGGGTGTGGCTCCAGGTCCTTCTGAATTCAGAGACAAACAGTGGTGGACCATCTTAGGAAGCTGGAGTTTACCTGCGGAGTACCCACTAGCCATAGTGACTCATGTATTTTCTCAGATGGGCTCTCCGGCTGTGTCCACTTTCCCCTTAGGGAAATAGGTGTTTAATTTTTTTTACAACTTGCTCACCTTAAAGATATAACACAAAATTTTAATGATGAAGCTTCAGTTGGGTGCCCTTGAAATTATATCAGGTACAGGGACACCTGTCTACGACCATATATAGCTCCTATCCCTATTTTGAGTTTCTGTTGTGAGGTATAGATCTCATGAGAATGGAAGGCAAGTCAAGTGATTATTTGGAAGGGAAGACTCTCAACATAATAGGTACTCAGTAAACATTTGATAAGTTGCACTGAATGAGAGAATCCGCCCCTTTATTCACTGGTTCACATATTCATTGAGCACATATAACAAAGGCTAGACATGAAGCTTGGGGACGGGAATCAGGAGGTCTGCCTGTCACTTTAGTATCTTTAGGACTAAAGCTACAGTGGCTGTGTTTCACTCCTTGAGGAAATCAGTGCACAAGAGCTCAAGTGAGTAAAAGACACAACCAAGAGAAAAGTCCATCTAATTCTGCAGCCAGCCACTTTCCTAGTAGGCTGAGAGGTTTTCCAAAGGGTGGGCCTCCTGCTTCAGAGACCAAGCACACTGGGCCGAGGGGTTTACTGAGGGGAGAAGGGGGAAGGGAAGAAAGGGAGGGGAGGGGAGCTCAGAACAGGAGAAGAGAGCATGAAGGGAAGGAAGAGGAGACAGCTCTGCTTGTAGTCTCTCAATAGACTCTGCTTCAGATGTTTTCCTGAACTCTTAATATTTGAAAAACCTTTAATGTTGTTATGATAACGAGAGTTCATCCTTGGTGGGAACAGGTCATAGATATTGGTCATATTGTTTGCCTGCCTCTGTCTCAAAGGATGCTTAAAGGTGAGATGATTAAACTTCTAGAAGTAGAAGGAAGGCAAAAACTAAGATAAAGAAGCGTGGCCTGAGCATGGACAAGTGGGAGAGGGAGGTGGACACTAAGTCTTGTCGAGTGGCTGCAGGTGGCGTTGGTTCAGTTGCTGTGTACTCTGCCAACCAGGTTTTTCCTTCCTTAGTACACCGATCTGTTACCCAGCACAGGTTCTCACTGGTCAGAATCTCAGAATAACCATCCCATCCATCAAACCTTGAACAAAGTTAGTCTTTTTTCCCCCTAATTTCATTCTTTCTCTCGTTCTTTCATGTCATTCTTTTTGCCATCCACCAAATCCTAAATTCTGCCTTTCTCTAAAAGTGTTTGTAATTCAGTTGTCAATTTACTGGCCAAGTTCCTGAGTAGATTGCTAAATGGGCACTCTTTCCCCAGGCTGAGTGCCTGCATGGTCTTTTGCCCCTATTCTCCCAATGCCTCTCACCTCGGTTCCTATCTCCTTTCTCATGTGTCACTCAGCATGGATGCCACTGAAGGCTGCTGAGAGCTAGACCTACTGGGATCATTCTTACTTTAGCAAAGACACATAACTCATCATTTCTTCTATAGAAATACTGGCTCCTTTAGAGAACAAGAAAGAGGTTCACTAGCTTCTCAAAGTGCAGAGCAGTGTTAATTCCTTTTCCTCATCTTGCCATCTGAGGTGCACTGGCCTTTGCTCACTGGTTTGCTTTGCTCTGTCTTGCAGTGACCTCTGCATACCACTTTTTGGACTCTCTTTGTGCTAGATGACCTGAAGTGTTGCCTGCCAGGTCACTCAACCCTTGGAGATGTTATGGAGCTGGGTTTCGTTGTAGCTCCTGGATCCTCAGAAGCATTAATGTTGGATCTGTGAAGCTCTAGGCAGGAATCATTGAGAACCAGTATGATTTAATTCAGAGATTAGATCAAAGTCAGAGGAAAATACCGTGGAACTCATGGGAGTTTTTCACTTCTGAAGATTCCAGTTTCCATGTCCTTTCAGACTTTCCATAGTACCAACTCTTCTTCTCATCAAAGACCATAAAGAGTAAGACAAATTCTCTCATGTCCACAGGGATGTTGCTCTGCTTGTGAAGCGTTCCTTTTCGGCAGATCAGAAGGGGCCCTATCAAGCCCGAGTGGATGTCTTTTTCCTGGAAGACAGGAAGAGCAAATTGCATGCATTCTCCTTTGTTCAGGATCTTCTTTGGTCTCTTGACAATTATATAGAAAAAGAAATAAATCCTGAGAGACTCTGCATTTAAAGATTTTTAATGAATAGTTTAATAAGCCTGGATATTTACTTCTGTTGTATTCATATTTGTCCTCTGATTGTGCTGTCCTTGATCTCAGTAATACTGAGGATAATAATAATACTGATAACATAATGGGTATTGTTTACTGAGCATCTATACTATATTAAATGCTTTGCCTTTAGTATCTCATTTAATTTGGAAACTATCTTATATAGTAAATATAAATTCATTTACTGAACAGATATTTATGAAATGCCTAATATATGATGTGTACTGTTATCCCATTTTTAACTTTGGAAACTGAGGGTGAGAGAGGTCAAGTAATTTTCCTAGTGTTGCGCAGTGACAGGGTAGGAATTCAAATCTAAGTTTTGGGGCTGGGGATGTAGCCCAGTGGGAGAGCACATAGGACTCCTGCAGGAGGCCCTGGGCTTAATCCCCAGCACCCAAAAAACAGAACAACAACAACAAAAACCAAAAACAACAATACTCCACACCTACATCCGTGCTCTTACTACAGTAGCTTAAATGAAGGACCCCTTTTGTGATTTACCAATAACTTGTAAACTTGTCATGTATAACATATGTGTTTTGAGTTATATATACATTGTGAAATGATAAAATGAAAGGTTCTTGAGTTTTTAGTTTTTTCATTAAGAGCAGAAGGAAGATAATACTTGTTCAAGAAAATCGCAAATAAACATAAACATCTTTTTCTGCAAAAACAGGGTTCTAGCTTGGGTCCAACAAGCATTTTGGTAATTCTCCCTCCTCTGTTATTTGAAGGGAGTTCCCAGTTACTGTTACCATGTGGTAACTGTGCAGCTGACCACAGGCTTCCACGTCTCTCATAAACACAAGACAGGCTTTTGACAAAGAGCAACCTAACGTTTCCACTTGGTGGACTTGGGTGGTAAGGTTGGGGGAATGGCAAGAGCTTTCGATGGCAGTACATACCGGATTCACAGCTGAGTAGTATGCCCAAGCCCGGCAGGCTGAGCCAGGGTTCTCTGGCCCTGACTGGTCGGTGGCATGCCATACATACGTATAACTCTTATTGGGCTGAACAGCATTATCATCCTTAAACCATTCAGGAGAATCGTCTTCATAAGTCTTTCCTTCTGATGATTTCTCATAGGCCAGTCCATGGGCATGAAGAGAATATGGCCTAGATGCTAAATTTTTAAAACGAACCTAGGAAAAGGAACAATCCATACATGTACTTAAAGCAAAAATCCAAACCAAGATTTGGCACAGTGGTGTATTATCAGCAGTTTGAGCTGCTGGAGAGACTAAGGCAGGAGGATAATAAATTTGAGGGCAGGTTGGGTGACTTACTGAGACATTGTCTCAAAATACAATAAAAGCTTGAGATGTGAGAGGCCCTGGGTTCAAATCCTACACGTAAATAAATAAGGCATAGAGAGGTTGAAAAGGATGTGAAATGACCAGGATTGAGAAGAGCCATAGACAATCTGCTTGTTTGGGGAGGATACCGAGGCACCTTTACTTCCTTACTAGTTCTCTTTAACTTGAGTTTTTTTTTCTTTTAAGAAAACAACAGGAAATTACAGTGTGATCTTTTCCAGCTTATATAGTTTTCAGCACTTACAAAATATGAGATCGTTGCTTTTGTCTTGAAGACTGCCACATGGCTTAGCAAGCATTGAGAAGAAATGCAAGTATGTGTTAATTCTGGAAAATCAAGCATCTATACTTCTTTTGCTATTTTCACCTTTCCAGCCTCTGATGCTTGTGGAAATTCCTCTAATCACCTTGGTAGCACTCAAAAGAGGACTTACTTGTATGACATCATCCACTTCGGCTCTAATAATCGGACCGAGAATGCCGAGATGTTCCTCATACTCGCCCCGTGGGTCGCGTTTGGTAAAAGTGCTGTCCAGGTACTTTCGGAAAACGACTTTCTTGTATGTGGTATCCTTCCGAATGTCATCGCTGTCTTCATTGTCAGTTTCACTGAATGGTAACAATAGGTTTTGTTGAAAAGAAGAAATGAAAGTCTGTTCAAGGAGTTTATGAAATTGTCTCTGTTTCTCAATATAGTATCGAGTACAGAAAATGAAGAGCAACAAAAACTATGGTGCACATCTTAAAGAGTACTACACAGCCATAAAATAAACTGACTATTGCTGTATACAAAAGCTTGGTGAACCTCTGGAGAATTATGTTGAGTGGAAAAATGCAGACCCCCGAAGGTTATATGCTACACAATTCCATGTATGTAGTTTTCTAAAGTGATAGAAATGGAGACCAGAGTAGTCATTGCCAGGGAATAGGAAGTATGCGGTGGGAGAGAGGCAGATTAAACTATACAAAGACAGGAGGGATTTTTGTAGTGAAGGAAAAGTTCTGTGTCTTGATGCACTGGTTGTGATGTAGTAAAGTTTTAGAAGCTGCTATCACTTGGTAAAACTGGGTAAAGGATACAAGGAATCTCTGTATAAGAGTACAAGTATAGCACGTTATTACCCATGTAGCTCATCAGCATAGTCTGGGGCCAGAGCATGTCAAATTGTCCTGCTGACTCTCAAATTTCCCGAGTCTATGGGATAATCCAAAAGCTCATCCATCGACCTATATGTGCTGCATTCCATCAACAGAGAATCTTGTTCTGCCTGCCTTCTGTTATCTTCCCTACAGTCTTCATCCATCTGGACTCTGAGCTTTGCATACAACTTCACAGAGCATGTTGGGATAGGCAAAGCAACCTTATCCTTCATAACAACAGGTTGCAGGCTTGGAACAGGATGCAAGAGTGTGAAGGATCTGGTTCCGTGACTTTCCACTCTGCATACCCCCTAATCCTGTCCCCACAGGGCCTGGTTTAGAAGTCCTTATACAATGAGCAATTCTTATATAGTAACGGGTGCTACATTTAAGTAGGAAGTCATAGAAAGCATTTTGAACAGAGTTCTAATGTGGAAACCTCAGGCATCAGATTAACGAGCTAATGTGTACAAATCATCCTGTAGATTGTGTTTGCCTCCTCTAATTATACTTCATTATTTTGTTTCATTTTGTGGTACTGGGGATTGAACCTAAGGCCTCTTCACCGAGATACTTTCTCAGCCCATTTTAATATTTTTATATCAAGACAGGGTCTTGCTAAGTTGCTAAAATGCCAGGTGGGCTCAAATTGTGGTTCTCCTGCCTCAGCCTCCTGGAGTGCTAGGATTGCAGGTGTGCACAACCACAACCAGCTCGCTTTGGCTTTTAATTAGTGTGACAGCTTTTATAAGAGCTGTGGGCCACTGTAGTCACCATGTTGTATCCCTGAGAGCCTCTCTATGACCAGGGATTGCTTCTTTCCTCCACTCTGTAGCGCCCAGAGCAATTATGACTTTCTACTCTTTACTAATAATGAATTAAAGATGATCTTTTGAAAATATAGTTCTCTTAGAAACTCTGTATTATAAACAAGTAAATGCAAAAGGAGGTTTCTATATCAAGATTTGGATTTAAAGCCAACTTTAATGAAATCATATTATCAGATAGCTATGGATAGGTCAGGCTCTACACTGGAGCAGAAAGGGGGTAAGAACATCTGTTACAGCAGAAGGAGAGGTGAGAGGGGCTTCTTTACTTATAGTATATCACAGACTTCTCACTAGGATTATTTTCTTACTGTCCAGGTATTGTCTAAAATAGAGAAGCTAATTTTGAAATTGACAAAGGAAATAGTACAGGTCAAGTTGAAATATGGGAACTAAATTATATTCTATAAAATTTGCCCAGAATTATTTTCCTGGACTGTTGTATTTTTTTTATCAGTAGTGAGAACATGGTAATATAAAGGGAGAAAACTAGCCAAACCTTTGTGCAAATTCTGCATAATCCCAGAATATTTCTTCAGCAGCAATATAATAATATTTTCTGTTTCCCTTGTTGCTGCGGAGGTACCACGCTGCAATGTTGTCAGGATTTCTGGAAGAGTTGATGTCTGTCCTCCTGTCAGTTTGGTAGGGGTCATTGTAAGCCACATACTCAATTTCAGCATAGTCTTCTTCACTGATTTGGTCTTTCTGCCGTGGAGTAATCTCAGTGAAATCTCCATAATCTCCACTTAAACCCACTACAACTAGTGGATTAAATTCATTTGATATGAAAGTATCATTGAGTTTAGGAGATGGGAGAGGAGATGGCATATGAACAAGGTCTGGATAAGAAGTCTGATTAAATTCTGAAAGAGGCAGCAACTGACTAGAGTTGCAAGGGTAGGATGCCTGATCAAGGTCTGAAGGATGTGATGTTTGCCTGAAATTTGGAGGAAGGGTTGTCTCACTGATGTCTGGAGAGATAGTTACTTGGCTGAGCCCAGGGGAATAAGGTATCTGGTTGAGATCTTGGGAGTGGGTCATCTGACTGAGGTTGGGGGAAAGTTTGGCCTCACCAAGTTCTGGAGACAGAGGCATCTGGCTGAGGTCTGGGGAGGAGGTCATCTGTCTGAGGTCTGAGGAAAGGCTGGTCTCACCAAGATCTGGAGACAGAGGCACCTGGCTGAGGTCTGAGGAGGTCATCTGACTGAAGTCTGGAGAAAGGCTGGTCTCACCAAGTTCTGGAGAGAGGGGCATCTGGCTGAGGTACGGGGAGGGGCTTTTGTGACTGAGGTCTGGGGAAAGGGGGATCTGCCCAAAGCCTGGGGAGGTGATTATCTGGCTGAGGTCTGAAGAGGGGGTCATCTGACCTTGGCTTGAAGAAGAAGATGGTTCACTGAGGCCTGAAGAGCTAGTCATCTGCCAGGCTTCATGTTCCAGAGCATGAAATTGTTGACCAATGTCAACAGGATATAACTCATGACTTAATTCATGCTTGAGCATCTGGCTGAGCTCTGGAGGAGAGGACCTGTGACTCGGGTCTGTAGTGGAGTGCACTTGATCAGTGTCTTGAATAGGAGATGTTTGATAGTGTTCCTCTGGGGGCACAGTCTGATAAAAATCTGGAGGGGAGCTTGCTTGACTAGTGTCATTTGGGAGGCTCAGATTATGGTTAGGAAGTGAGCCTATCTGGACAAGATTGATAGAGGGGGATGTTTGATTGAAGTCTGTGGGAACAGATGTTTCATTGGACTTAAGGAGTAGTAATGAATGGTTAAGTTTTCTGTCTGAAAATGCGATGTAGTCTGCTCCTCTGAGAGGGTAAATGCCCCTTACAGAGAGTGGGATATGGTGTGCAAGCTTCGGTTCCTTTTTCTTTTTCCGTGTTCTGATGAGAAATGGTCTTTTCTTCAATCCACTATTTTCTCCATGCTGTCTTACTTGTAGAGATTTATGTCTAACTCCAGAAAACTTTGGGTGGTCACTCTGTTTTCCTGGATTGTTTTCAGGGATGCTTTCTCTCCAAGTCCTTGAGACATTGTGGGGGCTGTTTAGCAGCTCATCCATATTTTCATTAGTATCTTGGGTTATTTTATAGCCACCTTTTTCAGAAGCCACATGCCATTTCCCTTCCAAAATCTTCGATGGATTCTTTTGTTTTAAGAGTAGCAGATTACTGGGAAGATCCTCCAAGGGTCCCATTTTTGAAGAAGTGTCATCTTGGTTTGAATGTCTCCCAGTTTCATGGGCTGGTAATATCATCCAGGAAAACCTGTGATTTGCTAATTGGTTTCTTTTTGCTCTGTATGCTTTGTGTTTAACATATTCTGCATCTCTGAAACCTTTTTCATCTAGGAGGCTTATCTCTGTAACATCTGACTGTAGAGGATCTTCTATCTGGTCTTCATAATATGGGCTGGAATACTCTGCTGTGGAAGAGTTGACAACTGGGTTCTTGTCTAAGCCACTGAGGTGTCCCAAGAGGTGACCAGCTTTGGATGCTCCTGCATGAGGAAGGGTTTTCTGGGGTTCTGTGAGGTTACTGACAGTGGAGCTTGAAGATGAAGAATTGGAGCTGATAGATGCATCTGTACTTGGAGAAATGAGCTCAGAGCTGTTCTCCAGAGCAAGGGCAGTAAGATTGAGTTCATCTTCTTTCTGACCCAGGGATGAATTTCTGAATGACCTAATTCCTAATGAGGAAGCCAGGATATCCTGGTAATCATCATCTGGATCAGTCTCCTCTTCTTCATTTTCTGAAGGAGGGTATATCTTCCGTACAGCCATGGCTGTCGGTGATAGAGGTTCATAAATCTCGTATGAGTCTTCATCATCATCCCGCATACATTTAACATCCCTGAATCTCAGCTGGAGGCCTTTGTTTCTTGGACTGGAATTCATGGTAGTCAACACCCAAGTTCCTTCAGAAGAGAGACAGAGAGAAGGTTGAAAGTCCAGGAAAACACATAAAAACCCTGGGATCACTTGTAACAAGTAATTTTTACTGAACTTTAGAGACACAAGTGTGACCTGTGGACCACTGTTGGTGTGTGCACTACTGGTTACTGGCACATGAACATATAAGGAGAGAAACTGGGACTAATGTATTTAGGCTGTTGTTTTGTTTTGTGTTTTAGCAACTGAACATTGCTGTGACATCCAAGATGATGATCAGTACACTTACCTCATTTAACAGAATACAGACTAAAAGTATTGGTGGGTGGAGATTAGGGAGAACAGAAAAATCAGCACAGATAGTTCAAGAGTACTGTTTTAGAATATATTAAGAACAGGGTGGATCAGGAGTGAAACAGACTTTGAATATCATTAACATCTTGTTAGCTGTACCTGGTTTGAGAGTTGGAATTAGGATGATGACGATGATGAGGTCTATTCATAAGTAAGAAATAGCTAGGTATTTCTAAGAAATAATTCATGTGGGGCAGGGCAAGCTTGAATCTCTTCAAAATAGTATGAGTCACTGACAAGAGTCTTGGGAAGTCTCCAAGAGCTACCACTTGTTGAAAGCTGGGCACTAGGCCCTTATTGTAATTGATGGTCAAGAAGCTCTGTAAAGTATTACTGTACTTTTTTAGGTGAATAATTTGAGGTTTTGTGAGCCCAAGTAATTTGTCCATGATTATAAGAGACTGAGCTACAGAGCAGGATTTAAACTCAGGCCTGAACTCCGAAGCTGTCTCTGAGGCAACTCTAACGCACTCTATTTGATAATTGTTAACCCTAGGGTAGATGGCAGTCTTAAAATATTTGAAAAGGGCATTTTAATCAATGAAATGTTTCTTTGCTGCTGAAATATTCATGCTTCTTTATTGTCTTTCTGCTGTCATGTCTTTATTTCCCACGTGGTCCAGAGATGTATAAATGCAACTCTATAGAAAAACGAGACCCAGTTAAGTCAACAATTTTGTAAACAGAAATTCTGAAAAACACTGACAGGAAAACCCGCAGGAGGTTAGGAAGATACCCCAGGAGCAGCGGTCATCTCAAGAGCTGCAGCAAACCCTACAGACCACAGGTCCAAAGTCAGTTCCTTCTCCAAGTGTCTGTGTGCTTACTCACCAACGTTATCCATTGTGACAGTCACAGACTCTCCACGCATGGGGAACAGGGTCAAGGTGTCCTCATGCCTCTTTCCATAGATAAACGAGTGCCCAGTGAAGTGAATGGTCAAGATATCATCCTGGGTCCCCACACTGCAGAAATGCCACTGGACAGTGTCATCAAAGCAGAACCCTAGAACAGGTATACTCTGGGGCACATAGCCATTGATAGCTGGAAGAGAAAAATCTGTTAAACTGCCAGGCCTGTACCAACAAAAGGTCATGCATCTAAGATAAAGCTACCAGTGTTAATTTGGTTGTGTCAAAGATAAGCTTTGCCAGATCTAGCATGTGACTAGAAGATCAGATTCACACTTCTCAAATGAGAGCTTTTTCTCCTGAGTTAACTGAAAAAGAAATGTCAAGATGAAGGTAAAGCTTTTTCATTTGCATTGATTTAGTCACTCATTTGTCAAATATATATTAAGTATTTTGTGCTCTTTGTGTTGCCTTTAAAGATATTCTAAAAATTAACTTAGAATATTGTCCAGAATAATCTATCTGGAGGAAAATCAGAACATAAAACTCCATCTTCTTGACTTCAGTCATTAAGAATGAGTGTTCCTAAAAAATAAGCCCGTTTAACATATTTTATTATTTTTATTGTCATCTATCATCATCATCTATGTAAACTATAGTTTTCATACAAATATTGAGTTCATATTTTTCATTATGTTTAAGAGATACACTGCTTTAAGCTATATCTCAATTACCTTATATACTAAGATGTGATTTCTCAAAGGGTAGGGCCCTTATTTACCTGGGTTACCACTATAGCCCTAGTACTAATACAATGTCTGACACTTAACAAATTTTTAAGTGGCTCTTTAACAAATACATGTTGAATCAGTGAAATAATATGTTATTAGTTTATATCTTATTCTAAATGCTTCCTACCTGGTCTACAACAACTACATTATCCAGTATAGTAGTCACTGGCTACAAGTGGCTATTGAACAGTTGAAATGTGGGTAGATTAGATTGTGATGTGCTATCAGAATAAAATACACACTGGATTTTGAATAAAGCACAGTATATTAAGTGAAAGTCGAATAAAGCAAAGTATTTTAATAAGTGAAATTATTTACTAAGTGAACATTAGTTTCACTTATTTCTCTCGTTTTATAATGTGGTTACCAGTAAATATAATTTCTGTTGCACAGTGCTGGTGTAGAACTATGGCAGATTCACTACTGAAATGAAATTATGTGAAGAAAGCTGAGAATAACTCCGTTTGGAATTATTTGTCATGGCACCTATCTGCTGGGATAATACCGTTTGTCCGTCATCTGCAGCCTTATGAGCAAACCTGTAGAAATTATTCTCATAGGTATGATTATTTATCTGTCAGATAAGGTGAGCAAGGTGGGTCTTGACTCTGTGGAGCAGTACACGGAACTCTGGCTGTGGGGGAAAAGTTTGCTTCCAGCTGCCTCCATGAAATTTCTCTTAGACTTCTTATGACAGTAAATTTGGAACTGTGTAGCAAATTCTGAATACATCCCCTGCCTCTGAACTTCTTACCTCACACTTCAAAATTCCTTCTCATGCATTGTTTTTTCAAGATTCTTGGGTCTTGGTACTTGCTTTACTTTGACTTGACAATCCAGCTTTGGATTACTTATATTATTTCTTCCCTGACTTTAAAGAAAGAGTATTCACACTGTACAAATCTATACTCCTGAGATTCTGCTGGCCAAGACCTGTAGCACCATCCCTCTCTGGCTTCCTCTCTGCCCAGAGCACAAGCTTATGCATCACACTGGGAGCAGGATAACTAGGGTTTTAACTGTTGTTTAAAACATAACGGGCCTTAGTTATGATCGTATCACCCAGGGGTTTCATCGACAAGCTCTTGAATCGTAAGTGAGATAAGACAGCTGCTCTTTGGTGAGTATATTCTCATCTGTGTCTCTGCTTCTAGACACAGGCATACTCCAACCAATTGAATGAAAACCTCACGGATAACAGGGCTCTGACTTACTGCTCATTATGTTTGATTGATAAAATTTGGGGTCATCCCGTTTCACCATATCAGGATTTTCACAGAACTTGTGGATATTGTCTTCGATGTACCAGCTCTTGTTCTCATCAAACACAGCAAACACAACCTGCTGCTCGATGTCCGCTGCCCTCTGGAGGATGAATGGGCTGTTTTTAGTGATTACAGTGCCAGCTGATTACCTATTAACACCAAGATCTCAGATACTCCAGGAGCCCTGTCCTTGATGCTGCTGACACTTCATAATTCAGTCAGTTATAAGAGCCTGTTACATACCAAGCATTTGTCAGAGGTAGAGCCAAGTAAAAAACCTATCAGAAAGTCCAAAGACTAGAAGATGGTTCCAGGACAGCACAGCAACTGAAATCTGTTTATGTCTGAAATGGAACACCTTCCAATAGAAAGACTGGCTGAATGTATCTCAAATCATTTTAAAAGATAAAAGAAGGCTGTGGTAGGAAAGCTCTATGCCCCTCTCTACCCATTTCCCGATTTATCTCCAAAGATCAAGATCTTTAGGCAAATATTGTTTCTTAACAAATATGCTTATTTTGTAAGCCTTGGGGTAAGACCTGTGCTAAGCCCAATTGGAAATTTCAGGTCAGTAAATGAGACTATTAATCTTCAATGAAGATTAACCCAGAAGAGTGAGATCTTTGTCCACAATCTTTTGAATAATTTAGTCTCACCAGACAAAGACGACTGTCGGGCACAGCCATCACTAGAAACTGTCTCTAAAAGCATTTGCTTTCTGAGACTCTTTCCTATTTCTCTGTATTGTAGGTCTCGAAAATTAACAAAAGTGGGAACAGAGCTTTATACTTTTGCCTGGTGGTATCTCACTAACTCCACACACCAGCCTACAAAGTTTTTAGGAGGAGTATTATAAAAGGAAGAAATTAGGAGAAGCAGAGCGATTTACTCACTGCACAGTCAGTAAAAATAGACCTGGACTTTGAAACGAAACCAAAATGCAGTATCACAATAAAGACTCACTTTGGGCAGTGAGCATCCAGATGAAAACAGACAAGACAAAAAAATTAACCAGAATGATAAGTGTTATCACACATACTAAAGAATAACTAATATTTACTTTTCTTTAGAAGGAAAAGCCCCTTTGTTGATCAAGGAGACCTAATTGTTCCAGCCAGAAGAAATGCCTAGAACTTTTCTTCACCTATTTTTTTATTAGTATATGATTGTGGCACATAATGATTACATTCATCTTGTACAGAAACACACTGCTTCTTAATTTCTAAAAGGGTACCTCAAAGGTAGGTAAAATACCTGTATGCCTCGCATATCCAGGGATCTGCTCTTACAAATTAGAAGAAGCCCTATCAGGCCAGAGGCAATGTCCCTGGTGACATCTACATCACTGTAGTATGGTCTTGTTAAGCACTGTGCGTCACTGTCTGTGGGTTCATCAGACTCGAGGATGTTCCATTTATAAGTATAAGTTTCTCCGGGCTGAACTGCACGGATCATGGTGTGGTTGCCTGGAAGGAAATGGAATAAACATTGCTTTCATTTGGAAAATTATTTAACTTATAAATAGGTACCTTAGTTCTGACTAGAACCAGTTAATATCAGGAAAACAGTATTCTTTGTATATTTAACACTACCCGGTGTGATCAAAAAGTATGCTGAATGTTTAAATGTTTAAGAATTTATTACAGTAAAAGACACATGCCATTAATCCCCCCAAATACTCTGCCATGCTTTGAATGCACTTAACATGCTTGTCACTTTCAGAACCAGTTCTAGAAGTTCTCTCTCCTGCGTGTCTTTAGTTCTTACTGCCTTGATGTCCTGAATTCAGTGGAAATGTTTACCTTTCATGGTCATTTTGACTCTGCAGAAGAGCCAGAAGTTTCATGATGGAAAATCCAGTGAACACAGTGGATGAGGATATGCTGTAATATAGTTTTATTCAACAGAAGTTGCTGTAAACATTTTGAATGGATTCAGGACACTGAGGCAACCATAAAAAGACATTCGCAAAAGAGGACTTCCAGAACCACTTCAGAAATGGAGAAGAATGATGGGCTAAGTGTGCTCAAAGTGAGGGAAGCAACTTGTGCAAGATGAATGGCACCGTGCCTTTTACCGCAATAAATCTGTGAAATTTTTAATTTAAATATCCACCCCATTTTTGAGTGTGTATTTATTTATTGATTGATTGTACTGGGGATTGAACCCAGGGCCTTCATACCGAGCTGCATCTCCACCTCTTTTTCCATCCCATCTTTTAATCACACCTCACACCCGACTCCCAGATAGCACATAACCATTTAATACTGCTCCACTAGAGGTCACTATGACATGAACAAAGGATACTGTACCATGTTTAGTAAGCATAGACAGGCAAAATTCCTGAAATGAGCAGAGCTTGGTTGTGACACTGCATATATACTACTGACTGCACTGGTTACAGCATGATGCAAGGAGGAATGGGAAACCATGGCAACATCTAGAGTCACTAATTTCAGTAGAAATGAAAGATTCCCACCTGAGGTAGAGGAAGAGTTGACATCGTCTTCATAAAGGGAGAAGGTCACTCCATGAGGGTAAATGCTGTAGGGTCGACTGGCCGAATTTTTGAACACGATCTACAAAATTAAATAAAATACATTATTTCAGGATTTAAGGTAACCCATGAGAGTTAGCTTTGCATATTTACTCTGTGTGTGTGTGAGCTCTTGCACACAGTTAGTGGGAGAATTAGTTCTGTACATGATTTGCAGCCTCCTGCCGTTATTGTTAAGAAACCTTTGAAAGAGTTGAACTCATGTGAAGGTAGAAAATACAGGTGTCTGATTTTAAAGGACAGGTGAGGAGAAATTACATTTTCCTTCTAGTCTGACTGCTGCCTCCCTCCCATTCTCTTTTTAGCTGGGGTCACATCTTTGAATCTAATCCTTCTCTCTAGGTCACAGTCTCCATGTCCTGTCTACCAGGTCTCCTGCAAACCCTGTCATTGAAGACTTCTTTCGGGGGACTGTCCAAGAGCCAGATCTGAATTCCCGAGAACCTGTGTTTACAATTCCTAAAAGCACCTAACAGGAATCAGAAATGAGGGAAGGGCAAGAGACATAGAATCCTAACATTTTGGTCCTCGTGTGTGTGTGTGTGTGTGTGTGTGTGTGTGTGTGTGTGTGTGTGTATTTATTTTTGTGGTACCAGGGACTGAACTCCAGAACTTGTACTTGCCAGACAGACATGGCACCACTGAGCTACATCCCCAGCCTTTTGATATTTTTAAAATGACAGAATAAGCTTTGTCTAAGACAGTGGGGGTGGACCTATGGCACGTGTGTTATTCTTTTAAGGCAAAAGATGTTTTTTCTAAATTAAAACCTCCGCATTCAGATTTAATCATAGCATTGGCACTTTGCAATAAATAAGTGGGTTTCAAGTTGGACTTTGGAACTCAGTCTCTGAAAGGTTTGCCATCTCTGGTCCAAAGCATGATCCACACAAGAGTCCTAGTTAGGCATAGTAAGCTTCAAAAGAAAACCTTAATCCTCTACTTGGTTGATCGCCAAAGCCTTTGAAACATCTTTAATCCACAGATTATCTGCATTCTAGGATCTTGCCAAATACTATAACCTTTAATTCTCTGTTTTCATTCACCTTGGTGAAGTGATGTTCAGGAATATTTAAAGAGTATTATCTGAGGAAAACACCAAGCTCCTGGTACATATCAAAATTTACCTTAACCAGGACCAATCATTGGTGAGCCACATAGCTAGACCACATTACAGAACTGTTTATACTCAACTGTGTTTGCTGTGATGTTCTCAGTGACAACAAGAAATATCATTTTAAAAAGCTGTTCAATTTTTAAATCTATTGACAGTTGTAGGGACGAGTCAAGGTTACCATCTGCTACATCATGCAGAACCCCCATTAGAAGAATCCATGGCAGAAGGTTCTTTGAGGCTTTGGTATCTGGGGGAAGTAATTCTTTTGTGGAGGTGTAGATCTACCTCAGGTGTATTTCCTTTTCACTTTAGGTATTGTGAAGCCTAGGACAAACTTTATACCTGGCCTCAGATCACAAGGTATGGATTTCACTTTTCATATTTGTGGCTTTATTTTCTTTGTTCCTGTGTTGTCTTTCACCCCAACATGTTGACTTTTATTTTTTTATAATGTGCAATCTTCCCCCGGTCCTTATATTCCCGAATTGGTTATAAATAAATGCAAATACTAAATTAAAACTAAAAGCTGCATTTGCATTTAAGATTATACAAATATTTTTTTCTTTAATTTTCTTCCCAGGTTCTATATTTACGTTACTTACTTTGAGTGTGTCTCTGACCTGGGCTCTAATAATAGGGCCCAAAATCCCATTTTCATTGATTTTGGTATTGTCCATGCGTTTGGTAAAGCTCTCATCTTGGTACTGTTTGTAAACAACTTTCTTATAAATTTTTCCAATTTGGTTTGAGAAATTATCCAAGTGCAGAGATCTGTATAGTCTTAAAGTAAAACAAAATAGTAATATTTGAAAAATTAAACCATTTCCTCAAGTAGAGAGCCCAGTAGGATTGGGGAAGAGTCAGGTATCTCTGGGTCTGTGCTGGCTGAAAGAATAGGATAAACTAGGAGTGTTTTTTAAAGTCTTTCCAATCACTTAATCTAGGGTACTCTTATTGGCTTTCTAGATATTTTTAATCTTCCAAAACATCTTCCCATCCTACAAGGTTTTACTATATTTATTAGTTCTAGTTCTGGCTATGGGGCTGTCCCTTCCACCACCCACCCAACCCTAGGTGCTGGCTGAAAAGCAACCCCCTTTGCCCAGTTTCTGTAGCTATTGGGATAAATGACCTGGGAGTAGTGAAGTGAGCCACTCTCCCTCTGTCCTCCTCTTTATCACCTTAGTTTGCAAGAACAGAAGCTCTCTAGTAGAGTATGTATTTCATGTATTTGTTTTTTAAAGTAAAGACCATTGACTACTACCCAGAGGTCCCAAATTATTGTCTCCGTCCTCTCACTATATATTCTTGGCAGAATTTCTCTTTTGTTGCCTTGCAAGTGCAAGGACCCGAGTTCAACCTCCGGTACAAAAAAAAAAAAAAAATTCTTTTTTGTTCTCTTCCTTAGTTTAGTTTTTAAAAATAGGAAATACATTCTCACAGTTTTTATTACAGTGAAAGTTCTCACTCATGTCTGATATCCTCTCTGAATTTTCTTAATTATTAATTAT